>NC_139629.1:25967049-25974549 GCF_964638095.1 Poromitra crassiceps
AAAAGCCCCCGCCGAATATTGTGCATCAAGAAGCAATTCTGGTTGAAACGCTGCGGAAAGAGCAGAGAAGCCAGAAGCTCCACACGCAGTTCAGCCTGAATCCACACAAGAATCTGGACATCGTGTCAGACAAGCCCATGTCCAAGAAAGTGCAAGAGGTGCACGAGGAGGACGCCGCCTTCATCCAAGCTTTCCACACAGCTCGCCTGGAACCCACCAAGAAATACACTCACCCACAGACGGAGAGCCACACCATAGGATGGATATCAACACCACTGATAGCGTCGGACAGCAGCGACAGGAGACTCCATTTCCACAGACAGGGCTCAGAAGTCACCAAATATATGGAATCAGCCGCTCGTTTCTTAAAATGAGCACGCTTTGCGTGTTTCATTTCTAATGTGGGTGTGGCTCTGGAGACGATGCGCCATGGTTGCACTTTTTAGCTGCGGCCAGCAGCTTCTCTGTCATGGTTGGTTGGTTGGTTGGCTTTAGCAGACAGTTGAGTTGGCATGGAGGTCAAGAGTGTGTGCGTGAAGGTGTGTGTTTGTGTTCATGCCAGTCGGCTAAAAGCGGTTGGGGTGGGCACATTTCAGAATGGAGTGGATGACATCACAATGGAGTGGATGATGTCACACTGACTGACATCGCATATCTGGGTCGCAGCTATTGCAAATTCGCACTTGTTTTTTGGGTGTGACCAAACTCATGCGCCTAGCGTGCACCTGTGGCCCTTCTGCTGTCTTCCGCATTTGCGGCAGGACCAAATAGTCACCTGGTCCAGGTCTTCCATCCTCTTGGTGGTCTGGAAGTGGCTTGAGCTGGTCCATGTCATCACAGGTTCAGGGTTGATTGGCTGGGCTGTGAGCAAGAGTTGTCCAATGTGTGACCTCAGCAGTTAAGAATTGAGGTCACCACTGTTGAGATGACAATTGCTATGACATCATCAGTGTCCTGCAATACTGCATTCAAGACAAGTCAGAACACGCAATTTTCAATTCAGACTTTCCGACCTCCAGAATAATTTCATTCATGCTGTTTGTAACTTGGAGTTACAAACACACACAGCGCTAGTCAATTTTACTGGTAAAATAATGACTTTTTTTACGCTTTGTGTTTTTATTTTAATACCGTAACAACAGGTTTGGAAGCTTGGAAAGCGAGTTTGAGGAGTGGACCACACAATCAATCAATCGTTCACAGCCACGCCTCCCCAGGTATACTAAACTTCCTATATGACCTCACCTAACCCGTTGGCTCTCGCTTTTGCACCCCTCCTCCCACCCTTTCATGCTCTTCTCTCTCCTCTCTTTCTCTGTCTCCTCCTCGTTCTGTCTTCCTGCATACAGTAGGTACCTAGCAGTAAGGAGGTCTGTGGAAGCCGCTCGTTTGCTGGACTCCCCGGAGACCGGGCTCCGCAGAAACCGAGACGGAGCTCACACACTTCATCATCTAATCAATAAATTGTCAAACGTTCCTGGTTGTTTGTGTGCTCCTTGCTCGTGAAATGGCTTACCGAGCGCTGCCACATGCCAGATCTTCACGATTTGATCGGTACAGAGCGACTACTGGGAGTGTGAGTGTGTGTGTGTGTGTGTGTGTGTGTGTGTGCTCATGGCCGCCAGCGATGTATAAAGCGTGTGGGTACAGACAGACGTCTCTGATGTGGTGTCTGTTCAGCAGCCAGGTGAGGAAGCACTCCAGACCCAGACGCGTAGCCGCCGTGAGGACAGGTGGCGTACTCCCTCTGGTCGGTGTACCAGTTAGTAGGGAGTGAGGTTGATTCCTTCCCTCTTGTATTCCTCCAGCAGCTCGTCAGTCGCAGATACGCATCGAGCCACCGGCGATCTCACCAACGTGGGGCATCAACACGTCAAGCGACTCTGTGAGGTGGCGGTCCTCAGCACAGCTGTGAGGTGGCGGTCCTCAGCACAGCTGTGAGGTGGAGGTCCTCAGCACAGCTGTGAGGTGGAGGTCCTCAGCACAGCTGTGAGGTGGCGGTCCTCAGCACAGCTGTGAGGTGGCGGTCCTCAGCACAGCGCTGCGTGTGTGGGATTTGATCTCAGCAGGGAAGCGACGGAGCAAGATCGTCTCGTTTATCGAGTCGGTCATCAGACGCTGTGGGTTATCCTCTCCAAACCCATAGTAGTTACCATCATCCTTCTTGATGTCGTGTTCCTTCAGCCAGTCGATAAGCTTCAGAGTAGTTCATCCTCTTAAACAGCCCCTTGGGGAGCTTGAAGTGATGGTTGAGGTTGAGAGCAGTGGTGCAGCGGAGGACTTGAGCACTCGTCCACCAGGTCACACACCAAGTCTGTTCAGCAGCTGATCAAAGGTCAGGAAGGGACATTCAGCCTCGATGTTTTTTATTATTTTTTATTTATTTATTTATTTATTTATTTATTTATTTATTTATTTATTTATTTATTTATTTATTTATTTATTTATGTAACCTTTGTTTAACCAGGAAGTCCCGTTGAGATTCTACAAGGGAGACCTGGCATAGACAGCAGCAGCAATCAAATGAGGTCATCACACAGGACACAGAACAAAAGGTACATACATCCAAAATACAAGCATCACACACAAAACGCAAGAAACCAACATGGTAATAAACGTGTCTGAATGAGGATGATACAGAAGCTTATAGCTTTCCAGTCGTGGCCCAATCTACGGAAAACAAAGGCATTCTTCATCTAAGACGTTCTGCAATAGAGCTTTAAATTCAGGTGGGTGTACTCGGACAGGTGTACTCGGACAGGTGTCTGCGTGCCTTAGGACTGCTCGGCCCCGATAGGACTGATGTCAGCGGCAGCCACCGCGATGACGAATGGGACCAGAAGAGGAACGAACAGCCTAGATATTCTTCGGCCTCTGGGAAGATTCACACACAGCTCTGGGGAACCTGTCCTATCAAGGCATCAATTTCTTCTTCATCGTCCAGCTCCATGTCCAGCTTCATGTCCAGCTCCACTACGCCCACATAAGCCACTCATAACTCTGAACTGACGGAGCGACACGTAAAGAATACAATCCTCTTGAGTTTCTTGTTGTGGAAGAAGTAGTTGAAGGACCAGAGGCTGCCCTCTTCACCGAAAGGGTCCGAGTCCAGGTCGGGGTTGTAGCTGTAAATGTCACAGCTCTGCAGGTTGATCTCTTGGTCTAAGGCGTCCCATAGCTCCGGCCCCAGCGAGATGAACCCCTTCCCCAAGCTGCTATTCACTGCGTCGGCCACCCCGTTGAGGCTGGGCTCCCTGCTGAACTCGTGGGCCCTCACCGCGCTGAAGTCGTAGTCTGGCCCGAAGGACTCGTTGAGCGTGGCGAGGAGGTAGAATAGAGTCTTCCTGCAACACTTGTTGTCACTCGGAGGGTTCTTCTCCCCATCCTCAGGGTTCTTCTCCCCATCCTCAGGGTTCTTCTCCCCATCCTCAGCACTCTTCCACGGTTGTGAGGGGCTGGTGGCACTGGTGGAATGGGGGGGGGAGAGGGCCTCCAGGACGTGTGGCTCCCCCTCCTGGCAGAACTGCTTAAACATGTGTTTAGCGCCCCCCGCCATCTTGCAGGAGTAGCTCTCAATCTTGCCAATGATGCGAGAGTCCCCTGTTTCTGCACACAGCTGAGAGATGACAGCTTCCAAGCTGGAATTCTCCAACAGTTTCATTTCTGTCAAATAATTGCAGCGCAGGCAGCAGTCAACTGCGTTTCCAAATCAGCCTTCGACTGAAAATACTTTCCTCCCAGGCTAATTCTTCGTTACTTGATGACGCAAAGATTAACGATGCCCGCTTTGTTGTTGACCAGCTAACATCAACGGTGAGCTTGCTATATAACCCTATGCTCTTGTCTTGACAGTTTATCTTATAATTCCCAGTGGAAAATAAATGCTTCAAAAGGCGCTCAGTCGAGGATGACTTATTCTGATGCTGTTTACTTTGATAGAAAAACTGCTCTTGCCGATTAAATGCGACAAAACTAAACCGAAAGACTCTTGACATCCGTTGGACTCGCTCTGCGGTGCCATCCCTTTCAACCTAATTTCACCAACAACCTAATTTGCCAAAGGTTCAAGGTTGCTGCAAAATAGTTGATTAGCTCAGGTATGGATCTCTGTGGGACCAAAACAACACAATCCACTCCGGTCCTATTTATAGCCTCAGCAGGGGAGAATGTATGACATCACTGATGATGTCACAATGTCTGCAATCTGGGAACCCCATCGGTTAAACAAAACAAAACCAAATCTATTTTTTTCTCTAACCTCTGGGGGCAGCAGCCCCGTTTCAATGTGGTGCAACAGGAACTCAAGAGGTGCGGTCGGCAGCGGAAGAAAATCCCTTTCCTCTCCCTGCGAGCTCTGCCATTGGCTCCAACCGACCGGCTCTGCCCATTAATGCATTTCTTTTCCGCTCCCTGCGTGTCGCTCTCAAATCCGTCCGTCACTATGAAACAACAATAACAACTCTAGCTTGTTGCTAGTAGCAACTTGCTACACGCTGCAAATGGTAACTTTTGACTACACAAAATCATCAGTGAAATCATCAAATAAATCACTGATGATGATGATGTATATGAGTGATGTCATCAGTGGGCACATCACTGATGACATCACTCGAACCCTAAGTGATTGTGATGTCACAATGTCTATGTGAGTGTGAGGGCCTAAAAACCTAATATCGCTGTGGGTTTTACAGAATGTAGGGAAACAGTGGATGGATAAATCCAGAAGCAGGCGGTAATGCAACATAAAGGATGCCAACTGCAAGAAGAGCGCCATGCGTGGATTTTTTTCTTTTTCTCCCCTTCCCCCCGACCAGATTCATTCTAGACCGCTGAAAATTGTTTTGACTAATTTTGGAGGCGATCGGAGCAATCGTGCGACACACAGCTCTCCAATTGTAATGGTAGGATATTCAATTTTATCATCTGCCCCTCCCGCACTGCGGAACAACTGCTGCCGTCAGCACGGATATAACTGCTGTCCACGCATCACTCCTCCAGAACTTTCTCCCCCTGGTGGACAGATGGACAGGCAGACAGGAGAAAGGGGCTGCCCTCCCAGAGCACTACTGTGTCTGTGTTAGCATCGCAGCTCTATAGTAGCCTGTTTTTTTTGGCAGTCAGATTTTACAACGGCAGACCTAATGTTTTATCCCAAGCATCTACAGTATTGTGAGTGTTAGTTGTTGTTACTCATTTTATTTGGCCACTATACTGGTGGCCACCATGTGGCCAAATGATTGAGTAACAACAAACAATTTTATCCCGAGCAACGTCACGACTGTTAACATGGTCAATAACATGCTTGTTTGTTGTCTGTCGATTTGACTGTTATTTCACTTTTAATCACATCAGAGTGCAGCTGCAAATTCTGACCAAAGTAACTGCTGAAATGGCAAGTTCTCGCATATATAGAGCTTTAACAGCAAATTAAATTAAGTATACTGTCACTCGCTGATTCAGTCTATACTGATATAAAGGTGTTTGTTCAAAAGGTCTGGTGCTATATAGCTCAGTAGCCTGTGTGTGTGTGTGTGTGTGTGTGTGTGTGTGTGTGTGTGTGTGTGTGTGTGTGTGTGTGTGCGTGCGTTCATGCGTGTGCGCTGCGCGTACGTGCGTTTGTGTGTGATTACACCTCTCTCTTACATCTTTTATGTCCCTGTGCTGCATGCCAGATGCCAACCCCCCACTTCGCCCCACGTGCACGCGTGCAGGCACACATGCACACACACACACAGACACACACACGCAGCAAACATGCAGCATACACGCAGCACACACACACACACACACACACACACAGACACACACAGACACACACACGCAGCACACGCGCAGCACACACACAGTCTGCTATAGAGCCTGTAAGTGTGTTTATGACCTTCAGTCTATGGACAGTAAAGAACAGGAAATGTTTTCTTCCTCCTCTCGCCTTCACACACACACACACACACACACACACACACACACACACACACACACACACACACACACACACACACACACACACACACACACACACACACACACACACACACACACACACACACACACACACACGTGCACACAAAAACTCTCTCTCTCTCTGTCACTACTACACTTCTGTTTTCTGTCTGTCTGTCTGTCTGTCTGTCTGTCTGTCTGTCTGTCTGTCTTGGTCTCAGTCTCTCACACCTCGTAGTGGCCTCCCACACCCTACCATAATAATAATAATAAATAAAATATAATTTTAGTTAGGCCTGGGCATTGGGTGCTATAGCCCAGAATGTTTTATGACTAGACCCGAATCAAAAATAAAAAATAAAATCACAAAATCTTAGCCCCGGCCTGCAGATCTATCCAGCTGTCATTCATGCTTTAAAGCCCTCAAAAATAATAATGATGTCTGATATAGTTGATGGGAAATGCAACATTTTGCTTCCTCTCTGTGTGCAAGTATTACGTAACCTATGAAGAAGGAAGACATCGCTCTCATCACAGCATTAACATTTTGCATTGGTGTTTTGGGCACAGTTCTATTGAAGTGAATGGGGTGGGCATGGAAACTCCTTCTGTAAAATATCTTATCTTGTTGTTTCATCTTTGATTGAAAAATGCTTCCACAGATTCCAAAATTGGAATGCTGTGACATGCGTGATGTATTTTCCTTCTTTATAGGTTCCTTGTCTGTTTGTCAATCCAGGCTAATGCTGAAGTTGAACAATTCATGAATTTGCTATATGGGGACTGCCTTGAACCCTCTCAAGGATCCCTGGTGGTCCCCGGACCCCACTTTGAGAACCACTGACCTGGTTTTTCAGTATTCATCTCAAATTGCTCCCAATGTCTTCAGACCCTAGAAACCATCCTGCTTAGTGTATAGGACGAATCAGCGTGATGTCACTTGCCACCCAGAAATGCGGAACACCGCGGCAGTAAATAGTATGAGTTGTGCAAAAACAACCGTTAATATCTCAAAAACTATACATCACATCGCTTATATTTTGACATTCTGAGTGAGAGCAGAAGTAGTAGTTGGATGTATAATATATGCATGTCATGTTAAAGTTGTGTGAACTGTCGCAGTTTTTAAAATGTAAACAGAGTTAGCCGGCTAGAGTCAGACATTCAAGCCTTGCCACCCAGTGAAGCGGTTTGTTTACCAAAATGCTGCTCGGCTGATCCCTCGTATAAGTGGGCTGACAGAAAACACATGAGACATGATTGATACATGTCCATGTGCAGGAGATATAAAATGCTATAATGGTTCAGTGAGGAGGGGGGGGGGCAGAGAAAAGAATCAGAGACTAATAGTTTCAAACACTTTGTTTTATTGTCACCCTCCAGTGTGGCAGATGGTCTTATGACGATTTCTCACTCTGTGGGAAAATTACCAGCGTTGTCACACACAGTTGCCCGCCCGCCCGCCCACACACACACACACACACACACACACACACACACACACACACACACACACACACACACACACACACACACACACACACACACACACACACACGA
>NC_139629.1:25977049-26004549 GCF_964638095.1 Poromitra crassiceps
AATATGACTATACTATTACTTAATAGTTTTGCCTTGTTGCCATATATACTGTATATATATATATATATATATATATATATATATATATATATATATATATACATTTATTTCCTAATGAAGCTTAGTGGAAATTCTAAAAGAGACCTTGTTAGTTGTCATTCAGTCACTCTCCTTCATTTATTCACTCTCCTAAGGAGAAACCCTTTAGTTGCCCACTCATTTAATCACCTCCACCGTTGCTGCTTCTAGGAGAAACCATTTAGTTGTCGCGCCCCTTCGTCACCAATCACTCCTTTCCCGCTTCTATCTTGCGTCATCCTTCGTGGGCGGTATCGCTTAGATTAAACCAATTCGAGTAACACACATCTTCCCATTCAGCCTATCATCATCTAGCCGTCAAACTAAAAAGCCACCTTTTCTCTCTGTCTGGTCGACGGCTTTTTCAGTGCGTTCCTGCGTATGCCATGTGCTTTGATCCTACTCACCCTCTGGCTGTCTCTGCTGCTGTCAGTGTCTTCCACTCCGATGTCAGCCTCCGACCAACTTCACGATCCTGATCCCAACGCTGACTCGCTGGAGGTCATCTCTGACACCGGCTCGGAAGGCCGGCGCAGGAGTTCTTGGATAGCGCTCCGAAGTGACACTGATCCCAATCTCGACTTTGAGATCCTCTCTGCTCAGCTTCTCGACTATGGAATCACTCCAGCACAGGGTCTCTCTCTTCAACTGTCTATCATACGTCAGATGTCAGATCATTGTCTGACGTCATCACCTGTTTTTAGCAACAGCCTTTTTTTTCTTTTGTTCGTTTTCTTCTTTTTGAAATTGGGCTCATTAGAACCACAAGAGGCCATGTCTGACATAATGCTATGTAGGGTTTAAGAGCTCCAGGGTCCTACAGACACTCTGCTCCGAGGAGTGAAAATGTTACATTCTCTCCTTTCTTTCTTTCTTTCTTTCTTTCTTTCTTTCTTTCTTTCTTTCTTTCTTTCTTTCTTTCTTTCTTTCTTTCTTTCTTTCTTTCTTTCCCCATTTCTGCACACTGTGCAGTTTCCCTCCCACAAGTCACACTCTTGGTTCCAAAGCTGCTGCGTTATGCTTATCCTGTTCTCTCTCTCCATCTTTCTCTCCCTCTCTCTCCCCCTCTCTCATCACCCATCCCTAATCGCATTCATTCAGCCATCTATCCATCCAAAGATCGATCCACCCACATGTATTTTTATTCTCAAGCCGTCCACTTATCACTTATCACTTGTCCATCTATCCCTCCCTCTCTCCATCTTCATCTTTTCCCTATATCCTATATAGACACCCAGACTCAAGTCCCCCAGCTTTCTCTCCATCCACCTCCATCCATCCATTCAACCTTCCTTCCTTCCACTCTCAGGTCCCTCCAGCTCCTCGCCATCTGAGAACAGCAACTCTGATTTGGTCTTTTCTTCCTACTTGGAGAGTGAATGCAGCCAATCAAAAGGCATCGACGTCTCGGCCACTTGTGTATCGGCACTCTAAGGCAACATGTTCCATCATCAGGCTTGATTCATAGCCAGGAAATGTCTTCCACTTACTTGCTCAATCTATCTCTTCTGCCATGTTTATGAAGATGTGTGTGTGTGTGTGTGTGTGTGTGTGTGTGTGTGTGTGTGTGTGTGTGTGAGTGAGAGAGAGAGAGAGAGAGAGATTCGTAGCATATCTACTCCCTTCACACTGTCAGCTTCTTCACACAGACCTCTGCTCCACTGTGACTGCATCACACAGTTACACATGTACACACACCTAAACACACACACACACACACACACACACACACACACACACACACACACACACACACACACACACACACACACACACACACACACACACACACACACTTAAAGGATATTACTCACAGGTGCAGAATCCTTCTGAGAGAAGAGCCGTCATAAATCAGCCACGATTGAGATGTAAAACCGATGTTCTCCCTCTTTTATGACCCAGAGCCATTGAAGTGCAGCGCGGCTGACTGTGTTTCAAATGCAGCATGGCTGACTGTGTGTTTCAAATGCAGCGCGGCTGACTGTGTTTCAAATGCAGCGTGGCTGACTGTGTGTTTCAAATGCAGCGCGGCTGACTGTGTTTCAAATGCAGCATGGCTGACTGTGTGTTTCAAATGCAGCGTGGCTGACTGTGTGTTTCAAATGCAGCGTGGCTGACTGTGTTTCAAATGCAGCGTGGCTGACTGTGTGTTTCAAATGCAGCTTGGCTGACTGTGTTTCAAATGCAGCATGGCTGACTGTGTTTCAAATGCAGCATGGCTGACTGTGTGTTTCAAATGCAGCGTGGCTGACTGTGTGTTTCAAATGCAGCATGGCTGACTGTGTGTTTCAAATGCAGCATGGCTGACTGTGTTTCAAATGCAGCGCGGCTGACTGTGTGTTTCAAATGCAGCGTGGCTGACTGTGTGTTTCAAATGCAGCGTGGCTGACTGTGTGTTTCAAATGCAGCGTGGCTGACTGTGTGTTTCAAATGCAGCGTGGCTGACTGTGTGTTTCAAATGCAGCGTGGCTGACTGTGTGTTTCAAATGCAGCGCGGCTGACTGTGTTTCAAACGCAGCGTGGCTGACTGTGTGTTTCAAATGCAGCGCGGCTGACTGTGTGTTTCAAATGCAGCACGGCTGACTGTGTGTTTCAAATGCAGCATGGCTGACTGTGTGTTTCAAATGCAGCGCGGCTGACTGTGTGTTTCAAATGCAGCACGGCTGACTGTGTGTTTCAAATGCAGCATGGCTGACTGTGTGTTTCAAATGCAGCGCGGCTGACTGTGTGTTTCAAATGCAGCGCGGCTGACTGTGTGTTTCAAATGCAGCATTGCTGACTGTGTGTTTCAAATGCAGCGTGGCTGACTGTGTTTCAAATGCAGCGTGGCTGACTGTGTGTTTCAAATGCAGCATGGCTGACTGTGTGTTTCAAATGCAGCATGGCTGACTGTGTGTTTCAAATGCAGCATGGCTGACTGTGTGTTTCAAATGCAGCATGGCTGACTGTGTTTCAAATGCAGCATGGCTGACTGTGTGTTTCAAATGCAGCATGGCTGACTGTGTGTTTCAAATACAGCGTGGCTGACTGTGTTTCAAATGCAGCGTGGCTGACTGTGTGTTTCAAATACAGCGTGGCTGACTGTGTTTCAAATGCAGCATGGCTGACTGTGTGTTTCAAATGCAGCATGGCTGACTGTGTGTTTCAAATGCAGCATGGCTGACTGTGTTTCAAATGCAGCGTGGCTGACTGTGTGTTTCAAATACAGCGTGGCTGACTGTGTTTCAAATGCAGCGTGGCTGACTGTGTGTTTCAAATGCAGCATGGCTGACTGTGTTTCAAATGCAGCTTGGCTGACTGTGTTTCAAATGCAGCATGGCTGACTGTGTTTCAAATGCAGCATGGCTGACTGTGTGTTTCAAATGCAGCGTGGCTGACTGTGTGTTTCAAATGCAGCGTGGCTGACTGTGTGTTTCAAATGCAGCGTGGCTGACTGTGTGTTTCAAATGCAGCATGGCTGACTGTGTTTCAAATGCAGCATGGCTGACTGTGTGTTTCAAATGCAGCATGGCTGACTGTGTTTCAAATGCAGCATGGCTGACTGTGTTTCAAATGCAGCATGGCTGACTGTGTGTTTCAAATGCAGCGTGGCTGACTGTGTGTTTCAAATGCAGCATGGCTGACTGTGTGTTTCAAATGCAGCATGGCTGACTGTGTTTCAAATGCAGCATGGCTGACTGTGTGTTTCAAATGCAGCGTGGCTGACTGTGTGTTTCAAATGCAGCATGGCTGACTGTGTGTTTCAAATGCAGCGTGGCTGACTGTGTGTTTCAAATGCAGCATGGCTGACTGTGTGTTTCAAATGCAGCGTGGCTGACTGTGTGTTTCAAATACAGCGTGGCTGACTGTGTGTTTCAAATGCAGCATGGCTGACTGTGTGTTTCAAATGCAGCATGGCTGACTGTGTTTCAAATGCAGCGTGGCTGACTGTGTGTTTCAAATACAGCGTGGCTGACTGTGTTTCAAATGCAGCGTGGCTGACTGTGTGTTTCAAATGCAGCATGGCTGACTGTGTTTCAAATGCAGCTTGGCTGACTGTGTTTCAAATGCAGCATGGCTGACTGTGTTTCAAATGCAGCATGGCTGACTGTGTGTTTCAAATGCAGCGTGGCTGACTGTGTGTTTCAAATGCAGCGTGGCTGACTGTGTGTTTCAAATGCAGCGTGGCTGACTGTGTGTTTCAAATGCAGCGTGGCTGACTGTGTGTTTCAAATGCAGCGTGGCTGACTGTGTGTTTCAAATGCAGCGCGGCTGACTGTGTTTCAAACGCAGCGTGGCTGACTGTGTGTTTCAAATGCAGCGCGGCTGACTGTGTGTTTCAAATGCAGCACGGCTGACTGTGTGTTTCAAATGCAGCATGGCTGACTGTGTGTTTCAAATGCAGCGCGGCTGACTGTGTGTTTCAAATGCAGCACGGCTGACTGTGTGTTTCAAATGCAGCATGGCTGACTGTGTGTTTCAAATGCAGCGCGGCTGACTGTGTGTTTCAAATGCAGCGCGGCTGACTGTGTGTTTCAAATGCAGCATTGCTGACTGTGTGTTTCAAATGCAGCGTGGCTGACTGTGTTTCAAATGCAGCGTGGCTGACTGTGTGTTTCAAATGCAGCATGGCTGACTGTGTGTTTCAAATGCAGCATGGCTGACTGTGTGTTTCAAATGCAGCATGGCTGACTGTGTGTTTCAAATGCAGCATGGCTGACTGTGTTTCAAATGCAGCATGGCTGACTGTGTGTTTCAAATGCAGCATGGCTGACTGTGTGTTTCAAATACAGCGTGGCTGACTGTGTTTCAAATGCAGCGTGGCTGACTGTGTGTTTCAAATACAGCGTGGCTGACTGTGTTTCAAATGCAGCATGGCTGACTGTGTGTTTCAAATGCAGCATGGCTGACTGTGTGTTTCAAATGCAGCATGGCTGACTGTGTTTCAAATGCAGCGTGGCTGACTGTGTGTTTCAAATACAGCGTGGCTGACTGTGTTTCAAATGCAGCGTGGCTGACTGTGTGTTTCAAATGCAGCATGGCTGACTGTGTTTCAAATGCAGCTTGGCTGACTGTGTTTCAAATGCAGCATGGCTGACTGTGTTTCAAATGCAGCATGGCTGACTGTGTGTTTCAAATGCAGCGTGGCTGACTGTGTGTTTCAAATGCAGCGTGGCTGACTGTGTGTTTCAAATGCAGCGTGGCTGACTGTGTGTTTCAAATGCAGCATGGCTGACTGTGTTTCAAATGCAGCATGGCTGACTGTGTGTTTCAAATGCAGCATGGCTGACTGTGTTTCAAATGCAGCATGGCTGACTGTGTTTCAAATGCAGCATGGCTGACTGTGTGTTTCAAATGCAGCGTGGCTGACTGTGTGTTTCAAATGCAGCATGGCTGACTGTGTGTTTCAAATGCAGCATGGCTGACTGTGTTTCAAATGCAGCATGGCTGACTGTGTGTTTCAAATGCAGCGTGGCTGACTGTGTGTTTCAAATGCAGCATGGCTGACTGTGTGTTTCAAATGCAGCGTGGCTGACTGTGTGTTTCAAATGCAGCATGGCTGACTGTGTGTTTCAAATGCAGCGTGGCTGACTGTGTGTTTCAAATACAGCGTGGCTGACTGTGTGTTTCAAATGCAGCATGGCTGACTGTGTGTTTCAAATGCAGCATGGCTGACTGTGTTTCAAATGCAGCGTGGCTGACTGTGTGTTTCAAATACAGCGTGGCTGACTGTGTTTCAAATGCAGCGTGGCTGACTGTGTGTTTCAAATGCAGCATGGCTGACTGTGTTTCAAATGCAGCTTGGCTGACTGTGTTTCAAATGCAGCATGGCTGACTGTGTTTCAAATGCAGCATGGCTGACTGTGTGTTTCAAATGCAGCGTGGCTGACTGTGTGTTTCAAATGCAGCGTGGCTGACTGTGTGTTTCAAATGCAGCGTGGCTGACTGTGTGTTTCAAATGCAGCATGGCTGACTGTGTTTCAAATGCAGCATGGCTGACTGTGTGTTTCAAATGCAGCATGGCTGACTGTGTTTTAAATGCAGCGTGGCTGACTGCGTGTTTCAAATACAGCGTGGCTGACTGTGTGTTTCAAATACAGCATGGCTGACTGTGTTTCAAATGCAGCATGGCTGACTGTGTGTTTCAAATGGAGCATGGCTGACTGTGTGTTTCAAATGCAGCATGGCTGACTGTGTTTCAAATGCAGCGTGGCTGACTGTGTGTTTCAAATACAGCGTGGCTGACTGTGTTTCAAATGCAGCGTGGCTGACTGTGTGTTTCAAATGCAGCATGGCTGACTGTGTTTCAAATGCAGCTTGGCTGACTGTGTTTCAAATGCAGCATGGCTGACTGTGTTTCAAATGCAGCATGGCTGACTGTGTGTTTCAAATGCAGCGTGGCTGACTGTGTGTTTCAAATGCAGCGTGGCTGACTGTGTGTTTCAAATGCAGCGTGGCTGACTGTGTGTTTCAAATGCAGCATGGCTGACTGTGTTTCAAATGCAGCATGGCTGACTGTGTGTTTCAAATGCAGCATGGCTGACTGTGTTTCAAATGCAGCATGGCTGACTGTGTTTCAAATGCAGCATGGCTGACTGTGTGTTTCAAATGCAGCGTGGCTGACTGTGTGTTTCAAATACAGCGTGGCTGACTGTGTGTTTCAAATGCAGCGTGGCTGACTGTGTGTTTCAAATGCAGCGTGGCTGACTGTGTGTTTCAAATGCAGCATGGCTGACTGTGTGTTTCAAATGCAGCATGGCTGACTGTGTGTTTCAAATGCAGCATGGCTGACTGTGTGTTTCAAATGCAGCGTGGCTGACTGTGTGTTTCAAATGCAGCATGGCTGACTGTGTGTTTCAAATGCAGCGTGGCTGACTGTGTGTTTCAAATGCAGCGTGGCTGACTGTGTGTTTCAAATGCAGCATGGCTGACTGTGTGTTTCAAATGCAGCGTGGCTGACTGTGTGTTTCAAATACAGCGTGGCTGACTGTGTGTTTCAAATGCAGCATGGCTGACTGTGTGTTTCAAATGCAGCATGGCTGACTGTGTTTCAAATGCAGCGTGGCTGACTGTGTGTTTCAAATACAGCGTGGCTGACTGTGTTTCAAATGCAGCGTGGCTGACTGTGTGTTTCAAATGCAGCATGGCTGACTGTGTTTCAAATGCAGCTTGGCTGACTGTGTTTCAAATGCAGCATGGCTGACTGTGTTTCAAATGCAGCATGGCTGACTGTGTGTTTCAAATGCAGCGTGGCTGACTGTGTGTTTCAAATGCAGCGTGGCTGACTGTGTGTTTCAAATGCAGCGTGGCTGACTGTGTGTTTCAAATGCAGCATGGCTGACTGTGTTTCAAATGCAGCATGGCTGACTGTGTGTTTCAAATGCAGCATGGCTGACTGTGTTTCAAATGCAGCATGGCTGACTGTGTTTCAAATGCAGCATGGCTGACTGTGTGTTTCAAATGCAGCGTGGCTGACTGTGTGTTTCAAATGCAGCATGGCTGACTGTGTGTTTCAAATGCAGCATGGCTGACTGTGTGTTTCAAATACAGCGTGGCTGACTGTGTGTTTCAAATGCAGCATGGCTGACTGTGTGTTTCAAATGCAGCATGGCTGACTGTGTTTCAAATGCAGCGTGGCTGACTGTGTGTTTCAAATACAGCGTGGCTGACTGTGTTTCAAATGCAGCGTGGCTGACTGTGTGTTTCAAATGCAGCATGGCTGACTGTGTTTCAAATGCAGCTTGGCTGACTGTGTTTCAAATGCAGCATGGCTGACTGTGTTTCAAATGCAGCATGGCTGACTGTGTGTTTCAAATGCAGCGTGGCTGACTGTGTGTTTCAAATACAGCGTGGCTGACTGTGTGTTTCAAATGCAGCATGGCTGACTGTGTGTTTCAAATGCAGCATGGCTGACTGTGTTTCAAATGCAGCGTGGCTGACTGTGTGTTTCAAATGCAGCGTGGCTGACTGTGTTTCAAATGCAGCATGGCTGACTGTGTTTCAAATGCAGCATGGCTGACTGTGTTTCAAATGCAGCGTGGCTGACTGTGTGTTTCAAATGCAGCATGGCTGACTGTGTGTTTCAAATGCAGCATGGCTGACTGTGTGTTTCAAATGCAGCATGGCTGACTGTGTTTCAAATGCAGCGTGGCTGACTGTGTGTTTCAAATGCAGCATGGCTGACTGTGTTTCAAATGCAGCATGGCTGACTGTGTTTCAAATGCAGCGTGGCTGACTGTGTTTCAAATGCAGCTTGGCTGACTGTGTTTCAAATGCAGCATGGCTGACTGTGTGTTTCAAATGCAGCGTGGCTGACTGTGTGTTTCAAATGCAGCGTGGCTGACTGTGTGTTTCAAATGCAGCGTGGCTGACTGTGTTTCAAATGCAGCATGGCTGACTGTGTGTTTCAAATGCAGCATGGCTGACTGTGTTTCAAATGCAGCGTGGCTGACTGTGTGTTTCAAATGCAGCATGGCTGACTGTGTGTTTCAAATGCAGCGCAGCTGACTGTGTGTTTCAAATGCAGCGTGGCTGACTGTGTTTCAAATGCAGCGTGGCTGACTGTGTTTCAAATACAGCGCGGCTGACTGTGTGTTTCAAATGCAGCGCAGCTGACTGTGTGTTTCAAATGCAGCGTGGCTGACTGTGTTTCAAATGCAGCGTGGCTGACTGTGTTTCAAATGCAGCGCGGCTGACTGTGTTTCAATTGCAGCATGGCTGACTGTGTTTCAAATGCAGCATGGCTGACTGTGTGTTTCAAATGCAGCGTGGCTGACTGTGTGTTTCAAATGCAGCGCGGCTGACTGTGTTTCAAATGCAGCATGGCTGACTGTGTTTCAAATGCAGCATGGCTGACTGTGTGTTTCAAATGCAGCATGGCTGACTGTGTGTTTCAAATGCAGCGTGGCTGACTGTGTGTTTCAAATGCAGTATGGCTGACTGTGTGTTTCAAATGCAGCATGGCTGACTGTGTGTTTCAAATGCAGCGTGGCTGACTGTGTGTTTCAAATGCAGCATGGCTGACTGTGTGTTTCAAATGCAGCGTGGCTGACTGTGTGTTTCAAATGCAGCATGGCTGACTGTGTGTTCCAAATGCAGCGTGGCTGACTGTGTGTTTCAAATGCAGCGTGGCTGACTCGCAGTATTGAAATACCTAATCTCGCCAGTCGCTACGAGTTAGAGAAAAAATAAGAAGCATGACATAACAGAGTAATCTACTACTACTACAGTACTTGGATCATCACCGCTTGCGGCTATAATATTTATTATTATTATTAGTAGTAGTAGTAGTAGTAGTATTATTTGAGTTGTATAACATTAGAGTAGGTCTATGTATTATTCGTTTTATCATTATTATTATTTGAGTTGTATAACATTACAGTAGGTCTATATAATGTATTATTGGTTTTATCATTATTATTATTATTATTATTATTATTGAGTTGTATAACACTAGAGTAGGTCTATATAATGTAATATTAGTTTTATAAGTATTATTTATTATGTGAGTTGTCATGGTAAAGAGCAGATGTTTTGGACTGATGCTTAAGGAGGGAATGCCATGCTGGTGAAAACATCCTTACCTCAACTCTGAGACATGACAGAATACCTCATTCAAGAAGAGCCTGTGTGTGTCTGCACGTGTGGGTGTGTGTGTGTGTGTGTGTGTGTGTGTGTGTGCACACACGTGTGTGTCCACGTGTGTGTGTGTGTGTGTGTGTGTGTGTGTGTGTGCCTTTTTCTCATCCCAAGTTCAGAAATGTAAGTTTGCTAAAATGGAAACAATGATGTAAGTGGAATTATAGTCATACGTAATGTCAGATTACGATTATGACTGAGGAAAATAATGAATCTCTGAAATGTAATCAAGTATAAAAGTAAAGTATTTCTACCGACTGTTTCTGTGCAAAGCTAACTGAACCTCATGTCATATTAAGACACAGAATTTTCATGCGCTCAATTCCAGAGGGGAACCGTCAGGGCCTTCTAGGTATTCAGTCGAAGGCCCAAGCAGAAATGGAAAAGAAAATAATTTCCCCCCTAATAAATTATTTGTATTTGTTATTTATTAGTTTTTATTCACTGAAATAACTAATAATGTCCCTAAATTGTTATGATCTTGGACTCACTTTGTTTCAGCAAATATGGGGTTAAAATAGGACCAGCCTCCACCGGCAAATGGTAGTTGATTGACAGCAAGCCAGCAACCCTTCGCGAAGACCCGACTCTGATCATGAGATGGGGACGACAATTTTGATGACAGGTGTTTTAACCAATCAGAATTCCATTGAGTTGTGGGGTTAGCCAATCACAATTAGTTGAGTTGTGGGTGGGATATTTATCAGGCATTCGCGAATACAAACCAACCAGGAGACGAGACGAAGCACAAGGAGGGAGGAGTTTATGATAAAGTAGTGAAGTAGGAAATGGACGCGCGCAGCGGTAGTTTTCAACGGATTTCTGGAGCTGTCAAGCTGCAAAAATATATTTTCGCCATTTCCAGGCTATAGCAACTGGGAACTTTACGCTTCGTTTACATGCAGTTCGGCACGAGATAGATAAATACTTTATTAATCCCGAGGGAAATTCTGTTGTACAGCAGCTTCCAGTTGCACATACAAATAACAAAGTACAGATGAAGGATAAAAAGCATGTTAAAATACTAAAAAAGAAGAGGCAATAAAAAGATAAACAAGATAAAAAAGATAGGAGAGCCAGTCCTGGCAGGGACATGGAAATAAGATAGGTAAACAAGTGCCTGTGCCTGTGCAGTGCGCAAACATATGCATATAGAAAGTGCCTGCAGTACATACACAAATAAATACTAAACTCTCAAGTCTCAAGTCTCAGTGTTGCTGGGGCCCCGCCTCCTGCAGGTTGCTGGGGCCACGCCTCCACGCCCCCTGCACAATGGGGGAGGCATTGTACAGCCTGATGGCCCGTGGAACAAAAGCGTTCTTGGTGCGATCCTTCTTGCAGCCAAGAGAGATCAGCCTGTGACTGAAGGTGCTTCTCTGGCTGACCAGAGTGCTGTAGAGAGGGTGGGAAGGGTTGTCCATGATGGCAAGCAGCTTGGCCAAGGACCTTCTCTCCACTAGAGTTGTAAGGGAGTCCAGCTCCATACCGACCACGGAGCCAGCCTTCTTAACCAGCTTGTCCAGCCGCCTTGCATCCCTCTGTTTAATGCTGCCTCCCCAGCACACCACAGCATAGAAGAAGACGCTGGCCACCACGGACTGATAAAACATCTGCAGCATTTTACTGCAGACATTGAAGGACCTGAGCCTCCGTAAGAAGTAGAGCCGACTCTGGCCCTTCTTATAGAGTGCGTCAATGTTCAGTGACCAGACCAGTTTGTCATCCAGGTGTACTCCGAGGTACTTGTAAGAGTGAACCACCTCCACATCCACCCCCTGGAGACCGGCCGCACCGGAGTCCCGTGCTTCCCAAAATCCACCACCATCTCCTTGGTCTTGGAGGTGTTCAGTTGGATGTGGTTCCTCTTACTCCAACTGACAAAGTCCTCGACCAGGCCCCTGTACTCCTCCTCCTGCCCCCCCCCCCCCCCCTGATACACCCCACAATGGCGGTGTCATCCGAGTATTTCTGTATGTGGCATGACTCGGAGTTGTGTTGAAAGTCTGCAGTGTAAATTGGGAACACAGGACAGGAGCGAGAACGGTCCCCTGTGGGGCCCCCGTACTACTCACCACCGTCTCGGAGACACAGTCGCGCAGTCTTGGTGGTCTTCCGGTCAGGTAGTCAGTACTCCAGGTTACCAGGGGGGCGTCGACCTGCAGCTCTTCCAGCTCGTCTCTCAGCAGGCGGGGCTGGATGGTGTTAATCCTCACAGCATTGCCCGTGGTGTCAAGGTGGGTGGCCACCCGGTGCAGCAAGTGGGTGACAGCGTCGTCCACTCCCAGCTGCTCCTGGTAGCCACACTGAAGAGGGTCCTGAGCGTGACTGACCTGTGGTTTGAGAAGACGAATGACTAGCCGCTCCATGGTCTTCAGATGCTCTATATTACTGCTGTGTGCTCGGAGGGCTTGCTTGTTGCTTTTCAGGAGGATGGGTTTTGTCATCAAGTGAACGTCATTGGTAAGTTAAAAATGTTTTGTATTGCTGGTGGTGCTGGGGGAGCTGAGGTCGGTGCGTGGGCAGGGGCGGAGCCACCCGGGGGTTTTTGAGTTGAGTTCGTTGTGCAGTCTTTCTGTGTATTGAGCTAATTGTTAACTGTGGTTGTGTGACTGTCAGTAGCACAGTAACAGTGTGACTGTGTTACTGACAGACTGTCAGTATGTCACTGTCATGGATGTCACTGTCATGGATGTCACTGCCAGTGACATTTGTTTATGCAATGTCATTCTCATAGCTGAGAGGAGTAGTGGAGTAATTATTGTGTGTAAAGATACAGCGACCTAAAGAACCACAACTCATCTTGTCCGCCCTCACCAATGCGTAGGGGGGGGGGGGGGGGGGGAGGGGGGTTACGGCATAGAAAGCCCAGTTCTGATAGGCACAGTTTGCCACTGCTCAATTCTGGAGACGATGAACCGAGGACACATGGACACACTCCAATTATCGCTCTCCAATTATAGTCGTAGGATTGGCTTCAGGTGGTGTATGGTGATGGTATTTCATCTCTGGTCCTGGATTTGTTTGAAACAGTCACTGAAGAACTAAATCTAGGAAATTAATATAATTACACTGACAGTCCTTCAAGTCAGTTTTGGTAGAGTACGAAGTCCTTCATCACTGGTGGTAGGGAGTGGAGTTGGTTCAGGCGATGTGTGCCGAGTGCTTGGCGGATCCGGATCCGACACACGTGGGCCAGACTCCGAGAACATCTCTTGGCCTCCAGAAAGACCCTGAGTGCCTCTGGATCCGCCCTCTCCTCCAGCTGTGCCTGCTCCCAGGTCACCAGGGCCGGGTCGGCGCCGTGGTCAAGGAGCAGCTGGACGAAGGCCGTGTCGTACCCTAACCACAGCAACTTATCCAGCAGGTGAGAAGCCACGTCACGGGTCAGAACGCCAGCGGCCTGGAGCAGCAGGCGGAAGCAGTCCAGGCAGCGGTGGCGTGCGTTCATGTCGGGGTCGGCCCCGGCTTCCAGGAGGATCCGGACACAGTCCAGGTGACCGCAGTACACGGCACAAAAGAGAGGCGTACAGTCAACATCATCAGCTAGGTCTACCTGGGCTCCCTGGGTGATCAGGTAGTCCAAACATGCAGCATGACCCTGCCAGGCTGCGCGCCCCAGAGGGGTACACCTCACACCCGAAAACAAATACTGCTCATTGATCAGCCTTCTGAAGCGGTCTTCCTGCAGCAGGCTCCTCAGTTTGTCCAGGTCTCCTGCACAGGTGGCAAGGTGGAGCAGCCGCCTGTCGTCATGCCCTGGTCGAACAGCCATTCCTTCAGATCGGTCACTGTTACCCTAACGACATGTACGTGTCTCAAACAGAAGGCATTATGAAGGGACTGAATGTGGGTTGGCCATTATGACATCATAAATTATGACATCATGTCATTATGACATCATAACATTATGACATCTTGACATTGCATAACATTCTGACTGATGACATCACTCACTGATGACATTACTATGTTCGAGTTACATCACTGATGACATCGCAATTGCTCGAGTGACATCACTGATGCCATCATCTGTGACATCATCAGTGATTTATCTGTGACATCATCGGCCACACCTTATTTTGGACTGTGTCTTATTTTGGATGTGCGACAAGAGAGATAGACAAACAACGTTGCATCGTTTTTGTCTGTCGTGCATTAAATAACTAGCCTGTTTCGAAAAGTACAGAAGTAGAAAGTACAGATATTTAAGTTAAAATGTAGGGAGTAAAAGTAAAAAGTTGTCAGAAAAATAAATACTCTAAATCAGTGGTGCCCAATTTGGGGGCCGCGGGCCAAGCTTTTTTTTTTTGGCCCGCCACGGATTTGGGGGTGGGGATTTTTTTTTTTTTTTTTGCAGGCCAGGCCACCGGGCAGTTGCCCGACGGGCCTGATTATGCAGTCCACGCCTGAATGGACTCTTCTATCTACGATTAACGTTAATTTTGTGCAGCTGGTATTCTCTCTCCCCGACTCTATCACACGGGTGTGGTGAGGCATTGCTATCTGAGGATTGATTGCTCCTGATTGGTTGGCTGAATCACCTGGTTGGGGGGTGAGCTCTGATATTTGATCCCTCCCCAGTCACTGGCTTTACACCAGCTCAGCAAGATGGACAGATCATCATCACGGCAGTGGCACACTGACAAAAGAAAGTTTAGGATTCAAGATTTTTATTGTCACTCCATGGTACAAGTATCACGTGTGAAATTCTTGTGCTGTGGACTCCGTTTACAACATAGTACAAATATAGCAGGGCATATGAGTGCAAAAAAACAACAAGAGACACAACAAGCAATAAGGCAGTATAGTGATAAGACAAGTCAGAGACAGTGGCATATTCACTGCACATAGGTGCACATGTCATGTGCATACTTTAGACGTGCTTAAACATTTTAAATTCGACATACAGGTGCAAATAGCATATTCCTTATTAAACATACAATTAAACGCAGGTTTTAAATTCGGCGTATTTGACATACAGGTGCAAATAGCATATTCCTTATTAAACATACAATTAAACATTAGACATACGTAATGGTAGCAGCTACAGTACGGTACAGTACGGCTACTACACTATTTGTGTATGTTAAGGAGTCTCGTGGCCTGCGGGAAGAAACTGTTCCTCAAGCGATTTGTGCGTGCTTTTGGAACCCTGTATCTTCTCCCTGAGGGTAACAGGGAGAACAGGCTGTTGTGGGGATGGTTTGTGTCTTTGATGATCTTCAGGGACCTCCTGAGGCACCGCTGTTTATACAGTTCATGCAGTTCTGGCAACTCACATCCTGTTACGTGCTGGGCCGCGCGTCTCACTCTCCGTAGCGCCCTGCGGTCCATGGTGGTACAGTTCCCGTACCAGGTGGTGAAGCAGCCAGTCAGCAGGCTTTCAATGGTGCCTCTGTAGAAGTCCCTAAGGATTTCTGGCCTTAGCCCAAATTTCTTCAGGCGCCTGAGTCCGTGTATTCGCTGTTGGGCCTTTTTGACAACAGTGGCGGTGTGGCCGGCCCAAGTCAGGTCCTGGTGGATGTTGACTCCCAGGTACTTGAAGCTGTCCACCACTGTGCCAGGACGGAGTGGCAAGACGAGTATTTTTTTACAGAAGTAAATTCAACAGCGGTTTGTCTCATTTGCAGACAGAGAGTGGCTGTTTTGAAAGAGTACAATATACGTCGCCACTATACGAAACTGATTTTCAAAGTACCTTGAGGATTTTTCAAGTTGTGAATTAAGTCAAATTTCTCTCTTGATTACAAAGGTGGAAAATACAACTGTTTTTAACTGGGTGTTTACTGATTAAATGTTTAAGCTCCCCACAAATGCAGATGTTTTTTTTAAATATATATAACCAATTGCAAATTATTACAATTACCAAACAGATAAAAAGTAGATTATTATATTGAAATGTTATTTTAGATTTAGAATGTTAATTCTCTATAAAACACAATACATTTTAATGTAATTCCACAACGTTTATTTTTGGCCCTTGGCCCTCCACCCAGATTGAGTTTTGGGCACCCCTGCTCTAAATACTGAAAATCCTACTTAAGTACAGTAACAAAGTATTTGTACTTAGTTAATTCCCATCTCAGACTAATCCCGCTGTCTATTTCTGTACTAAGCTATGTCGGCCTCAAAACACAACTGACGTGACTGAAAAACTAGCGTTAACATGTACGAGTCACGCTGATTTACATGGTGCCCTCCGTTTTGAAATCTGCTGCCTGCTTGTTGATATTTCAGCAAGATAATGTGGCTATCCATTGTGGCTAAGCTGTGGAAGCACGCCTGCAAACTGTGATTTCTATTTCCAGCGTAGCTTACGTTGTTTTCTCTGGGTCTAACTTGAGGCAAAATGCGATGACGTACGATTATAGCAGCAGGCGCTCAAGGAACGTTCGAAAAAGAACATTAGCCTAACCGTGAAACAGGTAGAAACTGGACGGGGGCTTTAAGAAGTCACCCATGTACTGTACTGTACTGATAGTGTAGAAAGTCTTTAAATGGCATGGGTGCAGTGTGTGTGTGTGTGTGTGTGTGTGTGTGTGTGTGTGTGTGTGTGTGTGTGTGTGTGTGTGCGCGCGCGTGTGCGTGTGTGTGTGTGTGTGTGTGTGTGTGTGTGTGTGTGTGTTGTCATGGGAAACAGCACATGTTTTAGACTGTTGCTTAATGAAAGAATGCCATGCTGGTGAAAACATCCTTACCTCAACTCTGAGACACGAGATAATGCATCACTCATACGTGTGTGTGTGTGTGTGTGTGTGTGTGCGCACGTGTGTGTGTGTGTGTGTGTGTGTGTGCACGTGTGTGTGTGTGTGTGCACGCGTGTGTGTGTGTGTGTGTGTGTGTGCATGTGTGTGTTTGTGTGTGTGTGTGTGTGTGTGTGTGTGTGTGTGTGTGTGTGTGCGTGCGTGCGTGCGTGCGTGTACACATGGGTGTGCATGCGGGTGAGTATGTGTGAACGGATTAAATCTGCTTCTGACAATGTATATTTACTCTAATTCACTTCTTAGAAATACAGTAAATAGACTGACAGCCAAACAAGACAAATAAATCATGTGTGCATACTGTGTGTGTGTGTGTGTGTGTGTGTGTGTGTGTGTGTGTGTGCTTTGTGTGGTTTTATTGTGTGTGCTGAGAAAAGCCTCTTGGCAGCAGATTTAGCAGACCAGTATGTGTGAGAGCTTACTATCTGTGCGTGTGTGTTTATGTGTGTTAATGACGCGTGTGCATTTATGTGTGTTCACGGCGTGTGTGTGTTTATGTGTGTTCACGGCGCGTGTGTGTTTATGTGTGTTCACGGCGCGTGTGTGTTTATGTGTGTTCACGACGCGTGTGTGTTTATGTGTGTTCACGGCACATGTGTGTTTATGTGTGTTCACGACGCGTGTGTGTTTATGTGTGTTCGCGCGCGCTGATCGTCACAGCAGAGGAGATATGGATGACTGCCTTCCCTCCTCACAGCGCTGGATTCCGACCCACGCTCACGTTGCAAATATTTAGCCTCTCGCAAACCATCTCCCTCAGCCCATTAGACTTTCACAGCTTCCCCTCTCACTCAACACACATGACTTGTGTTACTTTGTAACTGTCGTCACTCAACACACATGACTTATGTTACTTTGTAACTGTCGTCACTTAACACACATGACTTATGTTACTTTGTAACTGTCGTCACTCAACACACATGACTTATGTTACTTTGTAACTGTCGTCACTCAACACACATGACTTGTGTTACTTTGTAACTGTCGTCACTCAACACACATGACTTGTGTTACTTTGTAACTGTCGTCACTCAACACACATGACTTGTGTTACTTTGTAACTGTCGTCAAGGCCGGATTAACCATAGGGCAACCGGCGCAGGTGCCCCGGGGCCCTTGGGGTGAAGGGGCCCTCCAAATCTTTTTTTTTTTTTTGGTCGGGCTCATGTTGGGCTCCACAGAACTATGACACACATTTAAGACCAATCAGGACAAAATAAAATGTGTTTCCAAGAAGATTAAGTCTGATGATTTAGTCTCATTGGATGCCTGTGGGCAAGTGGTGACCAGGGGCGCGGGAAGTGGGGGTGCTTGAGGTGCTGCGGCACCCTCTGCTGTTTTGTATTGGAAATGTAATGTAAATTATTTTTTCATTATTGTAAAGCCACAGCACAGTGAAGAGGATATTAATGTGAAGATTAGCCTCTTCGTTTTGCTCTCAGAGTGCATCAGATTCATGCATTTTACTTTAAAATGTACAAAATTTCTTTGTCCTAGAAACCCCCCAGTCAGACTAATATTTTTATCCTGCTGGTGCTAGCTGTTTGCAAAGCCTAGAATCACCTATGGGTGAGTGAGAAACTGAATCTCAGAAACTGAATAATGACATAACAGTATAATACTAATGTTAATTTAAAATGAGATATTCCTCTAAATATGGCGAGAAAACATCCAAACATCCGGACGATGGGTAGGGGGGCCCCTGGGAGCTTCAGTGCCCCGGGCCCCTGGGGGTGTTAATCTGGCTCTGACTGTCGTCACTCAACACACATGACTTGTGTTACTTTGTAACTGTCGTCACTCAACACACATGACTTGTGTTACTTTGTAACTGTCGTCACTCAACACACATGACTTATGTTACTTTGTAACTGTCGTCACTCAACACACATGACTTGTGTTACTTTGCGACTGTCGTCACTCAACACACATGACTTGTGTTACTTTGTAACTGTTATAAAAGCTGTTATTCCAGTGCCAAGGACCTCATTCATTAATGTTATTGGTTACACGTACTTCCTGCTTTACCACCTCAAAACGGTTGCTGTGAAAAGGGCCTATGGGCTGCTCATCTCCCCCTCTCCCACGTCCTTTCCCCTTACATCCCATTTCCTCTCACCTCCCCCTGCCCTCCCCCTTCCCTTCCACCCCTCTTCCATCCTCCCTCTCTTCTCCTCTCCTCCTTCCTGTGTGATCACTCGTTCCTTTGGGTGAAGTTTGGGGGCAGATTGATGGTGTTCGAGCCCCACTCCGGTCAGCCGGGGCCTGGCTCTTTCCTACATTCCCCCTCTCCCTCCATACCTGCCTCCATGCATCCATTCCATACTGTTCCTCTTGCCCTTCTCCCCTTCCTCCCACTCTCCTCCCAGCAAGGTTATTATACTCTTGCATTTTGCTATATTTAGTTTATTTATTTATTGAAAATGCTTAGTTTTAGTTAAGTTTTCATTAGTTTCAGTGTTAGTTTTAGTCTTTTTTTGGAATATGGGGTATTTTGTCAGGGGCAAGATTCAAAAAGGTCAGAAAAGATATTGTGCAATAATACAAAATATCATATCACAGCATATTCACTTAGGACAGATGAAGACAATAAAGACACAATAAAGTATGTTAGTAAGTATATATATTATATATATATATATATATATATATATATATATATATATATATATATATATATATATATATATATATATATATATATATATTAAAGCCTTGTTTTTGTTTTTAATTTCAGCTATGGAAAAAATAATATTTCAAATCTAGTTTTCATTAACGCTAACAACCTTGCCTCCCACCTCCCTCCTGTCCTCTCTCCTTCCCATTTTTCCACCACTCCCTCTCTCCCTCCCTTCCTCCCTTCTTCCCTCCTCTGCCTGGACAGATTAATAGTCTTCCTGTTGGACAGAGAAACATACGGAGACCTGTCTCTCCCCTGACAACACTAAATGAAACCTCTCTCTTTCTCTTCTCTTTCCTCACCAGTGACCTGTGCTTCCCCTGGGGTCAGTACACCAGACCTCCACAACTCCCTCTCTCTCCTTTGCCTCAGCCTAGCCCTCTCACTCTCTCCGAACAGAGTGCCTATAAGTCACACATTACATTACATTACATTTCATTACATAACATTTCATTACATAACGTGGTTCTCAAACTTTTCAATTTCAAGGAGCCCTAAATTGACCATGGACACCATAAGAGTCCCCCATCTGATCAGATTTGAGCTTTTATGAGCCCTGTCTGGCAGGAGCCTGGTTTTGGGGTTGTTAGGCTGATTGGGTGCACCTGGGCCCAGTGCACTCATTGAGCAAGAAGAACTTTAGACCATGGGCCTTTTTCACAACAGCCATTTTGTGTCTAAAAGGCCGGAAGTAACAGAGGTGCAACCAAAACATTAATGAGGGTTTCCAACTTCCAATCCATTTAGGTGTTCCAGTGCTCACGGGGAACTGGATTGCTTTCGTTCTGTTCAGAGCCTGAGTACGATTGTGTGTGTGTGTGTGTGTGTGTGTGTGCGTGCGTGCGTGCGTGCGTGTGTGTGTGTGTGTGTGTGTGTGCGTGTGCGTGCGTGCATGCGTGTGCACGTACGATTCTGGCTGAACCCTAGTCCCACTCTTCTCCAACCATCATCATCTATTCTCCCTAATAAAATCTTCCTCTTCTTCACAGTTGTGTCTAAAAGTCTATATAAGTGTCTGAAGAATGTTTCAATTCCCAACAAAATGAAAGTTTATTGGGGTTAAGGACAAGGTGAGTAACGAGTTAGAGACAGTCAGAGAGGACAGCACTGTGACAGAGAGGACAGCACTGTGACAGAGAGGACAGCACTGTGACAGAGAGGACAGCACTGTGACAGAGAGGACAGCACTGTGACAGAGAGGACAGCACTGTGACAGAGAGGACAGCACTGTGACAGAGAGGACAGCACAGAGAGGACAGCACTGTGACAGAGAGGACAGCACTGTGACAGAGAGGACAGCACAGAGAGGACAGCACTGTGACAGAGAGGACAGCACTGTGACAGAGAGGACAGCACTGTGACAGAGAGGACAGCACTGTGACAGAGGACAGCACTGTGACAGAGAGGACAGCACTGTGACAGAGGACAGCACTGTGACAGAGAGGACAGCACAGAGAGGACAGCACTGTGACAGAGAGGACAGCACTGTGACAGAGAGGACAGCACTGTGACAGAGAGGACAGCACTGTGACAGAGGACAGCACTGTGACAGAGAGGACAGCACAGAGAGGACAGCACTGTGACAGAGAGGACAGCACTGTGACAGAGAGGACAGCACTGTGACAGAGAGGACAGCACTGTGACAGAGAGGACAGCACAGAGAGGACAGGACTGTGACAGAGAGGACAGCACTGTGACAGAGGACAGCACTGTGACAGAGAGGACAGCACTGTGACAGAGAGGACAGCACTGTGACAGAGGACAGCACTGTGACAGAGAGGACAGCACTGTGACAGAGGACAGCACTGTGACAGAGAGGACAGCACTGTGACAGAGAGGACAGCACAGAGAGGACAGGACTGTGACAGAGAGGACAGCACTGTGACAGAGAGGACAGCACAGAGAGGACAGCACTGTGACAGAGAGGACAGCACAGAGAGGACAGCACTGTGACAGAGGACAGCACTGTGACAGAGAGGACAGCACAGAGAGGACAGCACTGTGACAGAGAGGACAGCACTGTGACAGAGGACAGCACTGTGACAGAGAGGACAGCACTGTGACAGAGAGGACAGCACAGAGAGGACAGCACTGTGACAGAGAGGACAGCACTGTGACAGAGGACAGCACTGTGACACAGAGGACAGCACTGTGACAGAGAGGACAGCACTGTGACAGAGAGGACAGCACTGTGACAGAGAGGACAGCACTGTGACAGAGAGGACAGCACAGAGAGGACAGGACTGTGACAGAGAGGACAGCACAGAGAGGACAGCACTGTGACAGAGAGGACAGCACTGTGACAGAGAGGACAGCACTGTGACAGAGAGGACAGCACAGAGAGGACAGCACTGTGACAGAGAGGACAGCACTGTGACAGAGAGGACAGCACTGTGACAGAGAGGACAGCACTGTGACAGAGAGGACAGCACTGTGACAGAGAGGACAGCACTGTGACAGAGGACAGCACTGTGACAGAGAGGACAGCACTGTGACAGAGAGGACAGCACTGTGACAGAGAGGACAGCACTGTGACAGAGGACAGCACTGTGACAGAGAGGACAGCACTGTGACAGAGGACAGCACTGTGACAGAGAGGACATCACTGTGACAGAGGACAGCATAGCACTGTGACAGAGAGGACAGCACTGTGACACAGGACAGCACTGTGACAGAGAGGACAGCACTGTGACAGAGAGGACAGCACTGTGACAGAGGACAGCACTGTGACAGAGAGGACAGCACTGTGACAGAGGACAGCACTGTGACAGAGAGGACAGCACTGTGACAGAGAGGACAGCACTGTGACAGAGGACAGCACTGTGACAGAGAGGACAGCACTGTGACAGAGGACAGCACTGTGACAGAGAGGACAGCACTGTGACAGAGAGGACAGCACTGTGACAGAGGACAGCACTGTGACAGAGAGGACATCACTGTGACAGAGGACAGCATAGCACTGTGACAGAGAGGACAGCACTGTGACACAGGACAGCACTGTGACAGAGAGGACAGCACTGTGACAGAGAGGACAGCACTGTGACAGAGGACAGCACTGTGACAGAGAGGACAGCACTGTGACAGAGGACAGCACTGTGACAGAGAGGACAGCACTGTGACAGAGAGGACAGCACTGTGACAGAGGACAGCACTGTGACAGAGAGGACAGCACTGTGACAGAGGACAGCACTGTGACAGAGAGGACAGCACTGTGACAGAGAGGACAGCACTGTGACAGAGGACAGCACTGTGACAGAGGACAGCACTGTGACAGAGAGGACAACACTGTGACAGAGGACAGCACTGTGACAGAGGACAGCACTGTGACAGAGAGGACAGCACTGTGACAGAGAGGACAGCACTGTGACAGAGAGGACAGCACTGTGACAGAGGACAGCACTGTGACAGAGGACAGCACTGTGACAGAGGACAGCACTGTGACAGAGAGGACACCACTGTGACAGAGAGGACAGCACTGTGACAGAGGACAGCACTGTGACAGAGAGGACAGCACTGTGACAGAGAGGACAGCACTGTGACAGAGAGGACAGCACTGTGACAGAGGACAGCACTGTGACAGAGGACAGCACTGTGACAGAGAGGACAGCACTGTGACAGAGAGGACAGCACTGTGACAGAGAGGACAGCACTGTGACAGAGGACAGCACTGTGACAGAGAGGACAGCACTGTGACAGAGAGGCAGGAAGAGGAGGCGCGAGAGGAGAGAGGAAAGAGTTGAAAGTTGTAAATCCCCACCGCGACCTTTGTCGCACGCCATCCCTGTCACTCTTCTTCCCGTCCTTCCTCTCACCTTCCCCTCTTTCACTATGGGAAAAAAGCAGGCATGCCATAAAAGAATCCTTTAAATGTAAGGATAAAGAGTGGAGACAGTGCAGAGGGAGGAGGCTGGCCGGCCGAGAGAGGTGAAGACTCATACCAGATGTCGGGAGGAGAGAGAGAGAGAGAGAGAGAGAGAGAGAGAGAGAAATAGGTAGGGGTGGATAGATGGATGGAAGGAGAGAGATGAGAGAGAGGGAACAGATACAGGAGGAGGAGGAGGAGGAGGAGGAGGGTTGCGGCTGGGTCAAGTAACGTTATGTCTCCGGTCCCCACAGGCTTACGTGACTTAACAGCACTGTGCCAGTTCAGCAAAGGTCAAGGTTGGATTGACTGTGTGTGTGTGTGTGTGTGTGTGTGTGTGTGTGTGTGAGTGTGAGTGTGTGTGTGTGTGTGTGTGAGTGTGTGAGTGTGAGTGTGAGTGTGGGTGTGTGTGTGTGTGTGAGTGTGAGTGTGTGTGTGTGTGTGTGTGTGTGTGTGTGTGTGAGGGGGGGGGGGGGTGGGGGGCTGAAACTGTGTGTTTCGGTGGCACTTTCGTTGAAGTTGGACTCATCCGGCTGTAACCAGCACATTTTCAACCTAATAGACGTGTGTTGTATCAGGGACGGGTGGACTGATGCTGTGATACTCACATCTTATTGCTAACTGGGTTTTAATTCCTCCTTTTCCCTGCTCATCAAATAGGGGCACTTTGGGTTGGTGCGCCGGACCAGACTTAGACTTAGACTTATTTTTATTTGTCCCGGAAGGGAAATTCATTTTCACTGTCCTGTACATTACAAGGAAAAAATTCTTATGCCAGTGTGCAGAGAGGACATAACAAAAACAGCAACATACATGACATCAACAGAGACAATAACAATGTGGCAAGACAGACAACACATCAGCGGGGCCTGCTGTTCAGAGCAGCTATGGCTGCCGGGATCAGGCTTTTCCCGAGGCGAGCTCTTCTGAATTTGATTGTCCTGTGAGCCCCTTCTCACTGACACTGCGTCGATTTGTCACACACCCCGTGTGTCGCATGTTAACGTGACCCTTGCGCGTCATGCAGGCTACACCTGCCAGGGTCACGCCCTGGGACTGAAGCACCGGACAGCCTGCTACCGAGCACCGGAGGTCGCGCCCTGGGACTGAAGCACTGGGCAGCCTGCTACCGAGCACCGGAGGTCACGCCCTGGGACTGAAGCACCGGGCAGGCTGCTACCGAGCACCGGAGGTCACGCCCTGGGACTGAAGCACCGGGCAGGCTGCTACCGAGCACCGGAGGTCACGCCCTGGGACTGAAGCACCGGGCAGGCTGTTACCAAGCACCAGAGGTCACGCCCTGGGACTGAAGCACCGGGCAGGCTGTTACCAAGCACCGGAGGTCACGCCCTGGGACTGAAGCACCGGGCAGGCTGCTACCGAGCACCGGAGGTCACGCCCTGGGACTGAAGCACCGGGCAGGCTGCTACCGAGCACCGGAGGTCACGCCCTGGGACTGAAGCACCGGGCAGGCTGTTACCAAGCACCGGAGGTCACGCCCTGGGACTGAAGCACCGGGCAGGCTGTTACCAAGCACCAGAGGTCACGCCCTGGGACTGAGGCACCGGGCAGGCTGTTACCAAGCACCAGAGGTCACGCCCTGGGACTGAAGCACCGGGCAGGCTGTTACCAAGCACCAGAGGTCACGCCCTGGGACTGAAGCACCGGGCAGGCTGCTACCGAGCACCGGAGGTCACGCCCTGGGACTGAAGCACCGGGCAGGCTGCTACCGAGCACCGGAGGTCACGCCCTGGGACTGAAGCACCGGGCAGGCTGTTACCAAGCACCGGAGGTCACGCCCTGGGACTGAAGCACCGGGCAGGCTGTTACCAAGCACCGGAGGTCACGCCCTGGGACTGAGGCACCGGGCAGGCTGCTACCGAGCACCGGAGGTCGCACCCTGGGACTGAAGCACCGGGCAGGCTGCTACCGAGCACCGGAGGTCGCACCCTGGGACTGAAGCACCGGACAGGCTGCTACCGAGCACCAGAGGTCACGCCCTGGGACTGAAGCACCGGGCAGGCTGCTACCGATCACCAGAGGTCACGCCCTGGGACTGAGGCACCGGGCAGGCTGCTACCGAGCACCAGAGGTCACGCCCTGGGACTGAGGCACCGGGCAGGCTGCTACCGAGCACCAGAGGTCACGCCCTGGGACTGAGGCGGCGCTGTTGCACTGGATATCAGCATGGCTGTGATTCACGTATTCAGTCCCCCTCATGTGATATTGTATTTAACTGTGGAGACTAATACAGAACACATTCAATATGAACAGTTTCTGTAGTTTATAGCAATATACTATTGCTGCCTTGTTGTGGTGTAACTTTGCCTGCCAGCAATATTTGCATATATTTATATATATATATTTACAAGTACTTCTCAGCCTAGTGTGTGTGTGTGTGTGTGTGTGTTTAATGATTGCAGAATAATTGTTGATTGTATGTTTATTTATCACACACAATAGCCATGGTTCAGCATTAGTAGCTGTCAACAGTTTTCTGTGTTTGTCTAATAAGAAATAATAGAAACTGTATGGTTATCATAATACACAGAAGGCATGTGTTATTCATGAATCTGCGCCAGCAGTATTTGGCGTGTGTGTGTGTGTGTGTGTGTGTGTGTGTGTGTGTGTGTGTGTGTGTGTGCATGCGTACGTGTGTGAACAGCTGTGAACTGGTCATGGTGTTGACACAAAACACCACGATCCAAAGCAAAAGAGAAAACAATGTTGGCATAATTACGTATCACATTGTTATAATTAGCAGCCTCCTGTGACAACAACCACTAACGAGAGCTGGAGCAACGACAACAATACTGTAGCCCTTTCACTACGGTGAAGGATGCTGCTGAGGGCTCTGTGCTGGATTGTTGGGGTGCAGTTTCTTGTAAATTAAGATTATTTCACAGAATATTGCAACTGCAATTTAAACTGTGATTCAAAGGATGTATGTTCATACTATGTACTGTATGCGAGTACAGTATGATTTTCACCAATATTGTACTTGATTCATGGACCAAAGATTACCTGCTGCAACTCTAAAACTCTCTTGGGGTGTGTGTTCATAGAGCATTTTTCTGCATTATTTTGACATGGAAAAATCAAAATAACTTTTTGTGAGGAGAAATGTAAACACAGATCACGGAACATCAACTGCCGGTTAGCACTTCTACATATGAGTACAGTAGTTTGAGCAGGTAAAACAGCCAGCGTTTTGAACAGGAAGTCGTGACACAATGGGTCAAGTGGGCGTGGCTATATAAAGGTGAATAGTCATGCAGACTCAAAACGTAACAGCTTGGAGTGGTGTCTGCAGTATAGTCATGAGTGTATCAAAACGTAACAGCTTGGAGTGGTGTCTGCAGTATAGTCATGCAGAATCAAAACGTAACAGCTTGGAGTGGTGTCTGCAGTATAGTCATGAGTGTATCAAAACGTAACAGCTTGGAGTGGTGTCTGCAGTATAGTCATGCAGAATCAAAACGTAACAGCTTGGAGTGGTGTCTGCAGTATAGTCATGCAGAATCAAAACGTAACAGCTTGGAGTGGTGTCTGCAGTATAGTCATGCAGAATCAAAACGTAACAGCTTGGAGTGGTGTCTGCAGTATAGTCATGCAGAATCAAAACGTAACAGCTTGGAGTGGTGTCTGCAGTATAGTCATGCAGAATCAAAACGTAACAGCTTGGAGTGGTGTCTGCAGTATAGTCATGAGTGTATCAAAACGTAACAGCTTGGAGTGGTGTCTGCAGTATAGTCATGCAGACTCAAAACGTAACAGCTTGGAGTGGTGTCTGCAGTATAGTCATGCAGAATCAAAACATAACAGCTTGGAGTGGTGTCTGCAGTATAGTCATGCAGAATCAAAACGTAACAGCTTGGAGTGGTGTCTGCAGTAAAGTCATGCAGAATCAAAACGTAACAGCTTGGAGTGGTGTCTGCAGTATAGTCATGCAGAATCAAAACGTAACAGCTTGGAGTGGTGTCTGCAGTAAAGTCATGCAGAATCAAAACGTAACAGCTTGGAGTGGTGTCTGCAGTATAGTCATGCAGAATCAAAACGTAACAGCTTGGAGTGGTGTCTGCAGTATAGTCATGCAGAATCAAAACGTAACAGCTTGGAGTGGTGTCTGCAGTATAGTCATGCAGTATCAAAACGTAACAGCTTGGAGTGGAGTCTGCAGTATAGTCATGCAGAATCAAAACGTAACAGCTTGGAGTGGAGTCTGCAGTATTGTCATTCAGAATCAAAACGTAACAGCTTGGAGTGGTGTCTGCAGTATAGTCATTCAGAATCAAAACGTAACAGCTTGGAGTGGAGTCTGCAGTATAGTCATTCAGAATCAAAACGTAACAGCTTGGAGTGGAGTCTGCAGTATAGTCATTCAGAATCAAAACGTAACAGCTTGGAGTGGAGTCTGCAGTATAGTCATTCAGAATCAAAACGTAACAGCTTGGAGTGGACTCTGCAGTATAGTCATGTAGAATCAAAACGTAACAGCTTG
>NC_139629.1:26012049-26022049 GCF_964638095.1 Poromitra crassiceps
ACTGAAGTCGACATTGGCCAATCCTGGCGCTTGGCTGAGAGCTTTTCCAAAGCCCGACACCAGAGCCGTATGCTGACCAAGTAACGTTACGTCTTATTTAGAAATGCGGGGTTAAGAGTGAGGGCGCGCGAGAGAGGGTTCAGCCCGCGTCTATTCTTGTACAAATCATCATTTTCTGCGAAGTATTAGTAAAGTTATAAGCGAAGATCGATTCACAAGGATCTGAAAGTTGTCTCCGCCATTTTGTTTTTGAGGTACTTTTAGTAAGAGAGTTGCGCCATCATGCGTCCATAATGACGACTAGTGACCCTCCATACAGCAGATCAGGAGAAAGCTGTTTGTCTCGAGCGCAGCACTGCCATTTAGTAAGAGAGTTGCCATGGAACTCGGTTACTGGAATTATACAATGGCTGTGAACCAATCAGATTGCTTGATTTGAGGTACCCATTTTATAAGTATATATAAAACATACTCAGACAGCATACCTTTATAATCCTATATAAATACATGAACATTCGCTTACATGAGTTCACATACACGTTTCGCGCGAACACGCAATCTCTCTCTATATATCCATTTTCCCCCTGTCCATCACCTCATCCATCCCTCCATCCAATCTCCCATCAGATTGTGTAACACGTGGCGGGTTGGTGCTCTTTGCCTTTTTCAAAAAACAGTTAATCCGTGAAATGGGATATGGAAGCAGCTTTTTGGAATAAATTCTGATGTAGCAAATATTTCACTCGCGTGACTGATCAGCTGGACCCTGTGTTGTGCACAGGTGTCTGCTGCGATGTGTTCTGCTGTCTGCTGCGATGTGTTCTGCTGGCGGAACCGACCGCAAACAAACGGATCCTGCAGCAGATGAAATGTTCTGGATCCTAAAGTGTTGCACCCAAAGGTCCACACACCGTCTCCAAAATGCATTTTGCACCGTGACAGCCACAACTGTTTTGTGCGACTTGTTTCCCAGATATCCTGTATGATGAGTGTCGCAGAAGATATCCTGTATGGCGAGTGTCGCAGAAAGTCTCTCTCTCTCTCTCTCTCTCTCTCTCTCATCTCTCTCTCTCTCTCTCTCTCTCTCTCTCTCTCTCTCTCTCTCTCTCTCTCTCATCTCTCTCTCTCTCTCTCTCTCTCTCTCTCTCTCTCTCTCTCTCTCTCTCTCTGGCTCTGATCTTGGCTCACCCCTCCCACACAAACCCTTTCTTTGCTCAACGGCTGTTAATGGCCACACACCCTTATTCAAAGTTTAAGATGTCAAAAGTTGGCTTAGAATTTGCACCAAACCTGAATGAAAACACAGCTAGTGAGTGAATCTCTCAGCCTGCCCAGCCCTCCATGTTCCTATACTGTATCTCCAGTACCATCCGTTCATCCTCTCACTCATAAGAACTCATTCCCTCCAGGTCTCACATTCAGGTTTGACTTCAAAGACATCTCCACAATTATGACGCAATTGTATCAATTAAAAGTCAGTTAGCTACATCCTGACTATCTTATTTATCTGTGAGTTTATAGGAGTGACGTGCGGGCTGAATCAGCAGGAACTCTCATCTGTTGCTGTGCTCTGGTGAGTGTACATGTGTTTCTTTGTTTATGATGCTTGTTAGTTTGTGTAGTGTGTTTGTGTGTGTTACTGTTGGTTTTCTGTTTCACTGATACTGTGTGTGTGTGTGTGTGTGTGTGTGTGTGTGTGTGTGTGCGTGCGTGCGTTTGTGTGTGTGTGTGTGTGTGTGTGTGTGAGAGAGAGAGAGTTCAGTTTGGCATGTTGCCAGGTTGCCAGGTCAGGCCCGACCTTGTTAATGAGATCAAAGGTCAACTGCCGTAACCCCCCCCCCCCCCCCCCCACCAAGGCCCTCGAAACACACACACACACACACACACACACACACACACACACACACACACACACACACACACACACACACACACACACACACACACACACACGGGGGAATCCTTTGTTAGATGAAATCAGCAACAATTAACTAAAGACAAGTATGTGCTACTGTACTTTCATTTCAACACCATCACTTCTTCCTGCACCTCTCAACAATGTCGCTTTTCAAGGTGGTAACCAGGATGTAACGCTTCATTCACACAGACAACCTACGCCTTGCCTTGCCTCAACCCACGCCTATGCCGAGCTGGGCGTGAACCTGTTACACGCTTTTGCGATCACACCGCACGCCTTTTGCACGCCGAACCTGGAGCCGAGTCACAAGCGCCTCTCCTCTCTCCCGACTGTATTTTTTCACGTGTTGTCCAGAATTGTCATGGGTAGCCTCTAGGTAAAATAAATCGGATATATTTAATGTTCTATTGATGCTGGATATGTATAACCAGGTCTGACTATAGTCGGACATTTTAGAGAGGGTGATCTTGCAAGAATATGTGCTGGCACAACAACATGGTCCATCTTGCTTCTTCGGTCGCTATTCTCTCTCATGAAGATTTGTTTGCCGACGGGGAGAAAGCCACACGTGATAGCCACCCGTCAATCTCTCTGTCTCTCTGCTCAACATGTTGTAGTAACTCCATTTTATTTTGAAATTCAGTTGACTTTTCCATTTCCGACGGATATTGTGCGTTTTTCTTTCATGGCTTGACAGAAGAAGTCTGCCTGCACGCGCCTTGTCGGCTTCAAAATAGAACTGACGCCTATTCGATAAAATCGGCAAGGCACAGGCGAGGCGTGGGTACACGCAGGGTTCACGCTCAGGCGGCCGGTGTACACAGCCTCGTTGACTAAAACGGACGCCTATTAAAAAGCGTGGGTAAAGGCAAGGCATAGGCAAGGCTTGGGTCGTCGGTGTGAAACCAGCCTAACGGCGACCTCTAGCTGTGTTTAACTTACAGTCATGATACAGTCTGATATTTAAATAGCTCACTGACGCGTACTGTACAAGGGCGTGGAACTGGTGGACCGGTAGTGTCCACCAATCCCACCATCCGTTCCATTTTGAACCATAACCCTAACTGTAACCCTATACATTTGGTAATGTGGACTCTGTTTCTCTGTCTGTCTGTTTCAAGAATTTTGGCCGGCCACAGCTGTGCCGTTTTACAGGCGATCGGGTTGAAACTTTCAGGGGGTGTAAAGAGCCCCCGTGCGTGTGACCTGACGGAGCTGGATTTTTTAATTAGGGCAGATGAATTGCCCTAATGCTGATTGTCCTAAGGCTGAGGCTATAGTTCAGTGATGATGTCATCAGTGATGTCATCAGTGTGAGGCTATATACTGTAAGTGATTGGAGCATGCAGGTAGAATCGGAAGGAACCAGACGGAGACGATGGCTTCCCGCCCCTGGGCTGTGCGGGTGACCTGACGGAGCCGGATTTTTTAATTAGGTGATCGCCCTAATTACAATGTCATAGAGCAGGTGAGGCCGCGATGCGCAGTGGTCATCAGTGATGTCATAGAGCAGGTGAGGCCGCGATGCGCAGTGGTCATCAGTGATGTCATAGAGCAGGTGAGGCCGCGATGCGCAGTGGTCATCAGTGATGTCATAGAGCAGGTGAGGCCGCGATGCGCAGTGGTCATCAGTGATGTCATAGAGCAGGTGAGGCCGCGATGCGCAGTGGTCATCAGTGATGTCATAGAGCAGGTGAGGCCGCGATGCGCAGTGGTCATCAGTGATGTCATAGAGCAGGTGAGGCCGCGATGCGCAGTGGTCATCAGTGATGTCATAGAGCAGGTGAGGCCGCGATGCGCAGTGGTCATCAGTGATGTCATAGAGCAGGTGAGGCCACGATGCGCAGTGGTCATCAGTGATGTCGTAGAGCAGGTGAGGCCGCGATGCGCAGTGGTCATCAGTGATGTCATAGAGCAGGTGAGGCCGCGATGCGCAGTGGTCATCAGTGATGTCATAGAGCAGGTGAGGCCGCGATGCGCAGTGGTCATCAGTGATGTCATAGAGCAGGTGAGGCCGCTGGGATTATATTATATATTATATATTCACAATGTTGGCACGGAAATCCTCGACTTAATGAGGACTATTCCTTTACATTGGAGGAGGACGAGCATCTCCGTCCCAACCTCCCTCAGACAGTGACTTCTGTGACTATCACTGTCAATTCTAACATGTTTACTTGAAAAAAGCTTAGGACAAGTTTGGATTGTCTCACTTAATAGCCAGTAAACTCAGAAGCCAAAGTCAAGTTTGTCTCACTTAATAGCCAGTAAACTCAGAAGCCAAAGTCAAGTTTCCGCCCCCTGGTGCAGCCTGTTTTTATATCACGTGCTGACTCCGCCCCCTGGTGCAGCCTGTTTTTATATCACGTGCTGACTCCGCCCCCTGGTGCAGCCTGTTTTTATATCACGTGCTGACTCCGCCCCCTGGTGCAGCCTGTCTTTATATCACATGCTGACTCCGCCCCCTGGTGCAGCCTGTTTTTATATCACGTGCTGACTCCGCCCCCTGGTGCAGCCTGTTTTTATATCACGTGCTGACTCCGCCCCCTGGTGCAGCCTGTTTTTATATCACGTGCTGACTCCGCCCCCTGATGCAGACTATTTTTATATTAAGTGCTGACTCCGCCCCCTGGTGCAGCCTGTTTTTATATCACGTGCTGACTCCGCCCCCTGATGCAGACTATTTTTATATTAAGTGCTGACTCCGCCCCCTGGTGCAGCCTATTTTTATATCACGTGCTGACTCCGCCTAACTGGGCAGTGTACGGTGGTGAAAATTACAAATGGACCCAATCCGAATTTAAAATCTTTGTTTTTCTACATTATTATTAGTTCAAATAATTCAAAGTGACCTTTAACCTTTCTAACTGGGCACTTCATCATGATTTTCTCAGGTGTACCAGGGTGCCCTTTTCAGAGAAGGGCACCCTGGTACAATGTCATGTAGGGGTGGCGTAGAGAGCACATCATAACGACACCCTTTTCCATTGTAAGGGCACTGTATCACATTTTCTCCACTATAGGGCAATATGACACATTATACAATTTTCTTGCTCTAAAGGGCACATCATCATTAAGAAAAAGAGGGGGATAAAGATGGACGAAGGGAGAGAGATCCAAGAGAGAGAGAGAGAGAGAGTGGAGGAAGAGGGGGAACAAATAGAAAGAAAGAGGGAAAGGAAGAGAGAGAGTGTGGGAGGCAGAGAGACACATGTACATGCAGAGAGCAGTTTCTCTTCTCATTGTGTTATTCCCTGGGATCTCTTAACATAAATCAGGGTGCTTTATCGTGCCAACAATGCACTTACTGCTCTGTTCATAAACAATGCTTTTATAGCTTCTCACCAGATTCACTTACTTAGGCGGGAGAAGCTGATAGAGTGAAATGCACCCTGGAAGGAATGTTTAGGCCGAGTGGAGGGGGGAGGGGGAGGAGCCGGGACGCAGAGGAGGGAGGGGGGGCGGGGGGGGGGGGGGGGAGGGAGCCAGGACGCAGAGGAGGGGCGGGAGAGAGTGTGAAGACGTAAAATGCATGGAGGAAATGATGTTTAGATTGGGGGGAGGAAAGACAAGGCAGGTTTATAATACATTTCAGCAACGAGTCAATTCAAAGTGCTTTACATAAAACATTAAAAGCTTCGAGACAAAGGGAAACTCATATAAAAAAAGCAAAATGCATTGCATTAAAAATAATCAAATCAAGTCAAATAGAAATGTATTTTTTACCCCACTCCGTGAAGGAAACATAGAATAAAGTGGTACTTCTTGTTCTTGGTATTGCAACGGCAGTTGACAGAATATGTTGTCATTGTACCTGTCTGTAAACCAGGGATATGTAGGCCAAAATAAAACCGGGAAAATAACACAGCAAGGGAGGCAGCACTGGCCGTCCGGCCTGTGGCAGCTCGACTGTGTTCAATGCAATCTTGGTTCCAGGAGAACACTGCCACTTTTGTCCACAGGGGGACGCTAGAATCAACACAAAATGAAAGTTCATTGTAGCTGCTTTAAGACGACACGATTTCAGACGGAAGCCCGTCTTTATTGTCACACGAACACTACAACACATGCATGCGGCCACAACACACACTCATGCTGACGGTGGCCGGTGAAATATGTCCTCTGCATTTGACCCATCCAGGCTTGTCCTTTTCCTCCAGGGGGCAGGCCAGGAGCAGTGGTCGCTTTTTCTTTCCAGCGCCCGGGGGACCATCATTGGACCATCATTGGACCAACTTCAGATGTTGTCGTCACTGGTCGGATGACGATCTTCTGCATGTTTTTAGTGGGGGGTTATGTACAGTATGGAGGAACCCCCTGGGGGGGTACGGGGAGAACATGCAAACTCCACACAGAAAGGCCCTTTCGACGAGATAGCCCACCTGGGCAGTGGGCACTGAAGATATGGGGGGGTCACAACTCCAGCGCCCACAGCGTCCCAGGCGAGAATCGAACTCAGGACCTTCTAGCTGTGAGGCGACAGCGCTACCGACTGCGCCACCGTACCCGTGAGGTTACCCGTGAGGCTATAGAAGCTGCATTAACCCATTGATACCTGATGCAGCATTTGTGTGTGTATCCCTTTAAGACCGCGAACCGCGTTAACGCTGGTTCGCGGTCTTAAAGGGATACACACACAAATGAGGGATATACACACAAATGCTGCATCAGGTATCAATGGGTTAAATAGATTTGAGGTTATCTTGCTACCTCAACCGCTCACCTGCCATCCTGTGTAGGTGCGGTGGAGAGCCCTACATGAATATCTAGCTAATGTCAGTGTTCCCCAAATAGCGCCCCACGGGCCACATGTGCTGTAGCCTACTGATAACTGCACACAGCGCATGAGCGCCTCATGGCAAATGAGGAAGTAACTTTGGTTATAATCTGTTTGTTTACTCTTTGTTTGTTCTCGGTGTGTGAAAACGACCGTTTCACATAACTTTGAATTATTATTTCATCGCGATGGAAAATTATTATTTTCAACACACGCACCGCGCACACACGCGCACACACACACACACACACACACACACACACACACACACACACACACACACACAGACAGACACACACACACACACACACACACACCTACACACACACAGACACACACACACACACACACACACACACACACACACACACACACACACACACACACAGTATGGACCTCAGAGCAGCCGTTATGCAACAGCTAATATAAACAATTATTATGAATAATAATATTATGTTATTAATATTCAAAATAAACAAATGAATGCACACACAAGCAAACAACTCTATACATACAAACAAATAAACACACATCTGCAGGGCGTACGTTCATTAGTGTGTAGATCGTGTTTGCTGACATGTATGCAGTCTCATCATCAAAGGTTTTTATCTCCTGACTGCAGACGTCTCACACTTTCAATGAACTTTGTCAAACTATTTTGAAAAGACCTATATTAATCATTCCTTTTCTTTCTTGCCAATTATAATTATTATTATTACAGTCACAGAACCGCAGAGAGGAGCAGCTGTTTGAAGTTGAAGGTCTTTGCTTGGAGACCCCCTCTACGTAGTCGGACGGCGTTCATCTTAAACGTGCCTCAGTCCCCACTGACCTTTCATACAAATCATTAATATTCACTCACGAGCAAAGAACGCTGTCCAAAGTTTTTATTTTTGTTTGAGAGTCACAACCGCTCGTACTTCAGGCGAGATCAAGCTCCACTCAGTTGAATATTTAAAAAGGACGCCCGTCGTCCAAGGAGACTCATTATAATATCAAGCGCGGCGATCTGGTATATCTCCTGGGCAGGCACGTTTGAGCTGGAAAGCAGGCATTGCTTCCTAGACGGAGTTCACAGGTTTATGTAGCCTCATACAGAACAGCTTCATTGCCTGTCAAGGAGAGAGAAACTCTGAGAGGAGAGAAAAAAGAGAGAACATGCCTTTTAAGCAGCAACAGATTTCTCATAAAACCTTGTTTCCACCTTGGCCTAGCTGCCAACCCCAGCCTTATCCCCAACTCCTACAGTAAAACGCCAGTGTCTCTCTCTCTCTCTCTCTCTCTCTCTCTCTCTCTCTCTCTCTCTCTCTCTCTCTCTCTCTCTCTCTCTCTCTCTCTCTCTCTCTCTCTCTCTCTCTCTCTCTCTCTCTCTCTCTCTCTCTCTCTCTCTCTCTCTCTCTCTCTCTGTAAAACTTAAAGGCTGCACGGTTGCAGTGCGAAAGCGGCGGTGGGAAACACGCGACTTTTGACCCCTGGGGGGGGCAGGGTCACGCCCGGGCCTCAGAGGAAAGGGGACGCCGTGAAGATTATCGGAACTGACAGCTCACTTCCCCCGTAGACAGGAAGTCGGGCAGGTACCTCGCTCTAAACCCGCCACAAAACGCCTGTTTTACACCGACATTATCACCTGCCTTTAAACACACAGTAGGAGCTTGGCGAAGATTAGAGACCTTCATAGGAGCCGTTAAGGGGTCGGGTTCCACCTCAAATAAGTGGAAATAAAACAAACTGCTTTGGTTTTTATTCGTTTTTTTTTATTACTATGAGTGAAAAGACATCAAATGGTTCTTATGCTGCTGCCCTTTACTGGCATCTAAATGTGTGACACGGTCTGGTGAACCTCCAGAGTAACAAGTAGGCAACTGTGAAATCCCATAAAAGGTTATTTTTTGGGAGAAAAATAAAATAAAATAATGATGTGACCCAAGTTTAGATGTTGAAGGACGCACTCAATATGACAAGCACGGGGCGTCTGTGGCTCAGGAGGTAATCCACTAATCAGAAGGCCGGTGGTTCGATCCCCGGCTCCTCCAGTCCGCATGTCGAAGTGTCCTTGGGCAAGACACTGAACCCCGAATTGCTCCCGATGGCTGTGCCAGCACCCTGCGTGGCAGCTGGCCGCCTTCGGTGTGTGAATGGCTGAATGTAGGCACATTGTAAAGCGCTTTGGATAAAAGCGCTATATAAATGCAGTCCATTTACCATTCCATTCAAGCAACAGTTTTAGGATCACTAAACACTTCTAATTTCTTAGAATATTCAAATAAGCATAATATCTTGTTCAACTATTGTCAGATTGCAATAATGCATGACACATCATTTGAAAGCTTACAATCGGCACATTCATAATCTGTAAAAAGTAAAGAAAAAGAAAAATTACCTTGGCTTTACTTGTTACCGAAAACACCAGTCCCTGTCACATTTTGGTTTTATTTGGTGTTTTTCTTCTGAGTCTAGGAAAGGACTGCTGCCATGTTCTTATTATGATTGTTGATGCTGTGTGACTGTCTGCTGGATGTTTTGTTTATGTGTTCACACTATTTTGAGACACATCAAAACCTGTGAGCTCACAGGCGTTCACTCATCCTTGTACGTTGTAATGTCGGGACTGGCCGTCTGTCCACGTTTATACCCTTCTTTCTAATCTAATAGTGTGATACCAGGACAGCATCAGTGCTGATGTGTTCCTATTAGATGCACAAGGGCACAAGGCAAGGGTGATGTTGACTGATGTTTATCTGCATTCTACACATTGTGTTGATTTGATATTTGTTTTTGTTATCTGTTCTGTATTATGTATTATGTATTCTTATTGTGATTTTATTACATTCTTTATTATTGTGTTTTCTTTATTGTAAACTGCCTGCAAACCAAATATCCCCTATGGGACACGGAGCAGATTTGAATTGGAAATTAGGCTGCTTACCAAGAAGCAACTTTAAAATCCAAGACTGTTTCCAATGAAGCGCAGCGGCAGGAAATACCAAAATACAATAATACAAAATAAAAACATTGACAAAATACTAACAGGCTGATTTTAGTGATTTTACTGAACACAAACTCAAAGGAAACTTGATGTTACATTATGCTATTACGAATCTGTCCTGTCCTGTGCTGCATCTGCCGCACATTATACTTTTTTATAGTTCAGGTTGATTTTAAGCACATTATGTTGCTGTTTCCCATTATATAGTTATTAGATTAACCCGTACGGACAAACCCCAGGGCCTCTCTTGGTACAGGCGCTATCCGCTTTTTTGCGCACCTGTTTGCGTGCCTTAACGCCTGCCTTATGCTATGTCCGC
>NC_139629.1:26027049-26052049 GCF_964638095.1 Poromitra crassiceps
ATGTGTGTTTGTGCATGAGTGTATGTGTGTGTGTGTGTGTGCCACGTCTTGAGCTGAACACTAAGCAGCTGACCTTCAGAAGCAGCTAAATGACAGGTAGGTAGGGCAGCAGCTCAGATTTAATAATGAACCAACTGACATTTGAAAGCTGATCACCATCAGGATTGAACAGGCTAACAGATTACATGACCTTTATAAGTGTAACTTCCTATAATAGCAACACGACTAGCGCCGAGGAAGAGAGTGACAAGTGCCGATACTGAGCAACACATGAATTCACTCTTAGAGTTTTATCTTAAGCTGCGTTCACACCGAGATATTTATTTTTCTCCCCGTCGCTCGATTCAACCCTTTGGAATCGCTCTGTCGCTGTGTTTAAATCGCTCGTCAACTGGCACAAGAATTGACGGACATCTGGCTAACGTTAGACAGGATGAAAGCACAATGTCATGATGTTTGTCCACTACGAGCCACCGTAGTTTTTTACAAGCTAAGCCTATCAGCGTGCTCCTAACGCAAGCTTGTGTATCTATACCGGGAGTACAGACTTCACTTCATGTCAGCTGTCAGCCTGTCAATGCGGTTTGTTGCCACACAATAAACCAGCGGTTTGTTCCAAGCCAATGTGATCCTTGACTCACACGGCAGCCAATCAGCGTTGAGCAGCGAGCGACTGATGCCAGCGAAATTTCACTCGAGTTGGGATATTTCATCTCGGGCGACGAGCGAATTTTCGCCCTATCGCTCTGTCTCTGTCGCTCGGACGCCCAGCGATTTTTCTCCCGGGCGAATATACGCTCAATCGCTCGTTTGCATTGAGTTTGTATGTAAACTCGATGCCAGCGCAAAACTTTAATAGGTCGGTGTGAACGCACCTTTATAATGGTGAAGCACTTGTCCACACGTTTTTTGTGTGTAAGCTTTTCCATCCATACTAAAAAATGTCTGTGGTCCACACTCAACTGCCAAAAACACCACATGTCCTGGATGGGCATTTGCAGGCCACTTGGGCCAGCCATTTCCACCAAGCACCAGTTTACCGCAGCGCCATCTTTAATTAACTGTTTATTGTTTACATTGTGATGTAGGAATGGTACTTAATAGGCTAGGTCCCTTTCCATCTATTTCTCAACATATACAATCGAAAGGCTGCAAGTGTCTGAGCTACATCGCCCTGATAATACATGTAACAATCATTTGTTCCAGTTTAAAGATTTGACATTTCCCTAACCGGATTACAGAAATCTGATTACAAACAGTGAGGGTCGTATGTAGCTTAGTGTGCACGGCACGGCACTCGACGTTTCATTCTCACTGCACCCAACCCTTCTTAAAATGTGTGCGTTCAGCGCTTTCACATTCTCTGATGAAATCATCCGCTAAATGGCAGATGTGAAATGTTAGCAAATTCAATCCGTTGCATTTGCTTAACATAATAATCCAATAGAGATACTTTGGAAAATTGTGGGGCTTACACCAGGTCATGCCTCTGTGTGCGCTGGCCGTATACAACCGCTTTCTGAATGGAAGCCGTGAAGCCATGTTTTTTGGTGTTTATTCAATTTGGTGCTCATCTTCGAGGCTGTATAGCGTTAAGTGGTGTTTAGCGACTATATCCTGTCGACCTATCCCTGTTGGCGACCAATGTGTCTCTTTACTGATGCAGTTTGTCAGCAGTAACGGCGTAACGTCATTGCCATGGGCCCCGGTGCAAATATTTGCTCTGGGCCCTACCTAACAATTATGTTGTTATAGAAAATATGGACTGACTCATTATTTTTTTCGTCAGGCAGATTGTTAGCCGTCTATTGTGCGTCAGGACCCCCGAAGTGTAAACAAGAGGGCCGCTTTCACGCTGCGTGAAGGGATATTCCTCATCTCTTGCTCCAACTCCATATATGGTCAATGATGTCACCAGAACCTCACAGGAGACTCCGCTGAAGACACGTTGGAAAGAGAACTGTATTGTATGTATTGTATGTATTGTATTTTCTCATATGATGACGCCAATCCACTGAATCCAGTAAACTAAACTTAAAGCTAATAGCATTCGTTAGCCTAGTAAGCTACATGAGGGCAAGTGCTGACTGCATAATACAGCATGGAAGTGTATTTGGAGTGGGACTGCAGCAGAAAGCGTAAGTACGTTACGTCTCCCCAAAGCGAGACTCGCTCTTCATGGGCCCTTGACAGCTCTGGGCCCCGGGGCCCCGGGGCACCACATGCACCGCCGATCCTTACGTCAGTGTCTGGAATATGTGATATGATTTCCCATACTGTTCCCCTTCGCCATTTCATAATTTTGAAGTTTTAATGAGCAGTGCTGCTATTTGTCCTCATCATATCTTTGTTATTATTAGCTTCATGTTGCTTTGAAAACTCACAAAGTGCTGATTGTTAGACCGTCTTTAAAGCTGAAACATACATGTAAAGATAATTGGCAAGTTGTCTCACCTGTGTGCCTGTTTTTTTTCTATTGTGATGTAGTTACTTAACTTACGTTAAATACCTTTGTGGTGTGTTTGTTCTTTTCCCCCCCCCACCTCTTGTATTCTGACTGGATGTGACAATATGGAGTTTTTTCTTGCCTTGCCACTTTACTTTAAATATATATATTTATATTTATCTATCTCACAAATCCAAACTAGAGAGCACTCCGTAGAGCGGTGGTTCTCAACCTGGGGGTCGGGACGCCCCAGGGGTTCGGAAGATTAATTTGGGGGGGGGGGTCGCGGGATGATTGTCAAAAGATTTTTTTTTTTTTTAAGATTTTTCTCCCGTGATCATTAAATCTCCCATACCAATGGTTTAATTTATTATAAGGCTATATAAACTATAAAAACAATTTCAACAACGTTTTGTGGTGTTACATGAATCCGTTTGTAATTTAGGCATCTTTTGTGGCCACGCCCCCTTTTGGCTAGTCGGTGTGGAAAGTTCAGGACTTTTCTACAAAGTTCCGTGCAAATCCATTCATAACTTTGTGAGCTATCCTGTGTGGACAAACGGGTGAAAACATGACCTCTGCAGGCAACTCACTGTAATGCTACCTGCACATCATGAATCACATGACTGCACATGACTGTTGATCATGCGTGTCAGTATGTTAGTTGTCGATAGGTCTCTGCATGCATGTCAACAAGACAAATTCATAAGCAAATGTTGTGCTTGGCGAATAAAATAATAATTCATCAAGAACATCACCCAAATCAGCCACAATGTTTACAATTATGCTGCTTCAATTTAATTAAACCTCCCAACCTTACCAACAAGTAATTACTTCATCAACAGTTTCCGCGCCTGAGCGTTCATGTTACTTTGCATGACGCTCTCCAGTTATTAGCCTACAAAATATTAAAAATAATGAGTAAATGTCACTGCTATGATGCTATGATGTATACAGTCCTCCTTTTAGTTGTATTACCTGCCATTGTTTTTATTGCTGCAGTCCTAATACTATAACAGTAATGTTTAGGATTTTCATTCAATTAATAAATCAATGAATACCTAATCAAATGTGACGGCCTCAGCCTCTTCAGCAAGAGCCAATATTGTTTTGTTTGTTTCGTTTGACCAGAGGCAAATACATTATAATCAGGACTCAAGACTCCAGAGGCTTGTGAGCTATAATTAAGAACAATTAGTTACCAGAGACATTACAGACAGCCATGGCTGTATAATAACCATTTGCATTTTTACGCCATTGCCAAAGATTGTTGCCTCATATATACTGTATATCTATTCACAAATGTAATGAATTGTATTGATAGAACCAATAATAATATGAATGCTAAAGTAAGAGCCTGCTTCATGCGATGATATAAGTCTGAAGCATAATTATATTCCACCCATCTTCCCGCAGTATTAACCAAATAAATGTTTTGAGTGCATGAATCACATTGATTAATACAATACAATACAATACAATACAATACAATACAATACAATACAATACAAAACAATACACTTTATTGTCCACACAAGGTGGAAAATTGTCTTAGATAAGATCAACACAGTATGTAATCTCAAACAAAACGACGCATCTAACGCATCTAAACATCCCTCACAGAAGCAGGAGTTCAGAATATATATTGACTGCATGCGGGGAATGAAGGATTTTGTAATCAATGCACTAATGGCTTGTTGGCACATAATGAACGCCGGCTAGAGTTTCCATGTAATCAAAGAGAAATTATGCAGATTGTTATGGTAATCAGAGCCGGAGGGTTGTGACCACAAAGTCTAAGACACTAACCTAATTGGCTGACTGTTATTCTGTCAACAAAGTGTTTGCTAATGGGTTGGGCCAGGCAAAAGATAAACAACTGAGAGAGATCACGAATCGGTTGATAATATTTGTCCAAATCCATGCGTGTGTTTCAGTGTGCGTTTTTGTATTGCCATACGTTTGTGCTGGTGCAGAGCTGCTGAGACTTCATTTGTGAGATGGAGAGAGAAAAAAAGAGAAAAAGATATTGTAACATATTTAGAATTGTACATTATAATTGTATGTGTGTGTGTGTATGTGTGTGTGTGTGTGTGTGTGTGTGTGCGTGCGTGCGTGTGCGTGTGTGTGTGTGTGTTATGACTGACGATGTGTGTACATTGATCGCTGATTGGCACACATAGTAGCCTGTGTGCAAATGCATACGTTTGCATTTGTTTAGTTCCCTGTGTGCTTGTGTGTGTGTGTGTGTGTGTGTCTGTGTGTGTGTGTGTGTGTGTGTGGGGGGGGGGGGGGTAGTCTCCTACAGAAACTGCACTCCCCCCCCATGTTCAACAGTTTGTCTTTTCATGTTTATTGTTTATGTGGCATGCAGGCGCCAATAAAGATTTTGTATAAAGTTAAGAAGAGCTTCATTGTTAATGAATCCCTCCATTGTCTTGCATAATCTTTTGGGGAAAACCAATGCATAAGTTAACTCTTATCATAATGTGCTGCATGCTAACATGAATAGATATGTGTTTGCACCACCCAGTGGAGATATGTGTTTGCACCACCCAGTGGAGATATGTGTTTGCACCACCCAGTGGAGATATGTGTTTGCACCACCCAGTGGAGATATGTGTTTGCACCACCCAGTGGAGATATGTGTTTGCACCACCCAGTGGGCAGTGACGCTATAACCAAAACCTGAGACTCCCATGTGTTCCCTATCCACATCTCGTAAATTCTCTTTTGCGTTGTCTTTAATGCACCATTCATTGACTCTGACACCTACAGTGGCAGCAGATGCTTTGGACAGCAGATGCTTTGGACAGCAGATGCTTTGGACTGTTTGTGGAGGGAGGAGAAACATTTTCCCAGGGGGAAAACTGGGGCAAGTCACTCCACATCTGTGTGTGTCTCATTCGTTGGCGCACAGAAACACAAACGCCTGCGGGCGAGTGTGTCTATCTGTCTGTGTGTTGAAGTGTATTTGAGTGGGTGTGTGTGTGTGATGATGATCCCTCAGAGGGAAACACCCTAACCGAGTCTAATCCCTGCTGTTAGATCCAAGATCAACTGAGGTAAAGCAGAGATAGGCTGGTATTACATCATGAAGACATCATGGTGTTATGGTGTTTTCTTCTGGAAAATGCCTGGAGGGGAGAAGATACAGGGAGGGAGGGACACACACACACACACACACACACACACACACACACACACACACACACACACACACACACACACACACACACACACACACACACACACACACACACACACACACACACACACACACACACACATCTTTTTGCTGCGTCTGTTGTTTATATCTCATATTGTATGTTGTGTCCTTTGTTGCTTCTAAAGTACTTTGTGATAAACTGTTGAAAGTGCTGCTGCTAAATGCACTCGACTTGACAGATATTGCATCATACAGTATTCCCAGGGTAGGCCACTCACCCTTTCAGTCTCACAGTCAGCCTCATATCCATTGCGGAAGTCTTTGTTTAAGCTGTAATTCCTCGAATGGCCACTCGAGGCAGGGCTCAGAAGTCCCGTCGTTCCGGTTAAAATGCCCCACTTTGTAACAGTAATTAAGCATCTTTACAGCCTGGGCCTTAACACGATTTTGGTCTATATAGTTGATTTCACTTTTTCATAACAACTGTACTTGGGTCATTTTTTTATATAACTCGCCCATTTGGAGTAAAATAGATGATAGAAAAGGGGATGATTGACAGATCGTCTGTCCAGTGATCACGCAGCTTGCCGATCACGGACCAATAGCAGGCGGAGCTGTGGCTCTGGGAAACCCCCATCTCACGTGATCTGTGCAAGGACTCAACCCATTCCCTCCCACTCTGCTGACGACGAAAAATCAAGATGGCCACGGCCAACGAATCAACTCCAAACGGGGGGCACGGTGGCTCAGTGGTAGAGCTGTCGCCTCGCAGTCAGAAGGTCCTGAGTTCGATTCTTGCCTGGGACACTGTGGGCGCTGTGGTTGTGTTCCCCCCCATATCTTCAGTGCCTACTGCCCAGGTGGGGTATCTCGTCGTAAGGGCCTTTCTGTCTGTGTGGAGTTTGCATGTTCTCCCCGTGCTCCCCCAGGGGGTTCCTCCGTATATAACCCCCCCATTAAAAACATGCAGAAGATCAGATCGTCATCGTCATCCGACCAGTGACGACAACATCCGAAGTCGGTCCCCGGGCGCTGTACGAGAAAGCGACCACTGCTCCTGGCCTGCCCCAGGAGGAAAGGACAAAGCCAGGATGGGTTAAATGCAGAGGACAAATTTCACCGGCCACCGTCAGCATGTGTGTGTGTTGTGGCCCTCCGTGCATGTGTTGTCGTGTGTTGTGTGACAATAAAGACGGGCTGCCGTCTGAAAAATCGTTAAAAAAAAAAAAAAAAAAATCGAGACCAAAATGAATGTGATATCGTTATCAGTGTTTTGATTGGCTGTTGCGTGAAACTAGTTTCACAAAGTTGAGAGTTTAGCAACTGTCACGGCTGAGTTTCATAAAAGTTTCAAGTGTGTTTCAGACAACAACTTCAACTTAATTATATAGAATAGTGCCAATTAAGAGTTATCTCAATAGAGCAGGTAGAAGAAGACCAGGCTATTGAATGACAGCAAATGAAAGACTATTAGGTGAAGGGGCAGGCTGCCAGCTTAGATCAGATGCATCTTTATTAGACCATTTTAAAATCACACAAAAATGTTTAAAGATGTTTTGACTGAATTTGACTTGTATTTTATGGTAGATTTCTTGATGTTTTGACTGAATTTGACTTATATTTTATGGTAGATTTCTTTGCTTGAGCAGAACAAAGTGTGCTGGGTTCATATGTTTTACTACTATGTGACTCATTACCAGAAACCAGCTTTGTGGTTGAGGCCATAATCGATTCCATTTGTAATTGTAACAGATTTTCCTCATGGCTTTTCTAAATAAGTGAGAATTTGACACCGGGGGAGATTCGTTCCATGAGAACTGCCATGTAGACGCCAGACCTGTGGCTATATGTGCTATATGCTATACTGTATGTACATCTAAAAAATGCATTATATTGCAGGTCTGACAACAGAATACACAATCTGACTCTGAGGAATTTGACCTTTAAACATGTGTTTGAGTTCTTTATTTGTTATTTTATTATGACATTTGTATTATTCTGTTTTTACCTCACAAAGCAATTCTGTTGCACTTGACCTTAAACGGGCTTATAGACTAAAATAATTGAAAATTTATTTTTCTTTACACATAATAATCAATATGAAGGTAGATTTGAGACCCTACACCTCATTCCTCTTCTCTCCAAACTGACCCAAGCCCAAACTCCCGTCTCTCCCCCGCCGTAGTTATGGCTCTTTTAAAGGAACACTCTGCCCATTTTCAACCAGCTTTGTATCATTAGAACATCAGTAGTATATCAGAAAACTGTAAACTGTTTTGAAGTCTGTCATTTAATTTGACAGTTATTGAGTGTTAAAGTGTGGACCAGTGACATCATTGGTCCACACTAACTCAAATTAATAACTCATTCACTCAAATCAACTCTCAATAACTGTCAAACTAGATGAATGATGATGAATAGTGTGACAGTTATTGAGAGTTGATTTGAGTGAATGAGTTATTAATTTGAGTTAGTGTGGACCAGTGATGTCACTGCTCCACACTTTAACACTCAATAACTGTCAAATTAAATGACAGACTTCAAAACAGTTTCCAGTTTTCTGATATACTACTGATGTTGTAATGATACAAAGCTGGTTGAAAATGGGCGGAGTGTTCCTTTAAGTAATTCTCCTCTATTTTATACTTTTATAAGTACTTACCTTGTTCACATTGGCTTATAAATATGCGAAGTATATTGGCTGTATAAATTAAGTTGACTTGACTTGGTTCTCGAAGTTAATGGTGGGAATCCTGCACATATTGTGTGTGTGCGTGTGCGTGTGTGTGTGTGTGTGTGTGTGTGTGCGTGTGCGTGCGTGCGTGTGTGCGTGGGTGTGTGCGTGTGTGCGTGTGTGCGTGTGCATGTGTGCGCGAGCACGTGCGTGTAACATACATGCGTGTAACAAGCCTAATATACCGACAGTACTTATTATCAGAACTGGGCTTTGTAGTTGAAAGCCATCATGGGGAACCTCGATGGGGACCACATGGTAACATGATGATATATACATGGCCTGTATGTGTGTAGGCTCGCCCACTGTGCGCATGTATCTCTCCATGTCATTTCAATGTCTCACAGACATGAAGGATATCAAAGGCAAATGAAAGTCAACAACTTGGAAGCCGAATGCCGTGAAACATTTGATGAGGCCAAATTTAATAAGCAAACTGCAGTTCATTATGCAAACTGTTTGTTATTTGTGCCTCTGTTGTTCATTGTGTGATAAATGACATCTATTTCACTCATCCATGGCCCTCCAGAGTTCTTTTGTTTTGGTTAAATGATCCCAAAAGCCGTATGAATGCTTTTAGAAAAGGTTGATTTGCAAAAAGGCCCGGCACAAACCGATATGCCAACAATATGTTTACCAATATGTTTAGGCCTATGTCCTACACCAGTGGCTTTCACACGGGTTATCAGCACGCACGCAGGCAGGCAGGCACGCACGCAGGCACGCACGCACGCACGCGCACGCACGCACGCACACACACACACACACACACACACACACACACACGGAGGAGACAGAGAGACACAGATAACTGAGAGAAAAAATATACGGTATATAAATATATATATAGAGAGAGAGACTGTAAAAGGGTACAAGACAATGACGGCGGCATAAACAGAGACAAAGACAGACGTCCTCGGGGGACAAACCAGACAATAATTGACTCAAGAGTCCTCAATTTATTTTCTCATCAAAGCATAATTTGCATTTTGGTTTCTTCTTCGCCCCTATGGGCAACACACACACACACACACAGGCGGCAGACAAGTGTCTCGTGGTCAAACGCCTCCACATCTCCCCATGTCCCTGTCTCTATCTCCCATTGTCTGGCAGAATACATTACTGACACATCAAAGACGCTCATTTCCCTGTATAGAACAACTCAATAACTGACAGGATGTCCTGTATAACAGCTCAATAACTGACAGGATGTCCTGTATAACAGCTCAATAACTGACAGGATGTCCTGTATAACAGCTCAATAACTGACAGGATGTCCTGTATAACAGCTCAATAACTGACAGGATGTCCTGTATAACAGCTCAATAACTGACAGGATGTCCTGTATAGAACAACTCAATAACTGACAGGATGTCCTGTATAACAGCTCAATAACTGACAGGATGTCCTGTATAACAGCTCAATAACTGACAGGATGTCCTGTATAACAGCTCAATAACTGACAGGATGTCCTGTATAACAGCTCAATAACTGACAGGATGTCCTGTATAACAGCTCAATAACTGACAGGATGTCCTGTATAACAGCTCAATAACTGACAGGATGTCCTGTATAGAACAACTCAATAACTGACAGGATGTCCTGTATAACAGCTCAATAACTGACAGGATGTCCTGTATAACATCTCAATAACTGACAGGATGTCCTGTATAACATCTCAATAACTGACAGGATGTCCTGTATAACAACTCAATAACTGACAGGATGTCCTGTATAGAACAACTCAATAACTGACAGGATGTCCTGTATAACAGCTCAATAACTGACAGGATGTCCTGTATAACAGCTCAATAACTGACAGGATGTCCTGTATAACAGCTCAATAACTGACAGGATGTCCTGTATAACAGCTCAATAACTGACAGGATGTCCTGTATAACAGCTCAATAACTGACAGGATGTCCTGTATAACAGCTCAATAACTGACAGGATGTCCTGTATAACAACTCAATAACTGACAGGATGTCCTGTATAACAGCTCAATAACTGACAGGATGTCCTGTATAACAGCTCAATAACTGACAGGATGTCCTGTATAACAGCTCAATAACTGACAGGATGTCCTGTATAACAGCTCAATAACTGACAGGATGTCCTGTATAACAGCTCAATAACTGACAGGATGTCCTGTATAACAACTCAATAACTGACAGGATGTCCTGTATAGAACAACTCAATAACTGACAGGATGTCCTGTATATAACAACTCAATAACTGACAGGATGTCCTGTATAACAGCTCAATAACTGACAGGATGTCCTGTATAACAACTCAATAACTGACAGGATGTCCTGTATAGAACAACTCAATAACTGACAGGATGTCCTGTATAACAGCTCAATAACTGACAGGATGTCCTGTATAACAGCTCAATAACTGACAGGATGTCCTGTATAACAGCTCAATAACTGACAGGATGTCCTGTATAACAGCTCAATAACTGACAGGATGTCCTGTATAACAACTCAATAACTGACAGGATGTCCTGTATAGAACAACTCAATAACTGACAGGATGTCCTGTATATAACAACTCAATAACTGACAGGATGTCCTGTATAACAGCTCAATAACTGACAGGATGTCCTGTATAGAACAACTCAATAACTGACAGGATGTCCTGTATAACAACTCAATAACTGACAGGATGTCCTGTATAACAACTCAATAACTGACAAGATGTCCTGTATAGAACAACTCAATAACTGACAGGATGTCCTGTATAACAGCTCAATAACTGACAGGATGTCCTGTATAACAGCTCAATAACTGACAGGATGTCCTGTATAGAACAACTCAATAACTGACAGGATGTCCTGTATAACAGCTCAATAACTGACAGGATGTCCTGTATAACAGCTCAATAACTGACAGGATGTCCTGTATAACAACTCAATAACTGACAGGATGTCCTGTATAGAACAACTCAATAACTGACAGGATGTCCTGTATAACAACTCAATAACTGACAGGATGTCCTGTATAACAGCTCAATAACTGACAGGATGTCCTGTATAACAGCTCAATAACTGACAGGATGTCCTGTATAACAACTCAATAACTGACAGGATGTCCTGTATAGAACAACTCAATAACTGACAGGATGTCCTGTATAACAGCTCAATAACTGACAGGATGTCCTGTATAACAGCTCAATAACTGACAGGATGTCCTGTATAGAACAACTCAATAACTGACAGGATGTCCTGTATAGAACAACTCAATAACTGACAGGATGTCCTGTATAGAACAACTCAATAACTGACAGGATGTCCTGTATAACAGCTCAATAACTGACAGGATGTCCTGTATAACAACTCAATAACTGACAGGATGTCCTGTATAACAGCTCAATAACTGACAGGATGTCCTGTATAACAACTCAATAACTGACAGGATGTCCTGTATAACAACTCAATAACTGACAGGATGTCCTGTATAACAGCTCAATAACTGACAGGATGTCCTGTATAACAACTCAATAACTGACAGGATGTCCTGTATAGAACAACTCAATAACTGACAGGATGTCCTGTATAACAACTCAATAACTGACAGGATGTCCTGTATAGAACAACTCAATAACTGACAGGATGTCCTGTATAACAGCTCAATAACTGACAGGATGTCCTGTATAACATCTCAATAACTGACAGGATGTCCTGTATAGAACATCTCAATAACTGACAGAATGTCCTGTATAACAGCTCAATAACTGACAGGATGTTCTCTTCTCTTAAGTCTATCTGGCTGCCAGATGACATATTGGCCTAAGTGAATTGCTTGGTGGACACAATCTTTTGTCCCTACACACACACACACACACACACACACACACACACACACACACACACACACACACACACACACACACACACACACACACACACACACACACACACACACTGTATAAGTGTCGTCACCTCCGTCACTTTCTCTCCCACACACAGTCAGCATGTCACATGGTGAGGTCACATGTGCTCAAACCCTCTACCTCCCTTTTCCTTTGTCTCTCTCTCTCCCCTTCTCTCCCCTTCTCTCTCTCTCTCAGCCTGCTCCTCTCTTCTTTGGCAAAGCACATCACTGAGCTATGGGGGGTGACACAGTCATCTCTCCCACGCGGAGGCAATCTGAGACAAGATAGGACACAACACCTCTGTCTCTGTCTGCTCTTTCATATGGGCTGTTTGACACAGTCATCTATCTGAGAGCAGATAGCACACAGTGACAGTGGACCCAATGAAATATGATAATGGAGGCTGATGGCTATAGACAGACAAGACTGACTAACTGAGGAAAGAAAGAAAGAAAGAAAGAAAGAAAGAAAGAAAGAAAGAAAGAAAGAAAGAAAGAAAGAAAGAAAGAGACCCTGGGGATTTGCTGGCCCACTAAATGTAATTTGGCTTCTGAATGGAGCAAGACATTGAACACGACTGATGTCAACGTGACTGTGAATGAAGCAGACAGACATTTTGTGTGTGATGAATGGCAGCTGCACAGAGGGCCATGTTTGCAAATAGGACAGCTTACAAAATGTCCTGGGGAACGAGGCCCAGAGACATTTGGGATCAGACTGCTCTGAGGGACATGCTTTCTGAGTATATGCTGCCAGGAAACTGCCCATTAGGGAGATGGAAAAAAACTCATTTAGCGTCTAAAAGGACCCTAGATGCAGTAAGAGGCATGTTTCCAAATAGAATCACTAGAAAATGGGTGTGACGATTGTGACCCAAACATAGCGTGGGTCTGGAAGGGAGTCAGGTGCATCATGGGATAGCAGAGAAACTCCTTTAAGGAATGAGACCAGCACGGGGACCCAGCAGTTAGCGTCTCCGTCGCGGAGGCACTTTCATTTCGAGGTCCTTGTTGAGAGGGGAGACCGATCACACCGGCCGCGGCGCATCCGTCTTGCGTCCTGCAGCGAGAGTTTCGGCGTCGGGCCTATTCTTTTTTTTTACGCGAGCCGCGTGCAGCCAGGCATACAGTCTGTACACGCTCTGACTGGCGCGGAGCAAAACAGAGCGAGGCACGGAGCAAAACAGAGCGCTTCTGGTGTGAATGGCCAGGCTCCTACACGACGCCGCTTCCATGACGCGCTGCGAGGGAGACATTTCTGGCGTGTCCCAGGCGCAGGACGGAGGGTAGGCTATAGCCCTTTTCCCACATGCGCTTTGTACCGCTAAATGACCGGAACGTGGTCTAATGCCTGCATGTGAGAAAGTCGTCGTGCCGGTATAAGCGCGACCCCGTCATCGCGGAGATTTCACCAGTTTGGAGCCAGTCAGAAGAGCGGTATGCGCGATAGCGGACTCAAGTAGAGAACGGGTCCAGTCATTTCCCGCGACACTCTCATGGGCGAGGTGTACACACGTTGCTTAATGTTCCAGCGGGCATAATCTAATCATTCGCGCACATTAAAGCAAACTGGCGAAATGATCTTGTGATAATAAGAGCAGTAGCCTATGTCAGCTTCATGTGTGGGTGTGCTGATTTTCCCCTCTCTCCTCTCTGCTGCCTGCTCGTCCTCCTCCTTCAGTGACAGCCCGACAGGGACACAGACGAAGCAAATGCACGAAGCGAAATGTAGAAGTATTTTGCTTACGTTGCCGACAGCGAAGGCAAGCCCGGACACATCAAACAAAGCCAGTCTGTAAAAAGTGCTTCACAGCTCGAAGGTCGTGGGTTCGATTCCCACCTGGACCGATGTGAACACTGAAGGAATGCGTGCCCGTCCGCATGTCCCCGAGTGCCCACCGCCCGGGTGGGGTCGGCAAAATGGCCTTTCTGTGTGGAGTTTGCATGTTCTCCCCGTGCCTCCCGGGGGTCTCCTTCATATAGGAACCCCCTTCACAAAAACATGCAACATCCTGATTGCTTATATGGTTCCTCCTCTGATCGTTAAGGGCGCCTGTTCAGAGGGAGGGGAACTGGTTGGAATAGCGTGAACCTCCCACGTGCTATGTCCTACCGGTGAAGCTCCCTCGGGCAGGTGAAAAGAAGCGGCTGACTTGACTGCCCATGTCTCGGAGGATGCATGGAATCAGTCTCGGCTCTCCCCAGATCGGCAGAGGATGGAGTAGCAACCAGGATTGAGTAATCAAATGAGCACTAAACGGGGGATAAAATGGGATAAAAAAAAATCGGGAAAAAAAACATTAAAAAAAAAAAAAAAAAAAAAAGTGCTTCAACGCGACGCAGGTGAACGGATAAACAAGCAAACTTATTTCACCATTCAGAGTTTTGCCGACACGTCACTCCCCACCCGCTCTGCAGTGCCGCCCCGCCCCCCAACGTACAGGCAAATTCGCTGCTAGATTCCCACATGCGCGAGCCGAAGTGTGAAGGGAAATGTCCGATATTGACTTACAGGTAATTTCCCGGTACGCATGTGGGAAAACGGCTTATGTGTGAGCTCACTGCACTTTTGGAAGGGACGCTTTTTCTTTTTGAGCTCTGCAGTCAATCCAGGTGAGGAAAGGACAAGGTCAGGATGAAGTGAATGGAAGAGGACTTTAGGTGTTTGGTAGCACCTTGGGCTGTGTAGCTTCCTGGCCATGATACTGTATAACCTCGCAATCGGCGATTGTAAATAGGCGCAAACAAAGTGAGAGACTCGTTTTTCATATTGCATCTGCTTTGTCAAAGTCCTGTCTGGCACATATTTTATCCTATTTAAAATTAAACATTAAAAACAAGTTGAATGGCTATTTTTTAATTGAGTCAGAAGCTGCTTTGTTGGCATTCGTGCTATAAGTATGATTTTCAGACCGTTCATACAATGGCAGTGCATGGAGCGAGCAACATGCAATTCTCTACCGGAGCAACATCACAGAACCACTGTTTTTTTAATCATGTCCGTTGTGTGGCATTACTCACCATACTGTATATTCCATATTTATGTTGCATGCTTCTTTTTCATGAATCATGCTATCTGTTGTCTTGTGTTATTCTACAATATGGAATGTACCGAGTGTTACATTTCATCTTTTTTATAGACTGTCCGCTGCACGTAAATTTGCCCCTTGGGAACAATAAAGCTCTACCACTGAACCTAACCGAAACGTAGCAGTGGGGAGATTGAAGAGCAGATAATGTGAGTACTAAGATGTGTGTTTCTGTAGAAGATAGCTGGGGTGGTGTTTTATTGCATGGAGCCCCAGACTCATATTTTTGTCTGGTGAAAGTTTTCAGTCTGTAGGATTGTTTTGAAACTCCAGTGAGGAAGGGGGGGGGGTGGGGGGGGAGTGACAAATGGATTTGTTTGAGAGAGAATCATTTTTGGTCGTTGCATCACTTCAGGACATGTGTCTTGCACAGGAACGTGTTGAAACAATAGAGAGGCAAAGTGACCGCCTACTTCCTGCTTCAGCACTGTACCAGAGGTTTTCATCCGCTATTTATTTTCCCACGCACATTTTGTAAAATGCGTATAAAAAATAGTTGTACTGGTTCAAACCAAACGGTTCAGATATATTTAGAAACGGGAGAGATTGCACAACATCTCACTGGGACCAAAACGTAACAAAAATGCGGGTTTAAAGAAAATATTTTTTCAATGTTTTTTTTAGGTTTTGGTCCGAGTGAAATGTTCTATGGTCTCTCCCGATTCTAGCGTCAGCTGAACCCTTTGGTTCGACGAAGTACAACTATTTTATAAGCATTTTACGAAGTGTCTATGGGAAAATAAATGGCGGATGAAAATCTCTGGTACAGTGCTGAAGCAGGAAGTGACGTTCCACTTTGCCTCTCTTTAAGCTTCATGTGACTGTTACATAACAAATGTTACCTCAAGGTTAGATGCACAATGGGAACATTTATTTATGGCTATCAGGGTATTGCATGTTCCTTCTAAATTGGTTCATAAGTTCACAAGTGCTACTTCTGATACTGCTTTTTACAGCTCTAATTGCAAGATTTTACGGGTTTTGATTCAGATATGAGTGTAGCTTCTAACTAATTAACATGTCGTCCTCGTCGCCCCCCACCTGCACCCCCCCCCAAATCCAAAAGATGAGCAGGAGTATTTTAGTCATTCCAAAGTCTGGATTGAAATTCAAATCATAGTTTTGCCACTCCAGTGACTAGGGGTTTCCAAACATTTTCATGTCAAGAACCCCAGATCAATACACTCGATAACACTTTTTTATTAATATTTTTATTGGCAAATGACAATGCAGAAGTACAATTGAGTGCATACAGAACATATATTTTCCATTTTCATTCAAGAACAGAACATTGTCTCTGTATAGAAAAAAACAAAAAACAAACAAACCCAGAAAATGGGGGGATGGGGAGGGGGGGATTAGTCAGGGGGCAAGATTTGTAGGAGTTAAAATATTATATGAAATAATTCAATTTATGAAGACATTTAGCAGAGCTGCCTTTCACTGAGAATCTGATCTTTTCTAACTTAAGGAACAGCATGACATCCCTAAGCCACTGAGATGGAACCTTAGGAGATTTCCATCAAAGTAAAATGTGTTGTCTTGCCAAAAGAGAGGTAAAGACCAATATGTCTGTGAAGAATTAATCTGGGGGGAATCAAAGGAGAGGGGGTCCGTCTTTCCATCACACTGGGTAACACTTGACTGTACTGTACATGCTTTGTCTCCAGAATGGATCTGAAAATGGTATCATCTGGATTGTAGGTGTGGAGAAAAAGATCCACAAAGCACCCACAGTGCTGTGCTGCCAAGCCAAGGTCACCGTTAATGCCTATTTAAATGAAGCTATCCAAATGAATTCCAGCTCTAAAACGACCCCTTTCTACAAATGGGGCCCCGTTACAGCCGGGTGCCTCCAATTCATAAAGATCACTCGCAATTAAGGTGAAATTAAGATCTCCTGAATACACTGATGGTAATGGAGGTTACTATGGCAGCTGCTGTGATTGTATAGCCAGGAGAAGGCGTCAGGCATCCCAGGTGTGTGCTAGAGAGAGCAGAATATCATGGTTTCAGTGAAGAATTATTTAAAATTATTTCCGGTGATTCAACGGGTGAAAAGTCATACAATTATTAACTCAAATTAATTATTAAGAGAATGGATGAGTATTGCATGCCAGTCAAAGATCCCGTGCCATACCTGCTACTGCTGTCAACACTGTTCTTGCATCTGGCCCCTTCCAGACACCTGTTGCCTCCACCAGGGCAATTGTTTTGTAAGCCATTATCACAGCCACCACCGTGGCTTTGCTCCAAAGACATATTTAGATGTTTGTCTGCTTCATAATTGTCAGTTTATTTATATATTGCTTTCAAAAACAAAAGTACCAAAGACAAGAATTAAAATACAAGGAAAAATAAAACAGTAACACACACACACGCACACATTTTCCCATAGACATTTCGCAAAATGCTTATAAAAAGTGTTACTTGTTCAAACCAAATGGTTCAGCTATATTTAGAAACAAGAGAGACTACAGAACATTTCAGTTGGACCAAAACGTAAAAAAAAAAAAAAATTGATTTGAAGAAAATATTTTTTCGATGTCGTTTTGGTCTCAGTGAAATGTTCTATGGTCCCTTGGTACGCATGCTGAAGCAGGAAGTGACGTCAACTTTGGCTCTATACATCCACAACCACCTGATCAATCCAAACAAACAGCTCGTGAGTGAAAGTGGGTTTTTAACCACCTGATCAATCCAAACAAACAGCTCGTGAGTGAAAGTGGGTTTTTAACCACCTGATCAATCCAAACAAACAGCTCGTGAGTGTGGGTTTTTAGCAAACTATTGTCAGGAATCTGGACTGCCAGGTCAATTTGAGCATTTCCCCGAGCATAGGGGAATGTTTCTTCAAAATAAAATCTGTAGACCAAGTGGAGTCCTTCTGCTACTACATTTGATCATATTTAGGCGATTCATAAAAGCAGAACACAGCGGAAATAATACCACCTGCATTTATTTATTTTTAGTTGCATGGGATATTACCACTATTTCTGAAATTAATTTGAAATGTGAGACATTACATTACAGTTACATTAAGCATGTCAGGAAGGTGCCAGGAAACACAGAGGCACTTCTGTTAAAATAGAGTGAGTTCTGCATTGTGAGAACGGTAACAGGCATGACCAATCAATAGGGCATGTGAGAACGTTGACAGGCATGGCCAATCAATAGGGCACGATGTGTTAAATATGCCAAACTCCATTAGAGCAATAATTCCATTGGCTGTCACCTCCACCACTTAAAGCAGAGCAGTAATTTGACTTTGTCATAGCAACCATTGGCATCGTGGTTCAGTAATTAATTAGTTCTAAATAATAATCTGACAGAAAGCAAAATTTAGTTTCATGTCAAATCCCCAAAATGCATTCACTTAAAAAGCAACTGACCATTATGCTGCAACACATCACTGACAACAGCACGTGTCTTGTGTGAGCCAGTAACTGCTGCAATGGGAGGTGTCACTATGAGAGAAAGACCTACACAGACATCTCAAGTTTAATCGGAACCAATTATGATAAAAGGCCAATGCTGTTGAATAGGGTTTTGTATACGGCAGCCATTTTGGCTCTATAGGAGGGCTCTTTTGAATGGCCCTGCTGTGAAACTGTCGGCAGGAGCCAGAGTACTCGTGCAGTACACAGTATTTAGTTACAAAGCCGGAGATGAACGGAGAGACAGACATTACTCAGAGAAATGTACCCGTCAGACTGCAGACACCCAAACAATCTGTGCTTTTGTAAATGGAGTTGAGCGCTACAACTTATCAGCATTGCTGCACCACTTTGACAGACGAGTTAGCAAGACAAGGAGGAGAATATACTCTCATAGAGAGCAAGACTATAATTACCAGCCGTGGCAGTGTTTTCACCGTGTGTGTGTGTGCGCGTGCGTACCATCATGGGAAAAGCTGCTGGAGACAACTATTGTGGTGTAAGTACTTTGCCAGGCGTTTAAATAAGTCTTGTCTGTGGACAGATTTAGCAAATGTGGTAGCATCAAAACCATGCCAGGAGCTTCCGCACTGAGAACCCCACTGCCAGTTTCCGCACTGACCACCCCACTTGCTGGCCATGGCCGGCACACAGACATGCAGAGCATGCTGTCTGTGGCCATGGCCGGCACACAGACATGCAGAGCATGCTGTCTGTGGTCATGGCCGGCACACAGACATGCAGAGCATGCTGTCTGTGGTCATGGCCGGCACACAGACATGCAGAGCATGCTGTCTGTGGTCATGGCCGGCACACAGACATGCAGAGCATGCTGTCTGTGGTCATGGCCGGCACACAGACATGCAGAGCATGCTGTCTGTGGTCATGGCCGGCACACAGACATGCAGAGCATGCTGTCTGTGGTCATGGCCGGCACACAGACATGCTGAGCATGCTGTCTGTGGTCATGGCCGGCACACAGACATGCTGTCTGTGGTCATGGCCGGCACACAGACATGCAGAGCATGCTGTCTGTGGCCATGGCCGGCACACAGACATGCAGAGCATGCTGTCTGTGGTCATGGCCGGCACACAGACATGCTGAGCATGCTGTCTGTGGTCATGGCCGGCACACAGACATGCAGAGCATGCTGTCTGTGGCCATGGCCGGCACACAGACATGCTGTCTGTGGCCATGGCCGGCACACAGACACCACAGCTCCTACCCAGCATCCTTCCAGTTCCCCGGGGAGATGGGTGGGATGGATTTTCCCCTTGAACGCCAATCATTAACTGCAGCTCACTGAGGTCGAGGGAACGATTAAAGAGGAACTGAAGGATTGATTTCAGCGCAGCTCATGTCTTTATGAAGGACGGCACAATACACACTGATGCACACATATTAAGATATGAGCTGCAAAGCAGCATGAAAAGGGTTCTAAGAGTGCCCAGTTTTGAAACCACCACAGCAAATCCAGAGAAGGTTTAACAGTTTATTTTTGAAACTGCAAAGTTGGTTGAGTCCAACCGGCGTTCCAGGCCCACGGCCGACGCCCACCCACCTCAACAGGCCCTGACAATGCAGGATGGACTGCCCTCCATGAAGCAGCAGCCAGTGGCTCCTCTGAAGTCAGTGTAGATCTGATAAAGGCCGGAGCTCTGGTTAACGCCACAGCCGATCATGGAGTCACACCTCTGCATGAAACATTCCTCAAAACAAACGTTTCAAATCCCCAGACAAGGTTGGCTTTCCACGCCATGGTGGCACACTGCTAGACAGAGAAGACTCCTTCAAGCCACTGCAGGCCACTGGGAGTAACGTGAGGGCAGGACCTGAAGCAGATGACACCAGCCCTGGATCCCAAACAATCTTATCTTCTCCCAGAGACCCAGAAGACACCAAATACATCACCTGCAGCGAAAGTGAGGGTCAATCCTCGTGCTTCTCCTCCCTTTCCTCTGCTGCCCGTCACTCCAGATATAAACCAGCTTTCCCCTCCACAGCCAAGCCTGGACATCTACACCTGTCCAACCCCACTGTATCTCCCCAAACTTCCAACGCTTGTCCTGACCGAGGAGAAGACGCCAACGGCAGTGACCAAACTGTGGAATGTAAACCTTTCAGAATTGTTGATCAAATTAGTTCATATTGTAAGATTTACAATGGTCATTCAAGAGAATCTTTATAAAAACAGGTCCATCTTTTCATTAAAAAGTTAAAACCAGGCCACAACGCTTTGAAAAACAATTCACTTCACTTTGCTTATGGGTTCAGTTCAGCACAGCACCAGTCCACTGCTCTCTCCAGGTGAGGATGACAAGGCTATCCCCCAGCCAGTCTGAGCTGCCTGCTTTTATAGGAGACACCACCAAGCAGCACACCAATCAAATCACTCGATTACTAATCAGACTAATCAGTCTGAATGGCTGGCAGCTGGGCAGGAGCTCTCCACTTGACATGGGCGGGGTTAAGTGTCACACACAAACTGAGGGTTAGGAGGAAAAACAAACATGCATTGTCTGTCCAAGTAAAAACAAGTCCCAAGTAAAAACAAAACCCAAGTTTCTTCCCCTGTCCTGCTGTGTGTCACATTTCATAACACACACACACACACACGCACGCACGCACGCACGCACGCACGCACGCACGCACGCGCGCGCGCGCACGCACACACACACACACACACACACACACACACACACACACACACACACACACACACACAAGGAGGAGACAGAGAGACACAGATAACTGAGAGAAAAAAATATACGGTATATAAATATATATATAGAGAGAGACTGTAAAAGGGTACAAGACAATGACGGCGGCATAAACAGAGACAAAGACAGACGTCCTCGGGGGACAAACCAGACAATAATTGACTCAAGAGTCCTCAATTTATTTTCTCATCAAAGCATAATTTGCATTTTGGTTTCTTCTTCGCCCCTATGGGCAACACACACACACACAGACGGCAAATGTGCAGGCACTGCTCTCCATTTTCTACATTATTAATCAGCCAATAAGGTGACTCTCCTCTCATCTCATCTCGCGCGCGCGCGCGCGCGCACACACACACACACACACACACACACACACACACACACACACACACACACACACACACACACACACACACACACACACACACACACACACACACACACACACACACACACACACACACACACACTCCGTGCCTGGGTTCTTTCCCAGACTTGAGTTTAACTAGCATGTGAAATGTTGTGGTAAAAGAGGAGGCCTTGGTCTGACTGACTGTAGTAAACCACCTCACTGATTAGGCCCAGATGATAGGAGTGTCTCCCAAATATATGATCATAAAACTCTTGAAATAAAATGTAAATCCCTGGTAATAAATCAGTTATATGTGACTACCAGTCATCTGTCCTTATGTGGGAGGAAGTTAAAGATGAGCGCTGATCCTCTGTAATAAATCACACACTCAGGCTGTGTCTGGAATCACTCGTGTGACTCAAGATGTGGACCTTAATAAAGCAGAAAATTCCAAATCAGCCATTGACAGAAGGTGGGTCCTATAGTGTTAGCTTCTCCCTGTGCAGCTGGCTATGGCGGGCAGGAACCATTTAACTGTGGATGATGTTTTAGTGCGGTTTCTCACTGGGGACCCGGGACCGTTTCCGAGCACACTTCAGGTCCAAACTGACTCCAGATCCAAACTCACTCCAGGTCCAAACTGACTCCAGGTCCGGGTTGGTTTCATGAGTGTGAACGGCGCATGCCGTACCCGGGTCTACTTGAAAAGGTGGTGTGGAAAATACTTTGCGTGCTCGGGCGCTCTACACTTGAGTGTGAATACAAGTGTACCCAAACACTGAAGTGGACTGCTATTTCTTTACTGTGTGAGAACCAGTTAGCCTATATGGTTTTAGGCTTCCGTTAGACTGGGAACCTGACGCTAGCTACCAGCAAAATGCAGCTGCAGTGCAATGTGAAGTGGTTTGGCGATGCCAGGCTAGTTTGTCACTGTATAGAAAACAAACAACACACAAACTTGTAGTAGATCACAGAAACAAAAGTCCAAACCCAGAGCCATGTAGATAGAAGAGTCCCGACATCTTCATTCACTCCAATGGACCAGTTTTTTACTCTCAAGAGTTCCAGGAAGTAAGGTCCTGGATTAAGCGGCACTGTCGAGTTGCAGCAAAATAGACAGTTTGTGTTGTACTCTGAAAGGGTTTTTCCCCCCTTGAATCAAATTGTACATTATCAGCTTTATTTTAGCATGCAAAAGTAGCGCGAGACCCATTCCTGGCTGTTCATTGGCTAATGAGTCTTGCATTTTGGTCCTCCGCTGATGCCACTCTCTCTCTAGAGGACACTATCCAAACATAGGATAAACTGGTCTCCATAATCCACTTGGCAAAATGTTGAAATGTAACGTAATGGATGTTAGCCGTAACTCTTCTTTGTTGTGGTTATGGTGGATCACAAGCTAACTAGGTGTATATCGCCACCTATTGTCTGGGAGCATGTGTTCCCGCGAACGGAACACATTTGTAATGTGAAAGCTGACCAGCGGGGGAGAAGGGGTGGAGGGCAATCATACTCTGACACGGAAAACAAAAGCAATAGGGTCATTTTCCCAATTGGCTTCTGTACAATCTGACTTATTGTCAGATTGTAGCCAGTGGAGTCGCCCCCTCCTGGCCAAAAAAGAAATAATGCACTTATTAGGGCACTTCCGCATTGACTTCATTTTTCACGAACAGAGCTAACAGTAGTCTACCCGCTTGTCTTTAGCTCGATCGGGCCTCTGCAATGTGATTATGTCCCCGGTCTGTATGTGTGGTCAGTCCTGGCTCTCACATGAACAGGCTGACCGCTTCATGCTTCAGGAATGGCCTCCCTCATAAAACACTGATTCAAAACAGGTTGCAGCACTCTGATACAAAAGACACAAACTCCAGCGTATGCACACACACACAAACACACACAAACAACAACAACAACAACACTTAATGCACACTTATACACATCCATAAGCAATAACACGCAGATGCACGCTCGAGCATGTGCGCGCACACAATTGGCGAAGCGGATTGTCTCTTTAGGAAGATGCAGTAAATCAAGATGATGAACAAGGCGTGCATCACTGCCGGAGATCGTCCGTGTGACAGCGGAGCGATGGAAGAAGAACGAAGGAGGGCGCAGAGTGAAGGAAACAATCCTATTAAGAAGAGATGAATGAGTAGAGCGGAGAGAGAGGAGAAGGAGGCGGAGAAGAGACGCCAGAGAGAGAGAGAGAGAGAGAAAATGCCATTATTAAGAGGAGACATGAGAGGAGGAACAGGGGGAGAGAGGAGAGGGAGAGAGACGAGAAGAGGGAAGAAGGGGAGAGAGAGAGAGAGAGAGAGAGAGAGAGAGGCTGAGGAGACAGGGAAGTTTTATCTCCATTAAGGGGAGACACTTGAGAGGATGAAACGGAGGAAGAGACGGGAGGAGGAGAGTTAGTGAAGTAGAGTCTAGAGAGTAGAGAGAGGGAAGAGAAGGTGAAGAAGTGTTCATTCACTTTGCAGTCATGAGTCACCAAGGTACAAGGTACACTGACCTGGAGACCCGGCGGCTCTACGACACGCACTGGCGTAGAGCCTGCTGCCCTATTGGCTGCTCCACCCTCTGCCAATCTGGGGAGACCCGAGACTAGCACCATGCTTCCTCCGACACACGTGCAGTTGCCAGCCGCTTCTTTTCACCTGACTGGGGGAGGTAGGACGTAGCATGTGGGAGGATCACGCTATTCCCACCAGTTCCCTTCCACCCTGACCAGGCGGCGCCCCGACCGACCAGAGGAGGCGCTAGTGCAGCGACCAGGACACATACCCACCAATCCGGCTCCCCACCCTCAGGCACAGCCTGTATGGACGCCCGACCTGGCCGGAGGTATAGTCTCGACGCCAGACCCATGAGAGTTCTTACGCTGATACACTACGTTACTGCATGCTGCAGATCTCTCTGTGGGTCTGGGACACTTTCCCTCAGAGGGCTGGTTATGAGAGGGAACCGTTCACTTGGCCAGTCATATGCCAGTGACGGATTCAGTCCTCTCCAATCAGTAACGACTTTGCGATCAGACAACACGGGAGGCGCAACCCATTTGCTCTCTCATCGGTGCTACGACCTGTCACTCATTCAATTTCAACCCGCCTTCAAAAGCCAGCAGTGGCTGTGAACTGGCACAGACTCACTTATGTAGTATGCGGAGCGCAG
>NC_139629.1:26057049-26069549 GCF_964638095.1 Poromitra crassiceps
TGGTCGCATTTAAAAACCAGGTCTAAATGGGGTGTTAAATATTCAGCCTGCTCACTTGGAATTGGAATTTCCTTTATTATGTATTCCCAACATCTCTCTCTCTCTCTTCTCCATCCACCCATGTCCCTTTCCATATCCCTCATTTGCTCTCCTGTCGGTTCTTCACTCCTTTATCTTCCATTTTTCCTCGCATAACCATCTTTCTCTCTATCTTCTGTCTTTCTCTGCTCTCTCCGCCCTTTCTCGCTCTCCCAATTTAGTTGGGCTGAATCAATACTTGTTAACATAGTTTTACCCTCGAGCAGCTTCAGAATACACACACACACACATGCACACGCACACAGACACACACACACACACACACACACACACACACACACACACACACACACACACACACACACACACACACACACACACACACACACACACACACACACACACACACACACACACACACACACACACACACACACACACACACACACACACACACACACACACACACACACACACAGAGAGGAGAGTTTCCAGTAACTGATTAGGCATATTAGCGTCAAGGCCATGCACTAAATGCCCAGAGCCAGCAACTTGATTGGTCAATACCCAGTTGCCTGTGTCCTAATTGGCTGCCCTATGAGGAAGTGTAGAGGGACTTACTTCCTCATTAAGAAGCAGAGAGATGCCAAGATTGGACCCAAGGACTGTGTGTGTGTGTGTGTGTGTGTGTGTGTGTGTGTGTGCAGTTCTGTGTGCAGATCTGTGCTAGTCTGTACAGTATGCATGTGTATATCTGTTTATGTGTAAGCATGTGTGTGTGTGTGTGTGTGTGTGTGTGTGTGTGTGTGTGTGTGTGTGTGTGTGTGTGTGTGTGTGTGTGTGTGTGTGCACGCGTGTGTGCGCGTGAGTGCGTGCGCGCACGTCTACACTCACTCCATGCTCCATTCAGCTCATTTCTATGCTGCCAATAAATCCGTACTTAAACAGAGCCCTTGATATTTAATATCCTGACCCAGGAACAGCACTTCACCTTGGGCTCCAAGACAATCACAACAATCTTTGTAACTCAATCTAGAGGTCTTCAAGGGTCCAACATGACGGACCCGGACGAATACACCCAGGAAATGTTTACCTGAACCCGATTAGACCCGTCTATTATTAGAAAGATGAGACTTGGACCCATACAGAGCCGATAAATGACGGTCCCGGACCTGTATACCGTAAAACGGAGAAATACCGATCCCGGACCCTCACAGAACCGAGAAATACCGAACCATTACAGAACCAAGAAATATATATATAGAAGAGTTGACATCATCACTGTGACGTCGTAACCTTCAACAGTGACATCATCAATGATGACATTATCATCAGCGGTGACATCATCATCATTGACAACAGCGCTGACATCATCCATCATCATCATCGGTGACATCATCTAACAGATGATGTCGTCTCGTGAGGGGAGGGCCCACGGTCTGAGACTCTGTGCAAGTAGATTGAACTGTCAGGAGTTGATCGGGGGAGAGAAGAGAGAGAGGAGTTAAGCCAGAGCAAAGACAGCAACAGAGCACTCAGCTTTAGAAGCTGAAGTCGACATCAACAGCAAATCTAATAACCTAATGTACAAAGGAATAAAAATGCCATACTGCAAAACTTCATCTTTGGAATAAAAACAACACAACCAAATAAGTGTATTTATTTGAGTACAACAATATATACAGACAGGGGGGAATAGAGGCCTATATCCATTACGTGATTAGATGAAAAAATGCGGGCAGATCGCCAAAAGCGCTTGAGTAAGCAAAGCAGCAAAAAGGAGAGGCAGTTAAATGATAGTCTAAGCCTGAGACGTTTATCATTAACTTAGACTCTAAGGTATTTAAAAACATCAGATTTATTCATGAGCTACTGCACTGAGTTCTTGAAAGGTGCTTTCACACATCTGCTCCAAGAGTGTTTTTTTGTCTATTATTAAGTCATCTAAGATTATATTATATATTATATATATTAAGAGTATGCCATCAAATGTCCTCATTCTACTGTAGCCAGTGTTTGGCGCTACTGTAATGTAGATTACCTTTTCAGTAACTAAGTAATGTAAGGTGTTGTCATTTCCAAAACAGTAATCAGATTACATTTACTAACCCAAGTAACAAAACAGTAATCAGATTACAGTTACTAACCCAAGTAACGGGGGGGGTCTTTATTTATGCAGAAAATTGGTACTGCAGTTTCTGAGGAGTTTTGATGGCGCTCAATTGATTAATACTACAGTATAATAAATAAAGAATATAATATATATATATGAAGTATGTTAAAGTCAAGGAAGACCATGTGACAACAGCATCTATAGTGTTTGAGAAATTTCACTATTAATTTGGGTTTCCTCTTAAAATGCCTGATTTGAAAGAGAGGCTGTCTGTTATCTCTCTCTCTCTCTCTCTCTCTCTCTCTCTCTAGCTGGACACATCATATATAGACACATATATCTGTATCCTGCCACTCGCACAAACACATCGTCTTATTTGTAGAAGCCTTTTTGTAATACATGTGAATTACTATTATGAAAAGAACAAAAGCATACAAATCTCTTAGGGCTGAGTCGTGGTTTCCCCCCTTTCTTAAGGACAGGACATCAACTGTGCTTGGCTATGATATTTCTAGCCATTTTTTTAGGCTCACACACATTCACTGGAAAATATGCAGAGCACATCTATAGAGTGGTCACATACTTTTCCACAATTAAAGATGGAATATTGTGACGGGTGGTGTATGTGTATGTGTGTGCGTGTGCGTGTGTGTGTGTGTGTGTGTGTGTGTGTGTGTGTGTGTGTGTACGCGCGCGCGCGTGCACGCGCGTATGTATGTGTGTGTGTGTGCATGCGCGCATGTGTGTGTGTGTGTGTGTGTGTGTGTGTGCATGTGTGTGTGTGTGTGTGTGTGTGTGTGTCTCCCCAGTGGCATTAAAATGAGCCACTCTGCAGAAAGTGATTCATGTTCAATTTCACAGAGTCCAACCCCATCCCTGCTTCTCTTTTTATGCTCACCAGAATAAAGTCAAATAAAAAATAAAAAATATATATTATAATAAACTGTCGTTTAAAGATTACGTCTCAGCAGAAAAAAGATGGCTTTTCATCAGCTGGTAAATGATGTATTTATATGGGAGAATAGCTTCTCAGTTCAGTGTGAAGTTGAAAGAGAATGGGGAACCTAATTTGTGTGACGTTCAGGGATGGTGGGTTTGTCACAATGGAGGAGTGGGAGGGTTGTAGGGTTTTTTATTTCCAATTTTATTATGTTTTATTATATGCAGGGTTACAACTGTTGAGGTGGGTGGAGCAGAAAATAGTGGAGAGGAGAATACAGGGAATAGAGCAGAAGAGGGAAGGAAAGGAAAGGTCGTACCATCAGGCAAAGGTATACTGTAGGTCAGTGGTTTTCAAAGTGGGGGTCACGACCCCTGGGCGCCGCCAGGGGGCACTAGGGGGGCCTCAGCAAATCAATGGAAATGCTTAAAAAAACTTTATGAGGAAGGAAATGATGCCGTCATATTTGTTAATACTACCGTATAATAATAAAAAATTCGAATATATATTTTATTATATATGTTATAATTAGTTTCACTGTAGTATTAACAAATATAATTGAATCCTTTCCTTCCACATTCTAATCATATTTGCCACATGCCCATCTGTCTAAGTGCCTGCCAGTCAAAACGTCATCACATTCATTGTCATTTTCCCCTGGTGTATCCTAGAACAATGTTTATCATGGAAAACAGGAGTATTTATGAAGAAATATTTAATATGGAGAAATCAGGAAAAAAATAGATACAAAGGTGATTACAGTAATAAAAGTAAGGAAATAATATTCTGAGATTGTATGGATGTGATTTTTGACATCTTCTATAGGACCTTCATGTTGGTAGGCAGGGCATCTAATAGCCCTGCACTACCCGGACGCCCTGGCAGTGAGTTCGTTAGGTCAGTTAGTCATCTTAGTTAATCCACCCACTCATTCATTTAGTCATTCAGTCAACAAAACAGCCAGTCAACAAGTCAACCACAGGCCAGAAAGTCAGTCAAAAGTCAGTCAGTCCTCGAGTGCCCACCGCCCGGGTGGGGTCGGCAAACGGGCCTTTCTGTGTGGAGTTTGCATGTTCTCCCCGTGCCTCCCGGGGGTTTCCTTCATATAGGAACCCCCTTCACAAAAACATGCAATATCCTGGTTGCTAATGTGGTTCCTCCTCTGGTCGTTAAGGGCGCCTGTTCGGAGGGAGGGGAACTGGTTGGAATAGCGTGATCCTCCCACGTGCTATGTCCTACCGGTGAAGCTTCCTCTGTCAGGTGAAAAGAAGCGGCTGACTGACTGCCCATGTCTCGGGGAGAAGCATGGAGCCAGTCTCGGCTCTCCCCAGATCGGCAGAGGATGGAGTAGCAACCAGGATTGAGAAATCAAATGAGCACTAATGGGGGATAAAATGGGATAAAAAAAATCTGGAAAAAAAAGAAAAAAGAAAAAAAAAAGTCAGTCAGTCATTTGGTCTATAATAGATCAGCCATCATGTCAGTCAACCAATCAACCTGCAGGTTAGTCAGCCACTCAGCTCATGAAGTCACACAGCAGCAGTCTAAATAGCTCTCTTCACAAGTCGTTTCTCCCTTCACTCTCCAACGTCTCATTGTAAAGACAGCAGGAAAGACAATGTGGGGACAGAAAACAGAAAAGAAAAAAGGAGATATATAAAAAGGAGATCATATTTCCATGTTTGACCAGTTTGTTTAAGTTATCACTATTTTCACATTTTCCCATCTGACTCCTTCACTCCTCCCTGAAGTTCCTGTCTTCAGTTCCTTCAATAGACACGGAGGAGTGCATGTGATTTTCATGGAAGTACAGGGGGGGGGGGGGGGTCCTTCTATCTCACGTTCTCACATTTGTTTTGCTATAACAGTTCTCTATCTAACACATTCAGGGTCTCATGACTATTTTGCTACGTCTACTCTACTGTCTGGCTCTGGCCTCTGCACTCTTTACTCGTCAAAGCTTATTATAGTGTTGCACTATATGGCCTAGATCAGTGGTTCCCAAACTGGGGTACGCGTACCCCTAGGGGTACATGGAGGGAGTACAGGGGGTACTTGAGAGAAAGAATAAATCCTAAACATAAATGAAACATTAAAATAAATCTGCTCGGGAGGCACTAATTACTCATTAAAAACTCTTTAACTCCATTTCTTATTGTGTAATGTTATATTCTTCAAAAGTTGGCTTATCATTCATTCATTGCATCATATGCTATAGTTTTCTCTTGCAGTTTTCTTAGCAAAATGTTGTATTTGGCTAAAAGGGGTACTTGAATTTAGAAATCAGGGAAAGGGGGTACTGAAGCCAAAAAAGTTTGAGAACCACTGGCCTAGATTATTCTGAATTTAAGCTTAAAATGCCTGGAATGTAAAATGTAAATGTATAAACAGCAAGAGAGTAGGGTATTCTAATCAAGTGTATTATCTGTGAACTATAATAAGGGCCTACATACATACATAGATACATACTGTAGATACATAGATACATACTGTAGATACATAGATACATACTGTAGATACATAGATACATACTGTAGATACATAGATACATAGGCTACTGTAGATACATAGATACATACTGTAGATACATAGATACATACTGTAGATACATAGATACATACTGTAGATACATAGATACATAGATACATACTGTAGATACATAGATACATACATGGTTTGCCCTTTTATGTGTTGGATATGAGCACTCATGGAATGCCTCTTGTACAATCAAATAGCGGAACTGTTGTGTTCATTATATGACACAAGGTTTAGGTTCATTATATGACACAAGGTTTAGGTTCATTATATGACACAAGGTTTAGGTTCATTATATGACACAAGGTTTAGGTTCATTATATGACACAAGGTTTAGGTGTTGTGTGTTCATTATATGACACAAGGTTTAGGTGTTGCACGGATGATGAGGGTGATGATGATCATGCTGGTTGGTTGCCATGGAGATGATGATGTAACTGTAGTGATGATGGGGTTGGGTTAGTGAGAGAGTTGGATGCGTTGTGTTGGAAAATGGTGTGTATGTTGTATCTTCACCGGCTGCAACAGGAATCTCCTCACTGAGAGCCTGGTGCTGCTGGTGCCTGGAGAGAAAACAAGCCCTGACATCTCATAAGAAAGTCAATGTCACCGGGCGAGTTTGAAAGCCATGCCAGGGAAAAGGAAAATGTCTGAGCAGAGTTGGCATTTCCAAGCAGCAGCAGCGCCACTGACGCCTCGACGTTTCGCCTATGGAAATGAGATGCATGTTGTTTTTGCGGCGTCGACCACCTGTAAGCGTACCTCTCTGTCTATGTCCCTATCTCCTTCTCTTTCAGCTCTCTGCTTGTTCCCTTCTTTTCTTCCTGCTATGTCTCCTTTCCTTCCTCCGTCTTCCTTCCTCCCTCCTTTCCTCACTTGCCAGGGAGAATAGAGTTGGGGTGGTGGGCGGAGACAGGAGGGAGGAGAAGTTGATGATGTGATTGAGGTCCATCTTCATGTAATTATTATGACCACCTTCTGTTCTTCTCTACATTGACAGACTACCACTCTATCCTTCTTTGTCCCTCTATCCAGCCTCGTTCACTTACCTTCTGTCCTCAGTGTCTTTCTAACACATTTATCGCCAAAGAAGCCTGTTTAAAATTGAACCTTCCCCACTATTTCCCTCTTTGAATTCACTACACCTTCTCTAAGGTGCAGTCTTTCTCTTCATATCATCTCCCTTCCCTCCCCCTCTCCCTCCTGTCCTTTTTTTCCTGACACATCCCTACATCGATATATCAATTTATCTAGACCTGTTTCCATTAGCTGTGTCCATCCTTCTTTAGAATCTTTTTTTCTCTCCAGACATTCCTCCATTACTATCTCAATTTATCATGCAGGCTTCTCTCTCCTTTCCATCCAGTCCCGCTACCAATCTCGCCCAATAGATGACCTTCCATAACTATAACTCCCTTCGCTCACCTGTCCCTGTTGGCCCTTCCCTAACATCTCTGCATCCCTCTGTCCACCTCTCTGTCCACCTCTTTGTCCACCTCTCTGTCCACCTCTCTGTCCACCTCTCTGTCCACCTCTCTGTCCACCTCTTTGTCCAGTCTGTCTCTATCTTGTTTTTATATCTTTGACTCTAAAGGCCCCCATCCATCTCCAAACGAGGCAAGGAGGAGGAACAGAGTAGGTACCAAGTGGAGAGAGAGGGACCTAATTAAAAAAATGATGATACCAGTACCAATACCGGTACACTTAACGTGATGAGGATACCAATAGAGTGCTTCATTCCATTCACTTCCCCGCTATACTTTGAACGTTTTGAAAATTAAAAAAAATAAGACACACCCACTTCCAGTCTAAACCCCGCCTACTTTTGATTTGCTTTGTATTGAAGGGAAAAGCTTTCCAAACACTGGATGATCAGTTCGCTGAGCCCCTTTACATAGATGTTGGGCATGTTGGAAATAAAGGAAGGTTTCATGCACAACCCCATTGTAGTAGTATCTGACGGGGTCAGCCCAATGTTCCCAGGGTCAATGTTCCCAGGGCCCAATGTTCCCAGGGCCCAATATTCCCAGGGCCCAATGTTCCCAGGGCCCAATGTTCCCAGGGCCCAATGTTCCCAGGGCCCAATATTCCCAGGGCCCAATGTTCCCAGGGCCCAATGTTCCCAGGGCCCAATGTTCCCAGGGCCCAATATTCCCAGGGCCCAATGTTCCCAGGGCCCAATGTTCCCAGGGCCCAATATTCCCAGGGCCCAATGTTCCCAGGGCCCAATATTCCCAGGGCCCAATATTCCCAGGGCCCAGTGTTCCCAGGGCCCAATATTCCCAGGGCCCAATGTTCCCAGGGCCCAATATTCCCAGGGCCCAATATTCCCAGGGCCCAATGTTCCCAGGGCCCAATATTCCCAGGGCCCAATGTTCCCAGGGCCCAATGTTCCCAGGGCCCAATGTTCCCAGGGTCAATGTTCCCAGGGTCAATGTTCCCAGGGTCCAATGTTCCCAGGGCCCAGTGTTCCCAGGGCCCAATATTCCCAGGGCCCAGTGTTCCAGGGGTCAATGTTCCCCGGAGGTTGTAACAGTCCTGGAAACACCTGGAAAGTCTGGGGCAATCCCTGAAACAACCTGCCCAGGTATGAAAAATATATGTATTCGGGACAGCCCTATGGTAAATAAAGTTCTAAAGTAAACAACATTGTCTTAATATCCATGGTACTATGATTCAAGATACATGATACACACCTGATTAAGCCATCTCTACCACTTGGTTGAGGTATGCTATGCTAAAAGCTTCCACTAGAGGGCACTCTGCTTTTTAACAGTAAGCCTTTTCAGTCAGTCTGCTCCCAGGAAATTGGAACGGAAAATCATTGGACATTTGTATGTTAAATGGAGACTCCTACATCGTGTGGAAGCAGGGAAATAACAAAAAGATAGAAAATGGAGATTAGAAAAAGGGAGAAGGAATGGAGTCTGAGAGAAAGAGACAGAAGGGGAATGAGACAGAGAGAGAGAGAGAGAGAGAGAGAGAGAGATGGAGAGAGAGAGAGAGAGAGAGAGAGAGAGAGATGGAGAGAGAGAGAGAGTTAGAGAGAGAGAGAGAGAGAGGTGTACAGAAACACTGTCAGTCATGGAACAGCTGCAGCTTGAGGGATTTGAACTCAACCTCCTACTACTCTGCTACAGTGGGACACTTGTACCACCATGGCTGCAACCCAGCTGACCCTGTCAAGAGCCAAATATCACTGTGTGTGTGTGTGTGTGTGTGTGTGTGTGTGTGTGTGTGTGTGTGTGTGTGTGTGTGTGTGTGTGTGTGTGTGTGTGTGTGTGTGTGTGTGTGTGTGTGTCTTTCAGCGTGTTTCAGTGTCGAGAGTGCGCAGCGCGGATTCATTTCTCAACACTGAAGCTTTGCATTTTGGGTCGTCACGTTTGATTGGCCGGTGGTAGAAGCATGGTTTTGACACAGGGATGTTAAAGATTATAGGCTATATAGCCTGCTAGCAATTATTTTCAAGCTCAATAAACACATCTAATATTTGTCCGTTAAACTGAAATCATGCAGGGCATTTTTTCATGCGGAAACGCTCTCTCTCTCTCTCACACACACACACACACACGCACACACACACACACACACACGCACGCACGCACGCACGCACGCACGCACACACACACACACACACACACACACACACACACACACACACACACACACACACACACACACACACACACACACACACACACACACACACACACACAGACACAGCCAATAGAAGTTGCACAGTACTGACTAGGGAGTCATTATATAATGTGCCTCACAGTATTCAAGTTTTCCCTTGAGCGACTTCGGGGAATTGATAGAACAAAAGGATCAGGCTGCCTGAGCCATTGACACCTGATGCAGCATTTGCGTGTATATCCCTCATTTGTGTGTGTATCCCTTTAAGACCGCGAACCGCGTCATACGCGGTTCGCGGTCTTAAAGGGATACACACACACAAATGCTGCATCAGTTATCAATGGGCTAGAAAAGCGTTACCTCTGAAAAGTGTAAGTGAAAACTGCAGTAGCACGTGTGTGGGAAAACTAGACTAGTGTTACACGACAGTTACAAAGCCCTGACTGAAGCGCAGGGCCGGTTCCAGAACCAGATGACTAAGGGTGCATCCAAGATAGGAAGGGGTGCAGATGCCCGGCCGAAGGCCGGGCCCACTCGGGTGGCCGGCCGAAGGCCGGCCGCCCGAAAAATTTGACATGTTATTTTACTAAAAATAATGCATTTGACCATCATTTCAAGTAGAATGATACCACCCAAGCAAGAATATTTCAAGTATTTCAAGTGCTTTACTGAAATATTTGGACCATATAATGATAATACAATTATCTCAACCTTAAAAGGTTACATATAGGTGCCAAAAAGCCATAAAATCACATCAAAGAACAAAGAAAAACAACAACGATAATTCAAGTTTAAACAGTAAGTGTGCAGCTGTAGCATTTATTTAAAAAAAAAAAAAAAAAAAAAAAAAATTTTTTTTTTTTTTTTTTTTTACTTTTCAACTGAGCATGCAGACAATTAAAATAAGGGTGCAATGCATGCTTTTGCACCCCCGTAGAACCGGGCCTGCTGAAGCGTCGAGCTTGTCTCGTGCCACATAAACAGATGCAGTGATTGTCCAGTGTGTCCTTCTATCTCACTTTTATGCACACGGAAAGCTGATTTAAAACTTGATCAAACGGTATATTCCCAGTACAGATTGTTAGTGTTTAACCAAAAACTGGTCAAGTTGTTTTATTTGCTTTATAACGTTGGAAAGACGGCAGCGCGTTTTCAAATGAATCGCTGTTTGTTTCAAATTTACGTAGAGATTGTAGCTTTAAATGTCAAACGGCACGTTTTATAAACGTATTCCGCCGACGTTTTGTTTCAAATTGATGTTGATATTCTACGTAGCCCTGGTTTGCAGACACATAAAATGCCAACGTTTTATTCTGGCGACTGGGTTGGCAAATACAAGGACATTATTATGAAGCTATATAACCCAAAGAAAGTGGAAAAGCTTATATAGTGCGGTCAGGGGGAAGAAGGACATAGTTGATCATTGTGAGCACCAGGACTGATCTGTATGCCATGTCCTGTGTCTGTGTCACATCCCAACCTTTTAGTCCTAACTGCCATCTGGCTCCATCTGGGATGCCTGACAATTATCGGCTAAACTGCCTGGCTGGGAATGCATCATTCTGGGCGAGACTGCTGACCAAAGCACTACCAAGTCCCCCCTCTTCCTCTTCTATGTCAACCCCCCCCCCCCCCCCATCTCTCATCCTCCTCTCCCTCCTTCACGCATCGCCTGTCTCAATCATCTCTTTACTACCTCCATCAGAATAGATAAACAACAAGGTTGCTGATCCAAACCACTTGGGAGCGATGTAAGGACATTCCAACCCGACCAAGCCGGAGGTACAGTAACGCGGGGGGCTCGAACCTGCAACCCTCGTGTTGGTAGTGTGACAGGGTCGGGTCTCAAAATAGAATCAGGCTCGCGTCTAGACAACCCAAACCCGACCACAACAACAACAGAACGTCTTTGTGCAAGAATGATCAAACAAGAAGTCCAACAAACGGGAGTGCCTACCTGGGACAGGTTGGGGCGATGACAGATAAGATGGCCTTGGCTTCAGTGGACAGCCCAGTCTGTGGTGTGGAGGCCAGATACAGGCAGCCTCCGCTCATAAGACGCTATTTGAACATAAGTATCACACACACACACACACTGACACCCATACGTGAAAACGGAGGGAAGGCTCCAGAGACCAGCCGTGACAGAGCATCCGTGGCTCCCTCAATCTAGCACTGGGAGACAGGCTCGCAGCGGAAATGCCACGTCATATAAAACTAACATAAGCCACTCCCACTTCCTGTCTGATAAATATAAATCACTCGACAAAGTAACAATCACATATAAATCACATATCACCCTGTGACAGTAGGCAGCAGGGAATCTAGCGCTGCACTACCCGGGGCGGGTGCTCTGAGCAGCTTCATCATTTATGCAGAAGAAGAGTATAATATGCAGAAGAAGAGTATAATATGCAGAAGAAGAGTATAATATGCTGGAGAGAGATGCTAACATACAATGTGACAGTGGGCCCCGACACTCATGGGAATGGCTGCACTAGAGGGACTAACTTAATACTTGATGCATTAATTATAATACCAAGGTCTACTTCACATGTCAAAATACAGGTGCATGTTGACTTTCATCCCCTGGCTACCGGACCATAGAAGGCTTGAGGACATGCTGCACCCTCTGTGATAAGGTTGCCGGGGGCAACAGACTCAACATGGTGTTTGGTTAATGAGCACATGGCCTCTGTGACACTAAGAGAGTCCAACGCACGCATAAATACAAACACACCGGCACACATGCAGGTAGACGCACACGCACGCACGCACATACACACGCACACACACACATGCACGCACGCACGCACGCACACATATGAGGGGTGGATTTAGCTCAGGAGGTAGAGCGGGTCGGCCAATGATGCAAGGGTTGGCGGTTCGATCCCTGCTCCCTCCCAGCTGCTGTCGTTGTGTCCTTGGGCAAGACACTTAACCCTCCTTGCTCCCGATGGTGTGTAGGCACCCAGCGTGGCAGCCTGCCGCCATCGGTGTATGAATGGGTGAATGTAGACTACCTACTGATTGTAAAGCGCTTTGGATAAAAGCGCTATATAAATGCAGGCCATTTACCATTTACCATGGATTGTGCCAATGATGCACACACACACACACACACACACACACACACACACACACACACACACACACACACACACACACACACAGGAGAGTTTGACCAAAGAGCAGCCTGCTCTATATACTCTGGAGTATATTACAGGAAAATTACAG
>NC_139629.1:26074549-26079549 GCF_964638095.1 Poromitra crassiceps
AGCCTATGCCAATGCATTTTATTGACAATTGTATTGCCATAATGTCAATAAAGTCTCATTGGATGGAACTGAACTGAATAAAGTCTATATACTGCATCTACATTTCAGTTTATTCATATATCATAGCACAAGTTGTGTAACCAGAAGTTTACATTGCTATATAACTGTTGAACTACAATGCTATCATGCATTATAGTTGCATGATACGCCTACCCTTGCACCAAAACGTTGCCATGCCGAGGCTCACTGGTTAATATCCTGGTAACTGTTTTCTATACAGTTAGAGACACTGAATCTTTACTAGCTCCCTCACTGTATATCGGCTACATTTGCCAATTGTAAAGGTATGTATTGCAAACGCATTATCCAGTCACTCTGTAAATGGACGTTTAACACAGTGCAGGCTTTCAGGTGAGATTGGGAATAGATCTTGCAGTAGAGTGTGTGGATGGCAAGTGAACCACTGGGAGTATAGTGGAAGTGCAGGTGAATAAATCAGGCCTGCACAGACGTCTAATAGTCCACCTCTCCTTCTACAAACAGTTAGGCTAATCTTCTTCTAATCAGTTCTGTAACACCAGCATTTTATTTGCCAATAAATGTAGGATTTGTCCTGGTGGTGACACATGGTGCTGCAGCGTGTCGGCAGCTCACATGGTGGCCTACAGTAAGTCACTGTAAGATGCTTCACTCTGCTACACTGTTGCCAGTCTTAACCATAAATGAACATTCAGAGAATTCATGTTCTCTACAGTGTATATTATATATAACAACCATAATGAACCGCTGCGTGAAATAAAATATGTTGTTTACAGAGTACATTATGCATGCCCCGTTTTTGCCTGTTATAGCCTGTTTCAGGACTCTACCTGGAGCTGAATATCTTCTGTGGGGATCCGAATGAAACGAGTTATCTGGGTGAGTAAAACATTATATTTTAAGCTGGAAATAATGTCCGGGGCCCAGTAGTTCAAAACCTTTAATCCCTATCTGATCGGATCAGATTTGGATTTTGGGTAGTTCAAAACCAAAAAACAGGATTAGGATCACTTTGATATCCGATCAGATCAGAAAATCAAATCCAAGCTTTAATCTGGATCAAATCTTCAAAACGGGTAGTTCAAAGTGACAACACACGATTGGGATCATTTTTGATTTGATCCCCAAAAACTGGATTATCTTGATCCCACCAGAGGGGTGGATTTCCAGTGGATTACCAGAGCAAAATGTACTATACAATTTATTTAAAAATATGTTTCAATATAAATAATATGGCAAAGTTTGTTAACTGAAATAATACACAATTTTTAGCCTTCATGGCAAATACATTTTATTTTTCATAAAAAAAAACAGAATTCTCCTTTAAGATAAACCGAATTTCCGCACGCTTTCAAATCTAGGGTGGGAACTCTGGAGCTGAATCGAGCACACAGACACACAGCTCTCCAATTATAGCAGTAGGATTGGCTACAGGTGGTGTATGCTGATGCTATATAATCTCTGGTCCTGGATTTGTTTGAACCACAGTCACCAAAGAACTAAATCTATAAATGAAAATAAATAAACTGGTCAAGTTGTCATCAGACTTCAAATCAGTTTTTGTGGAGCACGAAGTCCTTCATCACTGGTGTTAGTGGTAGGGAGTGGACTTGGTTCAGGCGATGTGTCCCCAGTGCTTGGCGGATCTGGATCCGACATACGTGGGCCAGACTGGGAGGACATCTCTTGGCCTCCAGAAAGACCCTGAGAGCCTCGGGATCCGCCCTCTCCTCCAGCTGTGCCTGCTCTCTCACCAGGGCCGGGTCAGCGCCGTGGTCCAGCAGCAGCTGGACGAAGGCCGTGCTGCCCCTGTTATGCAGCACCATCTGCAGCAGGAGAGAAGCCACGTCACGGGTCAGAACGCCAGCGACCTGGAGCAGCAGGCGGAAGCAGTCCAGGTGGTTGTGTACAGCACTGATGTAGAGAGGGGTGAAATCGCTGTGTATGCTTCTGTTAGGGTCGGCCCCGGCTTGCAGGAGGATCCGGACACAGTCCAGAGAACTGTGGCAGACAGCATAGGAGAGAGGCGTCCAATTATCGTCATCAGCTAGGTCTACCTGTGCTCCCTGGGCGATCAAGTAGGCCACACAAGCAGCATGACCCTGCATGGCTGCGAGCCCCAGAGGGGTCCACCAACACCCATAAAAACCCTGCTCATTGATCTGCCTGAAGCAGTCCTCCTCCTGCAACAGGCTCCTCAGTTTGTCCAGGTCTCCTGCATAGGCGGCATCGTGGAGCCTCCTGTCACCATGATCTGCTCGAAAAGCCATTCCTTCAGATATGTCACTGTATACCAGACTGACTTGTATGATGTGTCTGTATGCTTATATAGCCTCAGCCAGGAAGGATTTATGACATCACTGATTACATCACAATTGCTCCAGTGACATCACTGATGACATCACAGTCCTTGATTTATGACATCACTGATAATGTCACAAACAGACACAGCCCACACACTTAGGCAATTTTAATTGACTAGGAATCTTGCGCGCTACCCGCGCTCGATTCCTAGACTCGGCCGCAACCTGCAGCTCGCTGAGCTGCCCCTGCAGCTCGCCAAGCTAGCCCTGCAGCTCGCATTCGCAGCTCGGCCTTGCCCGCAACTCGGCTGCTGTGTGGCCAATGAGACCAGCACCGATGATGTCAGATTTATGACATCACTGATGATGTCACCAGTGGGATTTATGACATCACTGATAATGTCACAGTGGGATCAGGGATTTATGACATCACTGATGATGTCACAGTGGGATTTATGACATCACGGATGATGTCACAGTAGGATTTATGACATTACTGATGATGTCACAGTGGGATATATGACATCACGGATGATGTCACAGTGGGACAGAAAGAGCCCGGGAATGATGAAGATGATCATGATGATGATGATTTAAATCTAATTTTTTAAATCACAACACAACATTCAACTTTCCATTTTAAATGAGGTGCTTTTTACTTACAAGTATTGTTTTACACCAGTAAGTAACAAAAAATAATATATATATATATATATATATATATATATATATATATATATATATATATATATACAGTATATGAGAGATGCCACAGCCAACCTGAGAATGAATGCAAATTAACTCCAGTTTCTAGTGAACTGAAAGATTTACGCCAGCCCTTAAGTTGTTAAAGGAGTTAAAGGACAACTCCACCGATAAACAATGATTTTATTTTTGTTAAGAGGAAGCGCCCACGGGCAGGGGATGTGTTGGCAAGTCTATATCTACAATAAAGGCAGTTTCTCAAAAGAAACGTTAGTGCAGAATTTCATGCAATTCAGCATAGCACCAGCTACTGGCAACACAAAAAGCATAGCACCAGCTACTGGCAACACAAAAAGCGCTTTATCGACTTCAAACTTGACGAGTGCGCTTCTGGGAACACGAGAAAGTGCATTGTCGAATTTCATTTAATTCGGCCAATCAGAACATGGCTTTCAGGTATCTCCAGAACCGTTGATCCGATCGACTTCGAACTTGGCAGGCGTGCTGCTATGGGGAACTGAGAAAGTACAGTGTCGGATTCCATGCAATTCGACCAATCAGAACACGGCTTTCACGTATCTCCAGAATCGCTGGTCCGATCGACTTCGAACTTGGCAGGTGCGCTGCCGGGGACCAAATGCACAGTCAAAGTTGTGCAATTCGACGAATCGGGGGGTGGGGGTGAAGAGTGGAGAACATCATGTGTGAATGTGAGACTCGAACATGGTAGCCTGGGCAACACCTAGAGCACACATGGGCAAAATACGGCTCGCGGCCCTCGAGCGCCACCTGTGTGGCCCACGATGGAATTGCGATTATTATTATTATTATATATATATATTTTTTTTTACAGTGCACCTGAATGCAACATGCAAGATACCCACTGAATAAGTGTCAAATGTTCATGTCATTCTGGCCAATACTTCACTTCTGTTATAACATTTCAGTCTGGAATATGGAATATCTTTCAATAATCTTTATGACTAAAAGGCTACATTGAAGTAGAAATTTAAAATGGCCTGCATTTATATAGCGCTTTTATCCGAAGCGCTTTACAATCAGTAGGTACATTCACCCATTCACACACAGATGGCGGCAGGCTACCACGCAGGGTGCTGGCACACCCATCAGGAGCAATTTGGGTTCAGTATCTTGCCCAAGGACACTTCGACATGCAGACTGGAGGAGGCGGGAATCGAACCAACCGACCTCTTTTATCCAAAGCGATTAGTGGACAACCCGCTCTACCTCCTGAGCTACAGCCGCCCGTATAATTAACTCATTGGTTGCATTTTTGTTCGTGTGACCTCAACACAGGCTTTGATCATCCCGGGCCACTTACTGATACTTATGCTTAAATTAACCCACTCATATTCTGGTATATTTCAAGAAAATATTTCGGCTAGTGGAAAATTCTAATTGACTGGTAACTTAAAATCTATCAGCCATATTGGCAGGTGGTCAAAAAAGTTAATTTCAAGCCCTGAGAGCAGGTGGTGACATAGGAGTGAGTGAGAAAAGGATCAAATATTGTGGTTAACACATGAGTGCCAGCCATTTTTTCAATCCTGTAGGTAAGTTGTGCCAGTTTTTTTTTTGAGGATTCTGGCTCATTTTACAAGAGCCGAGATTATTTTCTGTAAGAATTCGTGAACACCAATCATCTAAAAATAACTAATATAATGTGTGCTTTCTCTGTCTAAAAGAGTTAGTTTGCAGAGTTAGTAGTTATGTAGATATTAGCCGTTGAGTACAGCATGGTTTCAGAGATTTTCAGAGAGTTTGGAGATAAATTGGATTTTTAGAACCACCTCACGTGCTGTGATTATGGGTGCCCTTGTCTCCCACTCTGAGCGCTCTCTCTCTCTCTCCTCTCTCTCTCTCTCTCTCTCATCTCTCTCTCTCTCTCTCCTCTCTCTCTCTCTCTCTCTCTCTCTCTCTCTCTCTCTCTCT
>NC_139629.1:26084549-26092049 GCF_964638095.1 Poromitra crassiceps
TTACTGAAATCCTATAATACGTTATATTACTGAGTTACTGCTAAAAGTTATATATTACATGTAATGTGTTACTTTTGTTACCCCCAACACTGCCATATACACTAGTTGCTCATGAAACCCGTGGCCGCCAATCAAATCAAAAGAAGAAGAAGAAGAAGCGCATAGCTTCTGGATGAAAGCAGTGCAAGCCAGCCATGGATGTATTTTTCTCTCTCACTTTTGCAGCACTGAAGCAGAGCAAAGCCCATGTAAGAATTAAAATGCTAACAGGAGCACCTTAAAGTCAGATCTGGCTTGAATTGGGAGCCAGGCTGACTGGGCAGTGGCAGTGGGAGTAGGATTGGATTAATGTGATCAAAATAAATGTTCTAGTTCTAGTTCTCATTTAGGCCTAAGTAAAATGAGTACAAACACACGTTATCAATACACAGTTTCCAATACCGAGCCATTATCCACATGGAAGTGCCAAAGTTTTTAGCTCAGACAGACACAGCCTTCTTCGGCTGTTTCATTTTGGGTTTCGACTGCTCCACAGCGCCGCCGCTGGAAATATCGGTTCTGGAGCGTATACTGCACTGTTTACAATTGTGCATTTATTTTCTATTCAAGATACATTTTGTAGACAGACATTGTTACCTCCTGTCTACATTGCACTTCTATTGAATTGAAAATAAATCTAAAATTCAAGATCACAAAGTACATTTATTTGCATTCATTTGATTCCCAATCACGACACACTGGTAAGAATGATTAATATCTAATTAAAAATGCTTTGAAATGCAAAATAATGGCATTTTAAACATGCGATACAAAGATGTGATTAATCGTGATTAACTATAGTTAATCTATAACTATATGCGATTAACTATAGTTAATCGCAAGATAAGAAAATGAATCGTTTGACAGCCCTAACATATATATATATATATATATATATATATATATATAAACACATAACATTCACCCGCCAGTGACCCAGCAGGTGGGGCAGGCTGTACTGTATGTCTGGCAGTAGCCTATCTAGGTTTCTGCCCCGTCACCATAGCGACAGCGAGTTCCTGATGTTTTTCTGATCCATCACTGCGGCAACAGCGAGTTCCTGATGTTTTTCTGATCCATCACTGCGGCAACAGCGAGTTCCTGGTGTTGTTCGGCTCCGTCACCGCGGCAGCAGTGAGTTTCCAGTGTTGTTGCAGGGCTCCGACGCCAATGTTGCCATCATCGTTGTGGGTGACAACGCCTCGCAGTCGCAGGGCTGGCAGCGGTGACAGCCAGCGATGAGATGACGGCGGTGGTGGTGGTGGAGGGGCTGATCATGGGGTCATGCAGCTTCCAGCAGGGCTGGATGTCCCTTCCTCTTCTTCTTCTTCTTCTTCTTCTTCTTCTTCTTCTTCTTCTTCTTCTTCGGCTTCTGGCTGCTGCAGGTTATGAGCCTTAACGTAGTTGAGGACCTTCCATCTCTGGTTGACCACCTGCCACCGGTGGAAGATACAGAATGACAGACCCCCAAAGAGGAACAACAAGACTACTAAACAACAGTAGATGAGGGGATGTAGGGGGATGTTGTAGATGTTGATGTTGACTATCATTAAGAGTGCGAGGAGCAGAATACGCACCACACTCTTGTCTTTCAGGGTCAGAGAGATGGACTGCCACTGCAGGGGGTTCTTGATGCCGCTGCTAATAACATGGTATTTATAGTCGCAGAGTTCACAGCTCCAAGCTCCTCTCACGCTGATCCATTTCATGAGGCACGACTCATGGCTGCAACGTATCGAGCCGCTGCAGCGGCACGGGCTCAACAGCGCCCCCTGATCGGCCCCCTCGAAGCAGATGCGGCACAGAGCTGTTTGGAAGCCGCTGTCACTGCAGCTGTTGAGGGACATCCTCTCATCCAGCTTCTCCTTAGAGTAGTCCTCTGAGGAGCTGTCGTCCATCGAGCCGGCCTGTCCTTTGTAAGCAATCAACCAGTCCTGCATTGCTTTGAGTGTCATGTTGTGACATCATCAGTGATTTATGACATCACTGATGACATCATCACTGATGACATCACTCACTGATGACATCAGAACTGTTTGAGTGACATCAGAGGTGTTGATGTCACAGGTGATATAGGCACTAAAAAAAGAGTATCTGTCCAGTGTAGGGAGGAGGGATGATGTATTTTTGTCTGCTTAACCAGAAATAGCCACCATGTTGGTTCTTAGGGGGAAAAGGATATGAGATTTTAGAAGAAAAAAAAATGAAATTATGAAATTTATGGCAGGCAGGACAGTAAGTAGGCCTACGAGCAAGACAGGCAGATTTAAATTTAAATTATTTTAGATTTAATTTAAAACATTTGAAGTTGAGTTTTGTCTTCATTCCGTCTGAAACAATACGTTCATGGGGATAAAACGTTACGTCGCCGACAAGTTTGGTCGCAAAATAACCCCCACTTGTTTGCTAAATTAATGGACATTAGCTAACTAACGTTAGCTAGCTAGCTAACGCTAACATTAGCTATCTAGCTTCCCTTTTAAGTTGAAAAGGCTAATGTATACTTTGCAAAGACTGGTCCGGCAGGTAACATTACTATCATTCCTCTTTTCAATTGGGCTGCAGCTAATTTAGTTTGCCATTTAATGTGGGTGGGACTAGCTTAGGCCAGTGGTAGTGCAATCTATAGGCTACTATCTAGCTAAAGTGCCCTACCACTTGTCCCCTGAGTGCATTACTGTAGCTACATCCCAGCCAAACGTCTCCCTCAAGCAATTATGTCCCAACTTTCTGCACCATCAAACAATTCTCTACTTATAATGCAATACTCCCAGAGTTGTTAGTGCACTACAACCCTCTCAGTGAGACTCCTTATATATATATATATATACATACATACATACATACATACATACATACATACATACATACATACATACATACATACATATATATATATATACCGTACATACATACGTGTGTGTGTGTGTGTGTGTGTGTGTGTGTGTGTGTGTGTGTGTGTGTGTATGTGTATATATAGATATATATATATATATATATATATATATATATATATATATATATATAAGATGGGTAGGCTAGCTTACTATTATTTAACATGCATACTGGTGTAATCTTTTTATCTTTGCACTGACTTGCAATTATTGCACAGTTGCACGATTAATATGCAATAGAAATTAGATTTAAACTACAACTGCACACAAAAAAGTGCTTGAACACCACATTGTAAAATCATATGTCACATACTGTATTTGTTGTTCTTTTCATAGGTGGTGAAGGCTCCTACACCTGTGCTGCTGCTGAGTGGGAACCCCTTCAGTGCCGAATGTGAAATCTCCCTCCACATGAATGGACTTGACTTTGCAAGGCCAGATGACATCTCAAAAGGAGTTGGTTCCTCAAAGCACCTAGGGGTTCCTCCACAGCGACAAGCTGAAGAACCCCTAAAGGTTCCTCCAGGAACTTATAGTTTTAACAGTGTAGAGCCCATGGGTTTTAGCCAGGCAGAAAGCTAGTGCGGCTTGGACAGGAGACGCGGCAGAAGTGGTACTGAACGCTGTAGTTCCTCAAATGGCCACTTGAGGCTTGCTCCAAAAGTGAAAAAATCCCCATTGACCCCCATGATTAAGTGCCCGCCTTTACAACAGGGTTAAACATGTTTACAGCCTGGTTCAAAACAAGTTTTACATCTCTATTGCTAATGTCACCTTTCATAATAACTGTACAGGGGGTGAATTTTTAGATAACTCACCCATTTAGAGTAAAATAGATGGACTATTTTGGGCTGGATTGACAGTTCACCTGTCCAGTGATCGCGTAGCATGCCGATCACAGACCAATAGCAGACGGAGCTGCGGCTCTGGGAAACATATGGTTTTGAATATAAACCCGGTTTTATGAATAAGGTGAGATGAGGTTCTCACTATGGACCAGATCCTTCATGGGCCCGAGATTGTTTCTACACCAAATATCCCTACATTTTGGGTCAGAGGAATAAAATGCCTCCCACCACCGCTAAGGGCAACTTCCCCCCCAGTTTTCATTTTTGTTCCAAGTGAAATGTTTTATGGTCATTCACGATTCAGTATGTCGCTGGTTGGTTTGGTTCCAGGCTTAAAACTGGTTATATAAGGATTTTCTGAAATGTCTATGGAGAAAATGAATGGGGAATTCTCTTCCGGACCACGTGACTGTTGAGCTAGACTCCGTGTTAAGGAAGTGGCCAAAGGTCCTTTGCCAAAGCGGTTGTGTGAGACGTGAAACGTTTTGTCTATGTAACACGTGTGATGATTTGTTGACACTTTGGATTAGGGGTTGCAGAAAGCCATGCAAATTAATTGTAAATGATCCATACATCATTTATAACAGGTGAGGAACACTTGGTCGTTTCTACTGCAGTGCTTGTAAGTGCTGACTGCTTCTGCAGGCCTGGGAAGGGTATATAGACAGCTGTCTTTTTTTGACACACATGGAATCATTGGCCCCTGTTCATCAGATTTGTGGAATAACAAATCTTTGAATGACTTACAAATGATTCATAATATATCAACTAATTACATATTAATTACTTACTGTTTTACTAATGATTTATGACCATTTCATGATTTACTAGAAGTTTATAGATTACTTGTGATATGTTAACAGCACTTTAAGACAGGCCTAAAATCTTCTGATTTAGGAAGGCTTTCTCTTGCTAACCTTTTTTTTTCAACTATTGTATCATCTGTTATTCTTTTAACTCTGTAGCACTCTGAGATTCTTTGTGAATGAAAAGTGCAGTACAGAAAAATGCATTATTATGTATTATTATTACTTATTAATCATCTACAAATGTATATTTGCATATATTTTTGCTTCTATCCCATCCCTTGAACCGTGGTCAGGTTGTTCATGTGATCATCTCATTGTGTTATATGGAGGTAGAAACAAACTTATAATATGATCAACCAAAAATTGCCACTCAAAATTCAAAAGTAGCATCTGACGCGTGGGCTTTTGTAATTGCCATGGATTGGCCTAGCTGTGATGAACAACATGATGTTACAGCAGAATCATGGCTATAATTGTTCTAGTAAAATTTGATCGTGGCAGAACAGGGCCCCTGGGTGTCATATTTTTGCAATTGAGCTAACGTGCTTACCCAGAGCAACTTCTACCAAACGAGCACGCTGGGAGCTTCAGTGAAAGGACACAGACTGTGATGTTTCTGTAGGATGGATGATCTAATCACCACATAAAGGGCTGCAGCAAGGTAGGAAATTAGCGGGGGCTCGGGGCAAAATGCCCCTAAAAAATCTAGAATTGCCCTTGGAATTGGAATTAAATGCCCCCATAAAATAAAGAGTTTAATACTTTCTGTATTTTAACATTATTCTTTGCAAAGCGTGACTCGAAAATGGCCAGCTAGGCATCCGTACGACCCCCGCCCCTCCTCCTACTAGTGTTATTTACCTCAGTGACAGGCAGCACAAGCTAGCTGGCCAGCTAGTTCACTCATGTTTTTGCCAAGTACATTAATAACACGCCAGACAATCGACAGAGTTGTTGAGATAGGTAGGAGATGGGAATCTTTAACTGTGATTGTTTATGAACTTTTAGAAATAAAATATGCTTGGATAAGAGTCATTGATTGGTCTGTCATGCTACATAGGTGCAACTAAGGTCTCTCCCAACATCTTTGATAAAATTGCCCTGGAAATGATCCAAAATGCCCCCAAAATATATTTCACAGGGGCAAAAATAGCCCTAATTTTAAAAAGTTAATTTTCTACCCTCGGCTGCAGCATTTATGAATTTAACAAGAGGGTGCACCTGTATCTATACCAAAAGTAAATACAGTGGTGTTCAATTAGCATGCACCTGTATCTATACCAAAAGTAAATACATTGGTGTTGCATATATTGTAATTGAATCCTATATGAATTTTTGAACAGCCGCTCTGTTATTTTGGGGGGGGGCGGCGCTCCTAATGTGTACTGAAAGAATTTTAAAGACCACCAGAGGGCAGGAGTCAGAATCCTGAAGCGGATCCCCTTATATTGTGTACTACATCAAACGCCCCAGTGCACACAAAACCTTCACACACACACACGCACGCGCACGCGCACGCGCACACGCACGCACGCACACACACACACACACACACACACACACACACACACACACACACACACACACACACACAAAACCTTCAATTATAAATGAGCTCATTTATAATTACAGTATGAGCACGTCTCTGAATTGCATCATCCATCGAGTTGACAGCAGCAACTTGCAAAGGAAATGGCCCGCACGTAATGCTAAACTGAAATCTGGTATTTAAATAAGTATTTAAATGTTCTTATAAACAGACTTAGTAGACGTTATTCATACCTGACATGTTTTGACTGCTGAACTTACTGCAGTCTTCCTCAGAAGTGTCATGTGAATGTTATGATAGGTTTGGCCATCCTACGTGGAGTGGTAGGATGACCATGCCCCCTGCTGGCCGGGGTATGAGACAACATGTAGGCCCCCCTCATCCCGGTTCACAGTCCTGTGGGCATGTTTCCGGATCTCTGGAATCTTGAGGTTTAGGAAACTTTTCGTTGTTAGTCTGCATTAAAATCTCCCGCCATTACCTCCCCATAAGAACATTTGCTGTCAGTTGGAAGTTTTTTTCCCCCTCCCGTTGCAACAAGTTCCTCATGGACTTACTGAGTGAATATATTCCACCAAAATGTAAATGTTCTGCTCTCTACCTGGGCTTTGAGTCCCACAGACCGTGTAGCTTGAGGTTTGGGAAACTCTTCTCGGTGTTAGTCTGCATTAAAATCTAAAACCCAACCCAACATACTGTGAATATATCTGGCCAAAATGTTAACTTACTGCCAGTTGAGGGGGGGTAACTGGTAACTCTTGTAACCATGCAGGCAGCTAGTTAGCAATGTGCCATTTACTCCAATTTCATTTTTTATTATGGATATTCCTTTGAAGAAACCGTAAACCTGCTTTGGTAGCTTATGTGCTGTATAAAAGCATCTTCCAGAACTGCATTACGGAGACAGTTATTGGAGGCATATGTACTATCCTTAAATGCTATGGATCACATCATTAAAGAGGACATGAAACAGGTGATCATATGACTGGGTCATTTGCATTTCACCTCAGACATGACAGAACACTGCTTTCGATTTGCTAAAAAGATGAACAACATTTCACCTTTTCCCCAACTAGGGCGCTGCTAGATGATGTCACCACTAGGTAGGTTGACTGTACAGTACAGTACAGTACAGTACAGTACAGTATAGTACAGTACAGTACAGTACAGTACAGTAGTGGACTGCAGGCTAGTTAAGTGTTGGTACTCAGGATTTTGAATTCTAACAGGCTCCCAGCATAATGCTGTTGTGCTTCTGAGTTGGATTGTGTGCACAGACGACACTGCTTATTCCAGCATTAGAGAGGTTCTATTCAAATTAACTAATTCATAATTATAACTAATCAATATTGTGGTGAAGG
>NC_139629.1:26102049-26129549 GCF_964638095.1 Poromitra crassiceps
TAACAATATGATGCACCAAATTGTGTTTTTTTACACGTTGACGTTGTAACCGCATTTTAGCCGGTTGAAAAGAGGGTGAAATTAGGTCTTAGACGTTCAAACCCAATATCACCCAGATTTCAACTAAAAATCAACGTTGAAAAAACGTTTTGTGCTCGCTGGGTAGTCACACACAATCATTACGCACGTAATCGGTATAAATATAACACAATTTCAGTCTTACCATTGACGAGTCTATTTCCAATAGCCCCTATCTCTTGAACTCATCTGGGACTTCAGTTCAAGTGAAGACCGCGGTAGCCGTTGTCAACAGAACTCTTTACATAATCCAAACATCGTGGAAATGCTTCCATGCCATCAATTTCCCTGCATTGCTTTTGGTAGCGTAAGTTGAGCTCCCTCGATTAGCGTTTTCTTTCACGTGTTTCTCCATGCTGTTTCATGTATTGCGCAACACTGGTGTTGCCTTCAAGTGCTGTCAGCAACGCAGTAATTTCGGTGTTACCTTAAGATAATGCAAATAATGGCCCCGGCGTTTACTCGGACCGGCGTTTAATAAGCAAAATGGGGTCAAACCCCTGGCGGCTATTAGGTTCCCGGCCACAATTTGCTGCCGGGCTACTATTTGGGGAAATACGGTAATTATTACGGTCCACGTGTGATTTCATGAAATGGTCTCGTAAGAATGAGCGGGCGTTGATAATTGTGGCGGTTGGAAACAATCGTAATCGTAAAACACCTCCTTGGCCCGTGAATGTTTGGTTCTCGTCTGTCAAGCTTCAGCAGAATAAACTTCGAACACATGATTTCATTTCATCGTCTCATCTGTCTTTTTACTGTTCGTGGCTTTATAGTGTTGTGTCATTTCATAATCCAAGCTGTTTTTATTGACAGCCTGTGCTCTGCTGCTGCTGCACGCTGCTCTTTTTATGATGCACTTGACATGTGGACAATCATTTTGGCCTTTGTGCTCAATGGTTTTATTGCACGCAAGCTCTCTTGATGGCTTTTCATCATGCTGTGTCCCATAACTGTTCATTGTGTGGTTGCTGTTAGTCTGGTGCGTGGTCTCTGAAGACGTGTGTGTGTGTGTGTGTGTGTGTGTGTGTGTGTGTGTGTCACCGTCAACAGCGGTAGCCACAACACTCCACCAATCACCCCAAGGAAGTGACGTTATCTTCGGCAACGATGGATGGCCACAAGCAAACAAGTGTGTGTGAGACTTGGCTGGGTAAAAGCGGTCGTTTGCACTGGTCTGTTCTTATGTGTACTACAAGATCAGCCCCTTCTCTTCAATCTGCGTACAAATAACATGACTTTCCACGTTCAAATGATGTGCAGTTAATACGTTAAATTCCAATTGCGTGCAGTGGATACGCGAGGTGACTGCAGACGCCAGGCAGACGTTTGAGTAACCACAGTCCTATGTTGAAATAGGGCAAGTAAGGGAGTATAGGGTACAATTTATGTCTGTAAAAAAAATCACACCCAGATGTTGGAAGTGCAGGTTTGCGCAGGTCGTACCCTTCAACCCTCCCCCCACCCCCACCCCCTCTCTCTGGCACTGTGCGTGCATACATGTGTGCGTACCCAGGAGAGGGCGTGACCTTGGCACTCTCACAGAAAGAGAGCCCAAAAGTCCGCTCCGGGTTTTACTGCGGACGACAAAATCAAAACGTCATTCAACAGCGATTATTTGTGTGTGTGTGTGTGTGCTTTGAGCTGCTGTCTTTCTCCACTCACTGTGTGGACCTCGAGCCACTCTGCTCTCTCTCTCCTGTCACTGTTGACCTCGCTCTCTCGCTCTCTCTCTCTCTCTTATTCAGGCTACAGACCCAAACCCTGTGCTCATCCCGGCCATAACGGGTGGCTGGACGGACACACATACTTGCATAAATAGAAGCATCTCCACCGCTCAACAAAACAAAACAAATGCCTACAATCAATGCGTGGTAATAGCCTGATATCAGACTGAATTGTTAACTTGTTACACTCATTTCCATCTTCCAGTCTGAGATTGCCCTCTGTTTGAGTTGTTTCTATGATTGGATCCCTGCCAGGGGAATTCCAGCTATTATGGGCCTAAATCTTACGTTAGTTACTCCACTCGGGCAGGTGTAAAATAACAACAGCTCCCCTTTGAATAAATGACGTTCAGATTTCAAAGTACTTTTAATCCATTTGAAGCAGGCATATTAATTAACACATGTCGCTGCAGCCATATTTACAGTGACAACGGCTTAGTCCCGCCCGTTGGGCTGTTTATTGATGATGTTTGGCCAATCATTGGTGAAACCGGAGAAAAGGCTTTTTCATATGACGATGCCAGACCAAGAGCAGCCAACAAGAGCAGTCAACTCCGTGGAGTGGGTGGATTCGAAGGTCTCCTTAAACATGCAGATACACATCCATAAATGTGAAGATGAAGAAAGAGAGGGGGGGGGGGAGGGGTAGAGAGAGAGAGAGAGAGAGAGAGAGAAATCCCATCAAAAACTTGGGCACACAAGCCATGCATAAAACACAACGCAAACTCAGGAAGGCAAAGTCCATGTGAAGACTTATTAATTTAGAATAAACACGCCAACTGACCATTGTAAATAACAGAAAATGACAGAGGGAGCAGGGGAAATTGGGGTGGGCAAAAGAAGGATATCTGCAAACAGTGTGGATAAGAACAAATTTCAACTTACCTCAAAAGAAACAAAAAAAAATCCAAAATGCTGAAACGAATTCGATACTAGAAACTGCATGACAACAACTCAGTAAGTATGAAAAAGTTATGAGGATCAAGAGAATTCCTTCGAAAATATTTAGTGGGTTAGAGAAAAAACATACAGTGCTGTACTATAAGTCATGTTAACACGTTCACTGCCAATGACGAGTTGACTCGTCAAACACAATCCAACCGTTCACTGCCAATGACGAGTTGACTCGTCAAAAAATAAAAATAATTTTTTTTGACGGTGCTACGTGGATCAATGCCCCCCACGTCTCCTATAAAAATATTGGAAGTATTGAATTAGTATAATCTATTTTACCGACCAACTAAGTGGCGACAGTGCTCTCCCGACAGAGAGAAAGCCAACCAAAAACAGCCGCGGGAGAAAGCCATTCTCAAGGAAATGGCTTGGCGATTTTACAGTCATCAGTCACCAGACTCGCCCGAGAGCGGCCGCGCCAGCAGAGCAGCACACCGAGAGCGGAGAGCGGTGCTGGCGTGGGGGATTGCAAATTTGCATAATAGATTATGGGTGAAACACACTTTGAAACACCCGCAGAAAGGCCAGAATCGCACGCATTCCGAAAACCCAGAAACGAACGAGCCTCATTCTCATACTGTAGGCGAAAACGCTTTCACGCTGCTGCACACGGGCGCACAAGGGTGGAGGGTTCCAAAAATAGACTGGGTGGGCAGCATAAAGCCTAGAATCGCACAAAGCTTCATCAAAGCTCTCAACCGAAAATCCAAGAAACGATTGAGTCCCATCCACAGTCCACACTCGCCACACTCGCCGACGAGGGGCCGCCAGAGAGGGAGGCTGCTCACTGCTCAGACAGGCAGGAGAAACTGGCGACAAACGCCACCAGACACGCCCACGGAGGGAGGAGTTTAAGGGAGAGGGTGTTCAGAACTATATTGTTCAGATGTCTGATCTCTCACTGATGCCAAAAATAAATGGTTAAAGTGACTGTTCTGCCTGTTTGATTGAATTTCACAAAACTGCGATTATCTCAGCTTCCTGTCTCAGACACTGAAACCATGCTGTACTCAACGGCTAATATCTACATAACTACTAACTCTACAAACTAACTCTTTTAGACAGAGAAAGCACACATTCTATTAGTACTTTTGTGAACTTCGTGTTCACAAAGTCCAAGCAGAAAATTATCCTCGGCTCTTGTAAAATGAGCCAGAATCCTCAAAAAACGGCTTGGCAGAAGCTACCTACAGTAAAAAAAAAAATGGCTGGCAGTGAATGTGTTAATTAGAATAGTCCCATGAGGCATTCATAAAGTATACATATTGCCAGTGCATATCAGTAGAGAATTGAACTCCTCAGGATTCTGTTGGATTAATCTCTATGTGTTTTTCCTCTCGGGTTGATAAATACTACAACACCTAATTAAGCACTAAGTTGCCTTGCTGGACACATTTTTGAAAGCCCCTCTGGAGAAATGATGTTGTAGTAACCTCCTTCTCTGCTGATCATCTGCATGAGTGGTGGGATAGAAGAACTGGGGCTAAATCTGAACTAAAATGAGTGTTTAATTCCCCTTAGGGGGGCATGGTGGTGCAGTGGTAAGCGCTGTCGCCTCACAGCTAGAAGGTCCTGGGTTCGATTCCCACCTGGAACGCTGTGAGCGCTGAAGGAGTGCGTGCCTGTCCGCATGTCCTCGAGTGCCCGCCGCCCGGGTGGGGTCGTCAAAAGGGCCTTTCTGTGTGGAGTTTGCATGTTCTCCCCGTGCCCCCTGGGGGTTTCCTTCATATAGGAACCCCTTCACCAAAACATGCAATATCCTGGTTGCTGATGTGGTGCCTCCTGTCGTTTGGGGCGCCTGTTCGGAGGGAGGGGGAACTGGTTGGAATAGCGTGATCCTCCCACGTGCTATGTCCTACCGGTGAAGCTTCTCCTGTCAGGTGAAAAGAAGCGGCTGGCTAACTGCCCATGTCTCGGAGGAAGCATGGAGCCAGTTTTGGCTCTCCCCAGATTGGCAGAGGGTGGAGCAGCAACCAGGATAAATAAATTAAAATTAGCACTAACAGGGGATAAAAATAGGATAAAAAAAAAATCTGGAAAAAAATATACGGTATATTAAAAAAAATCCCCTTACAGCAAAATATTTCAATAGTCTTTGCCTTAATTAGCATACTCCCTCTCTTTGCGCTGCTTCGTTGTCTCTTATTCTTGCCAACATCGCCAGTCAAAAAACACAACAAAAGTTTCTCCCCCCATCGGAAGGTTTCAAGAGATGAACAACAAAAATAAAATTTCTGTTGCAATTAGTTTAAGGTTGGGTAATTTTTTCTCACAGATTACTTAGACTAAAACTGACTGTCAAACATGGTTCTATCTGGTGGTTGTTCATTTGTGGTGAAGTAGCGAGGGTGTTTTGAAGTCAACCAGCTGGATGAAGTTGATGGATGTTCACTGGCTCCTGCTCCTTCCAACAGGTCTGCTCATACGTTTGCTGCAGGTTCTGTGAAAACACACACCACACATCTTCTTGGGTTTTGCTCCAAGAGGGAAGATTACACAGCTGTTTTCTTGTGTCTATTATGCCAGGAAGTAAACAACAAATACGTTTCCTCTTTGATGACGTCATTGAGCTTTTATGACTGGTTTCTGAACGTTTGAAGACATTCAGACGTGTTGAACAGTTTTAGGGCTGTAATGATCCTGGAAAACAACAATAAATCCAACCTGTGAGTATAGATAAGTGTTTTCATCTGTATCAAGCTGTCTAAATGGCTCTGGTCACAGCTTTATTGTGTGTGTGTGTGTGTGTGTGTGTGTGTGTGTGTGCGTGTGCGTGTGCGTGTGCGTGTGCGCGTGTGCGTGTGTGTGTGTGTGAGACACTATGTGTGTGTGTGTGTCCGTGTGTCCGTGTGTGTGTGTGTGCGTGTGTGTGTGTGTGTGAGTGAGAGACACTGTGTGTGTGTGTGTGTGTGTGTGTGTGCGTGTGTGTGTGAGTGAGAGACACTGTGTGTGCGTGTTTGTGTCTGAGCATCTCTGTCTGTCTGTCTCTCTTGCATGTCATTTATATTTGTATATTTACCCCTTTTGTATGTATGTATTCATCCCAGTCACCAGAACAACACTTTCAATAGCCAGACTCTATGACGTTGATATTCACACATCTACAAACGTGATATGCAACCTATTTTTGTTAAGAAATGTTACGTATCCGTGGATTGCAGGAATATATGGACCTGAGGAGGGTCAAGGCTCCGGTGACCCTGTTTCAATCCACGGGGTCAGTGTTGACATAGTGGAGGATTACAAGTACCTTGGAGTGTACATTGACAACAAACTAGACTGGGCTAAGAACTCTGATGCACTCTACAAGAAGGGGCAAAGCCGTCTCTACCTTCTGAGACGGCTGAGGTCCTTCAACGTCTGCCGGACCATGCTGAGGATGTTCTATGAGTCGGTAGTGGCTAGTGCCTTCCTGTATGCTATTGTGTGCTGGGGCAGCAGGCTGAAGGCAGCGGATGCCAACAGACTCAACAAACGGATCCGTAAGGCCAGGGACATTGTGGGGCTGGACCTGGGCTCTCTGACTGCGGTGTCAGAGAAGAGAACGTTGTCCAGGCTACGCTCCATCATGAGCAATGACTCGCACCCACTCCACGGCGTGCTAGTCAAACACAGGAGTACGTTCAGTGAGAGACTGATTCCACCTAGATGCAATACGGAGAGGCACATGAAATCATTCCTGCCTGTGGCCATTGGTCTATTTAATGCCTCTCTTAAAAGAGCACCTCGGAGACGCTCAGTCTCCCTGAGACTGAGCCAGCCGATAGGTTAACTGTGCCTGGCTGAGCCACGTGTAACATATAGGGCAAGCCGACTTAATATAAGTCCAGTGTGCAATAAAGATAATTGGCACGTAATGTATACTTACTCTATACGTATTTTGCTTACTTTAGACGTATTCTACTTATTTTTGCTTCGATCGCATTTACTACTGTTATTCTATGCTATGTTGTGTTCTTATTCTTCTTATTCTTCTTATTTTGCTTACTATCGCATTTACTACTGTTTATTTATGCTATGTGTGTTCTGTGAGCGAGCTACTGTAACTTGTCCCAATTTCCCCCTGGGGATCATTAAAGTCTTTCTGATTCTGATTCTGATTCTGATACAATGCTGACACTTTATTCTGGCAACCAGGCTGATGTATTACTGTGTCTGTTTCAGACACACACACACACACACACACACACACACACACACACGTGTTAAAACTGTGTGCATATGAGACTTCACACGTGTATGTTTGTGTGTGGATAAGTTTTTGTGGGGATTATTTATGTATGTTTGACAATACACAACTATGTGTGTACAGTACGTGTGTGTGTGTGTGTGTGTGTGTGTGTGTGTGTGTGTGTGTGAGTGTGTGTGTGTGTGTGTGTGTGTGTGTCTGTGTGTGTGTGCGTGTGTGTGTGTGTGCGCGCGCATGCACGAGTGTGCACGAGTGTGTCTGTGCACCTCATTGAATGTTTAATGAGGGAAACAGTGAGTTATAAAGTAGCTGGGGGCAGAGTTTAATGAGTTTCTCATCACAACTTTACACAGTACAAGGTTCATTACTTCAAAAATGGATTCCGTTACAATTGGTATTTAGTTCAAAAATAACAAAACACACAAACAGAATCCACAGTATTTCTCAACTGCAAGATCACACGTGAGTGTCCTGCTTGTCTGCATCCTGAGCTGGGTGGTGCAGACTGAGATGAGTGTCCACATCCTGAGCTGGGTGGTGCAGACTGAGATGAGTGTCTACATCCTGAGCTGGGTGGTGCAGACCGAGAGGGGGTCCTCTCGCCATTCCGAAGTGTCGGCATTCCGATCATTGACTTCTATGCTTTCGGAGAGGCGGCCCTTTTTATCTCCAAAAAAGGTTTCGCCATTGCGAAAGATATTAGGTCCGCCATTCCGACATAGCATCTTGAGTTATTTAGCCTACAGGGGTGGGAGAGGTTAGGTTTAGGGTTAGGTTCTGCAGGAGGTTAGGTTTAGGCATGGGGGGTGGGAGAGGTTAGGTTTAGGGTTAGGGTTAGGGTTCTTTCGCAATGGCGAGACAGATCTCCATTCCGACAATTTCACTGCAGTAGCGCCTCCTCTGCTCGGTCGGGGCGCCTGTTCGGGGCGGAACTGGTGGGAATAGCGTGATCCTCCCACGTGCTACGTCCTGCAGGTGAAGGTCCCCGCTGTCAGGTGAAAAGAAGCAGTTGGCAACTGCGCATGTGTCGGAGGAAGCATGGTGCTAGTCTATGGCTCTCCCCAGATCAGCAGAGGGAGGAGCAGCGACCGGGGCAGCAGGGGGAAATTGGCGAAGTACAATTGGAGAGAAAATCACATATATACACAGGGGTAGGTGATACAGGTTACTGCACATTGGGTGTTCAAGGTTGCAAGGTGTCCAAAATGATCAGAGTGAAGTCAAGTGATTCCAGTGTTTGCAAAAGTGTTCAAGTGAAACATTGTAAGTGCTAATCAGAGTGACGGCCTGTGGGTAGAAACTGTTTTTGTGTCTGTTAGTTTTGGCGTACAGTGCTCTATAGCGCCTGCCAGAGGGGAGGAGTTGGAACAGATCATGACCGGGGTGAGATGGGTCTGCAATGATCTTTCCTGCCCGTTTTTTCATCCGGAGGAGCACAGGTCCTGGATGGAGGACAGTTTGGCACAGATGATTTTCTCTGCAGTCCTGGGAGGAGGGCAGGAGACAGGGCATGTCTGGGAGGAGGGCAGGAGACAGGGTCTGGGAGGAGGGCAGGAGACAGGGCATGTCTGGGAGGAGGGCAGGAGACAGGGTCTGGGAGGAGGGCAGGAGACAGGGCATGTCTGGGAGGAGGGCAGGAGACAGGGTCTGGGAGGAGGGCAGGAGACAGGGCATGTCTGGGAGGAGGGCAGGAGACAGGGCATGTCTGGGAGGAGGGCAGGAGACAGGGCATGTCTGGGAGGAGGGCAGGAGACAGGGTCTGGGAGGAGGGCAGGAGACAGGGCATGTCTGGGAGGAGGGCAGGAGACAGGGCATGTCTGGGAGGAGGGCAGGAGACAGGGCATGTCTGGGAGGAGGGCAGGAGACAGGGCATGTCTGGGAGGAGGGCAGGAGACAGGGCATGTCTGGGAGGAGGGCAGGAGACAGGGCATGTCTGGGAGGAGGGCAGGAGACAGGGTCTGGGAGGAGGGCAGGAGACAGGGCATGTCTGGGAGGAGGGCAGGAGACAGGGCATGTCTGGGGGGAGGGCAGGAGACAGGGCATGTCTGGGAGGAGGGCAGGAGACAGGACATGTCTGGGCATGTCTGGGAGGAGGGCAGGAGACAGGGCATGTCTGGGCATGTCTGGGAGGAGGGCAGGAGACAGGGCATGTCTGGGCATGTCTGGGAGGAGGGCAGGAGACAGGGCATGTCTGGGAGGAGGGCAGGAGACAGGGCATGTCTGGGAGGAGGGCAGGAGACAGGGGGTCCACCCGCTATGCCGACCACCTGCTATGCCGACCACCCGCAATGCCGACCTTAGGTTTAGGCGTGGGGGTGGGAGAGGTTAGGTTTTGGGTTAGGGTCTGGGGGAGGTTAGGTTTAGGCATGGCATGGAGGGAGGTTAGGTTTGGCGTGGGGGCTGGGAGAGGTTAGGTTTTGGGTTAGGGTCTGGGGGAGGTTAGGTTTAGGCATGGGGGGAGGTTAAATTTGGCGTGGGGGCTGGGAGAGGTTAGCTCCACCGACACGCTGCACGCCGCCTCGCTCAGCTGGTTCTGCTTGTGGGCTATCGGCATTGCGACCTGTCGGCACTGCGGCCTGTCGGCACATAGACGCGGCACAAGGAGACAGGGCATGTCTGGCAGGAGGGCAGGAGACAGCGCATGTCTGGGCATGTCTGATGGGAATTACGGCTCTTTGAAGGGAGCCGGATCTTATGGCTCCGTTCCTTTCCGAGAGCCGTTCAAGGTTGGTATAGCTATATAAACAATAGCTGTTTTTCTTTTTTTTTTTAAGGGGGCGGGCACTAGCCTACTGTTTATCTGCGAAATCACTAGGATAATGATATGGTACGATTTGGATCAGATTTGATCTTAGCCCCACCACTGTTTCACTGCAGCAGCATTAAATTACTCATACAGTATTTCCAGACCTAATGTCAATGATCTGCATTGTAAACATGACACAAGGTGACACCATATCCATCTGCTTAGTCAGTGAATTTACTTCTATGAAATGTGTTGTGTAAATAAACTTGGCTTTCCTTGAATGCAATTCATGCAACACTTCGCTGCCCAGGAAGTCGGCAGATGCACTCCGTGGCGTAGCCCGTTTTGATATTAAGCTGAGTCCGCCCACCCAGGTCAGTTACGGCCTGCGCCGGTAGCAATTAACGAGTGCACCTATCCTCCCTGCTCAGCGGGCTAGAAGAGGGAGGGAGGTCTACCCTGTGTGTGTGGTGGGGGAGCAGCAAGCAGTGAAATTCGGGCACAACATTCAAATGAACGGCTCTCAAGTAGGACTCGGTTCCCTTCGTTCATAGCAAAGAGCCGTTCAATAGATTCGGATCGTTCGCGAACGTCACATCACTAGTCCTGACTGTCCGTTGCAGTCTGTGCCTGTTGTGTTTGGTGGCTGAGCCAAACCAGACGCAGATGACGTTGCAGAGGACATGACTGGATGATGGAGGTGTAGAACTGGATCAGCAGCTCCTGAGGCAGTTTGTACTTCCTGCATGAGCTGGCGTATAGGAAGTACAACCTCTGCTTGTGCCTTGTGTAGTTGTAAGGTTCAACTCGTCTCGCCGTGAATCTTTGGTCTAAACTGGGCTTAAGGTTTACACTTACAGTCAGCACTGACTGAAAGGCACTCAAATCTCACTGCACACAGTCGACTTCTGTCTATCAAACAAGCACCAGAACACTGCCAAACATCACATCTGAGACTGTAGGCATCACACCTCAGGGATCAGAGACATGAGGGCCTGCCCTGGATCAGACCCGACCTTCATGATGGTTCTGCCTGGCCCGGGAGGTCTAAGACAAACCACACCATTTGACTTATGAAGCTTGAAAAATCAAAGGAGACGACCTAATTTGTCTGTTTGGAGTGATTTTCAATCTAATACATGCGGAAAAATAAGTCCAAAAAGTATGTTTTCTTTAATTTAATAGTTATAAAATGTGAGGTTAGGGCATGACAATATTTCTTTGCCCCACCCCCCGGCAACAATCTGGGATTCTCATTCGGCCCCCCAGGAAAAATAATTGCCCACCCCTGGCCTGGATCCTTGCAACCTTTGATATTGAGGACAGAACCTCACAGTTATTTGCTATTGAAGGTTGACAGAGTTATTGGGCTAAACAGATACAGATACTTTACTGTACAGATCATTCAAGATTCAAGATTCAAGATTTTTATTGTCACTCCATGGTACAAGTATCACGTGTGAAATTCTTGTGCTGTGGACTCCGTTTACAACATAGTACAAATATAACAGGGCATATGAGTGCAAAAACAACAAGAGACACAACAAGCAATAATGCAGTATAGTGATAAGACAAGTCAGAGACAGTGGCATATTCACTGCACATAGGTGCACATGTCGTGTGCATACTTTAGACGTGCTTAAACATTTTAAATTCGGCGTATTTGACATACAGGTGCAAATAGCATATTCCTTATTAAACATACAATTAAACTCAGCGTTTTAAATTCGGCGTATTTGACATACAGGTGCAAATAGCATATTCCTTATTAAACATACAATTAAACATTAGACATACGTAATGGTAGCAGCTACAGTACGGTACAGTACGGCTACTACACTATTTGTGTATGTTAAGGAGTCTCGTGGCCTGCGGGAAGAAACTGTTCCTCAAGCGATTTGTGCGTGCTTTCGGAACCCTGTATCTTCTCCCTGAGGGTAACAGGGAGAACAGGCTGTTGTGGGGATGGTTTATGTCTTTGATGATCTTCAGGGACCTCCTGAGGCACCGCTGTTTATACAGTTCATGCAGATCTGGCAACTCACATCCTGTTACGTGCTGGGCCGCGCGTCTCACTCTCCGTAGCGCCCTGCGGTCCATGGTGGTACAGTTCCCGTACCAGGTGGTGAAGCCGCCAGTCAGCAGGCTTTCAATGGTGCCTCTGTAGAAGTCCCTGAGGATTTCTTTCCTTAGCCCAAATTTCTTCAGGCGCTTGAGTCCATGGTGTAGCCTACTCGCTCATCCCCATAATTTAGTGTGTAATACATTATCTTTATGACACTAATAAATGTTTTAGACACTAGCTGCAGCCTGGGAACTGCCAAAGCGTTAGGTCACATCATTGCTGTGCGAAGTTGTGTTTGAGTTTCATTAAGTTTCTGAAACTTGGAGAGTAAAGAGTTTGGACCCTCTAATGAATCATGACCAGTAGCCTACTTGGTCGCTACTTATCTACCTGTGGCACTGAACAGTCTTTACTCTGAGGAGTCTGCTGAAGGTTTCTTTTCATCTTTCTACCACAGACCTCTCCTCCTCTGAAAGAAAGCAAGAGCGAATTCGCAATAGCTAAGACTAGTGTCCTCTAGAGAGAGAGTGGCGTCAGCGGAGGACCAAAATGCGAGACTCATTAGCCAATGAACAGCCAGGAATGGGTCTCGCACTACTTTTGCATGCTAAAATAAAGCTGATAATGTACAATTTGATTCAAGGGGGGAAAAACCCTTTCAGAGTACAACACAAACTGTCTATTTTGCTGCAACTCGACAGTGCTGCTTAATCCAGGACCTTACTTCCTGGAACTCTTGAGAGTAAAAGACTGGTCCATTGGAGTGAATGGAGATGTCGGGACTCTTCTATCTACACGGCTCTGGCTAAGACCATTCGTACGCACAGGCATCCACGTGCTCTCTGACACAGAGAACGAGAGACAGAGAGAGAGGGGTGTGCTGCTCCACAGATTCATAAGAACTGGGCAGATAGCAAGACTGACTTGTAAAGATTAAAGACGCCGATAGCGAGTTGATTGAGAGAGTGAATAAAGGTTGTGGCTTCTTCTTCTGGCCATTTATTTCCAGTAGACTGTTGCTGTCTTTTCTGTTGTAGCTCTGTAACATAAATTATATCCAACTGATAAAACCCCTTTGAAATGAATCAACAGGGAGGCGCGCCTCTGTGGGAGCAGAGACGCAGATGTGAAGAGAGATAAAGACAGAGTGAGGGAATGAAACAGCGACAGTGATGAGCAGAGGAGTGTAATTATTACAATATGACCAAAGAATGACCTGTCCTGCTTTGATGAATAGATTATTCGTATTGATTGGGTGAATGTGTGAGTGACCTCATTGATCCGTTTAGCTCTCCACGACCTGGCTGGGGTTCCACGTGGTTTTGGTTTGGTTTCATTGTTTCTACACAGATCAGCCAGCTGGGGAAAGAATTTCAGGATTTGAAAATAGCATCTCATGGACCCTATGCTTCAACTTTAAATCAGATGCACATAGTGAGCATGATGTCACCCATGTTTTTCTGTAGGGCCTTTTTGAGGTTGCTTTAACGATCGCCGCCATGTTAAAAAAAAAAAAAAAAAATCCGGAGCAGCCAAAGTGAGGCAGAGGGTCGTCTTCTGCAGAGAAAATCACCATGAGGACACACATTATAAGAATTTAAATTAGCTACTGAGGACACACATTATAAGAATTTAAATTAGCTACTGAGCACACACATTATAAGAATTTAAATTAGCTACTGAGCACACACATTATAAGAATTTAGATTAGCTATTGGGGCCATGACATCTTGTCTTGACTTCATATTTTTAGCACTAGTGCAGTGCCCGTTCCCCCCATGCTCCAACCCCCCGGAGGCCAGGCTACTAGCCGATTGGAACGCAGCACGTGATGTCGGGACGGGACAGGACGTCTGTCTCTCTGTCTGTCCTTTGCATATCTTGAGAATTGTTCTTTGGATCAACTTCAAACCTGGGGAGTGCACTTAGGGGACCTGACGGAGTGCAGTGCTGAATTTTGTGCAATTCGGACACGCGCATAGTCATAGCGCCACCTACTGGGAACACACAAAAAAAATTATCTTGAGAACCGTTTATCTGATCGACTTCAAACTTGTTCCCGTAATAGTTTGATTGAGAAGATGATGCTGGGGATGAAGAAAATCATACACCAGCCCAGACTGAACCAGAAGGCATTCAGAGACTCCACCACGTGTGAGCAGATGACGATCTTTGCAGAGTCCACAGCTCTCGCCAAGCGCCCACAGCGGCCGAGCTGCTCCCTGATCGCGATCTTGATCCAGTTAGCACACGCTTCGAAGTAAGTCATCTGATGCTCCAAAAACGTTCTGCCTTCTTTCCAGATGATCAGTGTCATGTCTGTTTGGAGGAAGTCTTTTGCTTTGCTCAACACCACCGCCATTGTTGCATTGATATTTCCCGCGGTCAATCGAAGACTGTTTACAGTTGTTTTGAGCTGTGGAGCGATGGTTGTGGTTATGTCGAAGTGGATCTTCCTCAGCTTTGTGGCCTCAGCATTCAGATTCAGATTTCCTCTGCTCATCCTTGTTACGTCATCGAGTTTATCTGCCATTGGAGTGAGATCAATTATGTTGATCTGCTGTATGATGGAATTAACGTCTGCTGGAGAAGGTGAAAAGTTGATGAACTGTTTAACATTGGGGATCCGAATGTTGATGTTTATATTCTTAAAGTTCTGCCAGATCCCCTCTGTGTATTTAGATACACTGAGCAGGTTTTCAATGTCTATGAACTCATGCACTTTTAATGATGACCACAGAAACATGTTTTCCCTACAATCACTGTGAATATTCATGAGATTGAGTTTGGAAAAGTACTGCTGATGCAACGTTTGGTTTAGACCTGGAAGACGAAACTTTGAAATTAGATCTGGGGTATGAATGACGTTATCAATAAACTTTAGCAGGTCTCCGTTGGCCCAGGGCTGACAGACCAGTTTATAAACATTCCCGCCCAACAAGAACAGCACAAGCACCACTAACATAAACAACCAGGAGACCAGGAAGCTGAGGCCTGCACCCATCATGAGGAAGGTGCCTCCACGAGGGCCCAGGAGGAGACCCAGGACATTGCACAGCACCACCAGCAGCACCACGCAGCACAGGGTCACAGACACCTTCCGTCTCATATATTCTGCACTCTTCACCTGTGGAGTGATGGAGGTGATGCTTTCTTGGAGTTTGTCTGACACGCTGGTGAGATCAGAGAGACCTTCGATCATCTGGGAGACCCGCCCTTGTAACTCATTCAGTATCTCCTTCACTTGCTTATCCATACGCTGAACTAAGGGCTTGGCCTCCTTGGTAACTCTATTGGGGATGTCGTCGAATTTACGCTCCACCACCTGGATTTGGGGTTCGAAATTGGTGACTTTGTCCACTACGGACTGCAACTCAACCAGACCGGGGATGTGTGAGAGCTCATTTGGCCATAGATCAGCAACGTTGATGGTCTGCTTATTAATGGCACGGACTTCATCCTGGAGGGCCTGCAGTCGTACCAGTGTTGAGCGCAGCTCTGTCAGGAGATCACCAGTTCTGTTGGTCTCTCGGAACAGAACTTTAAGTGAGTACAGGACTGGATGCAGGGTCTCATTAATGCGTTCCTGGATCGCTGTACCCAGCGTGGGGCCAATTGCATTTAGGTTTTGGATAACCTTATGTGCCGACTGGTTGAACTCATTCACCACACTAATTCCAAAAATGGTAAATCGCTGTTGCACAGCAGTGAGGTAGGTTTGTAGATTGTCTAAATTAATGTTGAGCTCCACTGCACTCTGGTCCACACTCACTCTGAGAGCCTCGTTACTTTTGAACATACAGATGTTTCCTGCAAGTATTATGAGTGTGGTGATGAATGCACAGCAGCGGATGCCGGATCTCTGCTCCTGGTACATCTGCCGACCACAGCCGCGACGGCACACCAGGAAGAAACCAACTATGGGCATCAGAACAATGTACAGGACACCTATGGCTGCGCACACCAAGAAACCGATCTGATAGCGCAGGGCTTCTTTGATGACTGGTGACAGATCCAACTGCACAAGGTCAAATAATCTCATGATTATTAGCCTAACCGCTTCCAGAGGGAAGCGGTTAGGCTGGACCGTGTTGAGGATGGACTGGACCAGGACGGCCATGAAGCCCGCTCCAGTATCCACCGGTGTGTTGTTCTGGTACTGTGGCTGGGGGAGCCTCTGCAAGGCCACAGCTGCTGGACAGGCAGCATGGGGAGGGGAGGACTGGGCCAGGCTGAGCTGCAGGAGCAGCACTACTACCACCGCAGCACTGAACGCTCCAGCGTCACAACGCCACCTCCATCCCTTCAAGCCCTCACATGGCCCCATGCCTGCAGGTGAGACTGGCCGGGGAAAGACATGGCTGGAGAAAAGTGTGTTTAACGAGCAATCACCCAACTTCCTCTGTCTCATCACTGATGACATTTCTCAAGTGAGCATGCTCAGAACGCCTCCCTATTATAGTAGTAAGATTACACGAGTGACATCATCACTGGTGACATCAACAATTGCTCAAGTGACATCACTGGTGACATCCCCAATTCTATACAATAGTGCAGTGGTCCCCAACCACCGGGGCCGCGAGCCCGGTCCACCATGAAAAAGAAATCGTCATGCACATGTTAGCCCCCTATTGTTCGCAAGGACCCATGGCAGTTGTAAACAAATAGCCATGCCTCAACATCAATGGGATATGTCTCTCCTTATATGGTCAATGATGTCACCAGAACGTCAAACAGGAGTCTCCACTGAAGACACGTTGGAAGAGAAGACGCGCTCGTATTATTTTCCCATACGATGAGGTCAATCCACTGAATCCAGACTCAATCTAAACTTAAACCTATAGCGTTACTTAGCCTAGTATGGCTACATGGGCAAAGTGCTGGACTGGATTATAATACAGCATGGAAGTTAATTTGGAGTGGACTGCAGCGATCGCACCGACGGCAGCAGAAACAGTAAGTTCATCTACCCAAATCGCTCCTCATAGCGTTGTGAAATGTCAGGATCTATAAATAGCATGAAATAATTTGCGCGGATTAAAGTTCATGCAAGGAAAATACGTGCTGTGTCAGTATTAAACCGGTCCGCAGTGCAAAAAAGGTTGGGGACCCCTGCACTAGTGGACCTGTGGGAGTTAGACCCCCCTGGGAGTTAGGCCCTCCTGGTCTGGAACATGACATGACTGATGACATCATCACTGATGACATCATCACTGAACTAACCTCAGCCAGGAAGGACGACATCACTGATGACATCATCTCCGTTCTCCCTCACGTCCAGACTGAGACTGAACAGGAGTTGGAAGAGATGACAGCTTCTCACTGGACAGAGACAGCAAGAGGAAGACAGAATAGAGAAGGGTCAAAACAGTTCAACTTAGGACATAACCACGATTCATATTTTTTATGTCTATCATGTTTGATAACATCAGTAGCTTAGCGTTATCTTGTTAGCTAATCTAAAGCTGTCGGCCATTTTGCCCACGTTAATCCCACCACGTGCCCGACGTACAGCCAATCAAATGCCTGCCCGAGCTGAAATTGGAGCCGAACAATTTTTGCACCGACACCGGCACTGGAACACTTCAATGGATTGGAAGTTGCAAACCCTCGTGGATGTTTTGCTTGCACCTGTGTTACTTCCTGCCTTTTAGACACAAAATGGCTCATGTGAAAAAGGTCAATTCACCGTTAGCCTCAGCTCTATGTGAGTCATGTGACGATCAAGCATTTTGGACTTCTGTTGGCGCGACTCTCTCTTCAATGGCTCTGAACAGCCATTTGATTGACAGGTGATGTCTGCGAAATGCATTTCAGAAACACCACATCAATTAGAAACATTCTTAGCAACAAAGATGTCAAAATGAAAAGAATATGACAAATAAATAATTGATATATCCTTCCATCCCTTTTGTTTCCAGGTTGGCACTGGACTGTGGGAGGTGACATGTTGCACCTAAGATGCAGAGATGTAGCTGGCACCACAATAACTTTATTAAGTAAATGTTATACCCAATAAAGAAAGAATTTGACGAGCTGACTCCTGATGGCCCAGCGCAGTAGTGGAGGAGGATCGCGGTGCCAAGTCATGTATTGACATACAGATCTTCAAAAGACATCGAGTCATGCAGAGGCACTCTGTCTACACACACAAACAGGTTGCGGCTCTCTGTCATGTGCAGGGCGCTTTCCAACCAACCAGCTCGGCCTCTTTTGCATACTGCTTAGATGAGTTGACTTAGTGCTTATTTTACTATCTCTGCGCAACTGACGGGAAACTCCTCTTTCCTGTGCCTGGGTGTGTTTAGGATCATATCATTCCCACAACGCTTGTGGCAAAGTGCACTGATGTCAGCAACTGAATTTCTGTTGTGCTGACACAAAGGATATATATCGAGGTATAAAGGAAGAGGTGGAATCACATGACTGCTGCGATTGTGTTTTCTGCAGTCATGGTGGTGGGCTGGTAAAGTGTGGGGCGCACCTGTTGTTTTATTACAACTGGAATAGAAATAGCTGCGCAAGAACTCCTCAAGCAAGATTGTAATGTAGAAATACAGGTGTCTCATCAGCCTAGATCACAAGAGCCGTTTTCACACATGCGTAAAACTCTGATGGTGAAATAAGTTTGCTTGTCACACAATAAATCACACTCGTTTGACTTAAGAGGGCATGTATGTTGTATCCTTCACATTCGCTAAGAGACCGTTCGTTATTTAGGGAAGGGTCCACTGGAGGAAAATAGGGGAGGGTCATTTTGTTTTAAATTTAGGCTGAGGGAGGGTACACTCTTTAATTTGAGTCAAGGGGAGGGGCAGGGCCGGCCCGCCCTATATGCGAACTAAGCGGCTGCCTAGAGCCCCGGGATTTGCCAGGGGCCCCCTCAAATTTTTTTTTTTTTTTTTTTTTTTTTTATAAACATAGGCTATAATATTATAGGCTGTGTGTGGTAGTTAAAACATAGGTTGACGTTTATTTATGTTTGTAGTTTAAACAAAAACATAAATACTGTAGGCTACATACAGTACAACACAAAAGGCTGTTATTTACCTTTTGTCGCCACCTGGTGAGTAAATATATATGTAACTAAAACCATTACAATTGACAACCGGTCCTGCATGTATCTACCGGTCCTTGGCACAAAAAAGGTTGGGAACCCCTGGCCTGGTTTAACTGACCTGGCAACCCCTATGGCTGCTGGGTTCTATACGCTTGCTTGACACTGATAGGGCTACAAACGAGCGTCATCATTGTCACGTTTGTTTGTTTTAAATATTCCTCTAAATATGGCTAAAAGTCCAAAAAACATCAAATTTTCGTTGGCGCTGCCCTGGCGGGCAGCACCGAGAGTCCCCTCCTTACACCACCCCCTACTTAAAAGTACTTCCAGCGCGGATGCCCCCAAACCCCCGCCCCTGGGAGGGGGCCCCTAATCTATATCCTGCTTAGGGCCCCCAGATGGCTAGGGCCGGCCCTGGGGAGGGGTATACAATTTTGATTCGATAAAAATATATAAACTTTTTTTGTGTGTGTAATGTTTGCTTTTCGGACTTCAACAACTACCGAGTTGCTTCATTTACACCCCTCCTGTCCAAACTGTTTGGTATGTCCCGGTGCATTGTTTCTCTTTGGCGGTCCTATCTGTTGATCTTTGTGCTTGGCCTATCCAGACAGTAGGTGTGTACAGTATCTGGCGAATCAGTGGCGCTTTTCTGGTGATAATATGGAAGTACATTTCCAGCGCGAATAACCCACTGTCTGGAACAAAGTCGAGCAAACAAACAGACATGGCATCACAAAATATATATGAGTTGTAACTATGATTCGTGGCTCTTATGACAACGTGTTTGGAAAGAGACCTCTGTGCACAGATGTTTATATAGAATAAATCCTCCTAAATACACTTGAAACGGGTATCTCATTATTGATGCATCGTCAGAGCATTTCAGCAATTTTGCCATCACAGGTTTGTTCTAGAGGTTGGATGTACCTTTGACCACAGCCTGGAGGAGGCCTTTCTAACCAAGATGATGAAATACCAACAGCTAGAACAGACCATTTCACAGCTGGGCTACAGGTGTAAACTTCTAGTTTTCATATTTGGTAGCCTAGGGTCATGTCCATAAGCTGGTTGTGAGAGGCCTTCAGATGGCTGGTCTCCCAAAAGAGAAGGGCCAAGCAGTTAGCGAGATATTGTTCAATATCTACTATTATCGGCAGCCGCTCAATATGGAGGCGGCGCTGCTTTTTGTACTCATGAAGTGGATACTGACCGCTCTCTTGCATTACAGTATAACTGTATATATCAACCTGCCATGTTATTATCATCCTGTGTGTTTCTTATGTGTATGCGTTATTGTGGTTGCCGTCTGGGCACTCTTGTAACTGACTGACTCCCAGCATTTGACTGCACTATTACTGTTTATGTTCTTTGCATACTTGCATTTATGTGGACATAAATAAATATTTCAAATCTGTGAATGCATGTGTGTGTGTTTGTGTGTAGGTGTGTGCGTGTGCGTGAATGGGGTGGGAGTGTGGGTTGTGTCTCATTGCTAATATGATGGTGTTTAAATGAGTCCAGCAGATGTGGGAGAATAGCGTCTCTAAATGCGAGGTGATCTGATGAGATGATAGCCTTCAAGGGCAAACAAACAAAGGGCTCATTTTGTAAGAATGATGCAGCCATCTCTCTGCTGATGGAGAAGCAGCCGACAGTAAACGGACAGAAAATGTAGAAAAAGCAAGGCCTTCGTTAATTATCTGGCATGGTGTCGCGATGATGAGCGGACGGATTTGGCCGGAGTAGAAGCACGTTTTCAACAGGACGACCTGTTGTGATCGTATTCATGGGGCTGGTGCTGTGAGACGGAGGAAACGGTGGAAGGCAGAGAAAAGCACCGATGATTACGGAGAAAGATGTGGAGGGAAGAGAGAAATCCATTGTAAATGTTCTGAAACCTGTTTGGGACCAGGATCAATCAGCTGCCTGGCTGCCTGGCACTGTGAGATAGAGATAGAGAGACAGAGGGAGGAAGGGATGGATAGATTGACAGAAATGGAGAGTGTAATAGCTTCTAAATACGACCACCTGTTGTGAGCTTTTACTGGATTAGCTGGCCTGGTGAGACAGGGAGAGGCAGGGAATCAGACAGTTTGAAGTAGAAAGAGAAAATATAACAGATCTGTCTGAGAGGCCGTTCAGACCTGGTCTTAAACTGGCCAAAGTCGGCTCTTGGGAGATCTGACCTGAGTAAAGTACGTCAGTTCACACCTGGCATCTATATGCAAATAAAGACATCTACATCCAGTGTGTCTTGTGTGCTTCTCTCTTTTTTTTTTTTTTTTTTAATACTTTATTGCAGGTATATCATTGACATTCAACATGTTTTCATTGTTCCATTCATCCTGCGACATTTATAATTTGTATATATTTTGTGTACATCACCAAAAATGTGAAGAAAGAAAGAGAAACTATAAAATAAAAAAAAATAAAAATAAAAAAAAGGGGGAAAATAACATAAAAAAGAAATAAGCATTTAATTACCAACACACACACACACACACACACACACACACACACACACACACACACACACACACACACACACACACACACACACACACACACACACCAAAGTAAATATAGGGGCGGGGGGGAGGGGGGGGGGAACCTGCAGCACTCATTACCCTAATCACCTTTAATCCACACCTGGTCTCCAAGCGCGACCAGCACCCAGAGAAAACCTCTGGATACTGGTCGTGCCCACAGGCCCAGTGCGAACGGGTGGAGGAATCCAGCCGCCTCCAGACCCGAAATGAGCAACGTTTTGTTTTAATTTTCCACTCCTATTTCCAGGGGCCACCCACTCCAGTTTCTTTCAAATTCATCTTCTCTATTCCTCAATTTGTATGTGATTTCTTCCATTTTTTTAATCTCTTCAACTGTTAGTTTTTCCATTTATTAATAGTTGGTGGTTTAGTTTCCAGCCAGTTCCGTGTAATTTGTTTTAGTGCTGCTATATGAATTATTGTATATAGGTACTTATCTCCTTCGATCTCTATCTCTAGTGGTATGATACCTAATATTATTTTGAGTGGTTGTAGCGGCTTCTTTAAGTGGAAGATATCTATGAGCTTTTCCTGAACTGTCCCCCAAAAGGTTCTCAACACTGGGCAGAAATAAAAGATGTGTGCATGATTTGCTTCCTGTTCCGTGCTTCTCTCTTGTTACTGTAGAAAATATGTAGATGTCGAAAATTAAATTTGTTCTTGACCGACAACCGACCCTCATTAGCCAACTATTGATCGGTTAACCGAGAAGATTAAAATGTGCTATTTGACTGTATGTGCCCCATTAAACCATTACAACAAATGCTTTTCTTTTTTCATTATAAGCATTATAAGACAAGCATTATAAGACAAGCATTATAAGACAAGTTGAAACAAAACGCAACATAACAATTATGGTTAAAATGTGCTCTTTTTAATAGTTTTTAAATTGTATTTCACACAGAGCCTCTGAAACACAGTAATGCTGCTGGCCACGGACGTGTGTTGCAAAAAGAGCACTTATCCTTCAGAGGGCAAAAGGGAAGGTGCTTGGACACCACCTGGGGTCTATCTGTAGGTCTGATGTCACACACCATAGGTCTCAAGTTTGAGAAACACAAACACCAACAAAACTATTGAGATGCCATAGAGGCTATAATCTTTTCAACCATAGAGGCTATAATCTTTTCAACCATAGAGGCTATAATCATCTCAACCAGCTTCTCATTTGTTTATGAAGTCACACCGGCTCTCCCCTTTCATCTCAAATCGACTGTATTTCAGAGAATCAAGTATTTCTTGTGAAGACTTATCAGCTGGTTCCTGACTTGCTGTCACTCCCTGCACATCTCTTTCAACAGGGAGCTGGTTTATTCAAGGCAACCCATCTCAGATATAAAAGAGACGTGTGTGTATGTGTGTGTGTGTCTGTCTCTCTCCCTCACAAACACACACAGTCTGGCCGATATCAGTTTTAAAAAGCATTTAAAATAAAATCTCAGCCCTTTTGCCCTCTGAAGGTTAAGTGCCCTTTTTGCAAGACACATCCGTGGCCAACATTACTGTGTTTTTAGAGGGAAAATACAGCACGGCCATTCTTTAAGCAACACTACCATCTGCTGTTGGCATAGGGGAAGCACACCTACTGTCTACTATACTGTATACTGCTGCCCTCACAGTAAATGATGTGGTAGATCATACATAGCCTATGATTATGACAATCATCGAGGGATATCATACCCACTGATGATGTCATCAGTGATGTCACTCGAGCAATTGTGATGTCATCAGTGAAATGATGTCTGAGCATAGGGTTCCTACTAAAATAGTGCACACTGCACACACCTCTGGTGGGCCTGCTTGGATGCACTGGTGCTCTTTGTGGACTGTAAAACAAATTTCTTGACATCATCAGTGATTTATAACCTCACTGATGACATCACAATTCAGTCTATGACATTACTAATGATGTCACATTGTCTATGACATCAATAGTTGGTATAGCATTAGCATCAGTAAGCAAAACAAACATGGCGAGCGGATGCGCTTTGTTCCTTGTGCTGGGCTCGGTCTTTCTGTGCCATCTCATGAAAACACTCCTACCAACCATATCCTGGTTCCTGTCGACGTTGGTTCAGAAGGATGCAGAGCAGGAAAGTGAGATGAGGGCTGAGATCCAGGAGATGAAGAAGGAGCACTCTTCTATTAACATCATGGATGAGTTTGCTAGATATGCCAGACTGGAGCGTAAAATCAACAAGATGGCAGACACTCTGAAAACACATGTGAAGTCGCGAACAGCGCAACAGGCTCAAATGAAATGGGTGGTCAACATTGTGTTTTCCATACTGCAGGCTGCTTCCATGATGATCTTGATGTGGAAGTATTACTCTGATCCAGTGGCTGTGCTCCACAGCAGCTGGGTAGCGCCTGTGGAGCGCCTTGTGGCGTTCCCAACACGAGTGGCAGGCGGAGTGGGAATCACATGCTGGTTGGTGGTCTGCAACAAAGTAGTTACTCTTGGTCTGCATGCGATCAGCTAGGTGTCCCAGTTGTGTTCACAGAAGAATTGTATACTTTGGTTTTCTAATTTATGAACTCTAATGTACTGCGTTACCTTCAAATTTGCAATATCCAGATGCAGAATGAAATATTAAAAATAAATCCCAAAAAAGATTTCATCAATTTGCCTCCAAGTTACCTCCCCAGTACCACTGACCTAAAAAAAATACCTTTCAAACATTACTATGTGTCTCATGTGTGTCTCATGTATATTAAAATATTAAGTGCACACTGATTTTTTTAAAAGTGGTAGACTGAATGAAGTTGGATTGTATTTAGGGCTGCCCATTGAATATATGGCATATTTCCTCTCCGTTGATCATATTTTCAGATCATTAACAGTGACATTTGCAGTTCTGCATGTAAAGATACAAACGGCATGAAAGAACAACCAGCTGTTTATGTTTAGAGCCATGTGTAATAACTAGTTACTAACATCTTTTGTACTGCAGGTCATCCGTCGGTTGGCCTGTTAGTGTTCACCACTTCACTCTCCCCATAGTCTCGCTGGCCAGCCTCCTCTTCCTTCCGTCCGAGGAGTCTGGCGCCGCAGGTCTCCATAACTGGGATAAACCCTCCCATGCTCTACTCTGCTCTCCCCTTGGAGGCGTCGGTTTCAGACGCTGCCGGATTTCCGCTCCCCGCTTAAGAAGCTCTGTCATTGGCTCCGACCATGTCAGAGTGGCTTCCGCTCCCTCCTCCCTGTGTGCTGTAAACAGTCCCCTGCCGCCTCAGGGAAAACAACGCTAACTAGCTAGCAAGCTAACGGCAGAAACCTACACGCTAGCTCGTTGCTACACGCTGAAAACGGCAAGTTGGATTGTTTGAAACTATTTTCCAAGGACACTGCCGCTAAGCGCCGCCCATCGCAATCCCACTATGGAGACCTGCGGTGCCAGACTCCTCGGACGGAAGGGAGAGGAGGCTGGCCAGCGAGACTATCTCTCCCCATGACTAATTTGGTATACAGATAGTGACTTGTGTCCAGGGTCACTGCCATCAGTGCCATGAAATAAAACGTATGCAGACCCAGGAAATGTAGGTCTCAGACGACATTTTGAGACAACATAGCAGGAGGAGGAAAACATGAAGGTTTGAGTGTTACAACATTATTCTTATTTTGATGTAAAAGTCTCTGAGTCAGATAGATACTTTATTGATCCTTTGCAGGAAATTACTTTGTCACATGATGCAGCTACATTCAACAGTCAAGACAACCAACTGGAGACAAAACTGACACTGAACATGGAACTAGCCACAAAGATACTAAAATATTAGCATCAGAAATGTGACATCATCAATGATTACATCAATTCTGACTTTAATCTCAGAATTCTGACTTTATTATCTCTCGCTCTGGGATTAGAATTCAATTCTGACCTTTTTGCCAGGCAGCTGAAGCTGACTGACAACCCTCAAAATGCTTGAGTGTCATCACTGATGACATCATACACTGATGACATCACAATTGCTCGACCGACACACAACCCTGAGGGCAAACATCATTGGCCGGCAGCCAGATGACCTTGACAGCTCTGGGCCCCGGTGCATTGCAACACCGATCCTTACGCCAGTGCTTCCTGTCATTTTGTCACATGGGTTTTGCCAATGGTTTTCCACGGACACGCCTACATGGGAGACTTTCGGCAGGTTTGAGTCAATGGTTGACCACGCCCATTTAAGAGACTTGCTGCTACCATTTGTTAGAATTGGCGGAGCCTGCGGTGACCCATCTATAGTAATATAATATCTATGATTCAACTGAACCAAACGAAGTAGGTGTGAAAACGCCCTTAGTCCATTTTTGTGTTTTTCACCATTTTGGGGCTTCAGGATTTTGTTTTGTGCAACCAGCTCCTGGACTTTGGGGTCAAGTGTGCTCGGATCCGGGCCCTGGTCTCTATTGGGAAAATGTCCTTAAACTTCAAATATTCTGAATGCCATTGGTTCACCTCTAGCATTCCCCTCCCTTCAGGTGATGAAGTCCATGTACCAGAATGTCCTGCAAGGCACTCCCACTTTACCTTGACCTGGGTCCCAGAGTGAAGAACAGTCTTGGATGAAATGGGCTTGCCGCACATCTGACAGAATTTGAACAGGGACATCAGGCTGGACTCGTAGACAATAAACTTCTTCTCATGCCAGTCTTCGCCACTTTCCTCTTCACCACTTCCCTCTTCTTCTTCTGCTGATGATGTGTAGGACATAGTGGTATCTGCCTGGGAACTTTCGTCTTCAATTTTGACTTCAATGAAACTACCGCCAAGTCCCAAAGGTGTACCTGGGCATGATGTCTATGAGTGAGTGAGTGAGAGAGAGAGAGAGAGGGAGATTTATTTTTTAATTGTAAAATGGCCATTATATTCATATTATTCCTTACACTACTACCATTGTGAGTATAACTGGCATATTGTATAACATCTTGGAAAAATATTATATTTTGTCAATTTGTATTTGTATACTAGTACTTACAGATTGTCCTTGATCAGTTGGAAGGATCTTCACTGCTGGTGCTGTAGAAGGCCCCACTGTGTGCGTCCTCAGTGTGGAGGATGCAGAGGATGGAGGTAATGTGTCAGGTCCACCAGTGTTCTGTTCAAACAAATACCATAGAGTGTCATGTTTGCTATACAATATTTCAATATATGCCCAATTCAGCATATTAGGGGTGTCAACAATAATCGATTATAAGATGCATCGCGATGCGGACGTGCACGATTCTGCATCGATTCACAAATGTCAAAAATCGATTATTATTATTCTCTTTTTTTTTTATAATCAAATAAAATATAATGTAAGTACATGCAGTTGTTTATTTTAATTATGGATCATAATACAATGCAATTCCAAATGCACTTTTATTTTAAAAGTAGCCACACAGTGAGAAAAAATAAATCAAAAAAGTGATGCATCGATTTAAGATGCATCGAGATGCATCGATAATCGAATCGTGAGGCCAGTGAAGATTCACAGCCCTAACATATATATATATATACTGTATATATATACATATAATCCACGTGCGTGAATAAAATGTCAATTCTAGATGTAAGTCACCCGTTATCCCGCAGTCTTCTTCCATTAAAAATTGCATGGTTTTTGAACCGTTTGGTTACCGATTCGTTTAATCTGTTTCCACTACACTTACTTATAGCATTTTCCTTTTATCGATGGACCAACTTTTCCACCTACCTCAAGACTGAAAACGGGGATTTTGCAGCGTTTCCACTCAGGTTTTTTTTATGCGCAAATTGAAAATGCGCATCTTCTTTTTTTTCCGTTTCTTTGAAGCATGATGGTTATATGACAGTTTCCCATTTCAAATGTGCATTAAACAGGTGGATGGAAACCCACCTATACATACCTCTCTGCTTGTTTGTGTGGCTTGTGGAGGTGGTGGTGGGGTGACAGGAGGTGGTGGTGGGGTGACAGGAGGTGGTGGTGGGGTGACAGACGGGCCTGATTCCTCATCATCCGTCGTGCACACTGTCCATTCTATCTCTGCAGCTGACGTAGAGGTTGTAGTTGAAGGTGGCGCACGACATGCCGCTGGATTCTGAAATGTCACAATAAAACAGTTAGTGTAACTAACTGTGGCGTTTCTCATAACGCCAATTGCGCCATAAG
>NC_139629.1:26134549-26155850 GCF_964638095.1 Poromitra crassiceps
CCAGTGGGAAGCGTCCTCCTTTAAATGGGGGCCAGTCGGGGCTCCTAGAGAGAGAGGGAGAGAGAGAGACACACGCAGAAAGAGACAGTAGGTTAGGCAGAGGACCAGTGTTGGGCGAGTTACTTTCAAAATGTAATATACTACTAGTTACTTTCATTTGAAAGTTTCGTTACTTTACATGTAATATGTTACTTTTGTAATGAGTTACGCCCAACACTGCCGAGGACACATTCAGATCATTGGGCTGATGTACACCTGATTTACTCATCCTGACAATTTGATCATCAATCAGAGAGGCCTTGTTGGGTGTGATGGCCAAGAAAGACTATGTGGTAGTTTGAAGGGTTTACAGATTCACTCTTAACCATCAGGCTGAACTGGGGCTCCAGGCATGATCAGCTGTGAGCCTGTTCCTGTATCCAGGTGAACGTCACGTTGCTGTAAAGTGGTATCAGCAGTTTATGGAGTTTGAGTACAGCAGCCTACATGAGTCAGTATCAGTGAATCCATAAGGAAAACAGCAGAGTAATGGTGCTATCAATCAATACTGCTGTGATTCTGACATCATCTCACTTGTTCACCCTAATTCAAACTACATGTCAACTATAAAACCCAAAACAGGCACTTTGTGTGGTTATTTTACCAAACTCTATACACCAAGTGTACTTTAGCCAATAAAAAGGACAACGGGACATAACAGTGAAATAGATTTCGATCGGCTGTGAAACTGTTCGGTTTATCCTGCAGAAGTTTCTCTAGTTTTTGACTGTTTGGGAAATCATCAGGCTGCAGTGACATCTAGAGGCGGAAACACGCAACTGCAGAACAGTCTGGATTAATTTCTGCATTTTACCGCAAAAAACCAGACACACACACACACACACACACACACACAAACGTACGATAATTTCACTCCAAAAATGACAATTTTGACCCTCTGGTACGATAATTCAACATTTGCAACACTGGCGTGGATTAGCCTGCTTGACTTTGCACCAAGCTAGCAGGAGAAAGTTCAGCCGACCTGAGAGAGATGCCACTAAACAAACTGAACAACATAAAGACAGCAATCACAATGATGGGCTGACTGCTTGCTCAAACTGTGTGTGTGTGTTTGGAGGGGGGGGGGTGTCTCTCTCTCTACCCAACTACGTGTCTGTCTGTCTCCCTGTCTTCTCTATGAATTGTTAATTCTGGCTGTGTTGTTTTCTGTCTTTTCTTCCAGGAGATTGTCACTTTTTCTTGACCTATGTTTACCCATCACACCTTCCCTGACCCGTCTGTCTGTCATCCTGACCCGTCTGTCTGTCTGTCATCCTACTTCTCTCTGCGCTGTCTGTCTCCTTCACTGTCTCTCTGCCTCCCCGTCTCTCTATTGTCCTACCTGTCTCTCTGTCCTTATGTCTGTCCCACTTACTCGATGTAAGCAGGTATCCAATTTATGTATGTTCGTCTTCCCATATCCCCGGTATGATAACATGTCTGTCTCTGTACTCTGTAAGTACTTCTCCCTCCACTTCATTCTCTCTCTCTCTCTCTCTCTCTCTCTCTCTCTGTCCCTCTCTGTCCCTCTCTGTCCCTCTCTGTCCCTCTCTGTCCCTCTCTGTCCCTCTCTGTCCCTCTCTGTGTCTCACAACATAAACCCAGGCTGTTTAATCCTGGCTGTAATGTGTTGTGTATTCTGATCCAGCAGGAATAAACAGGTAGTTTGATCTAATCCATGATTTCCCCGGTGACTCCCTGCATGCCGTTCATTTTGAAATGACTTCATCACAATCAGAGCGCTTCTCTCTCTCCACACGGCCTCGAACACGCCAAGTCCTAAATAAGAGCCGCTTTCCTCTAAATCAGCTCCAATAAAACACTAACACAGATGGGGAGATATCACAACACCTCATTATGCCAGACAGGTTTGTGTGTGTGTGTGTGTGTGTGTGTGTGTGTGTGTTTTCCCAAGTTAGTCCATTAACGTGTGTGCACAGTACGCGCGCACGCGCGTGTGTGTGTGGATAGAGTGTTAGAGTGTGTGTGTGTGTGTGCACAGTATGCACGTGTGTGTGGATAGAGTGTGTGTGTGAGTGAGTGAGAGAGAGAGACACACACACATAGAGAGAGAGAGAGATAGAGTGTGCACTACATCCATTATAATCTCTCATTGAAAATCTCAGCAGGCTATTCCCTTAATCTCCCTTGATAAGGTTAAAATAACACGGTTATCCTGGGAGTCACTAAAGAACTTTTACCTCCAGTTGAAAGTCTTTTATCAACTCCACAAAGGGCGATGGAGATGACAGAGAGGGAGAAAGAAGCAGCTACGGGGGGAAGCTGTGAACTAGTTATGAGTCTAACTGGAACACTGATCATCACCTCACATCATTCTACCTACATCTCACATCATCCTACCTACATCTCACATCATCCTACCTACATCTCACATCATCCTACCTACATCTCACATCATCCTACCTACATCTCACATCATCCTACCTACATCTCACATCATCCTACCTACATCTCACATCATCCTACCTACATCTCACATAATCCTACCTACATCTCACATCATCCTACCTACATCTCACATCATCCTACCTACATCAGCAAATGAGACCGTCAGCGAGGAGATCGGCCATTTCTATATTGTTTTTTTAAATGCTCGGGTCCAGGAGGGCATCCGTCCTGTGTCACGCCTGTGTTGTTGTTGTTGTGGTGGTTGTTGTTGTTGTTGTTGTTGTTGTAAGGTATGTGTAGGCTACATACTTTGGCCATTAAAGCTGATTCTGATGACCTCAGTAAACACTTTCCTAATGAGCTTATGGTCTCATGGACGATAAAGCAGACTGTTTTGGGGGCGTGATTGACGGGTCGCCCGTGCAGTAGTCTCGCTGGCCAGCCTCCTCTCCCTTCCGTCCGAGGAGTCTGGCGCCGCGGAAACAGGCAACTGGGATAAACCCTCCCCTGCTCTACAGCTGCTCCCCCATTGGAGGCGTCGGTTTCAGACGCTGCCGGATTTCCGCTCCCCGCTTAAGAAGCTCTGTCATTGGCTCCGACCATGTCAATCAGAGCGGCTTCCGCTCCCTCCTCCCTGTGTGTTGCTGTAAACAGTGCCCTGCCGCCTCAGTGAAAACAACAACGCTAACTAGCTAGCAAGCTAATGACAGAAACCTACACGCTAGCTCGTTGCTACACACTGAAAACGGTAAGTTGTATTGTTGGAAACTATTTTCCAAGGGCACTGCCGCTAAGCGCCGCCCGTCGCAATCCCACTATGGAGACCTGCGGCGCCAGACTCCTCGGACGGAAGGGAGAGGAGGCTGGCCAGCGAGACTACCCGTGCAGTGATCACGCAGCTCGCCGATCACGGACCAATAGCAGGTGGCTCTGCGGCGCTGACTGCCAAAATCCTTCAAAAGGAGTCCACAAACCAATGGGGGACGTCACGGTGGCTATGGCCAAATTTTTACCATGGCGCTGGGCCAGAGGCAGGAAAAGTCACGAAAGTCACTCAGTCAGTCACTCAGTCAGTCAGTCATGGAAGTTTAGTGAGTTTAGTGATTAAACGGTCGTAGTTAGGGATAGGGAGGTGCTAGAGAGTCAGGATTTGAGGGGTGGGTAGGAATAGTGGTTAGGGGGATATGGGTGGTGTTGCTGGGGGAGGGGCATAGGGATAGCGAGGTGCTAGAGAGTCAGGATTTGAGGGGTGGGTGGTTCCGTGGTCTAAAAGGACTCTTTGTCTTACCGTGCCAGCCCATGGAGTAAGGGAAAGAGACTTCAAACAGGTTGTCATACTTGGTCAGCAGTCGCTTCATAATGTCTGCCAGATCTAGTAAAACAAAGACAGATAGAATCTCTTCATAATGTCCGCCAGGTCTAGTCAAACAGAGACAGACAGAAGCTCTTAGAAAACAGAGCGGAGAGAGACAGGAAAGAAAGGCGTGATAAAGATATAATTTGTTTCTGAATATTATTAATTTTGAACGACATGCCGCGTCCGGAGCTGGAGAGAGGGAATATTAGTAGAGATTCTAGAGAAAGTTGAAAAATAAATCATGAGAGAGAAATGTTGAAGTAGGCCGCTACAGAGGCGGTAAATTGTCAGAAACAGTGAAACTTTAATGATCCCTGTAGGGAAATAAAGTACAAAGAAACAAGCCTGAATACATAGAGGAGGAGAAAGTTAGACAGAGAGACACACACACACACACACACACACACACACACACACACACACACACACACACACACACACACACACACACACACACACACACACACACACACACACACACACACACACACACAACCTGAACAGACTGAACGGTTAGCTCTTAGATGGCTGCATATTTCTTTTCCCAATGAGCCCTTTATTGATTTATGAAGCCAATGAATTTTGTCCTTGAAGGGAAGCGGTAGGTCATCTGATCAGATCAGCTGACATTTAGCAGGTTCAGGTAATCGGATCAGATCAGCTGACACTTAGCAGGTTCAGGTAATCTGATCAGATCAGCTGACACTTAGCATGTTCAGGTAATCTGATCAGATCAGCTGACACTTAGCAGGTTCAGGTAATCTGATCAGATCAGCTGACACTTAGCAGGTTCAGGTAATCTGATCGGATCAGCTGACACTTAGCAGGTTCAGGTAATCTGATCGGATCAGCTGACATTTAGCAGGTTAATTCACTGACACCAACATCATCTGCTGGAGTCATTTACACACCGTTAATATCAGTGATGTGGCCACTGATGACTCGAACTTGGACTCGAGCAATCATACATTCGGACTCGGAAGTTACAGACGAGGACTCGGACTTGTTAATTGATAAAGACTTTTTTCTTCTTCTTTTTTTTTTGTAATAGGCCCTAATCATTTGGCCTAAAATATTGGTAGCTATATCAATACTGTGGCGTTATTCAATGTCATGCTTGGGCAGGCATGTGTGTTTCCACCTACAGGTGGATTCACGCTCATGTTCAGTAACTCCAGACTCACACTCAGGTAATGGGTACTCTTCTTTGGTGACTCGGACTTGGACTGGAACACTGGGGACTTGAGACTCGACTCGAGATATAGTGACTTGAACACTGCTAAAAACCATAATGTAATAATTTCAATGAAAAGCCTTCGGATGAGTCACACACACACACACACACACACACACACACACACACACACACACACACACACACACACACACACACACACACACACACACACACACTTACCCTCTCTCTCCTCTTTGGTCAGGTCATTGAGTCTGAGGACATGTCGCCGTGGTAACAGCAGCGTCTGATAGGGCCATGTTGCCCAGTATGGGACAACCGCCAGCCAATCAGAGCTCTCCACTACCACTCGCTCCTGGGAGAGAGAGAGAGAGAGAGAGAGAGAGAGAGAGAGAGAGGGATGAAGAGATGAAGAAGGAAGGTATAGAGGGAGGGATGGAGAAAAAGGTGGGTGAAAGAGGGTGATGGAAATTGAGGAATGAGGAAGAGAAGGAAGAAGAGAGGGGTGGATGAGGAGAGAAGGAACAATAGAGTGATATAGATGGAGAGGAAAAGGGAGAGATCACGCCAACAGATTTGACCGTCACAAAGTCAAGTGCGTCCCTTGGCAGATAAACCCCAATTCAGACTCCTCCAAACAAACACTGCAGCAATTTACTGTCCTAACCTCAGGTCAGACACACACATGCACACACACATGCACGCACACGCACACACACACACACACACGCACACACACACACACACGCACGCACGCACACACACGCACGCAGGCTAAGTTTACGGTTTTAAGAATGATTAAAAGCCTACATACACTATAGTCCACTGTATGCAATTGCAGCACCTGAGGATGATACCTGCAATCTTGTTTATAACTGCAGTAAGAGGCGGAGCAACAGACAGGTTTGTCAACATTAGTTCCTGAAGTGAAATTAAAAGTCACTCAGAGCGACAGCAGCACTGCTGAAGTTAGAAGAGACTCTCTCTTGCTCTCGAAAGAGAAAATCAACGTAAGTTCATCAGAGCTTTCTCAACAATACATCAGAGTCTTAGAGTAACAAAGGTGAGTACAGCAGATCATATTAACTGTTTAAACACAGCTGAATCCAGATAGGATGTTTCCCTGTGTTCATTTTGCACTGATACTTGTGATCAACAGTGGAAAAAGGAGCTTCTAGGTTTCTTTTTAGAGAAAGATGTAATGCAGAAGTGTTGGTACACAGGTCACCTGCACAGGTTTACAATACAATGTACAACTTCAGAAAAATGGAGGCACGGGCAAGAAAAACGCAACGCGTTTCAACCTCACTGGGTCTTCGTCAGGCTGTAGCAGCCAGTGTTGGGGGTAACTCATTACAAAAGTAACATATTACATGTAATATATTACTTTTAGCAGTAGCTCAGTAATATAACTTATTACTTATAGGATTTCAGTAATATTGTACCAGTTACTTTGTCAAGTAACTCAAGTTACAAATTGAGTTACATTTTATTAAATCAAAGCACATATTTAAAAAAGATACAATCATTTCCTAATCAAACTGTGTGTTTTTATGCAAATAACCACTACAGATGACAATAACAAAGGAAAGGGATAACATTTACAATTTTGGATTGTTTACACTGACTGAGGGCGGCGATGTCATTCTGCTACTGCTGTTGTTTTGGTGAAAGTAATGCAAAAGTAGTGTAATAAGTAACAAGTTACTCTACACAGACAGTAATATTGTAAAGTAACTTATTACTTTCAAATGAGAGTAACTAGTAATATGTAGTATATTACATTTTGAAAGTAACTTGCCCAACACTGGTAGCAGCTGGGCGTTGGCTACAGCTCCTATAATAAAGGGGCGTACGTGGCAACAGGTGAGGTGACGTGGCATACGGAAGCTGGGTCTGACGCAGCAGTGACGCAAGAATGTAGAAAGCAAGACTACCAGGTCATAGAAATATGAGTGGAAATAACAATAGGCATATATGGAAATGTATAAAGGAAGTACGTGTATAGACAATAATCAATACTCAATATTCACACGTTAGGAAAAGAGAAGAACAAATAGGCCTAAAAAATAGGTATAGGGGAGAAACATATTAAAACTAGCCTATGAGAATATATACAAAGCCTAAAAGAATATGTACAAAAGATAGGCCTAATATGGCTATAGATATATAAGTAAAGGCAAGAATATATATACAACAACAATATAGCAATACAGTGTTTCCCACAGGATTTGGAGTATTTGTGGTGGGGGACCGCAGACCCCCTAGGGGGGTGCGGCGGGCATGTTCCCCCGCGAGATTTTTTTTAAACATTTTAAAGTAAAATGCATGAATTTGGTGTACTTTGAGAAAGCTTAAGAGCAAAATTAAAAGGCTAGATCTATGAAGAACATGTCATTATTACTGTGCTGTGGGTTTACAATGACAAACTAAATTTCTCCCTATAGGTCAGGGATACTCAACTTGCTTTGCCACTTTCGTGAAATGATAGAAGGCGAGGGGCCAGTTAATAAACAAACAATATACATTTTTCTGTAGCGGATTGTAGGTTTTTGGGGTGTCAGCCGGAGTTTAGGCTGACAATGTTGTGCACACCGGATAGTTAGTTAGGTTAAGTTAGTTAGGTTATGTACATACATAAGTGCCTGGGTAGCGAGCAGATGGCGGTATTTGACAATTTAGCAGCTAAATCATAGATTATTGAAAGATATTCCATATTCCAGACTGAAATGCTATAACAGAAGTATTGCCCAGAATGACATGAACATTTATTGGACACTTATTCAGCGGGTATCTTGCATGTTGCGTTCAGGTACACTGTAAAAAAAACAAAAGAAAAAAAGAAAAAAATTTGGTCAACATCTTTTTGTGGCGGTAAAAATTATTTTGTGGCGGCCCGCCACAAATTCCTTTATGTATGGGAAACACTGCAATATACGGGAGAGACATAATGTGGCCTAACAATTTAAATGAAGCACGTCGAGTCAGTGAGGAGCGACCGTGTTGAGGGTGTGTATCTAGAGCCATATTAGGCCTATCTTTTGTTGAAGAATTGTGTGCTACAGTATTGTTATTCACACTTTCACTTTTGGTCTCAGTGTCTAGATATGGCTGCTGCCAGCAGTGTCCTGTCTGAAGAGCAGTTTCTCTGCTGCATCTGTCTGGATGTGTTCACTGATCCAGTCACCATACCATGTGGACACAACTTCTGCAAAAACTGTATCACGCAGCACTGGGATGTTAATGTCCCATGCCAGTGTCCTATGTGTAATAAGCTTTTCTACACAAGACCTGAGCTGCATGTCAATACTTTCATAAATGAGATGGCTGCTCAGGCCAGGAAGTTAGCTGAGATGAAAGCCAAACCAGAAGAAGTTCCCTGTGACATCTGCACTGGGACCAAACTGAAAGCCCTGAAGTCCTGCCTGGTGTGTCTGGCCTCCTACTGTGAGACTCACCTGGAGCCTCATCAGAGAATCACAGGGCTGAAAAGACACAAGCTGATGGATCCTGTGGAGAACCTGGAAGACAGGATGTGTAAGAAGCATGAGAGAGCACTGGAACTGTTCTGCAAGACGGACCAACTGTGTGTATGTAAGTTCTGTACTGAGTCAGACCACAAGTCACATGACATTGTCCCTCTGAAAGAGGAATACAAAGGAAAGATGGCAGAGCTGGAGAAGACAGGGGCTGCAATTCAGCAGAAGATCCAGGAGAGACGACTGAAGATTCAGGAGATCAAACAGTCAGTAGAGCTCAGCAAGGTAGATGCAGACAGAGAGATAGCAGACAGTGTGCGGGTCTTCACTGCTCTGATGCAGTCTGTGCAGAGAGGCCAGGATGAGCTCATTGAGACGATTGAAGAGAAGCAGAAAACAACAGAGAAACAGGCTGAAGGCTTCATCAAAGAGCTGGAACAGGAGATCTCTGAGCTGATGAAGAGAAGCGCTGAGGTGGAGCAGCTCTCACACACTGAAGACCACCTCCACCTCATCCAAAGCTTCCCATCCCTGAACACTTTTCAACACACCAAGGACTGGACAGAGGTCAGTGTCCACTCATCATATGAGGGGACTGTGATGAGAGCTGTGGCTCAGCTGGAGGAGACTCTCAGGAAAGAGAAGGAGAAGCTGCTTGAGGCTGAGCTGAAGAGGGTCCAGCAGTATGAAGTGGATGTGACTCTGGATCCTGATACAGCACACACCTATCTCATCCTGTCTGATGATGGGAAACAAGTAAAATATGGAATATGGAGATGGAAGAATCTCCCAGACAACCCAGAGAGATTTGATCGCTGTGCCAATGTGTTAGGAAAGCAGAGCTTCTCTTCAGGAAGGTTTTACTACGAGGTTCAGGTTAAAGGGAAGACTGACTGGGATTTAGGAGTGGCCAGAGGGTCGATCAACAGGAAGGGACGCATCCCACTGAGACCACAGAATGGCTACTGGACTATGTGGTTGAGGAATGGAGATGGGTATGAAGCTAATGATAGCCCTGCTGTCCTCCTCTCCCTGAAAACGACGCCTCAGAAGGTGGGGGTGTTTGTGGATTATGAGGAGGCTCTGGTTTCCTTTTATGACGTAGATGCTGCAGCTCTGATCTACTCCTTCACTGGCTGCACCTTCACTGAGAAACTCTACCCATTCTTCAGTCCCTGTCTCAAAGAGGGTGGTAAAAACTCTGCCCCTCTGATCATCTCTCCTGTCAATCATACAGATTAGACTAATCATTAGGTTTTCTCAGATAGAATTCATTGTAAATTAAAATAACAAATTTACAAAAACAGTACACCCCCCCCCCCTCTCCAGGTAACTGTTAAAGCCATTCTAATGTGTTTTTCTTTGAATAGAACAACAGATACAACACTTCACAGACTTGTCTTAATAAGCATATTTGAAGATTAATTTCTTCTTTCAATGGAGCTCTCCACTGAGAGAATTAGACTTCCTGTCTGTGAAAAAGGCCCAGTAACTACTAATGTCTCTCATCTTTTTACCTTTCTTCTTCTTGGCAAACTGGTTTAGTTTTATCGGGGGGAAATGTTAGTTTCCAACTCAGCTTATAGGACGTACCACTGTACGCTCTACTCTTTGGTTGCTTGGTCCTCACTTGCTACACGCAGGTTGCAACATTGGTACGTTTTTATTTATAAGGCTTTTCTTGGCAAGCTTCCATCCTACATTTTTTCTAAGTTTGAACTGATTCAGAGTTGTGTAAATCTCAGATCCAGATTTTTGTCCGACGTGTAATGTGCTTTTACCTGCTTGGCCAGATCACCCTTGAAAAAGAGACCTCGGTCTCAATGGGTTTTTATTTTCTGGTTAAATAAAGGTTTGATTGATTGATTGATTAGTTCAAGTTAAAGAACCATTCAAACTCCAGATTGTGGTTGATATTATAAATCATGTAATTTTCTTTATATCCTCTTTTTCTTTGATGTATGGTGTTACTACTTGTTGCATTGGATCAAGCACAGGGATCATAAAAACTTCATTGAATGTAATCACTATTTCAGGAGTGTGACATTTTCCAGCTTTGTTGTAACATGTCCAGGTGACAATGGCAAAGTAAAAAAGGTGATTACTGTCATAGCTGTGCCTGGGTACATACTCTATATACTGAGCATTTTAATTCTACACAATTACTAATGAGCATTAAAACGAGATTAAAACACATTAAACAGCAAATTGAGTAAGTGGTCTGTCTACGCTTCAGGTATCGAGGGTGAAAACACTCATGTCTGAAGTCAAGTTCAATCCTGCATTGAAAAGTCCTTTCACGTTTTCCACCAACCGTCTGCCTGCCAATTTGCAAACATGCTTAATGTGCTGAACGATGAGTTAGCTCCTGTCTGCACACACACACACACACACACACACACACACACACACACACACACACACACACACACACACACACACAGACATGGAGATTTAAACTTCATGCAGGGTGAAGATAGGTGTCACATCATTATGCTAATGAGCATCACTGCTGTCCAATCAAACGCTTCGCTGACTGAAAGAAGAGAGAGAGAAAGAGAGAGAGAGACACGGCGAGAGTAGAGTAACTAAGATTTTAGTTTTTAGTCATTTAGAAAGAGCAATTTTGTTTTCCCCTCAAACACCCAAAGCAAGCCAGCAAATGTGGTAAATACTGTGTCTCAAAACAAGTTCCAACTCACCAAACTACCCCTGAAAAGAATAATAATAATCTAGCTCTGCAAAGCTAAATACTGGACACCAAGTGCCCATTTCTTTGTTCTCTGCGGGTGTATTGGGAGAAAAACAGCGATATTAGAGAGGTCCTCTGACAGGTCGTTAAGCTTATCATGTCGTTAATTTAGCTTGTCAATGTGGTTTGAGCATAAATAGCCTAGCCTACTATACCCTACTTCCTCATAAACTGAAGGCATGGAGAATTCCTCCTGGTCCTCCTGTTGCAATCATGGATCGCATCGCTTTTTGCTTTTATTTCATTATTGCTGTGACAGCCGTAACATCAAATCTATAGTTATTATTCCTGCAATGGTGGCAGTGACAGTGAGTTTGTGAAGAAATCATGCTATTTTACTATTTTCATCTTCTGTGGGCTCGTAGCTTATCACAGGTTATGATTTTCCAATAGGAAGAATCAGCGTGACATCACAGCCACCTGGAAATGCGGAACCCAGCAGCAGTTAACTAGTGTGAGTTTTAAGAATGATTAAAAGCCTATATCACCTTATGTAGCCCCGCACACTTGACCCAGTTGTGTTATGACTTCCTGTTCAAAACACCGTCTGTTTTACCTGCTCACTAGTACTGTACTGTCACAGGAAGTGTCAACACAACAGGAAGTAACTGGCTGAGCCCTGTGTTGGAACATACAGTAAGGTGAATCAGAGGAGTCCACTGTATGCAATAGCAGGACCTGAGGATGATACCTGCAAGCTGTGGTTACAATCTTGTTTATACATGTAAACACGCAGATGACACCGTGGTGGTAGGGCTGATATCAAATGGTGACGAGACGGCCTACCGAGAGGAGGTGAAACATCTGGTAGTATGGTGTAAGGACAACAACCTACACCTGCTGGTAGTATGGTGTAAGGACAACAACCTACACCTGCTGGTAGTATGGTGTAAGGACAACAACCTACACCTGCTGGTAGTATGGTGTAAGGACAACAACCTACACCTGCTGGTAGTATGGTGTAAGGGCAACAACCTACACCTGCTGGTAGTATGGTGTAAGGACAACAACCTACACCTGCTGGTAGTATGGTGTAAGGGCAACAACCTACACCTGAACGTGACCAAAACAAAATAACTGATAATGGACTTTAGACAAAGTAAGAGGACCCCTCATGTACCAACCATGATCGACGGGACCCCAGTGGAAATAGTAGATTGCTACAAGTACCTGGAAGTACATATCAGTAACGACCTGACATGGAGCGCCCATGTCTCTGCTCTGGTGAAGAAGACGGTAGGAAAACTGTACTACCTCAGGAGGCTGAGGAAACACACAACATCCCCAGCCTTACTGAAAGCCTTCTACTCTGCCACAGTGGAGTCGGTGCTGGCCGGTAGCATCACTGCCTGGTACGGCCATTGCAGCGGGAAGGACAGGAAGAGACATGACTCGGGTCATAAAGGCCGCGGAGCGTACCACCCGCTCCACCCTGCCCCGCCTGGAGCGTACCACCCGCTCCACCCTGCCCCGCCTGGAGCGTACCACCCGCTCCACCCTGCCCCGCCTGGAGGACATTTACATGAGACGCTGTAGAGCCAAAGCGGCTAAAATCATGAAGGACAATCCAAAGAGGTTCATAGTGTCTATACTTTACTTAGATCGTTAGATTTTCTTCTATATCAGACACAGGTTTTCATTCCTACCTGACATGTTTCGACGGCAATACTTCCGTCTTCATCCGTTCTCAAACGGCGAAATGACAGCGGGGGGCGTGGTCACGCCTCTGAAAACAACATCAGCTGTTTAAGACACGTCACACACACCATCTAGTGACACCTCTGATGAAGACACGTCACACACACCATCTAGTGACACCTCTGATGAAGACACGTCACACACCATCTAGTGACACCTCTGATGAAGACACGTCACACACCATCTAGTGACACCTCTGATGAAGACACGTCACACACCATCTAGTGACACCTCTGATGAAGACACGTCACACACCATCTAGTGACACCTCTGATGAAGACACGTCACACACCATCTAGTGACACCTCTGATGAAGACACGTCACACACACCATCTAGTGACACCTCTGATGAAGACACGTCACACACCATCTAGTGACACCTCTGATGAAGACACGTCACACACCATCTAGTGACACCTCTGATGAAGACACGTCACACACCATCTAGTGACACCTCTGATGAAGACACGTCACACACCATCTAGTGACACCTCTGATGAAGACACGTCACACACCATCTAGTGACACCTCTGATGAAGACACGTCACACACCATCTAGTGACACCTCTGATGAAGACGGAAGTATTGCCGTTGAAACATGTCAGGTAGGAATGAAAACCTGTGTCTGATATAGAAGGAAATCTAACGATCATGAAGGACAGCTCCCACCCAGGCCACCACTTGTTCGAGCGGTTGTGGTCTGGGAGGAGACTGAAGCACTTTCCCGCCAGGATGGAGAGGATGAAGAATAGCTTCTTCCCTCAAGCCATTAGGGCCCTTGACAATCCTATTAAGAGTTAGGGCTCCTGCCATATTATTATTATTATACTATTTATTGACGGTATACCATTTATTTATTTTGATCTATTTTACCACGGTCAAATGTTGCTCCATATACGGACTTGTCGTAGCCTGTACAGTGAACCTTTTTTAAACTTTTTCTAATTTTAACCTGACTTTTAATCTTAAATCCCAGTTCTTAATCTTGTGCTGTGCTGTGATACTGTGTTGTCTGTCTGTCCCTCTGTTGTCATCATCATCAATCATGTAGTAGCTGTACTGTAGCTGCTACCATTACGTATGTCTAATGTTTAATTGTATGTTTAATTAGGTCTATGCTATTTGCACCTGTGCAAACAGAATGTTACTTATGTTTAATTATGTTTAAAGTATGTCCATGCCATTTGCATCTATGTGCAGTGAATATGTCACTGTCTTTGGTTTGTCTTATTGCTTTACTGCCTTATTGCTTGTTGCTTCTCTTGTTTTCCTGCACCTATATGCCCTGTTATTTTGCACTATGTTGTAACGGAGTCTACAGCACAAGAATTTCACACGTGATACTTGTACTACGGAGTGACAATAAAAATCTTGAATCTTGTCTTGTTTAGAATGCACAGTATTGGAGTGGCTGCGTCCCTAACTTCACTGCCTTTTACCTGTAATGTGTATGTGACTAATAAAACATTGAACCTTGCTGTAAGAGGCGGAGCAACAGAGAGGTTTGTCAACATTACTTCCTGAAGTGAAATTAAAAGTCACTCAGAGCGACAGCACTGCTGAAGTTAGAAGAGACTCTCTTGCTCTCGAAAGAGAAAATCAACGTAAGTTCATCAGACCTTTCTCAACAATACATCAGTAGAGTTACAAAGGTGAGTACAGCAGATCATATTGACTGTTTAAACACAGCTGAATCCAGATAGGATGTTTCCCTGTGTTCATTTTGCACTGATACTTGTCAAATGATGTTTTCGGTGAAGTGTAATTTAAATACACAATTCAAAATAACCTTTGATATCTAACCTTGCTATTATTATATGAAAGAATTGTGTGCTACAGTATTGTTATTCACACTTTTATTTTATTCTTTTTACTCATTTTATTAATTTTGTCTTTCAACTTCTACCCATTTTTATTACTTGTTTTACTGCACCTTGTACTGCACCTTGCTCTCTGATTAGTGCATTTGTACCTACTTTATGCTCTGTGTTTTTACCTGTAAAGCACTTTGATCGGCCTGTGTCGTTGTAAATGTGCTCTATAAATAAAGTTGACCTGACTTGACTTGATTTTCACTTTTGGTCTCAGTGTCTAGATATGGCTGCTGCCAGCAGTCTCCTGTCTGAAGAGCAGTTTCTCTGCTGCATCTGTCTGGATGTGTTCACTGATCCAGTCTCCATACCATGTGGACACAACTTCTGCAAGAACTGTATCACACATCACTGGGATGTTAATGTCCCGTGCCAGTGTCCTATGTGTAATAAGCTTTTCTACACAAGACCTGAGCTGCATGTCAATACTTTCATAAATGAGATAACTGCTCAGGCCAGGAAGTTAGCTGAGATGAAAGCCAAACCAGGAGAAGTTCCCTGTGACATCTGCACTGGGACCAAACTGAAGGCCCTGAAGTCCTGCCTGGTGTGTCTGGCCTCCTACTGTGAGACTCACCTGGAGCCTCATCAGAGAATCACACGGCTGAAAAGACACAAGCTGATCAATCCTGTGGAGAACCTGGAAGACAGGATGTGTAAGAAACATGAGAGAGCACTGAAGCTGTTCTGCAAGACGGACCAACTGTGTGTATGTAAGTTCTGTACTGAGTCAGACCACAAGTCACATGACATTGTCCCTCTGAAAGAGGAATACAAAGGAAAGATGGCTGAGCTGGGGAAGACAGAGGCTGAAATTCAGCAGAAGATCCAGGAGAGACGACTGAAGATTCAGGAGATCAAACAGTCAGTAGAGCTCAGCAAGGAAGATGCAGACAGAGAGATAGCAGATAGTGTGCAGGTCTTCACTGCTCTGATGCAGTCTGTGGAGAGAGGCCAGGATGAGCTCATTGAGACGATTGAAGAGAAGCAGAAAACAACCGAGAAACAGGCTGAAGGCTTCATCAAAGAGCTGGAACAGGAGATCTCTGAGCTGATGAAGAGAAGTGCTGAGTTGGAGCAGCTCTCATGCACTGAGGACCCCGTCCACCTCATCCAAAGCTTCACATCCCTGAACACTCCTCCACACACCAAGGACTGGACAGAGGTCAGTGTCCACTCATCATATGAGGGGACTGTGAGGAGAGCTGTGGCTCAGCTTGAGGAGACTGTGAGGAGAGCTGTGGCTCAGCTGGAGGAGACTCTCAGGAAAGAGATGGAGAAGCTGCTTGAGGCTGAGCTGAAGATGGTCCAGCAGTATGAAGTGGATGTGACTCTGGATCCTGATACAGCACACACCTATCTCATCCTGTCTGATGTTGGGAAACAAGTAAAATGTGGTGATGTAAAGAAGAATCTCCCAGACAACCCAGAGAGATTTGATCTCTCCATCTGTGTCTTAGGAAAGCAGAGCTTCTCTTCAAGAACGTTTTACTACGAGGTTCAGGTTAAAGGGAAGACCGACTGGGCTTTAGGAGTGGCCAGAGGGTCGATCAACAGGAAGGGAAGAATCGCACTGAGACCACAGAATGGCTACTGGACTATAGGGTTGAGGAATGGAAATGAGTACCAAGCTGCTGCTGACTCTGCTGTCCTCCTCTCTCTGAAGACAACGCCTCAGAAGGTGGGGGTGTTTGTGGATTATGAGGAGGGTCTGGTCTCCTTTTATGATGTAGATGCTGCAGCTCTGATCTACTCCTTCACTGGCTGCACCTTCACTGAGAAACTCTACCCATACTTCAGTCCCGGTCTCAATGAGGGTGGCAAAAACTCTGCCCATCTGATCATCTCTCCTGTCAATCATACAGATTAGACTAATCATTAGGTTTTCTCAGATAGAATTGATTGTAAATTAAAATTACAAATTTACAAATGCAGTACATCCCCCCCCCGCCCCTCTCCAGGTAACTGTTATAGCCATTCTAATGTGTTTTTCTTTAAATAGAACAACAGATACAACACTTCACAGACTTGTCTTAAAGGAGAATTTCGTTTTTTTTCAACCTGGACCCTATTTTCCACACTGTATGTGTCTAAGGGACTCATCGTGACATATTGTTTTCATATTTTTTTGTTTCCAGGTCGAGCAATGTGCTCAAACAACTACACAATGTACTACACAGGGCAATCCCGCACCGCATCGTCAATACACACGTTAATACACACGCTAATAAAACTGCTTGTTTTGCCGCTGGGAGACTCAAACTGTCATTATAGTGTCCGGCAACATGGAAACGACTCGATAGATGGACTCGATATCGAAGATGAAGAAATGGAAACAAAGATTAAAACTCCAGATTGTGCACCCTGCTGACTGACCCTAAGAAGATAAACGACTGTTTTAGAGAGTTTTACACTGAGCTCTACTCGTCTAAGGGTGATACGCGCAATCTGATTTGAATGACTTTTTTGACCCTCTTGAAACCCCCCAACTTAGTGATGCTGCCAGAGAGGATTTAGACTCTGATTTCACATTGGAAGAATTAACTTCTGCCATTAAATCATTCCTATCAGGCAAAGCAGCTGGGCCGGATGGGTTCGGTGCTGAATTTTATAAGAGATTCTGCAACATTCTTGCCCCACTCCTCCTCAGAATGGCATCTAGCTCTAAGAAGGACAATGTTTTGCCTAGAACACTGTATGAAGCTAACATTTCTCTCATTTTAAAAAAAGGAAAGGAGGAAGTATACCCGGCCAGCTACAGACCCATAGTGCTCCAGAACTTTGACAGAAAGGTAATCACTAAAACGCTGGCTACCCGGCTAAAAAAAATAATTTGTCATCCATCATTCATCCTGACCAGACAGGGTTCATCCCGAGTAGGTTATCTTTCTCCAATGTCAGACGCCTCCTTAACACTATATACGCAGATCATAGTAAGACCAGTGGTGCAGCGATCTTGTCACTTGACGCACAGAAGGCGTTTGATCAGGTTGAGTGGCCTTCTATGTTCGAGTCACTTCACAGATTCGGGTTTGGCGAGTCGTTTATATTCTGGGTAAAGCTGATATATGCTGAACATGTCTGACTAGCAGCTAGTCCGACATGTTCAGTTATAACCAACGGTGACAAGTCAGCCAGGTTTCCAATACTTCGCTGAGTCCAGCAGGGTTGCCCTCTCTCGCCGGCCCTCTTCGTCGTTGTGCTCGAGCCCCTTGCCTTAAAAATACGTAGTCACCCAAGCCTTGCAGGCCTAGCGGTCGGAGGCATCGAGACGCGTATCAGTTTGTACGCCGACGATGTAATATTATACGTGCATAATTCAGAGAGGTCGATCCCCCTCTTCTAGAATTAATCACCTCCTTCGGTAAGCTGTCCGGATACACAATTAACTGGACAAAGAGTGACTTTATGCCTCTCTCTGATGTCTTCACTGCTGGTTTCCTGGAAAATCTCCCATCGAAACTGGCAAAGGACCGCCTCACCTATCTTGGCTTGACCATACCCAGAGATTCTAAACTAACACATTATTTAAACTGAACTTTGTCGACTTTGTTTCAAGACTTAAACAGTGTATAGAAAACTGGAAAACCCTGCCCTTTTCCATGATTGGCCGTATAAATTCAATTAAGATGGTTTCTCTTCCCAGGTTCCTCTATCTTTGTCAAAATCTTCCCATCTTTCTCAAATCAGCTTTCTTCAAAAAACTGGACTCTGTAATTCTGTCCTACATCTGGAATTATAAGAACCACAGAATTTCTAAAATCCACTTGCACAAACCCAAATCTGAGGGAGGGCTGGCTTTGCCAGTATTTAGGCACTACTACTGGGCCGCCAACGTTAGGGCTCTGATGTACTGGCGGCAGGGGGCTCCGGGTAACTTAACTCCTGGGGCCCCCCTATGGCTAAAAATGGAGGCCGGCTCTATTGTCAACTCCTCCTTGCCAGCCATGCTTTTTGCTAAGTTGGAGAAACCTGGGACCTTAGGAGATTTGAATTTAAGCTTTGTCATGAAAAACTCTGTCAGAATTTTAAACCAAGTGAGGAGTGTTTTGAATCTACCATTTGTTTCTGTCCACACGCCAATTTGTTCCAATCACTCTTTTTTGGCTCCATGGTCAGACAGAAACTACCATGCTTGGGGTGAGAAGGGGTTGGTTTCCATCAAAGACCCATACACATAGATGGTAATTTTGCATCCCTTGATCTACTGAACAGAAAGTTTGTGTTGCCCGGCGCGAACTGGCTCAGATTCCTGCAAATTAGAAATTATGTTCGTTCCAAGATTCACTCCTTTGAAGTGCTCCCAAATGAACATGCGTTTTTCGATGTGTTGCTGGGCCCTCTTCACTCCAAGCATCGTATCTCTAGATTTGTGTATCTGTTTGACAACTGCAACACAGCCTCTACTGAGAAGATCAGAGAAGCATTGCAGGGGGAGCTTGATATTGATTTATCTGACAGTATATGGGAAAGGAGTCTGTCTGTGGTGCAACTCTGCTCAATCAATAGCAGACACCAGCTTATCCAATTTAAAGTTGCTCACCGTCTTCACTACTCCAAGCATAAATTGCAAAAGATCTATCCTTCTGTCTCACCACTGTGTGACAGGTGTCGGGTGTCGGAGGGCACACTATCTCATGCCTTCTGGTTCTGCCCTTTACTAACGGGGTTCTGGGCCAAAATATTTGATTGGTACTCTAAGGCACTCTAAGAAGGCATGGTAGGATTGCCTTCTGTACCAGGGAGGGTCTGGTGAGACGAAGGAGGAGCGCGGCCGGGAAAACCACAGGGCCTGAGCCTCCATGCACCGAAGGGTCTTTCAATACTGCGGTGTAGCACTAGCTCTATTGCAGCGGATTGGGTGTGATCAGCCCTTCCGCGGGCAACGTTGCAGACAGAGTAGGAAGGCTGATCCGTAGCGGCTGCTTCCGGGACGCGGGTCGGGGTCTTAATCGGCCTCGGCTGGGTCTACTGGGCGAGGGTGTATGATGTTGAGAGACCCGAAACACCTTATGACCCCAGCTATCATCACTGATGACGCGTCCCAGCGCATGCCGAAGTATGTATTTTGAATTGTAAGGCCTACAAAATAACCCTGCAACTGGAGGCGGAACTCGCAATATTCGGATGCTCGGAGTAGGGATGTTCATTTTGAAAAACTTCCATAATCGAAAATCTGGGAAAATTAACGATCAATTATCGATTATCGATCATATTAATAATAACATTTTTTAAATATATATATATATATATTTTTTTTTTTAACAAAATGAATGCCTATGGCAGAAAATACGAAAGACAACGTGTTCTCCTCAATTAACTCTTTATTTCAATGTGTCTCCTCTCCAACACTCTGCTGTCCCCGGCGCATGCAGGTGTGAATTCCCCATGTTTAAAACAGTTTTGTTGGCACAAAGGCCCGTGCCCAGCCAGAAAACTAGAGACTATATGAAGCTCCACCTCACGTTAGTCGGCTGTGCAATGGAGTGGGGCGAGGAGGAACGAATTCCACCCAAACCTAGTCCGCAAATTTTTTATTTTTTTATTTTTTTTTAATAATAACAAAATCGATAAAAATTCCACATGATCGATTCCATTCCTTAACGATCAATTATCGAATTTCGATAACTGATGAACATCCCTAGCTCGGAGTCCTCTCTGAACTTCCCTACAGCTTTGCAGCAATCTCTGACACTCAGGACAACTGTCGCCAAAAAAGTATTCTGAAGGAATGGAAGTCTTCCTCTTCACCTTCTTTCCACATGTGGCTGATGGACATGATCTCTGTTGTACAGATGGAGAGAGACTCAGGTTCCTGAGAACCAACTCACTTAGAAGGTTCTCAACTATCTGGGACCCGTTCTTGGCCTACTTTGACGACGTCAAGAATGACAAGTGACTGAGGTTAGAGGTGGCGGATGGCTCGCCCTTCTGGTTTTACATGGACCCCTTGCGTGGGATCCCACATGCCATAATTTTTCAAGCACAAACACCTTATGTGACTGGTAACACTATGTTGTAATGTTGTTTTTTTGTTTGTTTTGTTTTTCTTTTCTTTCCTGTGTCTGAGTTTGTTTTTCTTGTTTGTGTATTAAAAAAGAGATATATATATATATATATATATATATATAAAAAAAGAAAAAAAAAAGATTGTGGTTGATATTATAAATCATGTATTTTTCTTTATATCCTCTTTTTCTTTTATGTATGGTGTTACTACTTGTTGCATTGCATCAAGCACAGGGATCATAAAAACATCATTGAATTTAATCACTATTTCAGGAGTGTGACATTTTAATTCTACACAATTACTAATGAGCATTAAAACGAGATTAAAGCTGGGCTCAGACTACAGGATTCTGACAATCCTAGCTGATTTTGAAATCTGGCTGTGACACGCACTACAGGAGAATCTTCCCAGATTATCTTCCCTAGAATCTCAAACATGCACACACTACAAGATTTGTAATGTGGCGCACCACGCACTACAGGATATT
>NC_139629.1:26156050-26221050 GCF_964638095.1 Poromitra crassiceps
AACGAGATTAAAACACATTAAACAGCAAATTGAGTAAGTGGTCTGTCTACGCTTCAGGTATCGAGGGTGAAAATACTCATGACTGAAATGAGTCAAGTATACCTGTCTTACCCATCTTATACCTGGATTTTATGGGTTTTTGCTCCATATTTGCTCCACATATAATGCGAGGTGTGCTAATACCAGTGTAACACTCACTCACTGTTCATCTAATGAAATCTTATAAATGTGTGCGTGCCGTGTACCTTCTTCTCAGCCTCTCGCTTGGCGTACTCCAGCAGCAGAGGTTCTCTGTGTTTCTGATAGTAGTCTCTCTGGCAGCAGTCTGACAGAGCCGGCTCATTGGGCAGGAAGTTGCTTGCCCACACCTGTGATGTCACAGGAAGCAGGAAGAAGAGCACAGTGAGTTGCTTCACATGCAACGAGCTAGCTTGTAGCTCCGTTTGTGAAGCCAATGCGTAACTTAAACCTGCATTCTCTTGAGTAGCCGCCCTCAACTAGCTGCAAAAAGAAGTCTGGTACATGGAAGTGAATGGGAAATGTTTTTCTCACTTGATTTATGGCCCCAGTAAACACTTTCCTAATGAGTTTATGACCTCAACCGAGTAAAATAGACCGTTTTGGGGCGTGATTGACAGGTCGCCTGTCCAGTGATCGTGCAGCTCGCCGATCACAGACCAATAGCAGGCCACGCTGTGGCTCTCCTTATCCAAATTAACGTCACTTCGGGCTCCAAATAACCAAGATGGCCTTGCCTGAATAGTGGGTGGCCATAGGAACTCACCTGCCAAATTTGGTTGCTGGACTTTACAGTTGATGAGCTGCATGTACTTTTAGTGGAGAAAAATATGAATAATCCTTACAAATACAATAGGGTCCTAGCACCTTCGGTACTTCGACCCCTAATAATGTACAAGTATCAATGTTCTCCATTCATCTCCCAGGTTTCTGCAGGCTGTAAACTGTATTTCAGATAACCACGAATAAACAGGTATATCTGTTTAAGAAAACCTCCACACTGCGAGTACATCATCATTTAAATACATGTTCCATGGGGATTGTATAGAGTTCCTGTTATCAGTGTTATATGGGTGATATACTGATGATGCTTCCCAGCCTGGTGTGACACCAAAGTGCAGTTTTGAAGTCTCATACTCCCCCCTGCTGTTTGTTTACATATTGCAGCTGCAGCCTCAGCAGACAGCAATTTACTAAGGGTTCTCCCTGGCACTACTACAGCAGGCTATTTTCACTGACTTCAACCAGAGAGGAGGAAATAATCAGCGAAATCAGACGCTGCAGTCTAGTGTTTGTTCGGGGTAAATTAAAACCCTGTACACATATTGTCCACTTCAGAATACTCCGCTTCTGCTCCCTTCCTGCTTGATTCCTACACATTTACTTTTTGCAGCCCACGCTTGGATTTGACACATTTTGGTCAAACGACAATATGACGAATGCAACTGATGGCTGGATAATACGATAACTATCAACTGCCTTATCATTCAATGGCTTCAGATTAATTTCACCGGCAGTCTGCAGCGAATACACTGACTGACATCTATTCTGCACAAATACAATATCTGGTGTACCAGTGTGTCTACAACCATATAAAATGTGTGGTTGTCAGACCTGTTCTGAACAATATTGTTCAATATTCTCAAACTTTTCCAAAACCTGTAAAGCAGTAGCCTGGTATCCAGACCCATATGAATCGCAGAATAGCAGGCTAGTAAAGCAGCTAATTACTTTTCAATACTTATCTTTCTCTGAGGATTTTTTTTAGGAAAGACCTAAGCGACGTGAAGGCCACAAGCTTCAATGAACCTTGTCAGTGTCTGAAGATATTCTAAAGACCTAGCCTAACCTAACCTAGCCTAACCTAACCTAGCCTAGCCTAACCTAGCCTAACCCACATCAGAAAATATATGGCCTTTCATGGCAAAACATACATTTATTTAGAGATGAAGGATGAATTCTGGAGGACACAGTCAATTTAAGCAATTGATTGTGGTGCAAACAGACGTGACGTTTGGAGACAGCGGTAGGGTCTTCCTCAGAGTCAAACCTATGATCACTCAGTCCCTTTTCTGAGAGGCACCGGTTTTGCAAGGTTTTGTGCGGATATTCCCTCTATGTTATACCGGTACATTTATTTATATGAAAATGTTGCAGATGATTAAATGCTCTTCCTATCATCAAGTAAAAAACAACTGCAGGAGAAAGTAACAGACCACCATGGAGAATTGCTCTCAGACTGGTTGGGCAACAACTGCCTTCAGATCGACATGTAATTCCCTGTGGACTGAAGCTTGACATCCACACCTGCGCCCGGCTCTGTCTGGACCCGATGCATCATTTGCATCTCTTGAATGGGCTCGGAGAGCCCGCTGACCCCTGGCCGACTGTGCCGTGGAGAGCCCGCTGACCCCTGGCCGACTGTGCCGTGGAGAGCCCGCTGACCCCTGGCCGACTGTGCCGTGGAGAGCCCGCTGACCCCTGGCCGACTGTGCCGTGGAGAGCCCGCTGACCCCTGGCCGACTGTGCCGTGGAGCCAGACTCTCATGTTGGCACCTTGCGACGCAGGTTCCACCTGGAAGCCAGCTGGTGTCCGAGGGGGAGATCACACTAGTGAACAGGCTCCAGGAAGCTGTCCTAATGTCACTCCGGGCGCCACAGCTTCTGTTCGGAGCTGCTGTGGTAGCGCCAGGCGGCAGCACGGCGGGCCAGATGACAGTCAGCTCGACAGAACAGGAGTAGTGGACAGCGCCGTGTTACCGGGTCACGACTGACCGCTTCATTATCACGTATGAGAGCAACTTCCGGTCCCATAGATGTTGATCCCATCACATGACTTTTTTAAGTCTACCTCTTTCTCTCTCTGTCATTCTTCCTCCCACGCTTTCTCTTTCTCCTGAGATCTGGAGCACCCAGAGAGGTGTGTGTGTGCGCGCGCACACACACACACACACACACACACACACACACACACACACACACACACACACACACACACACACACAGCAGGTGCAAACAGAAACACAGTCACACTGGTGATGTCAGTCTGGAGCCAATCGACGGCTTCTATCTTAATGTTAAGAGGGGGAGATGAGGAGAGGAGACAAGAGAACAGACACTTGTCCTGAATAAATCAGTTGAAAGTAACGCATCTCTACTTGGCTGTCAAAGTGATTCCAAAGAGCCAACAACAAGTGCAAATTGGACCCATGTGACAAGACAGCATTGTGCCTAACCGTATGTGCTACACTATTTGCTATTTGGTGCTTGGCTTTGTAAGCAGCAGTGATGAGGAAAAAGATGTCAGCTTCAGTGGTGCAAAACCCCACTCTGAGGACATTTTGGATTGTACTTGCAATTGAAAATGTTGATTTAGAAATTAGGATGCTATGCTAAAGATTAGAGTTAGCAAATATGTGGTGTGTGTGTGTGTGTGTGTGTGTGTGTGTGTGTGTGTGTGTGTATATCACCTGACAGTGAGGGTGGGGGTTTGAACAACCCATCGTAGCTCCTTTATTCTCAAAGATCTACAAAAAAAGAAAAAGAAAAAAAATAAGATAAAAAATATGAATAGACTGATACAAACATCTTGTTGTTCCTAATCGTTCTCTAATATCAGCAGTGTTGTGTCCGTCACCAGGACACCTGCTATTGTCAAATAATTAATCTACAAGCACACATGTATAATACAATACACACAATACAAAAACATACAAAGAATGAGAGGAAGAAAATAGCAATAACAGCCAATAGATAACACTAACATAATACACCCTCATTCAGCCATACAGAGACAGAGGATCAGGTCATGTGATGAACCAAAAATTCACCCATTTGCTACTTAGGTACAACTTACAGCAGTTTACCAAAAGTACACAATGCTTTCTGCCACAATGTCTGTAAGTATCTCTGTACTTCCATCTGCAAATAGAATCTTAAAATGCAAACAGTTTACAATGTGCACGTGACGTCGTCTGCATACATTTCTGTTAATATGTTCTACCACCTCTGTATACCTGATCATGTGAACAGTATGTGTCCCGTACCTGAACCCAGGGGTAGGTGGAGCCCAGTTCCTCGACAAGCTCCGCCCACTTGTCAATCACCTTTACAACCTCGTCCCGTGTCATGAGGGGGAGGGTGACGTCGGACCACGGATGGAAACACATGACCTTACTGAGAGAGAGAGAGAGAGAGAGAGAGAGAGATAGAGATGGGAGAAAGAGAGAGAAGATGAGGTATATTTATTACCGCATTTTAAAATGGATTTCGTTTTCTTTTGATGATTGATGTAAAGCACTTTGAGTTGCATGTTGTATCATGAAAGGTAGACAATAGAAAGCAGACAGAGACAGACAGACAGACAGGCAGACAGACAGGCAGAGAGACAGACAGACACAGACAGACAGACAGACAGACAGACAGACAGACAGACAGACAGACAGAAAGACAGATCTCTCCCATCTTCCCTCTGGCTCTCAATTCTTAAAATGGTCTTGTATTATGAATAATGTTTTTTGTTTTTCTGTCTGGAATAAATAAGTGATAAATGTGCTCTGCTACTGCCTTGCCCAGGTTTGTCTTTAAATATATATATATATATATATATATATATATATATATATATATATATATATATATATATATATATATATATATATATATATATATATATATATTTGGGGAGTATATATTTGGGGAGTGACCTGGGTAAATAAAAGGTTAAAGCGATGATCCGTGAGATTCTTGTTTTGATTTTGGTGCAAGGAAACAGGAAACAACAGTGTGTTAGACAAATTGATGAGGGACCAAAGGCTTGAACAGATCAGAAGCAGTGAAGCAGCGGAGAGACTCAACTCCTGCTAGAGGAATATGAAAGCCAACATGTTGCTATTGAATTCAACTGTTTTTACTCTGTGCCTTTTCTCCCTTCAACAAACTCACCTTCTGCCATCCACCTCAAGAATATTGACATTTTCAAAGTTAAACCCCCTGCTGTGAGTTTTAAAGTTAAACCTCTGATCAAAGCGTAAAGTTTAAGAGCAACAGGATTACAGTAAATCTAGGTTCAACGTCAAAACTAAACTGTGTAAAAGAAGGTTTAAATGTAATCTTGCTTAGTCAAGAAGGTTTAAAGTCTGGTGCAACATAATTGATTGATAAATCATGATTTAGTTTAGTCCATTTTAAACCCACTCATACATCGATAACGAGTGAAGAAACACTTATTTGTGTCTCTCACATTCACAGCATCATCTCGTTAAAAGGAACACTACTACATCACAGGATGGGAAACCAACTCAGATGTGTTTCTGTGGAAATACAAAGCGATACCTGAACATGTATTGCATTTTGTTCCAAAACTATTTCACAAATTCACGTCATGAGCCAAGACATTGATGTCCAACTGAACAAGATGGTTTCAGGGAGCGAACAAAGGTCGCAGATGTCAGCAGTATAGGCATCAAAGATTGTCAGCATGTGTGTGTGTGTTTGTACTCTATAACTCAGGTACCTCGAGAGACCACCTCGACTAGACAGTCAGGCAGAGACAGAGTGAAACTCCTCTCTACAGTCAGGCTCTGCTCTGCGCCAGGTAGCGAGTGCAGGCTCAATAATTCAACATAACTTCAATGTCTATGCTCTGAGCAAAACAAAATAAAATACTTGTATTAATGAATTATATATGCCCAAGATCAAGTCAAGTCAGAACAAATCAAGAGTCCAGTATCAATTTAATGTCTTAAAGAAAACTACCGGTAAATGTAAGACATTTCAATGCAATATCATGAGTTTGATTTCTAGAATCGTTTCATCTTCAATGAATTCAATCATTCTATACAAATTCAGAAAACAGAATTTAAATTCAGTCGTCTGTTGGAACAAATCTCATCACTTTCCATCTGTCTTTTACACCAACACAAGGTCTCAAATTAAGACTTTAGAAACCTTTTCCAAATTCATCAAAGTACAAGTTGAGTCTCTAGTATTCCCTTCATGCATCAAGTCAAGTCGCAAGCAATTAAAACCGTGACTCGAGTCCCCACTTCAGAATCAGAATCAGAATTAGAATCAGAATCAGAATCAGAATCAGAATCAGAATCAGAATCAGAATCAGCTTTATTGGCCAAGTATGTAGACATACAAGGAATTTGACTCCGGTATACGTTGCTCCCAATGTGCTTACAAGAGAAAAAGAAAAGGTATTCATGCATACAAGCTAAAACAACAAAAATGAAAACCATTACTATAGCATCTAAATAGTTCCACCTTATTTTAATTTAAATATGACTGGGCCATTGTTATGGCAACAGCCCCATCTGTTGGTGGTACAGGAGTAAAACATCTAACTGTGAATGAATGATTTCTTTGCATGTATAGTTCAAGATTCCCTGACACAACTAGCATGCAGTGCACGCAGTGCACGCATGCAAATGATAAGCTCCTCCTAAATAATACAGTAGTTGATTGTGAGCATTTAATTTGACTGGCTTTTTACTGATTGCTGTAATTGCATTCATCAGGTCCTGAATGCTGAGTTGTTGATCTATTATAATTATAGTTTTTAAAAAGAACGTTGCTCATGATAATGAGGCATTCTGGAATATATCTTTTTTTAATTTCACTTTGGGTTAATCCCCTCAGTGTTTTCATAAGTGAGCTTAATATGCCATTATGACTTCACTACATTTGAACGTGTATTGGTGGCCTGTCACATTTCCATTTAAAAAGAATCTGTCATTTGGGCTGCGGACATCTTGGCTCCAGCACGGTGCCAGTGTCTGGATGCATGTCTTTAATGCAAATAAATGAAAATGTTTCAAACATGGCAGACCAGTATGAGGCCGAGACAGTGTAACAACACTGATGGGAAACATAAACACATCATAGCCATCATAACCAACACAATAACAATATAACAACAATACTCCTGTTAGAATCTGATGTTTTTCTCTTACCAGACGCCCCTGGCAGCTTTAGACTGGAACAGTGGATGATCATCTGGGCCTGAAAAGCACAACAGAACAACTGAGCACACGTACGACTACAGTACCAAATAAATTACCTCAAAGTTTAAATTTTGATTCTGTCTAATACACGAATCCTACGGCCAATTTGTGTAGGCCGCCATTAGTGGGGACGCCATGACTGCGGGGGCAGGTCCCCGCAGCTAGACTGTGCTGCTGCAGACTGCAGTCACGCTATGCCAAATGAATCACAGCATCATGAGCGTCATGAGCTGGATTGATGACGTGAGACAGTGGCCCCAAGTTACTGATGAAGGTAGGACCTTATTATGGATGGGGATAGTAATTATTCAAATTATAAATAGCGGAAAAATTACCACTTAACGAGCCGCATTTCAAGTGACGCTATGTGTAAACATGCTAATGTTAACGTTACTGTAACTAGCTAGCTAGCATAAACAATCAAGTTGCATGTCATTGCACACCAATTACATTAGTAAAAATTAAAACAATACGAATTTGTGTTTTTATAGACATTCAAGAGCATTTTATTAATCGCCTGGCTTGTGATGAGCAACAGAATGCCAACTACAGGTCACTCATCGAGGGTCAAAATGACCTGAGCTCGGGATGGGTTGGCCAAATATTGCACAATCTACCAGATGATGAACACATCATTCTGAAAGCACCTGTCCGATATTCACAGTCCATCAACAACCATCATAATGTTGACATAACCCATGTCATAATCACTGTTAGCTTAGGCTAGGCAGCTGCAGCTGCATGCTACTCATTATGAGGTGAAATAACGTTAGCGATTTACGACTGTTACACGAAAACCTACCGTGCTGTTGTTATTTGGAACAAAGTCCTTTCTGTTAATATTCTTGATCCACCTCTGGCGAACAGCTCGGTCCTCTGCACGTCCAGGGAATCTATATTTGTATGTTTATGTAACGTTATGGTTTCAGACAGGGGCACTCTTCATGTAGCTAACGCTAGTAAAGGCTTGTGTAACGCTATTTCACATTCTATTCTCTTCCAAAGTTGAAGTTTGCCACTACTGTTGGGGCAGCTGATAACGGCACAGCTTCTTTCCGATTTCCTAGGCATCGTTGTCAAAAGTAACGTTGAATAAAAATGTAAATGTAAAAATATAAGGCTACACTCGAGGACAGCTTGCATTCAAACGCGCGCGCCATGTATTTCCCCCTGGAGCCACCGCAGTAGGTCACCGCAGTAATGGCAGCTTGTTTACATCTGCGACTTCGCAGGATTCGTGTATACTGCGTGTAAGGAATGTACTCCTCAAATGATTAGACTTAACTGGAAAGAAAGTTGTAGAAATGTAGTGGGGGAAAAAAATCAAGTGACTTCATTTTGCTATAGAGATACACTTGAGAATACTTTTGCAGAATATGGCAAAAATATGTATGTTTACAAGTCATTTGTGTAGTATTGACTGATTAGAAAGCAAAAGCAAAACAAATAAATCTACCAATTGGATGAAATAATTTTACAACGCAAATCAACTTGTTCCAGATTTTTCTTTAAATACTTTTATAACATAATCATATGACAGCGCGTAAGACATTTATGTCCAGACAATTCTTAAAACAAATGAGATGACGTCATGCTACTGGCAGAGATTCCCCAAGCCATAAAAAAAATGACCCTTGACCTTTGTGACAGTACTTCAACTTGGCTGGTTAACCCACTGATACCTGGTGCAGCATTTGTGTGTGTATCCCTTTAAGGCCACAAACCATACGCCGTTCGCGGTCTTAAAGGGATACACACACAAATGATGGATATACACGCAAATGCTGCATCAGGTATCAATGGGTTAAAGTCAGCAGATTCGCAGCATCAGAAGCCAATCTACCTGGATCTGGAGCATCAGGCTGGAGAGCAGGGAAGTCGTTGTCAAACACAAAGGTGCTGTCATACTCTAAATTTACCTAGAGATAGAGAGAGTGGGGGGGGGAAGAGAGAGAGACAGACAGAGACACAGAGACACAGAGAATTATTGGCTATCAGATGTCAGCATCTGTCTCATAGCAATAAACCCTTGCATTTTGGAGTTGTTTCTTGTGGTTCCGATTACATTCTCACTGCTAACGATCCACACTGAAGTTCACTTATTAGAGGAGTCAGACTTGCATTTTCAGCCGTCTTGGTGAGGATATTTGGTGCTCTACCCAAGGCCTAGGCATGGGCATGTGTACTCGATTTGAAGTTGAACGTCAGTATTCAATTTGTTCAACGGTTCAATGTAGAGTACTTTTCTTTTTGCCTTCTAAACATAACACATGACATAAATATGAAAGCATTAAGTTAAGTTAAAGTTAAGTTATCCTTTATTTATCCCCATGGGGAAATTCATCCTCTGCATTTGACCCATCCTCTACTAGGAACCTTCCTAGAACTAGGAGCAGTGGGCAGCCGCAGTGCAGCGCCCGGGGACCAACTCCAGTTCTTTTGCCAGTGCCTTGGTCAGGGGGCACTGACAGGAGTATTAACCCTAACATACATGTCTTTGATGGTGGGAGGAAACCAGAGCACCCAGAGGAAACCCACACGAACAAGGGGAGAACATGCAAACTCCACACAGAAAGGACCTGGGACGGACCGGAGTTCGAACCCGGGACCTTCTTGCTGTGAGGCAACAGTACTAACCACTGAGCCACTGTGCCTTAGATAGTAAGAGATATTGTTACAGCCTGTAGCCTAACTAAATTAACTGTTTAGCATTAGTCAAACTTTGGTTCCCCGTGTGTGTTTCCAGCCGGACATGGACACCTACCCGCATTTTCGCTTTGGTGTTCGGACCTTCTTACATTTGATTATTTTTTTGCAAGTACTTGAATATTACTCACCATCATAATTTAATAAGAGTTACTCTACACACACACACACACACACACACACACACACACACACACACACACACACACACACACACACACACACACACACACACACACACACACACACACACACACACAAACCAAACTAAAGGAGTAAACACTGAAGAGTTAGAATAAACCACCCAAGCATGTTTGGTGTGAGCAGGACCATGCTGTTGCTCTAAACATTGTATGGTCTTGATTAAGGATGAGCAGGAGTACTCGTTCATAACGTTACTACTCGATTAACGTTTTTCTCCCATTCAAGTACTCGCACTTTAACCACACAGGGGGAAATCCCTGATGCAAATGAGACAGACACAGCATGTACACAGCAGATTACCCCTGCTCTATCATTACCATAGTAATAGATATTCTTACAGGCCTATAGGACGAATCAGCGTGACGTCACTTGCCACCCAGAAATGCGGAACCCCGCGGCAGTTAATAGTATGAGTTGTGCCAAACAAATGTTAATATCTCAAAAACTATACATCACATCGCTTATATTTTGACATTCTGAGTGAGAGCAGAATTAGCTCAAGAGTTTGATGTATAATATATGCATGTCTTGTTAAAGTTGTGTGAACTGTCGCAGTTTTTAAAATGTAAACAGCCGGCGGTGTCTGACTCTAGCCGGCTAGAGTCAGACACTCACGCCACGCACCACTTGGGCTCCATAGGGTTCCATTGCCGTTGCCACCCAGTGACGCAGTTTGTTTACCAAAATGCTCCTCGGCTGATCCCTCATATAGCCTACGATAGCTTAACGTAGCCAAACTTTGGGTCCGCTTGTTTCCCCTGTTTTCACCCGTATTATTATACAAAAAGGATGCTATTAGGCTACATTAATAAATGAGTACTCGAGTACTCGTTCATGAGTTAATGAGAGTACTCAAATATTGAAATGACTTAAAATACCCATCCATGGTCTTGATGTGCGTGCACTTGCTCAAAACTAGCCATCCCATCTCTCCATCCTTACCTCTCCGTTAGCTCGCGTGTTCCCGGGACAGAGCGGGTTCCTGGGGTCGTGTCTGGGGACGTGTTCCTCAGGAGGCTTCTCTACCTGTCCTGCCCAGGGCCTCTTCATGCGGTGGGCCGACACCAACACCCAGCTGTCCCTCAGGGGGTTGTAACGCAGGTGCTGGTGCTCTGAGGGGGGCAAGAGACATGCAACGGGACAGGGGGGATGTCAACACCCAGAAGTGACCAATACACACACCAGGGCTGAGCAGTACATTGATATTATGTCGATACTAGATATCGTCTTAGATATTGTAATATTGTGATATGGCATCCAATACGTGTTGTCAAAAGTAGGAAAAGGCTGCATTACAGCAAACTGATGTCATTTTCCGAACTTCCCAGATTTTTCTATAGCTGTTCTATGATTTGACTTTACCCACTTAGTCATTATCCACATTAGCGATAAATATTTATAACAAATCTCATTATGTAAATAATTTGAGAAAGCACCACTATTGTCCAATATCGATATTGAGGTATTTTGTCAAACATATTGTGGTATTTGATTTTACACACACACACACACACACACACACACACACACACACACACACACACACACACACACACACACACACACACACACACACACACACACACACACACACACACACACACACACACACACACACACACACACACACACACACACACACACACACACGAATGGAGAGAAATGTACGTTGAACTCCATTCAAAAATCCGGTAGTTTATTGCTGCCTCAGTGCCTTGCTTGTCGGAGAGATATCTGGTGGAGCATGACATGTGACATATTTATCATTATGGTTTTCTGGTATATTCGACACGTAGCTAGATAATCCGAGATAATCCACCAAGCAGCACTTTATTTTAACAAAATTGCAACTTTTAGTATTGGTTCACACTGCTTGCTCGCTACCGCCGTGTTTTGATGGAGGAAGCTTGTGGAAACATGCTAAATAATTCTAAAAGTTGAGTTTTTACTCAAATAAGTGCACTATGGTGCAAGGCATCTATGCCGAGTTGAAGAGTTAATCTTGATATTTAGTAAAATGTGTTTAATTGTGTTCCAGCAGTTGTGTGTCATTACGGTTAAGCACGACAACATTAAACGGCTAGATTCTGAATGGACTTTTGCTACTATAGTGAGCTCCATACCTTTCGGATCAAAGCTGACTTCTCCTTTGCTGCTCATACCGATTGTCTATGAAAGTTGTTTGAAACCTCTCAGCTCGACGATATTAATTCATGAAATCAATTCTTTCTTATTCTTTTTACTTTGACCACTACACCAGAGTGACTACACTACTGTATGCTTGTTTGTTGGTCCCATGACAAGATCCTTCCAATCTCTTCCTGTTTCTTGACTAGCGAAAACAACGCGCCATTTGTCAGAAATCAGCAGTAGATGAAACATCTCCAGAACACCTCAAATAAGGCAAACAGTTTACAAAATAATTGATGGTATCATACGAATATGTTGAACTCAATAAAAGTATCTTAAAAGTGTTGTACCTGGACATTTATGTTCTGTATAAACTCAAAATAAAATCAAAACTGTAAAAGGAGGTTTTAGAATAACCTGGCAACATCGCTGGCTACAAGTCTGATCCGGCCTCTGATTGGCTGGTCCGCACATGACCAGGAAGAAGCTGTCACACGCCTCCTCTGCCCAGTTTTTTAACGACCTGTCTGCTGCTCTGAGTCTGTGCGGTCTGTGCACATGCAGCCGAGCCTGCTGCCTGTCTGTCTGTTGCGTCTGTTGTCCCAGCCTGTCTGTCTGTGTGGACCTGTCTGAGTGAACCATGCCTGTGCTTAAAAGCATTTTGAAACTCGTTGCGTTGGGCGTCTTCGCCCTGCTCGCGGTGCTGCTGCTGCGGCACTGGATGGCCACCAAGCAGTATGTTTTCAACAGAGAAGACGTCGCCAAACTGGCCAAACAGCACGCAGGTGAGTTCACACAGGTAACATGAACCCGCGCTTCAGTCCGCGTGTGTTTCACTCAGATGTAGTTCAAAATGCAGATCATGAATATCTCTCTGCTGCCTCTCTCTCGTTCAAATTCAAACAGGCTTTGACAGAAGAAAACTAAACTATAACAAACAAAAACGTACTACTCAGAACATGAAGCAGTCAAACTCGGTTAAATCAAATGACAGGGCCGTGCAGCAGCACTTAGTGCATCGTAACTGGTCCTATATTCATACATTTCATTGACATCTTGTGTAACTGCATAAGTGGTCATCAGCATGATGGCCTCCAGCTTCTTTCACTCTGAGGTTATTATTATGGCCCATTAAATATATTGAGCAATAAACGACATTGACCTTTCGTCAGCCACTACTACAGTGCTATGTTGACAAGGTTTGTTTACTTTTAATCTAGCTGTCCCATCTGCTCAATATTTCACTTTGCAGAGAAAGTGAAAGTGCTTGATTTGATGATGATGATTAAACAAACCACATTTGATCTTGATTTTAAGTCAAAACAGATTTTTATTTTCTAAACCCAAGAAAATAGTTTCTACACATTACTCCCCACATGCCTGTCCACTTTACTCTTGTCTTCAACCTTTCTCTCCCCCCCCCCCTCTCAGGCCAGGACCATGAACAGGCCTTCTCCAAGGTGGTGGTGGAGCTCAGAAAGAGGTAATAAAACATAACAATAAAACACACATTTTGCACCAGAAATAAGCGTGTGTGTGTGTGTGTGTCTGTGTGCGTGCGCGTGTGCGTGTGTTTAAAGCCAGCTAACAGCCTGTCCTGCCTTGCAGGTTCCCGGGCCACATCTTGCCAGATGAGGACCTGCAGTGGGTGTTTGTGAACGCGGGAGGCTGGATGGGCTCCATGTGTCTGCTGCACGCCTCGCTCACAGAGTACGTGCTGCTGTTTGGCACCGCCGTGGACACAGGAGGGCACTCAGGTGAGGAGGAGGGTTGAAGAGGATGACGACAGTGGGTGTTTTCACACCGTTGTTTAATCAAACTTTTGTTCTGTTGTTTCCCCCTTGGTGTGGTTGGTTTTGGCAGGTGTGAACGCAGCAATCGCACTTGGATGCCGAACAAAACAGCCGGAATAAAATGTAGTTCGCCACTTCCCGTTTTAGCACGGGTCGAAGCAAATAAAGGGATTGCAGCGACAACCAAATTGACGTGATAAAAGCATTGGCTGTAAGTTACGCGAGGGGACATAACGCGAGGAGACACTGACACAGAGTTCATTGATCTACTGAAAAGGAAGTTTGGGTTGCACGGCACAAACTGGCTCAGATTCCTGCAAATCAGAAATCATGTTCGATCTAAGATTCATGCCTTTGAAGCGCTCCAAAAGGAACATGCCTTTTTCAATGTTTTGCTGAGCCCTCCTCACTCCAAGCATCTTATTTCTAGATTTGTATGTCAGTTTGATAACTGCACCATGGCCCCTACTGAGAGGATTAGAGAAGCATGGCAGAGGGAACTTGGTATTGATTATTTGGTTATTTATCTGACATTATATGGGAAAGGAGTTTGTCTGTGGTGCAACTCTGCTCAGTTAACACATTCACTGCCAGCCGTTTTTTTTTTACTGTAGGTAGCTTCTGCCAAGGTTTTTTTTTGAGGATTCTGGCTCATCTTTCAACAGCCGAGGATTATTTTCTGCTAAGATTTTGTGAACACAAAATATCTCAAAAGAACTAATAGAATGTGTGCTTTCTCTGTCTAAAAGAGTTAGTTTGTAGAGTTAGTAGTTATGTAGGCATTAACACTTGAATACAGCATGGTTTCAGCGTCTGAAAATTTAAGCTGAGAAAAATGCCTTTTTGTGAAATTCGATAGAACAGTCACTTTAACCATTCATTTTTGGCATCAGTAAGACGTCAGACATCTAAACAATAGTTTTGAACAGTAATTTCCTCCATAACAGCAGGAAACCCCCCTCTCCTTCAAACTCCTCCCTCCGTGTGTGTTCTCCTCCTGCCTCCCTGGCTCTGCAGCGGGCGTGTCACAAGCGAGTTGCTGCTGCTGCTGCTGCCTGTCTGCTGGCGGCCGCTCTTTGGGCGAGTCTGGATGGGCTCGCTCGTTTCTTGGGGTTTCGGTTGAGAGCTTTGATGAAGCTTTTGCGATTCTGGTCTTATTTATGCTGCGTGTTTCAAAGTGTGTTCCACCCGTAATCTATTATGCAAATTTGCAATCCCCCACCGCCAGCTCCCTGCGCGAAAGCGAAAGCGTTTTCGCCAATCCATTTTCATGAGAATGGCTTCCTCACGCGGCTGTTTTTGCTTGGCTTTCTCTCGTCTGGAGAGCACTGTCGCCACTTAGTGGGTCGGTAAAATAGATTATACACATTCAATACCTCCCATATTTTAATATGAGATGTAAAAGGGGTTGATCGACGTCCCACCGTCAAAAAAAAAAAAAAAAAAAAATTTAAGACGAGATATCTCGTCAACGGCAGTGAACCGTTTTTTTTTAAGACGAGATATCTCGTCAACGGCAGTGAACGTGTTAATAGTAGACACCAGCTGATTCAATTTAAAGTTGCTCATCGTCTTCACTATTCTAAGCATAAGTTGTTCTTCCCCTCTGTCTCACCACTGTGTGACAGGTCTCAGAGGTGTTTCATGCCTTTTGCTTCTGCCCATCACTGACGGGATTCTGGCCCAAAATATTAGACTGGTACTCTATAAGGCCTACTAAATGACCCTTCTGCACTTTGAACTTTACGTCAAAAGCCCAAAAACTGTCTCCATCATGTCATCTCCTCACTTCCTGTTTCCTCTCTCTCCTTCTGTTCTCTTCTTTTCTCATTTCCCCTCTCAGGCTTCAAATCTTTACCAAACTCTTCTGGATTCAACACTTGAACACTGTTCAAACTGCACTGACCTACTGCTTCTCTGTGACCCATCTATGCAACTTGTGTTGATTGTAGTACATTGATGTGATGTGTGTTAATTTGTGAGACCAAAGACAATTGACCCTTTCTTTCCTCAACAATAAAGTTCTATTTTATTTTATTTTATTTTTATTGTATTGTATTTTTTTCTATTCTCCGTAGTAAGCTTGACTCTCTCCCTCCTTCCCTCCCTCCCTCCCTCCCTCCTCTCAGGTCGTTACTGGGCAGAGATTTCTGACACCATCATCTCTGGCACCTTTAGACAGTGGAAGGAGGGAACTACTAAGAGTGAAATATACTATCCTGGTAATGCACACACACACACACACACACACACAATGCTTTCTTATAATAAAAAACAAAAATCAGTTTCACTGTGTTCTCTCTTAATGATTGAACACAACGTATAGCCGGCATAACCTGTATCCTCTTCATGAAAGCACAACCAGTAAAAATCTTCATGAAAGCACAACCAGTAAAAAGCAGGCAAAATAATGTTCAAAACAAATGGGTTATATAGAACAGAGTAAAATAAAGAAAAGCAACAGAATATTACAGGGTATCCATGGGGTCTTGAAAAGTATTCAAAGTTGATAAATCAATTTAGGGAAAATGAAGGCCCTTACCTTTTTATGAGGTATTAAATGGTGTAGCTGATTGTGTTAGATGGGCATATGATATTGTCTCATATCGATCACAGACCCTTGAATTGAATCAAAATCATATCGTGGCAGACTTTGTGATATCAGCAAATGTCGTATTGTTGTCCAAAATAATCTATAATATCGTATTGTGATGAAACTTGCGATTTAGAACCTGACCATAGATTGTAGGCTGCCTTTGCAACATCTGGCCAGGGAGAGCAGATGGAAACTAGCCGTCCAGGCTAACTCTGGCTCACTTACTGTTACTGTTGAATGTGTTGATTGGTGTGCATTGTCCCTGTGAAATAAACTAATAAAGTAAAATAAATTTACATCCCTACCCTATCGCTGATGTGATGAAAGTGCCGTTGAGGTATTAAAATATATTTGAATTTAACTTCAGGATTCCTGTATATACCCTGGATACACTGAAAGTGCATAAAAACAGTGCAGTTTGTAAAAAGAGAGAATAGAGAGACAGTAAGTCACGTGCAATGAAACGGGTAAAGAACAGTAGCAAAAAGTGAGAGAGGACAGTGGGACATCTGTAAGTGTATGCCATCCTTGTTTTTCCTATTTCCTGACGTCCACCCCCCACCCCCACCCCCACCCCACCCCGACAGGTGACACCATCGTTCACGGCGTAGGAGAGGCCACGGCAGTGCAGTGGAGCGCGGGCACGTGGATGGTGGAGTACGGCCGCGGGTTCATCCCGTCCACGCTGGGCTTCGCTCTGGCCGACAGTCTGTTCAGCACGCAGGACTTCCTCACCGTGTTCTACTCCGCGCGCGTCTACGTCAAGGCCCTGCTGCTGGAGGCCGGCACGCTGCTCACACAGGCCGGCGTCTTCTGAGACGCCCGGCCGGTGCTCCGGACATCCGCAGCCGGACACCGCCGACATAAAGGGTACTGATTTTCAACCAGCTTTGTATCATTACAAAATCATATAGTAATGATTCAATGCTGGTTGAAGATCGGCAAAGTGGCCGTTTAAGAAAAACACCTTTTCGACATACACAGTTTAGCCCCCCGGACCACTACTTTACCTTCTGCTGAAAGTCCGTGGCAGATGATTCCAAGTCATTCAACCTAACGATGCAATGGAGAGAGCGCAGGGAATGTTTTGCTTCCCACGAGGGGTGTATTTCTCACCAAAACTGCAAAGCCCCAAGACACAGCACCCAAGATCACATCATCCTCAATTGAGAGTTAGACCTTCGCCTCTCTGATCTTCTCCATGTCGCTCCATACGAAGGAGATTGCTCTGAAAGCCCCCACACTGCCTACAGAGTCAGTGAAGGTCTTCTGTCTTCTGAGGAAGAGCGAACACCTGAATCCCACTACTACTGAAAACACAAATGATCCATAGTCTCATCAAGGAGAAACTAAACTCCAAACTCAAAGCGGTGCAAAGCTTGACAGCTAATGGTGAAAAGCATGCCAGGCGATGTGACTACCTGGGGTGCGTTCAACAGCCCCAGCATGTAGCATGCCAGGTGATGTGACTACCTGGGGTGCGTTCAACAGCCCCAGCATGTAGCAAACAAGTTGACAAAGAAATGGCAGCATAACAGATGGCCATTCCAGTAGCATGCTTTTTACCATTAGATGTCAGGTTTTACACAGATTGAGGTTTGGGCTTTCCTCTTCAAGGTCGGTACCTCTCGCCAAAGCTGATCAGTCTTCTGAGGAGGAGGAACTCATCTGTGTTCCCAAGTTGGACTGTTCTAACTGCAGTGGCTGTTTGATAGGAAAAACTACTAGACAATCTTTTACCAGCCACATAAAATTAAAACAATGGAACATTTTCACTGCCACAATCCAACAACAAATGATCGAATCTAATGATAAGAATGGACAATCTATCAAATAAAACATTATCACAGCAAATAATGAATGTTCCGTCATCAAATATTGAGAAATGAATGATTTGACATGTGTATTCATTATTTGATGTGAGCTTTAATTTTTATCATTAGATTTGATAGTTTGTTGGATTTGGGCAGAAAATGGTCCACAGCAAAGGAAAACGGTTTACAATAAAACTATGCAATGTTTAATTTTCGACTCAAGACACAAAAGCGTACACAAAATATAACCTAAATCCAAAGCGTTATTTATTTAAGGCCAATCGGTATAACCATTGCATATTTTATATACACAAGAATCCAGCTGTGTGAAGATCGGCACAACTTAAAATACTCCTCGAAACTGACACCAAAAACCCAGGTTAACCCCACAGACCATGCCCCTGTTTCCTTGCACATGGCCGATAAAGAGTTGTCTACTGTACACCAGATATTTTTGAAAATGTTCAAAACCGTCTGACCCCCGTTCCAAAACAACGGCTATATCGTTCAAGAATGACTTCATGTGAGATGTGTGTGTGATGAAACCTTGTCTTTGTCTAATCTGAGCTGTTATATGCAGCACGTTGCCAACTCAAGACAGCAGTGATTTGTAACGTTTGTAATTTAGGTACTCGTTCTCAATGTGTGCTTGACTATTTTGTAGCTACTGTGCCGTTTCACACAGTTTTCATTTCACACGCTTTATGTTGTAAAGGATTTGGCAGAAAATTTAAACATAATATCGCCAGCCAACAACACAGTCAGTCTAGTGCAGTTAAGACACCGTTTCTTCACCTTTGGCTCCCAAAACAAGACTGTAACTGTACAAATCCTGTTCTGTATGTGGATCTGGATTCCATCAGGCGTTGTCGTAAAAACAGACTCAGTCCAAAATTGTATTTGAAATTATTTTAGCTTATGCTTTGCCTAAACACTAACGGCACAATATTAAAAACTGGACATGTAGGGATGAACTTTAGTGACATTGGGCCTTGACCAGGCAAGACTCTTTAGCTCTGATCTCCTTGGCCTCCGTTCATCTCCTGGCTAATGGGGAGGTTTGCACTATCTCGACAAGAACACAAAACACTATGCAGATTTTGCACCTGAACTTGACATTGAAAGGCAATTGCAAAGTGGTAAAAGATTTCACATACAGTTTGGACTTCCTCTGTGTTTTCACATTGTACTGATTGCTGTCTACTCTATGAGCAGGAATGGCAGAAAACCAAGGCCTTTTGAAAATGTAATGACTTGTATTTATGACTGGTCTAAGCAATGGCTGCTGTTGAATGAAAATCTTTCTTCCATCTGCTCCCTTTCCTTTTCGAGTAAAACTGGCTTATTTTCAGATGGAGAATAAAGACAAGTTGCACAGTGGTTTTAGAATGGTTTTCATGGGACCTATATCAGCTTTCAGTGGAAGTGAAAATATACCCAAACAGAACTGGAGTTAATACTGTACCTTGTCCTTGTGAATGTTCATGGACATTTTACTGTGAGATGAACTGCCGATGCCAGCACAAATAAATGCTTTTGGAGGAAAATGTTAAGAAGCTGAGTTTAATTATTACTCCATCCAACTTTGGTGACTCAAGATAAATGTGAATATATGTGTGTGTGCGTTTATTTTAGGACCCATTTATTTTAGTTTTTTTTTTTTTTCTTAAAATCAAACACGTAGGCTATTTGATTCATTGGATTTGATTGCAAGGTGTAGGCTGGTGTAAGGTAGGCTACACACCAAAGACAACATAATCCTGCAATGAAATATGTTTGAAAAGTTTTTACAGCATGTGATTGATTAAAGAAAAATATATATTAGAAAACATTTCTCTTCACTTTCCATCGTAAACGTTTTACAACTCTGCTCTGACAGTGACAGGCGAGCCCCCTCCGCCATATGCCCCCCCTCCCCTCCCCTCCCCTCCCCTCCCCTCCCGAGTCCCCGAGTCCCGCCTCGGCTTTCTTCGGTGGCCCAAGACACTCTGGGTAGTATGGTGAGGTGACATGGTTAGATTGAGTAGCTCCAGAACTCGCTCACGGGCTGCCTGCCTGCAGTAACGTTTACAAAACTAAAGTTTGGTGTTATTCAGCCAGATACTTCACTAGCTTCCCAGCTTGCAGAATCACGATGGAGCTTTCGTATCAATCCATGAAAACTGCCAATGAAGCCCGCGAGGCGGTGAGTGAAACTTGGTTTGTTTTTGGAGTTTCCTACACATTATTTTCTGCTGACAACATTATTAGCACAGGTAAACGTTACGTTAGCAAGGTGGCCAGAACCTCCTGGGGAGAGGAACACGAACGTCTGCCTAATGACGTACTAGCGTTATTGTCCCAGACGGACACAGTATGAACACAACATGCACCGAGGGCATGGTCTCAGTATTTTACACACATGTGCTATCCAAATACAGCTGAAGCACAGCAGTTTAGCCGTTAGCATTAGCCGTGGAGCTAATCTGCAACGCAACACAACACTAGAGCCACAGCCAGCGTCCACTGGTTGCCAAGGCAACCAGTCAGGTGGCTGGGCTTTTTGGCGATTTGTCGCCATCTACTGGCTAAAGGAGTAGTTGATAATAGTAGCACTGGAAGTAAAGCAGGTGTAAGCAATACCATTAAATATGGTTCCATTCAATTTAGGTGTTGCAGTGTCAGGGCCTTCATTATATTATTATTGGTTACACCTGGGTCCTGCTTAACTCAAAACGTTTGCTGTGAAAAGGGCCCATTCGGTGTTTCTGTCTAACAGGATGAGCTGAGGACAGAAACCAGGAGGAAGAGCCTCCTCATCCTCATCTACCACCACCTTCTAGAGCAAGGGTCAGTGTGTGTGTGTGTGTGTGTGTGTGTGTGTGTGTGTGTGTGTGCGCGCGCGCGCACGTGTGACATTTGTGTGTAAACACTATGCATCAATGTGCTTGTTTCCACAGTGCCACTAAAATGTTAATTTACACTCAACATTGATCAGCATGAGTTCTTATCCATTGCTGCTTAAACCCTGACACACAGCCCATAATGTCTGCAGGCAGGTTTCCCCGGCCGGGTCATTGAAATCCTTGAAAGTTTGTGAATTTGAAAAATAAAAATAATGGGATTCAAAGTTTTTGAACATAGAAATGGGTCATGGAAAGTGCTTGAATTGAGGGTTTTTCATGCAGAGTATTACGCTCCACCTCCAGCTCTCAACAGCTCTCAAAAATCTAACAAGCATTGCAGTCTGCTAGTTTACATTATACAATTCTCATATACAAAATCATATATGAAAAAATATGAAACGATACTCATCCCTACGTGTGTGTGTGTGTGTCCCTTAGCTACATGGACGCAGCAGCGGCCTTGGATCAGGAGACGAACGTTGGTCTGAGGAGGTTTGAGGTTTGTGATAACATCGACCTGGAGACAGTTCTGATGGAGTACGAGAGCTTCTACTACATCAAGTTCCACAAGTTCCCCAAACTCACCAGGAGAGCGGCAGAACCAGGTACAGAACCTACCGCCGCTATAACACACTGTCACTCATTGAATTGGCTTCCTGTATCGTATAGAGTTGCTTCTGATATGTAGGGCTAAATGGCCCTACTCCCAAATATATTTCTGACCGTTTATGAGCCACCTACCGGTAGGCCTCTCATGTCACCTGACACCAATCTCCTAGATCAGCGGTTCCAAACCTTTTGTTAGAAATCTACACACTGAATAATCTTCATGCAGCGAGAGTGCCCTCTAGTGGTTGAAACCCACTTTCGCAGTTGGGTCTCCCAAGTGGCTGATCTTTGGTTCCCGAAACTTTACATCCCCAAGAACGTCCCCTCTCCCACCCAGAGTCAGAGCGGGTTGATAGGCCATGTCCGTATAGGCTTGGTTCACACCATAGGCACCTCAGATGCAGTGCTGAAGCAGTGCTGAAGCAGCGCTTCACGGAAGCTTTGAGCAGGAGCTTTGTCACTCTGTTCTGTCCACGCCTTGCTCTCTTTTGCCCCGGCACTGCCCTGCTCCCGCCCACAGACAGCTTGCATTCACTTCATGCCTGGCTGCTCAGGTGCTGCACGCCTGAAAAATAGAACTGAAGCTGAAACTATCGCTGCAGCGCGCGTGCAGCGTAGCTTCACCGTGGCGTGGCATGCGCGGCCGATCAGAATCAGAATCACTTTTATTGCCACAGTATGCAAGTTACATACGAGGAATTTGTCTTAGTGTCTGTATGCAGCGTAGCGGTCACAACAATATACAGAGATAAGAAGTAGGAAGATAACTAAAGACAATCACAAAGTTGCAAGTGCAATCAAATCGAGTAAATATATACAATAGTTCATGAGTGGTGAAGTGTTCTGTGGATGATAAATATGAATTTACGTTGGATTTACATGAGATTTACGGACTGAGTTAAATAGACGTTAAATAGGCAGTGGATTTACATGAATTTACAGTCAGAGTTAAATAAGAGTTAACATTGAATGTACATTAAATTTACAGGCTAAGTTAAATAGGCATTAAATGTGCAGGGACAAATGTGATCGGTCTTGCCTGTTAACAAGGAAGTTGAAATGAAACTGTCTTCGTGCTGTGTTGCTTCAGCGTTGCTTCTGCGTAGCTTCAGCGTATGGTGTGTTCGGGCTGTTCTACCCCAAGTTGAGATGTTGATTTGCATTTTTTTTTATCCCAAGTAGAGGCAGGTCTGCCAGAATAGCTCCCCTCTTTAAAAATCAATGTCAAAACAACAACAAAAAGCGAAAAACATTCGAATACTGATTTGGACGTTACCATGGCAACGATTGAAGCTTCGAAACCTTCGGGTCAACCCGAGTCAGTAGTCTCCTGAATGCTGAATTAATGGGAGTTATTCACTGAATTTAGATAATAATCAGTTACTGATTTCTTTTGCGTTTCCTTCCAGTTGAGACCAGACTGGCGAGAAGCTGCGGCAAGAAGAGGTGAGTGTGTTTCTCTGTCTGTCCGCCTGCCTCTCCTCTGTAAAGCCTGGAACACATCATCAACCCCAGTCCAAAGATCCAGCATCAACCAAGGCAGACTGTCACCACGCCCCATCGTCGCCTTTTTCAGAGCCATGAGTTTAATATAAGAATTCTGAAATAAGTCCGAATTCTGAGGGAAAAAGTTAGAATTCTGACATTAAAGTCAGAATTCTGAATGAAATGACAGCATACTGTTACATGTGACATCACTGATGATGTCACGGATGATACTACCGATGTTGGAATTTGAATGTCCCCTAGATTTTTGTGACATCAAAGTGGGGTCAAGGCGAAATCGCACAAAATGGGTGATATCATACAGCTCAAGGGGCTTTCCCTAAGGCACGTCGTCATGAAAATATCCGTGTATCGGAATGATCAGCTGAGATGAAGTTGAAAAATGAGCAGAACGTTTTGTATGTGCCCTTTCTTCTCCTGCGCTGCTTCTGACCAGCCAATCAGAGTGATTTCTCTGCCAACTTAACCAGCCAATCAGAGTGATTTCTCTGCCAACTTAACCAGCCAATCGGAGTGATTTCTCTCGGAAAAACCGGCGACAAAGCCGACTAGTGCCAACGGTGCGGGACACACCGCAAAGACTCGGGCGACAGACGCTCACCGACGGCCCAGACATTGCCGATGCCCGATTATCGGCTTATGTGTCTTCTGCCATTTTCTGCTGTGGTTCAGTTTCTATGTTTGTCCCTCAGGACGCCCTGTAGACGCCTCAGGACGCCCTGTACGGCCGTGAAGCCCCTTCCCAAGATCACTCACTTCACTAACCCTAACCCTAACCCTGACCCTCAGGAAGCCCTGTACGGCCGTGAAGCCCCTTCCCAAGATCACTCACTTCACTAACCCTAACCCTAACCCAAGATCACTCACTTCACTAACCCTAACCCTAACCCAAGATCACTCACTTCACTAACCCTAACCCTAACCCAAGATCACTCACTTCACTAACCCTAACCCAAGATCACTCACTTCACTAACCCTAACCCTAACCCTAACCCTCAGGACGCCCTGTACGGCCGTGAAGCCCCTTCCCAAGATCAGCCCGTCCCGCAGGCCGCAGTCGGGGAGTGTCGCCAAGAGGCCCGAGTCCAAGACGCTGCTCAAAGACGTGAGTAAAGCTGGCGGTGTGTACGCTCACATGTTCAGTGAAAAGTGTTTGTGTAAAGCTGGCGGTGTGTACGCTCACATGTTCAGTGAAAAGTGTTTGTGTAAAGGAACATCATGCTGATGATGATGATGATGATGATGGCTTCAAGAGAAGAAGATATCAGTTCATCTTGTCACCCTGTGTGTGTTCAGAAGGAGAACGGCTCCTCTTTCCCTCCTGAGTCGTCAGAGTTCGGCCTCAACGTCTCCTCCATCAGCAGAAGTCAAGCAGCTGGGGATGGAGCCGCCAACAGGAAGGTACTGTCAAAAACAAACAACGGAACAAACGGCAAACCCCTTTCAAATTAGAATCTCTAATTTTTCTTTGAAAATTTTCTTTTTTTGACCAAGTTTTTGCCCCTTACCATTTTCTTCCCAATTGTACTCGGGCGATTCTTCCTTGCTGTCCCGGGCGTTGCTCCACCCCCTCTGCTGATCTGGGGAGAGTTGTAGCCTCCTAGCACATGCTTCCTCCGATACATGTGCAGTCGCCAGCTGCTTTCTTTTCCACCTGACAGTGTGTGGGAGGATCACACTATTCCCCCCCACTTCCCCTTCCCCCTAACAGACACCCTGACCGACCAGAGGAGGCGCTAGTGCAGCAACCAGGACACGTGTATACTTTTGACAACCTACTTTAGATGAAACCACACCCCGAATCCATTTGATTGGTCGCCGCAACTCCTGAAAATGTGCGGCAAATAAAAAAGACGACTCTCTCTCTCTCACACACACACACACACACACACACACACACACACACACACACACACCCTTCCTTAGATTAAAGTAAACACTCAACATCTCTTAAAATGTATTTCATAGATCTTTGAAAAGATGTGTTTATTTATTTAATCTTCACTTTTGTTCTACTGATATAAAAGGTGTGTTTTCTATCCCAGGGCCAGCTGACTGACTGCAAACACATGATCCACGACTGTGTCAAAGGCGCTGGCAGCGAATCAGACCACATGGTAATGACAGTAGAGTCTTCAGTAGAATCAGACCACATGGTAACAACAGTAGAGTCTTCAGTAGAATCAGACCACATGGTAACAACAGTAGAGTCTTCAGTAGAATCAGACCACATGGTAATGACAGTAGAGTCTTCAGTAGAATCAGACCACATGGTAACGACAGTAGAGTCTTCAGTAGAATCAGACCACATGGTAATGACAGTAGAGTCTTCAGTAGAATCAGACCACATGGTAACAACAGTAGAGTCTTCAGTAGAATCAGACCACATGGTAATGACAGTAGAGTCTTCAGTAGAATCAGACCACATGGTAACGACAGTAGACTCTTCAGTAGAATCAGACCACATGGTAATGACAGTAGAGTCTTCAGTAGAATCAGACCACATGGTAACGACAGTAGACTCTTCAGTAGAATCAGACCACATGGTAACGACAGTAGACTCTTCAGTAGAATCAGACCACATGGTAATGACAGTAGAGTCTTCAGTAGAATCAGACCACATGGTAATGACAGTAGAGTCTTCAGTAGAATCAGACCACATGGTAACAACAGTAGAGTCTTCAGTAGAATCAGACCACATGGTAACAACAGTAGAGTCTTCAGTAGAATCAGACCACATGGTAACAACAGTAGACTCTTCAGTAGAATCAGACCACATGGTAACAACAGTAGACTCTTCAGTAGAATCAGACCACATGGTAATGACAGTAGAGTCTTCAGTAGAATCAGACCACATGGTAACAACAGTAGAGTCTTCAGTAGAATCAGACCACATGGTAACGACAGTAGACTCTTCAGTAGAATCAGACCACATGGTAACAACAGTAGACTCTTCAGTAGAATCAGACCACATGGTAATGACAGTAGAGTCTTCAGTAGAATCAGACCACATGGTAACAACAGTAGAGTCTTCAGTAGAATCAGACCACATGGTAACGACAGTAGACTCTTCAGTAGAATCAGACCACATGGTAATGACAGTAGACTCTTCAGTACAATCAGACCACATGGTAACAACAGTAGAGTCTTCAGTAGAATCAGACCACATGGTAATGACAGTAGAGTCTTCAGTAGAATCAGACCACATGGTAACAACAGTAGAGTCTTCAGTAGAATCAGACCACATGGTAACGACAGTAGACTCTTCAGTAGAATCAGACCACATGGTAATGACAGTAGACTCTTCAGTACAATCAGACCACATGGTAATGACAGTAGAGTCTTCAGTAGAATCAGACCACATGGTAACGACAGTAGAGTCTTCAGTAGAATCAGACCACATGGTAACGACAGTAGAGTCTTCAGTAGAATCAGACCACATGGTAACGACAGTAGACTCTTCAGTAGAATCAGACCACATGGTAATGACAGTAGACTCTTCAGTACAATCAGACCACATGGTAACAACAGTAGAGTCTTCAGTAGAATCAGACCACATGGTAATGACAGTAGAGTCTTCAGTAGAATCAGACCACATGGTAACAACAGTAGAGTCTTCAGTAGAATCAGACCACATGGTAACGACAGTAGACTCTTCAGTAGAATCAGACCACATGGTAATGACAGTAGACTCTTCAGTACAATCAGACCACATGGTAATGACAGTAGAGTCTTCAGTAGAATCAGACCACATGGTAACGACAGTAGAGTCTTCAGTAGAATCAGACCACATGGTAACGACAGTAGACTCTTCAGTACAATCAGACCACATGGTAATGACAGTAGAGTCTTCAGTAGAATCAGACCACATGGTAACGACAGTAGAGTCTTCAGTAGAACCTAGATTTGAGATTAGAGGGGATTTGACTAAATATCAAATTGTAAAATGATTGTCATGTGATTCCTTCATGTTTTTTTGTGTTAATGCTGTACATTAGCTGGCCCTCTGGGATTATATAGAACAGTATTATGCAATAAATATGTTTAATAAATTCTGCAGGTTTATTATGTGATTAAAAATATTTGAACTGCACAAGCGACTTAAAAACAAACACATCAAAACAAAATCACCAATTATGTGTTGCGTTGCAGGAACGTCTGCTGAAGCCCCTCAGCGCCTTCTCTGGAATCAACAGTGAGATGAGAGAACTGGCTGCAGTTATCAGCAGGGTACTGCACGCACACACACACACACACGCGCACACACACACACGCATACGCACGCACGCGCGCACACGGATTTTGGTTAAATGCATGAAAATTTGAGGTCTGTGTTTATGGAACAGTGAAGTTTAGGGGTACGGTGGTGCAGTGGTAAGCGCTGTCGCCTCACAGCTCGAAGGTCCTGGGTTCCATTCCCACCTGAGACGCTGTGAGCGCTGAAGGAATGCGTGCCCGTCCGCATGTCCTCGAGTGCCCACCGCCTGGGTGGGGTCATCAAAAAGGGCCTTTCTGTGTGGAGTTTGCATGTTCTCCCCGTGCCTCCCGGGGGTTTCCTTCATATAGGAACCCCCTTCACCAAAACATGCAATATCCTGGTTGCTAATGTGGTGCCTCCTCTGGTCGTTAAGGGCGCTTGTTCAGAGGGAGGGGAACTGGTTGGAATAGCGTGATCCTCCCACGTGCTATGTCCTACCAGTGAAGCTTCCCCTGTCAGGTGAAAAGAAGCGGCTGGCTAACTGCCCATGTCTCGGAGGAAGCATGGAGCCAGTTTCGGCTCTCCCCAGATCGGCAGAGGGTGGAGCAGCAACCAGGATAAATAAATTAAATCAGCACTAATGGGGGATAAAAATGGGATAGAAAATCAGGAAAAAAATATAGAAAAGTGAAGTTTGTGCTCAGCAAGGTCCTCTTCACAAACGAGGAGCACTTTTATGACTTTTGAGGCGTAAATGCTTGTTGTTTTTAAACGCGATTTTCAGAAAACGCTTCAAAAGTCATAAAGGTTTTCTCTGAAGGTGATCCTGCTGAACACAAAGTTTGCTGTTTCATTAACCTTTGTTTACCACAGACGTTATTTCATGCATTCAACTGGAATTCCCATACAACACTCCCATTGACTTTTACACCTAAGAACTACTGTAGGAAGTGCAGGGACTTCTGGGTAAGCCTACAAAAATACGTCATCTCTGCGGTACGCTATGAATCAAGGCCGAGCTTCCATCCTCTCTTTTATCCGATGCTTCATTCTAAAGGACACCTATTTACACAAGCCTAATGGTGTGTGTGTGTGTGTGTGTGTGTGTGTGTGTGTGTGTGTGCGTGTGTGTGTGCGTGCGTGCGTGCGTGCGTGCGTGTCACCGCCCACCTAAAGGACATCTATTTGCACAACCCGGCGGTGCGGTGGGAGGACATCATGGGTCTGCAGGACGCCAAGCGATTAGTCAAAGAGGCCGTCGTCTATCCCATTAAGGTGAGCCTGCCGCCGAGCATGCTGGGATGTGGGCGCCGCTCGCCCATCTTCGATTCTGAATACATCTCCTTTAAAGGGCTTAAAGGGACGGCGCGCTGCCGGGTCAGGCCAGTCCGTTAGCCTGACATGAAATCCATATCTGGGATAACAGCCCTACAGAATATGGTAACACACATACACAGATGGATAGGCAGGCACGCACGCGTGCACGCACACACACACGCGCACACACACACACACACGAGAATACAGACACACACTCACAAGAACATACGGTATGCAATCCAATGTAAAAGACGCATACATTCACACAGTTTTGCCTTAAGCACGTGCACAGATATAAGCAGGCACATACACACACACAAATAGACAGCACACACGCACACTCGTACACACACATGCACACACACGCACGTACACACACACACGTACACACACACACACACACACTTCTATCATCATCGCTTAGGCCTCTCTCTCATGGATATGACAACAACAAATCAGGTTGTCTGCATCCTGGTGACATTTGCAGGCAGAGATGAGGACGGATGTGTCTATCTTGTATTCTGCAGCAGCTCTGTTTTGATTGAATAACGAGCGTCTTGTTGACATTTCTCTGTTATTATTCATGTCATTTGCACCTGGCACCCGCTTCCAACGTGTGGGAAATATTTCAGGACCGCGGTGGCATAAAACTTTGGATTATGTGTTGCAAAAATGTTATCAGAGCCAGGTTTGGTCAATGTTTTTTTTTGTTTTTTTGTTTTTTTTAAGCGAATGGTTTTTACTGGACACTACACTAGCAGTGAAAAGTTTGGACACACCCAGTTGAATGAATACTTTACATTAGTTTCATAGACAAATATAAATAGTGAAGGTGATGCCCTATGTATCAATTTCTTTCCAAAGCCTTTGTCTTTCAAACCGTTTGTTTTCACACCACCATCTGGCAACTCGCTCGGGAAACCGATTGGATGAACCACCTGTCTATCACGTGTATCACAGACTCGCTCTCCCTGGCGTCACACCTAAAGCCCGCCTCTAGCTGCCTCTGGACGCTGATTGGTGGAAACCACTGGTGGTTCAGGTCCAAACCAATGGATTGGAGCGTGGCAAGCGTGGATTTGTCATGTGATCATGATCTTTCCTTCAAAGGCAAAGGGCGACTACTTTAAAGAATCTAAAATATACGATTATTTTGATTTGTTTAACACACACACACACACACACACACACACACGTCCCCCCATTTCCCATTTTTGTTATTTCATCATTTTTCATATTATTCTAAAATGTGGGAAGAATACGGTAGTAAAGAATTCAAGAAAAATGTGTGTCCTAATTTATTGACTGCAGTAGTGTATATAATATTGTTTGCGGCTATAAACTGTTATCATATTGAACCCTACAAGGTCTTGTCTTTGCTGTTGTAATTTAAATATTTTACCGAAGAGAGAAATTACTTTTTTATTCTTCCCTCCTGTCATCCTCCTCTCCCTCTCTTCCATCCACCCCCCCTCTCTCTCTGTCCTTCTTTTCTTCCTTCCTTATCTTTTGGTATCTCCTTCCCTCCCTCGTTTCCTCCCCCTTCTCTCTCCAGTACCCCCAGTTGTTCACCGGCATCCTGTCTCCGTGGAAAGGCTTGCTGCTCTATGGCCCTCCAGGTAACACCTCCAATTGGACAGTCGGCCTGTCAATCAGCTAGTCCTAGACAACAGAAGCGTGACATATATTTTCATCGCTAAATAATTAAATTAGAATAAAGATTGTGACTCCATCTTCTTGTCAGGCTAATGGGAAAATGAATAGGGGCGTAGCATGATTGCCTCTAGCATGTCAGACGCCAACACCGACCGTTTTGCTTAAGCTCCATCGATTTAACATGGATTTGTTTCTTTGTTAAGGCGAACAATGAAAGCTACAATGAAAATGTAAAAAAGAAAAGAAAAAGATATTGATGTTGTCTCTGTCAGTTCAGTCAGTTAACAGCCTAGCTGCTGCAGTCTGCACAAGCTAAAAAATGAAAAATGGATTTCTGACTGAGGAGGGATGTAAAAGGAGTTATAATCAATGGGACAATAATAAAGTGCAAATTATTTTACCCAAGTAGGCTGAGGCCCAAAACACCTTCACTGATGATACTGCCTCCATAATATTTTGAGACTTGAGTTGACACTACGTTTATCACTGTGGAAAAACCACCAACACGTTTCTGGCAACTGTTTCAATGTTGGAAGAAAGAATACCTACTTTGTGACGGGAAACATATCTTGGAACTTATGTCTCAATTTGTAAAGATGGATTACACATCTCTCTCTCTCTCTCTCTCTCACACACGCACACACACAAACACAAACAAACACACACAGGTACGGGTAAGACGCTGCTGGCCAAGGCAGTGGCCACGGAGTGTAACACCACCTTCTTCAACATCTCAGCCTCCAGCATCGTCAGCAAGTGGAGAGGAGACTCAGAGAAGCTGGTCAGGGTGCGTTGTTACAAATACACACACACAGACACACACACACACACACACATACAGTGACAAGAACACACACACACACACACAATCTAAAACACAGTTAGGGCCTACAAGCATAAATAAGTTTGTGTGTGTGTTTTTGCATGTGTGTGTTTGTGTGTTCGTGGGTGCATGTGTGTGTGCGCGCGCGTGTGTGTGTTCGTGCGTGTGCCCAGGTGCTGTTTGAGCTGGCCAGGTACCACGCTCCGTCCACCATCTTCCTAGACGAGCTGGAGTCGGTGATGGGGCAGAGAGGAACCAGCATGGGGTGAGCTGTAGGAAGGGAGGGGGTATGACGTGGAGAGACTGGGGATTACAATTTATTCAGGTTTAGGGAAGCCCGGTGACGCAAGGAAAAAAGAGGCCAAGGCCCAAAGACCGACAGTTCAGTAAAAAATATATTTTCTTATTTTTCGATGGAGTGACTTGTACGTCTGCATATATTTGAACAAGAAAACAAGGAAAGAAAGAGAAAAGTGTAGTTGATGTAGCTGCAGCCTGTCTGTCTGCTGTGTTCACAGAGGAGAGCATGAAGGCAGCCGCAGGATGAAGACGGAGCTGCTGGTTCAGATGGACGGACTCGCCCGATCAGATGACCTGGTGTTCGTACTGGCTGCCTCCAACCTGCCATGGTGACACGCACGCACGCGCGCACACACACACACACACACACACACACACACACACACACACGTCTTAATCGCCATTTATGAGGTATTCAATTTGTAGCTATTGTGCTGATTGTGTTAAATGGGCATGTATCGTCTCATATTGATCGACTGAATCGAAATCGTATCGTGCTCAGACTCTGTGATATCAGCAACAACTATCGTTGTCCAAAGAATCTATATCGTATTGTGATGAAACTTCTGATTTACCCCCCTTGCTCATGTGGCGAAAGTGGCCTTGAGGTCTTAAAATATATTGAAAAGGTTTTAAAAAAAGGTCTCAACTCGTTCCCCGCTATTGATGTATTTTTATGTCATTCAAGAATCAACGCTTCTCCGCCATTGACGTGATATCACGTTAATCCGTGTTTTCACCGGCGTGTGATAGATGGCGCTCTTGACCACCTTATGAAGTGCTATATACTCCTAAAAGTCGTCCACAAGCCAGAGTTATTGTCCAACAAAACCAGCCAGCGGAAAAAGCAACGATCTGGAGGAAGCTCTATAAAAACACATCCAGCCTGGTGCCTCAAAGCGGTACAACAAACACCTTTCCCACTGAGCTCCACGCACTCTCAGGCCGACCGACTCGTGACAGTCACTCACAGCTGAAGGATTTCTTTCACCAGAAGCTGGTGAACGCACATAAATCACTTCTCCTGTCAGTTAGATTAGTAATCCGCTTTGTGAACCCTCACATAGTGTGAATTTCAGCTGACAAATATGCCCCCCCAGACCTCCAAACATCGAGCACCAGGAAACACCCGCCCCCGGGCCAGATGAGAGTGTAACCGGTCAGGTCCCCTCTCTGAGCGGGGTGAATCTCTCCCTCGCATCCGCTGCACAAAAAGGCATTTTTCTCAGCGCTCTGGCGAGAGACGGGCGTTTTCGGTTTTCAAGTATCGATAACTAAAGAACGGAAGAGAAGGCAGTTAAACAAACTCCCCCCCCTCCATGAAAGTAGGGGCTCTCTTCTATCTTTAGAGATATTCGATGTGAAGATAACTGAAGATGCTCAGAAACCCGGCTGCTGGCTGGCGACTTTTCCTTTGAAACTCTGGCGGGGAAGGAGTTAAAAGGTATTGAAGGGGGAGGAGTTCAAATGTATTGAATTTCACTTCCTGCATATACCCTGTGTCTGTCTGTCCTCAGGGAGCTGGACCACGCCATGCTGCGGAGGTTGGAGAAGAGGATTCTGGTTGGTCTTCCCTCGGAGCCCGCCCGCCAAGCCATGATCTCTCATTGGCTGCCACCTCTCAGCTCCACAGGAGGGGTGGAGCTACGGACGGAACTGGACTACGAAAGCCTGGCGAAGGTGTGCTGGCACTTGTTAAGGCAGGCTAACAGCAAGGCTATGAACTGCATTTTCAGTGTTTATCAAGCCCAGTTCCTTCCAAGCATCCTGCCTGCTGAAGTGTGCTTGAGCAAGGCAGTGAATCTACACTCTACCAGACTTTATAGTGCCAAAGTCACGCCTCCTCTGGGTTCGGCATCCGCACCAAGGGAATCCATCCACCATTCATTCTTCCATAGACGTTTCATAAAATGCAGCAATATTTCGAATCAGCAGAGACCATATAACATTTGGACCAAAACTAAAAAAACAAACAACTAAACTTAAACATTTTTGTGTGCGTGCGTGTCAGGAGACAGAGGGCTACTCTGGCTCTGATATCAGACTGGTGTGTAAGGAAGCCGCCATGAGACCCGTCCGCAAGATCTTTGACGCTCTGGAGTCACACCAGGAGGGTAGGACGCACACATACACACACATACTGTACATACATACATACACACACACACACACACACACACACACACACCTGGCAGTTACCAATCTGGGAAGCCAGAGTCTGACGACTAATATGACTCTGGGACAGACGGCCGATATTTCGGGGTTTCCATAGTAGAGCGGAGGTCCCGCCCCTTCCGTCATTTTTTACAGTCCGACGTCTCATATGCAGCTATTTATTATTATTATTATTATTATTATTATTATTAGCTGAAAACACCTACAATAGATCAGCTCCAACTCCAGTCTCGCGTCATTTGGACTGTAAACAATGACGGAAGCGGAAGTCTTGGTGCAGACATCCACTCGAAACCCCAAAATATCGTCCGTTTGTCCCAGAGTCTCATCCGTCTCTGGGTGCCCAGCTTGCACGACCACTGGACAGGCAACCTGTCAATCACGCCCCCAAAACAGTCTGCTTTATCATCTATTTGACTCTAAATAGGTCGGGACCATATCATGAAGACTTGAAATTAACGATCGAGACCTTAAACTCAGGAAAATGTTTACTGAGATAACAAATCAAGTGAGACATTTTCCCCATTGACTTCTATACTGTTATAGAATGGAATATATAGAAATTCAGCCCCGTACATTGCAGTTATCATGAACGGTGAAATTAGCTCTTGAGACCAAAACTACTTTTTGAACCAGGCTGTAAAACATGTTTATTTTTGCTGCAAATTTGGGCATTTTAACATGGGGGTCTATGGGGATGGGCTCGTTTTTTGCAGCCAGCCTCAAGTGGCCATTCAAGGAACATGTTGGCTTCATTTTTCCAACACAGAGATTGTCGCTTGGTTTACGGCTCCTCCCAACCACATCGCAAGTTCAGTCCCCGCCCCCAGCTGTAGCCTATAGAGGGAATGCACCGACGCCACGCCCCCTCCCGAACACGCCCCCTCAGCCGGACTAAGCAGCACTGAGTGTCAAATTTCCAAAACAAACGTGGCTTCCGCCAGGGGTAGTAGCGAAACCACGGCTAATATAAACGATTATCTGCTTAAATTAAAGGCAGTTGGACTCGATTGTGACCCTTATAGCTTGCCAAAGAACCAGTGGTCCATGGACGTAGACATGTGGCCATGAATAGGGTTTCCTGACATTTATATGTAGCTACTTAATATAGACGCCAGGGAAGCATACAAGAGCCTGGACGCGTGGTTGTACTTCAAGGCTGGATTTGTTGGCGACATTAAAGCAATGGATATTCTGGTTGTATGTGGAGAGGTAAATATTTATTTTATTACAACTTTTATTAAGAAAAATATAGCATACGCTGTCACTAACACACGCTAGCTTTGTTCAATCATAGTGAACACTGTCACTCATGTAACGTTATATCTGTGCAGGTAAAACACAGCCAGAGAATGAATGAGCCCTCATTGAAACCCTGGATAGCTGCAGAGAAGACCGGGACCATTTCATTAGCTTTCGGCAGCCTGTAAAAAGATACCTCCGACGCCTTGTTGAATCTATTTTTACAGTCAATGGCACAACAGCACTTTCCCATTTACGTTGTTTTCTCGCGGAAGCTGAACGCTAAACACCGTGACCGGGCGGCGCCACCTGGCTTGTTTAGACGTTTTGACACTCACTGCAGCTGAGTGGGCGTACCCGCACTGACTGTCGCGTCCGTGACGTCACGTGCATTCCCTCTATGTTGTGTCATGTGTCTTTTCCTCCACAGGGACCTCGGACATGCCTGCCATCAAGCTGGAAACCGTGGCAACCACCGACTTCCTGGAAGTGATTGCTCACACCAAACCATCAGCGCGGAGCCTGACCGACAGATACACGGCCTGGGAGAGAGAGTATGAGTCTGTCTGACACGCGTGTGCAGACACAGACAGACAGATACACGGCCTGGGAGAGAGAGTATGAGTCTGTCTGACACGCGTGTGCAGACACAGACAGACAGAGACACGGCCTGGGAGAGAGAGTATGAGTCTGTCTGACACGCGTGTGCAGACACAGACAGACAGAGACACGGCCTGGGAGAGAGAGTATGAGTCTGTCTGACACGCGTGTGCAGACACAGACAGACAGAGACACGGCCTGGGAGAGAGAGTATGAGTCTGTCTGACACGCGTGTGCAGACACACACAGACAGATACACGGCCTGGGAGAGAGAGTATGAGTCTGTCTGACACGCGTGTGCAGACACGCGCACATGTATGAGGGAGGAAACATAACATACAAACAACACTGACACAGCTGGACACAAACACATGCAAATACTTCAAGTGAAACAGAGCTGCCTATGAGAAACATCTTTTATCTACTGTTAATATGCAAATTGACTTACTGCAGTTTCACTCGATGGGGCCATTGTAAGAATATGCTATTTATTTTTGCTTTCTCCTGATCTACCGTAAATTTCAGACTATAAGCCGCAGCTTTTTCCCCGTTTTTTGGCCCCTGCTTATCTATGGATTTTTTCAGCAAAAAAAAATAATAAAAAACGGAATTCTCTCTTCTTTAGCACTCTTTCTAACTATAAATCCACTTCTGTTTTAATTTCCTCTCTTGCCCTCTTTTCACCACACCGCGGACACTGTGTGCACTGTAAAAAAAAACACAGGTGGTGTTGTGTTATGTTGTTTTGTTGAAATGTTAATAAATGGGAGCTTCCTCAAACAGCCATCTCTTTCCCGACAATCCCCTCTGTGCACGAACCCTTACATATGGTAATTAACTCATTGAGTGCCATGGACGTCCTTCGACGTCCAATTAAATAGTGACGTAGAGTGCCACGGACGTCCTTCGACGTCCAATGCGTTTTTTGACGGTGGGACGTCGATCAAAGCCTTCCGCAGCTCCTGTACAACTATAGTAGCTATTGGAGGTCTATAACCTATTTTACAGAACCCTTAGGTGGCGACAGTGCTCTCCAGATTACAGAAATGTCAGGAATACACAGCCTGAAATAGCCTTGATCAAAGAGAACCCGCTCATGCTGCAGTCCAGAGCCATGTAGATTGTTCTGGCTGCAACTGACGGTGCGTGCGAACACAGTCAATCCGCGCACACAACTGAGTCCTTCTGCCTCTGTCTGTCTGTCAGCATAGTTTCTCCACATGATTAGCCGCTAGAAAAGCAGCAGCGCGACACTGAAAAGCCAAACCTTTCACTGCAGTCCGCGTGTGGCTTCTCCATGTTGCGCTGCCTGGGAGGCGGCGCACCAAAAGCATTCCGAAAATAGACGCTTGGTGCGAGGCTGTGTGTTACTAGTGTGGGGAGGAGTTTTCAGCTGAGGGGGGGAGGGGGGGTGGGGCACGCAGGGCAGGACACAACTACACCACATCACTACATCAGAAAATATTATCTAGAGTCAGTGAATGTGCTTGAAATGCTGCATTTCACAAAAGGCTGAATATCTCAGCTTATAATTTGAAATGCCTGAAAACGCTGAAAACAACCTATCTTCTCCGGCTCATAACTAAAGAACGGAAAATGGTATCAATAAACTTTTTTTTGCTGATGATACAATAGAGTCTCCTTGTTCTTTTTGCGTGTTCGGTGTTTACATAGTAATATCACACAATATTCTGTGGGCCTCGAGAAATCACTGAAAACGCTCTGAAAACTCTGGCACTGGGAGCGTCCGTTCTCCAAAAGTGGCTGGCACTCAATGAGTTAAACATTAAAACACAATAAAAAAAAAAAAAAACATTAAAACACCTGCGGCTTATAGTCCGGTGCGGCTTATATATGTAACAAACAGGCAATTTTGCTGCTGCGGCTTATACTCCGGTGCGGCTTATAGTGCGGAAATTACGGTATATATAATAATAAAATAATAAAATGTTAAAAAACACAAAGCAGCTGAATTATCTTTTTTTAATCATCGTCATTTATTGTATTTTGGAGCTTTTTTTTTTATTCAAACATAATTTCATACATCATGATCTAATGACAAAACAGGATTGTTGGCATAAATACACATTTTATAATTTTCACAATCACACTGGTCAGAGAGGGAAAGACTTGTAGTCTGTGAGCAATTTCCAACCCCAATGTACCTTTTGTTTAAATTATTTTAATCTCAGTGAGTGGACGGTTAGTTACACTTAAAGGGACGGTAGGATGTTACCTCCCCCCCAATTTTCTATAAAATTCTATCATAGGTTTAGGAGAATTATTTAATAACTTATGGTTATCATTATTTTCCATCCCTCCAATAATATACTGTAACACTGACATTGTACCATGGCGACACAGTAGGAGATCCAGTAAGGGTACACAGCTCTTCCTGTACAATTTAAAAACTTGATAAGGGTATGGAGGTGTGTGTCGTTTGGTGTGTGTTATTTTGGGTGTCTAGTTTGGTGTGTGTTATTTTGGGTGTCTAGTTTGGTGTGTGTTATTTTGGGTGTCTAGTTTGGTGTGTGTAGTTTGGTGTGTGTAGTTTGGTGTGTGTAGTTACAGCAGAGTCTTCAGGATCTGATCCACAGCGTCGGGGAAGCTATCACAGGTCAGGTGGGGAGGAGGGCTGATTTTATTCTCATCTCCTGCTCTGTATTTACCTGAGAACAGAGAAGAGTTTTGGATTGATTGATTTCTTTATTTACGTGTCACACACCAATGGTGCCCGGTGTATGGGCTTATGAGACACGGCAAAAACAGATACAAAACTGTGGTTTACAATACTTCAGCTTCCACATTTCAGAATGCAAGATAGCAAACAAAAGGACACATGGTGTCATATAGAAAAATAGAACATATTCGTTACAAACCTATACAAACAGCATATTTTTTCTTCTTTCCCAGGCATTACTAATACATTTAGCTATATCAAAAACTCTCTTATTAAAGAGAAATTCAAGTCTAGGCACATCCTGTAACCAAAAAGCTTCTGGGCGAACAACAAACACTTTTTCATACATTGTGTGTCTCAGGTCATCATACAGAGGGCAGTAAAACACAAAATGAATTTCATTGTCTATCTCCCCAAGGTCACAACATAAACACAGCCTGTCCTCTTCTGGAACTGCGTTGAATCTACCGGTTTCTAACGCCAAAGGGAGAGTGCCGGATCTGAGATGTGCACAGACTGACCTTTTGGCTCTTGTGAGATTCAGATACACATGAGGTGTGGTTTGTGAGTTAACGTCACAAACCACAACAATACTCATAACATCTCGTCTCCTGCTCGAGTTAACGTCACCAAACACAACAATACTCTGTACGTCCTCGGTATCGGCCGATAAAGGCTTTATCTTGCATGGTGCATCCCTAATATAAACCAGGGGAATGTAGCATGAAAGTTTGGAACGTACAGCGAAAGACGCGACACTGGAAGAGGAAGGGAGGAGAGTTTCAGTTCAGGAAAGAAGTGAGAGAGAGAAGGGGAGAAAAGGTGATGGCACCAGAGGAGGAGGAGAGAGAGGGAGAGACTGTTTCTCAACTCACCCGTTCTGACCAGAATTCCCAGCATTCCTGCGTTCTGAGCCCCGCCCACATCATCTCTGGCATCCTATAGGAAAACGGCACCGGAGCATGGATCAAAACAGGAACTATCAACACAGTCATGACAGTCACAGACAGCCTTGTGACTCTTGATCTCTCCTGTGGTACGTCAGTCGTATGGAAGTCAATGAGGCTAAATGGTTCGTATTGTTTACTGAGTAATTACAGAGTTGTTAGCCTGGAAATCATCATTTGAGGTTGTTTTTTTGCCTGCAGTGCTTACCCATTTCCATGCAGAGAATGCAACCAGCAGTGTTTTACCACTAATTGTATTAGATAAGTAAAGATTGTTAAACTACTTCAAAAAGTCGGGAAAAAAAGTTCATTGGGGTTTTATTTGCTTATGTGGAATACACACAATATTATATTATAGAGATGCCAGTACTATGTATATAATATTCACATTGGGTATACAAACATATTTCATAGTAACTCTACACAAATAAAAACAGAAAACCCAGAAAGGTAAAAATTTGCTTTTACTTATATCTTACTCAGTAGCTACCAGTTATTCTAATGCTATAAAGTTATTTCATCTATTTTACTTGGATATTACTTAGGTCTTTCCAGTCATTATGACATTATGTTAATGCCCTATAATTAAAGGTCGATGCTAGAATGGATTGGCCAGAGGGACACGAGGAGTGATGATTGGTTGGGGTTAGGTCCCTCTGGCTGATCCATTCTAGCCATCCAACAATCATTTAAAGGGGTACCAAAATTTCAGTGACAACTTGCACCAGTACCATACAGTACCATAGGGTCGCAGGTTTGATTCCCACACCAGCCACGCATCCCGTCTTTGAGCGTGGAATGAACCCCTCCCTGCTCAGTCACTATAAGTCACTTTCAGCTAAATGCCAGCAATTAACCTTAATTAGCTGGCAGTTAATTAAGTATAATTAGCATTATACTTACATCTCCTATCATGACAGCTTCATCGGGGCTACATCCTAATTCAGCCAGAGCCTGTGAAGAGAGGAGACAAACAAATGAGAACTGAGGCTTCATTTGGAGGTCAATCAACTTTCATGACTGTAATCCATCAAAGCCCTTCGTTAAAGTCAACTTTTGAGAGAGAAGTGTCGGCAAAGCAAAGCAGCAGATCTGACTTTCAGAGAGGAGACCACAGCTGCTGTGGAGGATCATGACGTGGGTTTATGGGACATTAAATAGGCTATAGATTGAGATTCAGATTAACTTTAATAGCTACAATAAGTAATCAGATTACATAAGTACATACAAGGAATTGGACTTAGTTCAAGTATGCAGTGTAGCCATCACATCAACAGTAGAGACAAGAAACAATAGAAAGACGATCGCAAAAAATTAAAGTGCAGTCCTTTAAACTAACGTATAATGGGGGGGGGCAAACTCCATATTCGTGGGGGCTTTCAGGGCTCGTTGAAGAGGTGGATATATATATATATATATATACAGTATATATATATATATATAAATAATGTATTAGGGAACTACGGAACTACAGAATTTAGGCATCATTTTAATAATTTTACTTACAAAATATTGATGTTTTTGAAGATAAAATTGTCAGCATTTTTTTTACTGACTGTTGACATTTAGGAAGCACAATTCCTCTTAAATGCACATGAAACCCTTCAACTGTTTTTAATCTTTTCCACCTAGAAATATCCAAGCACCCACCTATTACACCCCAGCAGCCACCTAGTACACCTTAACAACCATTTAAATGTTAGGTGTTCTTGTACTTCCAGCTGCTTACAGCTAGCCCACACATTTTCTCCAGGAAGTCTTTTCTAGTGACTATATTCTGCCTCCGGGCCTCTTCTTACTCAAGTAAAAGAAGTAAAGTAAAGTATTACATTGTCACCTGTGTAAAAAATGCCTGTTCAGGCTTTCCCACTACAGTAGCTTTGCAGTCAGTGGCATACTCCAGTCCCGTCACGAAGGGCCCAGGGCCCAGTGCCAACCCGTCTTTACGTTTATAATACCGAGCCTTATGGATGGCAATGAGAGGAGCACCATCCAGGATCAGTCTGCGGAGAAATACAGAACATTAGCAGGATATAATAATAATAATAATAATAAATATAGCCGCAAGCAGCGATGGCGGGGTCCAAGCAGTAGTAGTAGCAGCAGTAATAGTATTAGTAGTAGTGGTGGTAGTAGTAGTGGTGGTGGTGGTAGCAGTAGCAGTAGTAATAGTAAAGTAGTAGTGGTAGTAGTAGTACTGTAGCAGTAGAACTGATGACATCACTCAATGATGACATCACCAATGACATCATCATTGAGTGCTTGAGTGAGATCACCAATCACCAGCAGCAGTAGCAGTAGTAGTAATAGTAGTAGTAGTAGTAGCATATGTGGCCTTGTGGTTTGAGTGTCCGCCCTGAGACTGGGAGGTTGTGAGTTCGATCCCTGGCCGAGTCATACCCAAGACTATAAAAATGGGACCCGTTTTCCTCCCTGCTTGGCACTCAGCATCAAAGGGTTGGAATTGGGGGGTTAGATCACAATATGATTCCCGAGCGCGGCGCTGCTGCCGCTCACCGCTCCCCCAGGGGATGGGTCAAATGCGGAGAACAAATTTCGCACACTCAGGTGTGTGACAATCAGTGGGACTTTACCTTTACTTTACCTTTATATGGGCCAAAATGTAAAAAGGGCTGTTATAGCGTCAGAATCAGGTAGATTGGTGTAATTCTTTGTTTGTGAGTAGTGGGCGACATTTCCAAACTATATGCTATATATATGTTTGGCTACTCTGGGCCTTGTGGTTTCTGAGGTGCATAGGGGAGAATAATAATCATAATGATAATAATAATAAACAGAACAATTACAGTAGGGTCCCATGCACTACGTGCTTGGACCCCTAATAATAATAATAATAATAATAATAATAATAATGATAAAGAGAAACTAGTATTAGAAAAAAATAAACTGATAAACAAAGTGACTTCACATGCTATTAAACGTGCAATAAATATGATTTTACAGCCCCACAGCATAAACTGCCCATAATATATCTGCGGTGGGTTGATAGGCTTGTTCGATTAATACCAGTGGCTATGATGACTTGAGCAGGTGTCAGTGGCGTGTCCAGGTCATTTTGACTGAGGTGGCCCAGGTGAGGCATGGACTCAAGCAAAGGTGGCACTGAGTGCGGTATTTAGGAGGGATGTAGACAGATCCCAGGTCAGAACTCTCAACCCTGAGTCAGAATTCTGACTTTAAACTCAGAATTCTTACTTTGGGAGATTAAAGGAGTGCGTTTACTACCTGAAAGCCTGGTTGAGCGTCTGGTAGTTGAAGTGGTCAGGAGCGAGGCCGACAACGACAGCGTTGGGATCTGATGTGTCTATTCCTGCAGACAGACAGACACTGTGATAATAACAGTGACAACGAGATACGTGGCTTACACTATACTATTTTACAGATCATTTATTGACTACATTCACTCCCTAACCCCTGACCTTAACAATGAACCAAAATCCAAACCCTAAACTAACCTTAACCATAATTTAAACTTTACCCTGAATCCAAACCCTAATCCTGACAGGAGTGAGGAAATGTCCTCACTTTTGAGATTTTTTTTGGATACGCGCGCGTACGCACACACACACTCCTCACCAGTGAAGTCCTCCAGTGCACTGTCCTCCACCAGCAGCAGGGGGCGGTGTTGTTTCTGCTGCAGCAGATTCCTCGCTGCACTCAGAGAGGTGAAGATCTCGCTCTCCTAAAGGGGAAAGGACATTTGTTTATTTTTTGGGGGTAATTTCCTTACTATCAGCATTCAATAACACTGCAAAAATGAAGTTATTTTCGGGTTAGAATCTAAATAAATCGGGCCACCGGAAGGACTAAGCCTTTGATGGTACACGCTGTACCACAGGTGAGCCACCAGAAGGGCTGTTTTACCTGGACGTCAAAGTTGAGACGCTGCAGCCGCTCCAGTAAGTTCCTCTTGCACTCCTTGGTTGTGTTTGTCACAAACTTCACAGCTACAGACGCCTGGCGTAACCTGACAGCACCGAGACAAACACCCAAATCACTTCACTTTACTGTGAACGTTTTAGACTCAAATTGATTCTCACAAAGATAGAAATACAGGAACGGCACCAATATTAATTTCCTGGCAGGAAAGAGGAGTGATTTTTGGAGCTTTGGGATCTGCACTAGACTCTCTGTGCTCCATGGCTCCTGGTACAGGCTGTTATCATTCACTGTTCGTACTTGTGCCTATGAAACGTAATGCACTGTATAACCCACATAATGTACAGTATGAAGGTGCAGTAACCAGCAGGAGGCGATGTAGGCACTAGGTGTCTGAAATAAAATGGTGGTCAGTAAGGGCGTTGTGGCCGGGGTGGCAGACAGGCTTACGCCACGTTCACACACACGCCTAGAGCGACGCTTTAAGCAACGCCTAAAATTTAGGCGTCCTTGTTAACAGACGAGAGCGTTCACACATACCGCTGCCACGCTCGCGCTGCGCTGCATTTATCGTTTAGGCGTCTGTTCTATTTTTCAGCGTCTAGGCGCGCTGAACTGTCAAGCTGGCTGTTGTTTCTAATGGACTTGGGCCATATTTTCTACCGAGTTTGCCCAAAAGGGAGGGTGGAGCGCGAATTAACGAGTGCATAGTAGGAGAGCTGTCCTTCATGTGTTCCTCTATTAACGTCTTTTCTGTCAGATGTATATATACCCCCCTGTCTCAATGCATGTATCACTCATGGTGTTGATGACTCATAGTCACATGATTACCCGAGGGAAAATAACAATTACAGCGGGCCAGGAAATAGACAGACATCGTCACTTGCACATTGCAATAAAAAAGAGGACTCACCCATGCTATAAATCAGATCTGAAAAGTGTAAAAAACCACTGCTCATGTGATCAGCGTAGCGCAGAGCGGGGCTTCAGTGTGGCGTCCTGTGTGAACGAAAATAGGCGCCAGGCGTGCATGAAGCAATGCCTATATGCGTAGGCGTAGCTTAAAGCGTTGCTTAAAGCGTCGCTCTAGGCGTGTGTGTGAACCCGCCGTTATACGTTTGCCTTCGATGTCGACGAGCAGGGTTCGATCCCCACCGTAAGACACATTAATTGTTTTAACGAACATTTCTTATTTAACTATGACCAAACCCTAACCTTAAAGGAATACGTCAATTTGTGGGGAGTTTCGTCCATCTGCCATATCGCCCACACATAACCAAGATACACAATACATTTACCGTCACTCTCCATACAGTATACAGTGAGCTACACTCGTCCAGTTAGTTAGTATTGGGGGAAACGGTACAGCCGTTCAAAGTCACCAAAAAAAACACAGCGCCAAAAAGCTCTATGTACATGTTGTGACTCGTTTACTCACCACGAGATGAAATATTAATCCAAATGCTGAGAAACTATATACTTTTAAGGTAAATAGATAACCGGAGCTACTGGCGCTGGTACAGGCAAACAAGGAAGTAACTTGGTGTGGGGATTTACTCAAAAAATAACGTTTCACATAACTATGGATTATTATTTCATCGCGTGCTGAGTACCCGAATCAAAGAGCTTTTTGGCACTGTGTTTTTGGTGACTTTGAACGGCTGTACCACCGTTTCCCCCAATACTAACTAACTGGATGAGTGTAGCTCACTGTATACTGTATGGAAGATTGATAACCAAGATTGTACATCTTGGTTTATGTGTGGGCGATATGGCAAATGGACGAAACTCCCCAAAAGTTGGCGTATCCCTTTAACCAAGCTGTTTTACTTGCCTAACCATAACAACAACCAACCTTTGGGATGTAATTCACCCTTCACTGGCGATACACGGACTTGCACAGGCGCACTGAGCACTCGTCTTACTGGACATTCGTAGGATTATGCACGGACAATACCTTTCATAGATGTTATACAAACCATTTGATGAGAATACGTTGCCTGGTTTGAGACCCTGCTGGTGTGTCTGGGACGGGGACAGGCAGGTTTAGAGGCTGTACCTGTTCAGAGCCTCCTGCGCTCCGGGCACCGCCGTGTCCTCCACATGCAGTGTCCCGCTCAGGTCGATCAGCACGGCCTTCAGCGCCCGGCGGCCCGCCATGAGCACGCCTGGAGAGGGAGAGAACGGCCCAACGGGACAGTGAGTTCATGGTGACTTTATCCAGATTTATGCAATTCTTTTTAGAGGCATATCTCTACAGTCATCGTTTGCTGAGATATTTGTAAAGTGTGTTTCTGAAATACTGTAGAATTTTGTTATTTCTTACATTTGACATGTACCCGCGCACACAAATGTGTCTGGGCTAGAAAAGCCTCAATGAACAGTCTACATGCTGAGATCAATGCTAAAGTTATTGAAGACATCAGCGACAAGGTGCAAAAAGTAATGGTATGGTATGGTGTTTATTCTTAATAATAGGTTAATTAAAATAGGTGAATAATTCACCTTAATAATAGGTGAATTAAAAAGCAGTATCTTCATTGACGTCCTCTCAGGTTCGTCTTCTATGCTGACGCACCCAAGACAACTTCTCTGATGAATATTACAGCATCTTGGCCAATTCAAACAGAGACACACTACAGGCCAGATACGTGATTTGACATTAGTCGGGGATACAGATACCAGGGCAGACACAAAACCCCTCAAAAAGGCAACGGTCACTTAAAAAGTGACTAGCTAGTTTGCATCCCAGATCAATGTTCTGTAAGTCATCCTCATCTCTGACTGTTTATTGCCAACGAGTTATACTGAAGGCAGGCAAATGAAAGTTTGTTGTGGAAACAGGTTGCTGCCATTAGTTAGTTGCTGCAACTTCCGTCCCTGCATAACTTCATTTTACTGATAAAAAAAATTAAATACCAACGGGTTGTAATTCTGCAAAAAGCACAATAACGGCACATGTTTATATTATTGCACATTTAGAAGAGGAGTAGCCAACCCACCTGACCTGCAGCTGCTTCTCTGCTGCTTCCTGTATGCGATATTTTTTTTCGGATGATGGCGAAGGCTATGCGAAGGCATAACCCGCCCCTCTCTGCCTCTGATTGGCCTAGCGTCACATAACCCGCCCCTCTCTGCCTCTGATTGGCCTAGCGTCAAACTTCCATCCAAACACATTCGCTTGGCTATCCTGCATTACATCTCTTTCTACAGTCTGTGGTCAGACCGTCAGAATCAGTGGGTCAGAGAGACCTACAGCAGTTACGCTTGCTAGCCTGCATGAAAGACGCCAGTGTGTTTATGTTTTTAATATAGTCATATCTATGGTTTATAATAACGCTGCCACTAATCAGAGGCAGAGAGGGGCGGGTTATGCCTTCGCCATCATCCGAAAAAAAATATCGCTTCCGGTAAGCTAGCTAGCTAGCTAATGTTAGCTGCTGGTTGGTTGGCTAACTAGCGAATGTTAGCCGTTAGCTAACGTTAACGCGTTAACTAGACAAACACAGACATGCAGAGCTCCAAAAACAGAGCAATTCGTGATTTTGTTACTGTAGTTTCTGCAGAGTAACGTCCATGTACCTGTAGAGGAGGGGAGAGCGGGGGGGACCAGAGAGGCCGCCCGGAGAGGAGAGGAGGGGAGAGCGGGGGGGGGGGGACCAGAGAGGCCGCCCGGAGGGGATGGGGGGGGGGGGGGCTGGGTGGGGGGGCAGAGAGGAGGGGAGGGGAGGGGAGAGCGGGGGTGGGTGGGGTTTTCTGCCTACACGTTGCGCGCGCAGCTTGCTTTGTTGTCATTGTGACGTAGGCGTATAAGGGGTCCTAGACATAGACATATATAAGGCTAGATGGCTTAAGGCGGAGTCACCAGCGTCGTTGAAGCGCTGCCATCTTGCTACGGCAGGCTTTCTGGTACGTTCTATGGTAGCTGTTGGAGGGTGCACAGACAAAAATACTCATAACTCGCTGAAATCTTGACGGATTTACAAACGGTTTGGTTTATTACAAGCATATTCCGTTCCCGATATATGGCAACAACAAAAAAACACACACTAAAAACACTATTTTTTTGATGGGCTCCAAATTACACCAAAATTAAACCGAAGCATCTATGCCATGAGAGGGATTCAGGCACAAAGTTTCATGCAGTTTCATCCATTTCCCTAGGAGTTATGATCATCTGATGTGATAATACTAACCCAACAACAGATGCTCATAGCTCCTAGCAAAATGGATGAAACTGCATGAAACTAGGTGCGTGAATTCATCTCATGATGATGATGCTGCAGTTTAAGTTTGGTGTAATTTGGAGCCAAAAATAATAATAAAATGTTAGCGTTTTTTTAACCCATAAATATATATAAAGCTGTGGTGCCGTAGCAAGATGGCCACCATGCGACGACGTCGCTCTCCATTGACCGGCAGCGCGGGTAAGCCATCTAGCCTTTATATATGTCTATGCTATTAGAGGCAGAGAGGGGCGGGTCATGCCTTCGCCTAGCCTAGCCTTCGCCATCATGGGAAAAAAAAGATTGCTTCCTGTATTGTTGACGTTTTCTTCTTCGTTGGTGTGTGGAGACTCAGTTCTGCCCCCTTTAGCTCAAACTCTGTACCTGTTCTGTTTTTCTCTCATTCTGGGATTTATTTTACTCACAATCTATTGTAGAAGCAATATTTTCTTTCAGAATCAGTCCCTCTCTGGGGGGGGGGGGCTGTACCCCCCCCCCCCCCCCCTGTAGTCTACAATGATCTCCTTGGTCTTGGAGACGTTTAGAGAGAGGTGGTTGTCCTGGCACCATTGTTCCAGGGCCTCCACCTCCTCTCTGTAGGCCGTCTCTTCGCTCCTGGAGATCAGCCCCACGACTGCTGTGTCGTCTGCAAACTTCACAATGGTGTTCGAGGTTTGAGTCGCCATGCAGTCGTGGGTGTAGAGGTCGTACCAGAAGGGGCTGGAGACGCATCCCTGGGGTGCTCCTATGCTGATGGTCAGTGGGGAGGAGGTGAGGTTGCCCACTCTCACCACCTGGCGGCGGTCTGTCAGAAAGTCCAGGATCCAGTCACACATTGCTGTGTTTAGTCCCAGATCCTTGAGCTTGCTTACCAGCCTGGAGGGTACTATGGTGTTGAATGCTGAGCTGTAGTCCACGAACAGCATTCTCACATAGGTGGCCTTCCCCTCCAGGTGAGAGAGGGCGGTGTGGAGTACGTGTGCTACTGCATCCGCTGTGCTCCTGTTGGGGTGGTATGCAAATTGTAGCGGGTCGTGGTCCGGGGCGAGTGTGGGGTAGATCTGTGATATGACCAGCTTTTCGAAGCACTTGCTGGCTATGGGCTTGAGGGCTATTGGGCGCCAGTCGTTGAGGCTGGTCACTTTCTGCTGTTTGGGAATGGGGATGATTGTTGCTGTTTTGAAGCAGGAGGAAACTTGCCGGAGGGAGAGGGACTGGTTGAAAATGTCTGTGAATACGCCTGCCACCTGGGGGGCGCAGGCCATGAGGACACGCCCAGGGATGCTGTCCGGGCCGGCCGCCTTGCGCGGATTGCGGTGCCTCAGGAGCCTCAGGAGATCCCTGAAGATCATCAAAGACACAAACCATCCCCACAACAGCCTGTTCTCCCCGTTACCCTCAGGGAGGGATACAGGGTCCCAAAAGCACACACAAATCGCTTGAGGGACAGTTTCTTCCCGCAGGCCACGAGACTCCTTAACATACACAAATAAACTCCCAACAATCATGCAGTAGCTGTACTGCAGCTGCTACCACTACGCATGTTTAATTATGTCTGTTATTTGCACCTGTGCAAACAGAATGTTTAATTATGTTTAAATTATGTCTATGCTATTTGCACCTATGTGCAGTGAATGTCACTGTTTCTGGCTTGTTTTTATTGCTTTACTGTTATTGCTTGTTGTTTCTCTTGTTTTCCTGCACCTATATGGCCTGTTATTTTGCACTATGTTGTAACGGAGTCTACAGCACAATAATCTCACACGCGATACTTGTACTACGCAGTGACAATAAAAATCTTGAATCTTGAATCTCTCTGTCTCGGAATTATTTTCCGATAATCATTTAGGAGGGTTTTCCTTAACTCACTACTACTACTCACTACAAATGTGTCCCATCCTAATAACAATAACAGCTCTATTGCATTAGCATCTTCAGATTCGGAGTTAATATGGTGGAGGGAATTATCAAAACCATAAAAACCAAAATCCTAAAAATCCATAAAAACCAAAAACTCATGATGCTGAGAGCATCATGAGTGTGATTTATATAGTCGGTTTCAGCTTCAATAAATTGAATGATTCCATACAAATTCAGAGAACGGAATTTAAAATTCAGCCGTCTGCTGAAAAAAACCCCAATCTCATCACTTTCAATTGAAGTAATTTACACACAAACAAAATATCTCAAGTCAAGACTTTAGAAAGCTTGCAAGTCATCAAAGTACACGTCCATGTCGAGTCTCAAGTCACCAGAAAGAAACCAAGTCAAGTCTTCTCTTCTCTTCATGCATCAAGACAAGCCTCAAGCAATTAAAACTGACCTGACTCATGTGTGGTGTTCTGCCAAAGACATAACTAAAGTGAACAAGCACATACTTGTATTTATTAATAGGCAATGTTCCCCCTCTCTGCTTGGAGAAAGAGACGATTAATACCATAAACAGAATTTAATCAAAAGAAATGTCATTCATCACAGCATTGATACTGTATTTGGGAGTATTCTAACATGTAAATGCAACAAAGTGACTTACATTTTTGAGTTGTGTTTGACAATACAAACACTGTAAACAATTAACCCAGAACACAAACTATACCTTCGACCCTCAAAGTTTCAATTCTTAAAAAAAACTATAAATCACAGAACAATTTTACACTTGAATATTTACTAATTAGAGAAAAACACTTCTTCCACAATCCACATACTGTAAATTTCTCAACTCCTTCAGTTCCATCATCGGAGAGACAGACCTGTTTAGCGAAAGCTTCTCCCAGTTTCGACAAATCTTTAATCTCCCTTCCTCCCCCAGAGTACCGTCATGTTATTCAATTATGTAAGAAAAATAGCCCGATCAATAAACATCATTTTCCAATCTCCCAGTATCAATACAACGGAAGTTGCGTAATAAATCATGTGACTTCTGTTCCATCGATATATATACACTGAACAAAAAAATATAAACATTTTACTTTCTTACTGTTCATATAATAAAATCGTCTGAGAGAAATTCTGAGTGGAGAAATGCTCACTAACAGGGATGTAAACACAGTTGTGAAGAGAAATAATCTTTACATGGAAAATTAATGTGATATTTTAACTCATGAAACATGGGGCCAAAACTGTACATGTTGCATTCATATTTTTGTTCAGTATATAATATATACCAGTATATATACACATATAAGAGGAAGTGTTTACTCTGAAATTACTCTTGGCCCGGCACCTAATCGAACCGGATGTGCATCGTAGTATCACACAGAGAAAAACATAACATCACATATACCAAGGATGAAAGTTCATATTTGTAGCACTATCAGTGACTTGATTTTTATCAATTAGCACCAATTCAAATCCTGGCTACTGAGAGAAATGTGCTACTCTTGCCCAGTCTGAAAATCTCGTGTTGCTGACAGTTCCCTCCCTCAGCGATCAACATTTTGACACCATATTTATTCATTAATCAGCCAGGTGCAACAGTAACAATTGTCTCCTTCTTAATGTTGTAATAAAACATATGACACATATTAAACACATTCTGGGATGAGCAGAGATTCATTATGTGTGAAATATTCAAGCTAAAAGTGTGACTATGACAAGAAGAACAATCAGGGCAGGAGATAAGCAACAGCTGGTGAAGTCTCCTTTTCTACCAGCTGTTTCTGCATGTGATCGTCCGCTGTTGGAACAAGTCCCGGTGCTGAATGCAGACAGTACAGTCCTTATAGATAACGTGTTATTTTGTTCTGTTTATGTGACCGTGTGTGTGTGTGTGTGTGTGTGTGTGTGTGTGTGTGTGTGTCTCCTTGGCACATGTCTGTCGTCTGGTTCCATGTTGGTGCTCGGTGTATCCGGGTCGACCGTCAACCAAACAGCAACAACAGGACGATGCAGGCTGAGTTCACTATTATTAAAGGCACTGGGTGGGGTGGGCCGGAGGGGGGGGGGGGGGTTGTAGGGGAGGATAGAAAATAGATAGAAGATAAATAGAAAATCCATGTCTTCAATAGTTTTCAGTTATCTTTTGATGAACAGCTGGGTTAGGGTTAGGGCAAAACTAGTCTCACTGGCCAGCCTCCTCTCCCTTCCGTCTGAGGAGTCTGGCGCCGCAGGTCTCCATAGTGGGATTGCGATGGGCGGCGCTTAGCGGCAGTGCCCTTGGAAAATAGTTTCAAACAATCCAACTTGCCGTTTTCAGCGTGTAGCAACGAGCTAGCGTGTAGGTTTCTGCCGTTAGCTTGCTAGCTAGTTAGCGTTGTTGTTTTTACTGAGGCGGCAGGGCACTAGTGAGCCACACAGAGGGAGGAGGGAGTGGAAGCTGCTCTGATTGACGTGGTCGGAGCCAATGACAGAGCTTGTAATAAGCCGGGAGCGGACATCCGGCTGCCACCGAAACAGTCGCTCCAATGGGAGAGCAGAGTAGAGCAGGGGAGGGTTTATCCCAGTTATGGAGACCTGCGGTGCCAGACTCCTCGGACGGAAGGGAGAGGAGGCTGGCCAGCGAGACTAGGCAAAGACAAAATCTCAAGGCACACCATATATCCGTGCAAAATAGCCTCTATAACACATGCTATCACTTATCCAAACATTTTTTATTTACCAATGCCAAATAACATTTGACAAACAACTATATTACTAATGACATATTTATTAACAAAATAATTCAGGAAGGTTCAGGGATTCAGTAAGTAAGGCTTATTGCAAGCATGAATTAATAAAGTCAATGCAAAGACAAAGTGTCTCCTCCTCTATCTATTGGCTGGGCGATATGAAATCATAAATATCAGAGATTTTTTCATATCAATATATCACAATGTGCCTCTCTTATGCAACATCACATGTTAAATAATCAAATGAATGTTCATTCCTTTGAACTAAATGGTGTAATGTTAGGTGTCATGCCAAACAAAACTAACATTTTCAAATATGTATAATGTTTTTTTTTTAATAAAATGTGAAATTATCGTGTCACCACGATATGATTCCATTGAAAGATGATATTGAATTATTGCCCAGCCCAGCCCCATCCATCCATCCACCTGTCCTCCCTCCCTCCCTGCTCTGCCTGTCTCACCTCTCATGATGGTCCATACAGAGCGGATCCCAGTCCTCCCTCCCTCCCTGCTCTGCCTGTCTCACCTCTCATGATGGTCCGTACAGAGCGGATCCCAGTCCTCCCTCCCTCTCTGCTCTGCCTGTCTCACCTCTCATGATGGTCCGTACAGAGCGGATCCCAGTCCTCCCTCCCTCCCTGCTCTGCCTGACTCACCTCTCATGATGGTCCGTACAGAGCGGATCCCAGTCCTCCCTCCCTCTCTGCTCTGCCTGTCTCACCTCTCATGATGGTCCGTACAGAGCGGATCCCAGTCCTCCCTCCCTCTCTGCTCTGCCTGACTCACCTCTCATGATGGTCCGTACAGAGCGGATCCCAGTCCTCCCTCCCTCTCTGCTCTGCCTGTCTCACCTCTCATGATGGTCCGTACAGAGCGGATCCCAGTCCTCCCTCCCTGCTCTGCCTGACTCACCTCTCATGATGGTCCGTACAGAGCGGATCCCAGTCCTCCCTCCCTCTCTGCTCTGCCTGTCTCACCTCTCATGATGGTCCGTACAGAGCGGATCCCAGTCCTCCCTCCCTCTCTGCTCTGCCTGTCTCACCTCTCATGATGGTCCGTACAGAGCGGATCCCAGTCCTCCCTCCCTCCCTGCTCTGCCTGTCTCACCTCTCATGATGGTCCGTACAGAGCGGATCCCAGTCCTCCCTCCCTCTCTGCTCTGCCTGTCTCACCTCTCATGATGGTCCATACAGAGCGGATCCCAGTCCTCCCTCCCTCCCTGCTCTGCCTGACTCACCTCTCATGATGGTCCGTACAGAGCGGATCCCAGTCCTCCCTCCCTCCCTGCTCTGCCTGTCTCACCTCTCATGATGGTCCGTACAGAGCGGATCCCAGTCCTCCCTCCCTCTCTGCTCTGCCTGTCTCACCTCTCATGATGGTCCGTACAGAGCGGATCCCAGTCCTCCCTCCCTCTCTGCTCTGCCTGTCTCACCTCTCATGATGGTCCGTACAGAGCGGATCCCAGTCCTCCCTCCCTCCCTGCTCTGCCTGTCTCACCTCTCATGATGGTCCGTACAGAGCGGATCCCAGTCCTCCCTCCCTCCCTGCTCTGCCTGTCTCACCTCTCATGATGGTCCGTACAGAGCGGATCCCAGTCCTCCCTCCCTCTCTGCTCTGCCTGTCTCACCTCTCATGATGGTCCGTACAGAGCGGATCAGATTGAGGATCTGGGCTTTGACTCCTGGATCATCTCCAAACCCTCCGACTCCCTGATCCACCCCCCAGCCCACTGCAGGGGGAGAGAGAGAATGGGGTGAGGGGTGAGGGGGGGGGGGGTAAAAGAAACGTTACAAACTGAAACAATTAATAAACAGCAACAACAACAACAACAACAACAACAACAACAACAACAACAACAACAAAACCGAATTAGTAAAAAATACTAGTGCATGCATTCAGATAACAGGAATAAATCAATTCAGAAAAAGCACCAAGGATAAAGTGAAATGAAAGCCAAAGATTAAGACAAAAATAAGAAAATTAGATAGGAGATAGGAGATAAGACATAGGCCTACTGTATTATAGACAGAACAAGATAAGACAGTACGTTTGTTTATAGGCTAACGTTAGAGGGAAAAGCACACAAACAGTGAGTATAACAAACTAAATCTAGCTACACATGTAGCTTGATAATCTCCTTCTAGTGAACTAACGTTAGTCTACAAATTAGCCCCCCTTTCAGGACTGTGTTTACAGCCCAGCCCATCACTGCAGCCAGACATCACAGAGCAGTCTAGTCTTCAAGCTGCTAAAATGCTAGCTTGTTAGCAGTTATTTAGACAAACCTCCGGATGTTTACTTAGTAAATATAATGGAAACACTTACTCTTGCTGAGAAAGCGCTCCTCGTGCAGCACAGCGATGGCATTAGTGCATAAAATAGCGGTCTGGATGAGAGAGTACAGAGTGAACGCCATGCTGGCAGCTTCTTCTCCAACCACTCCCACTGATGATGCAGGATGCCGTCAACTGCCAGCGGATGTCGTGCGCCTGGTAGCACCAAAAAGTAAAGTCTAGTGTCGTAAAGATTGGTCGTCTCGGAAACTGAGCACAAGCGAACTCAATCGATTTTGTATCCTCACTGGTCCTCAGTATGTTCTAAATGACAGAAAAAAGTCACAGGAATCCTATGAGGGGAAAGTTTTGAAAATCACGTAAACAGATCCTACCAAAAACGCCTTTTTACAATGGAAGTCTATGAGAGGACTGGTCAAACCATGTCCACTTTGAACTCTAATTGATTCTGATTCTGAATAGGCATATTATAGGCCGCCTACAGATGACGCATGCGCAGAGTGCTGTTATGAAGTCAGACTTCCGGGTATCAAAGACGATGGGGTTTCAAGATAGTTATGGAAGATCTGTGTCTATACACGTTCATGTTCATAGCCCATGTTTTTGCTGAAGCTACCGATGTTAATAATAAACACATTAAGCTTGGATAACGTTGTCACGGTGTTCCTTCCGCAAGCATAGCGCTTGTACAGTTCTGAATCGCCCACTTTAGACCGCGGGCCGCGGCCCAGCTGTGATCATCAAAGACACGTTTTCTACAGGATTTCCAGGACAATAGACCAGGAGGACTAGACCTCTGATCAAGGTGACTTTGTGCTCCGATTCTACAACTACTGCGCACAAGCAAGGACAACTTTGGAAACGCAGAAGTAAGGCTGAATCATCTGGCATAATTAAATTAGCCTTGAATCATTGAGGATTGTGATGATGATGATCTCCTTTGTTTATTGTGTAGCCTATGAGGGGTTACGAGTTGATAAGGCTTTATAATAACTTTTATTGCCACAATATGCAAGATTACATGCAAGGAGGAATGTGTCTTTATGTATTAATTGAAATCATCCTCTATTTAAGAACTCATAAATCTTCAACTTTTAGATGTTTGTATACCTCCAAACTTATGTATAGGCCTACATTTTAAGCAACATACCATTCAATTTTGAACAATTTCCTAAAGAGTATGAGACCTCAATTTGTAATTAAATTGTATATGACTGAATTGATTTAACCCTGCTGTATCTACAGAGCTGCTTTTTGAGAGGACAGACATCTGGCGTAGGAGGGGAGGAGCATTGTCAAAATGAATTCTTCAGAAGAGGTGAGAAAAATATCACTGTTGTATCGCTGATGTTGCAACACAAACACACACACACACACACACACACACACACACACACACACACACACACACACACTGTGTCCTCCTGTCCTAATTCTTTCTTTATGTCTTCCTTTATGGAAACAGAGAGACACCAAAAGACCCAAACCCATTCACCACGGAGAGAAACCCTACCACTGTGACCAATGTGGGAGCAGATTCAGACGGTTAAGTAGCCTAAAAACACACAAACGCATTCACACTGAAGAGAAGCCCTACCACTGTGACCAATGTGGGAGCAGTTTCAGTCAGTTAGATGACCTAACAAGACATCAACGCATTCACACTGGAAAGAAGCCCTACCACTGTGACCAATGTGGGAGCAGTTTCAGTCTGTTAAGTAACCTAAAAATACACAAACACATTCACACTGGAGAGAAGCCCTACCTCTGTGAACAATGTGGGAGCAGTTTCAGTCAGTTAGCTCACCTAAAAACACACAAATGCATTCACACTGGAGAGAAGCCCTACCACTGTGATCAATGTGGGAGCAGTTTCAGTCACTCAAGTTACCTAACAAAACACAAACACATTCACACTGGAACGGGCTACTGGTGTGACTGCTGTAAGAAAATGTTCACTTGGTCATCTAGTCTGAAGAAACACAGCTGCATCCAACCTGCTGAAGAGCGCCTCCACTGTCTGCAGGCGGAACAAACTTCTCTCTGTCCAACCAAACATCATGAATTGAGTTCAGTGACAGTAGAGTCTGACTATGCACAGTCATGTTTGTTTCTCAGCCATGCATCTTGACATTGCGTTGCTAGATCGTAATATGTATGTAATACGAAATTTGAATGTAGTCTCTAGCTTAAAGTCTAAAAGAGTAGTGAGAGTTCAAATTGGCCATGGTTTGAACAGTCCTCCCATAGACTTCCATTGTAAAAAGGCTAAAAGGGCATTTTGGTATAGGATCATATTTAGGGGATTTTCAAAACTTTCCCCTCATAGGACTTCTTGGGATTTTTTTCTGCCATTCAGAACATATTGAGGAGACAAAATCCATTGAGTTTGCTTGTGTTGCAATTAGTGAGACGTTGACCCATATTTTGGTGTAAAACACCTGTGGACTATAATCTGTTATTGAAGCCATGAGGGCTGTTTTAGCACTTACGTTTTCCATTTATTCACAAATATAGTGTATTCGGTCACAACAGATGCATCGTTTTCTGTACATTAAAATATATAAAAGCGTAATAAATAATCATTAGCCTACTACTGAATGAATTAAAAATGTGTGAAATTAAACCCTTAATTACACATTGTTTGATTATTGTATAGACTTTTTATTTATCCACATAAATAGTAGAGAAACTACAAGAACATTTAAATACATTTGCATTAACTGTTTATAATGATGGTTTTTTTTTCCAGTAAATGACAAATTTATCCATTCATTTCATTCTATGAACAAGGAGGGGAGGGTGAGTTCTCACTTTTCATCTCTCTTTGACGTAAACGTGACTGTATCTTCACAACCACCATCATCATCATCTTTATTTTAAAATTTTATATGATAATAAATAATATATTCACAGCCAGGTTCTCAGCCCTGATACTCAAATGAAGAGACAAACATACTGTAGATCGACTGTGAGTTCAGTGTTCTCAATTTCTCACATGACATTTTATACACAGAGTTTTAATGTACAAGTATACAACCGTTTTTTGTTCCTCACAGTCTTTTGGATGAGAGACAAAAATTTGGAATTACCATTTTAATTGTCAGTTCTGACAATTCACCTTTTGCCAAAAGCTCAGACACATTTTGAAAGTAAAGATTCAGTAATATACTTTCAGATTCGGCTGCATAAATAAAGGATTCAAAATCCTTCTTTTGTATCACTTGCACAGTGCTGATTGACCAGGTTTGCGTTTACTTGGTAGTTTTTTTTCTTTCAATAAACACAATTTGGACATGATGAGGACAATCTGACGATAAATAAAGGTTTGAATGTGTGCGTTTCTCATCAACGGCAGTAACAATCTCCGTCAGTGTGAAAGTCTTTCCTCGTCCAGAGTCTTGAGTACCGTATGTACAGCAGTTTGAGATCCACAACAGTCTTACATCTGTGACTCTCTTCACACACTCTTTTAGATAGGTCAGTGTTCACTAAAGGTCAGAGTTCACTAAAGAGCCAGTCTATGACTGAGTTCTCCGTTCTCTTCAAGGGCTTTAGAAAAGGTCCAAGTTGGGCAGAGGGCAAGAAGAGTCGTGGTTGCTTTGGTCCTGTGTGGTTAAAGCTTAGCTTAGCTTAGCTTAGCTTAGAGTCTGACTGCAATAGGAAGTTTCGTTTTTTTTTTACTTGAAGTCACAGCTCCCTCCTGTCCTGCTGCCACCTTCTGTCCTGGGATAGTAAGTGTTTAGTAGATTTAGTAGATAGTAACTGGGGAATGAGAGGACAGGACAGGACAGGACAGTGAGAGGACAGCTTTGGAATAAGTCTTAAAGTTTACAGGGACAAGAGTTTTGTCAGTCTGAGCTGGGCCCAACTCGTCCTTATAGCGCGGAGGATCCGTAACAGAGATGGTATGGAAGTAGCAACCAAAACACCGTAGTAGTCTCCATCCAGAAAGCTTGGGTCTTTAGTTTAGGAATTGATATAGTTACAGTTCACATTCCTTTGTGTGTCGGTCTCTCTCTCCTTCTTTCTCTGTTTTTTTCCCTCCTGGGATATTCACAGAAACCCCGTTGGTTTTGCCCCTCCTAGATCTGGTTTCTTGACTTAGCCTGTGAAGGCGAGACAAAACACCCAACATTAGTATCATGCTCGAGGTCAGTGTGGGTCATTTGGACTCACACAAAGATTAAAATGGGTTTAGAAAGTTTGGTATTCAGGCGTCATGTTCACTTGGTATGTATGTTATGTCATCAGAACCAGTGTGAGGTTGGGTGAAAAAATATTGTAAGCTTGTACCAGACCTGGGTCAAATAGTTACAGACAGTTATCGTTATTATTATTTATATTCTTTTCCAACTAGCTTAGACTGTCAGATCGGTAATGTTTACTGCACCAGGACAATTCAATGTTAAGTAAGTTGTCAGTCACAGAAAAGAGGAATACATTGAATTGTTGTCCAAACTAACATAGTTAAAGCAAAGAATAATAATATTTACATGTACTATTTGACCCTGGCTGGCTTTAGATCAGGGATGGGCAACTTTGATGATAGAGAGGGCCGCAAAAAATGTCCTCACTACCAGAGGGCCAGATTGTGACCGTGCACTTCCACCAGTAGCCTACTGTAACACCATCACTCCCAATTATAGCTACTAATTTGATGAAAAGGACCGGTAATCAAAGTTTGTTATATCAACATTTATATTGTTCATATTCAAATTCTTGAATATCTGGTGTCATTCTTCCATTCAGATGACACCAGAAACTTTGCTCTAGCTTCAAACCGCTACAGCAATTTGATGGGGTACATCACCCAAATATGTGATATTAATCAGATGAGTAATGTTGCATGTGCAATGTGCATCCTGGATATAGTTTGTTACAATACCGTTAGCTCAAATGCTAACGTTAAAGAGTATGTGGATGGGCAATGCTAACGCCATTAGCACCATGTTCTGGGATGTACAGTAAAATAAAAACACAGATTTGGGTAGTCTAACCTAACCTAACCAAAAACGTCCCCCTTTGTAAAAAAAAAAAAGAAAAAGAAAAAAAATGACCCAGGAGCCACATTGAGTGAGGTCAGGGGCCGCATGCAGCCCGTGGGCCGCCAGTTGCCCACCCCTGCTTTAGATTATCAGGCTACATTTGGTAGTCATGACAAAGAAAGAGTTGTGTGACACAGAAACAGCTCAGAAGAGAAACAGCGAAAAATGTTCCTTAATTGCCTCCACCTGGATAATGCAAACAATTTAGTGTTTGAAAATGACACCACGTTAATGTGTCACCACACTCAGTGTGACCTTTACGTATACATGTCAATTATTTCCGTTAGGAAGTTGCGTTATTTGAATGAACTGAAAGCCATTCACCATTTAGCTACTTGTTTAGATGGGAGCCGATCTTCTCTTTTCTGATAATGTTTGCGTAGGGAATCTGAAAGAAAACAAAAGATAGACGTAAGTTAACATTCATCCAGAACATGTTTGTTTTTGTATTGTCTTGATATGGGACATACTTTGTCCAAGAAAGCAGCATGGATCTGCATAAAGACCATAGGATACACATGTGACCAAACATGGAAAAGCAGGCACTCTGTGGGAGATAGTTTTGTCTGTTTTTCATACATTATTGATCTTTGCATTCAGAGCTTAAAGTAGTATTTCAATATTTTATTTTTTACATTATTATTGAATCAAAAATACATTGGGTTAAACTGTTTCTGGTGTAAAATGGTTTCCCTACAAAGTTAAATGAGCCGTGGTTTATATGTTTGGTATGTACATTTAAAAATATAAAATGTAAGGTTGCAGTCTTTGATTGGATTTAATCATAATACTATAAAATATGGAAATACCGGTAAGGACAGTAACAGGTCTCTGTTAGAAGGTGAAATGGTGAAATGTTTGATTGTATTAAAGACAAATTCTAAAATAAGATACAGCACAGTAAAGGGTAATTTCTTTTTTATGTCTGTGAAGTTAATGTGTCATTATTCTTTGTTATATGGCAGACAGATCCATCTGCTTGTTCTATAGCCACACCCGTCACTTCTGAAAGTTATTCGATTTGTGCCTCTGTGTGTGTGTGTGTGTGTGCGTGCGTGCATCCGTGCGTGCGTGTGTGTGTGTGTGTGCGTGCGTGTGCATGCTCGCATACATGGGTGTGTGTGTGTGTGTGTGTGTTTGTGTGTGTGTGCGTGCGTGTGCGTGTGCATGCTCGCATACATGGGTGTGTGTGTGTGTGCATGTGTGCGTGTGTGTGCGTGTGTGTGTGTGCGTGCGTGTGCATGCTCGCATACATGGGTGTGTGTGTGTGTGTGCATGTGTGCGTGTGTGTGTGTGCGTGCGTGTGCATGCTCGCATACATGGGTGTGTGTGTGTGTGCATAATGCTTGTAAATGTACATGGATGCATGTGCACCCGTCCGCTTGTGTGGTTAAATGGATGCAAAATGCACTTGCGTGTGTGTGTGTGTCTGTGCGTGTGTGTGTGTGTGTGTGTTTGTGCGTGCGTGCGTGCGTGTGTGTGTGTCTGTGTATCTGTGTGCATGTGTGTGTGTGTGCTCGGTAACTTGCATGTGCAGTGTTTTGCGAGCGTGTGCGTAGACGCGTGTATGGCGTTGTGCGTGTCGGAAAGCAAAGACAAACGCCGTCTGTCAGCTTGTCTGCTGGCTGCTCCGCTGATTGATGTGGACCCAACTACTCAGACGTCTACAGAGGAACTTCTCACCCATGAAAGACAAACAAGATGATTGGCTCTTTGCTACCTGCTGTGTGAGTGGGCCTACTGCAGACGTGTCCGCTCCACTCCTACGATAGCTTGGTCAGGAAAACTCTATTTAAAATCTAATGAGGAGCTGTGAATGTATTGTTTATTTTAGATCTGTCATGATATTAACGCACGGGTTACTATTTCATTTTTAAGATAATGCGGGGAATCTGCCTTAGTTGATTTGTTATTTGTGAATTATTCGATTATTATGATTTCTTGGTGTTGTTGTGACCCTTTGTAAGCTGTCAATGTCAATTGTGGAATCGTTTGTTCCCATTGCACGTTGAAACTATGTTGTGCTTTGTATTCATTTTTGTTTTTCAATGGTGTTTTACATTGTGGTATCTATAAATGTTTAAATGTAGCCTATGTGTACCTTGTCATTTAAAGGGATATCTTATAGAGAATATCAATGATATATTATATTTCTTTATCAGTGTTCAGTAGACTGAGTGTATCATTAGTCTTACCATCTGTAACTGTTGGACCATCTCCTCTCTGTAGGCGAGTTCTCTTTTCATCTGGTCTTGGAAATTATCTGAAATCCACACAAAAGAAAAATCTATTTTTAGGCCTCGAATTATTATTTGAGTAACTGAGTTATTATGAAGGAGGAGCAGGAGACTTATTTTTGTGCGCCTGGGAAAATGGTAAATGAGAGAGGGAAGAAGAGAGAGGTAGGAGGGACGAACAGAGAACCAGAGACAGACAGACAGATAGACAGACAGACAGACACAGAGAGAGAGAGACTTACCCCCCCCCCCCCCCACACACACACACACAGACAGGCAGACAGACAGAGACATACCCCCCCCCCCCCCCACACACACACACACACACACACACACAGGCAGAGAGACAGGTAGAGGCACAGAGAGAGGGAGACATACAGACAGGAGACAAGGGGAATCAGGCTGCCTGCATGTTTCACAAAGCCAAATTTAATATTTAGCCTTTTAATATTCACTGGAATTTAATTTAATACTTTTTGATTCAATATAGCTAATGAAAGCTTTGTAATTGTTAATGGGCAGTGTAAGAAGAAGGGAAATTAAGAAATTGCTCAGGGACAAGAAGTGTGTTTAGTAAAGCAGATACAATATTATACTGCTCTGTATTAATCTAAAGAGTTGAAATATAGCAAAAAAAAAAGATTGTATTGTGAGGGGATCACCTCTAATAACTGCATTTAAGACAGTTTAACTACAGCTTACTTTAGACAATTTAATAGATTTTTTTTATAATTTACAAACGACAGAGGAGACGCTGCCCTTGAGAGAGAGAGAGAGAGGGCGAGAGAGAGAGAGGACGAGAGAGCGAGGGTAAGAAAGAGTAAGAAAAGCAAGAGAGAGAGAGAGAGAGGTGAGAGTAATGTGACTTACGGAAGACAGGAAAGGGGGAGGTGCCCTTGAGAGCGTGAAACTCCTGTTCCAGTCTCCTCCTGAAGTCTATCTGCTCCAGGAGAACCTTCTGGAGCTCCTCTGGAGGAGCGTGGCGAGGGAGAGGTGAGGAGGGAAGACTGCCTGTTAGAAAAATACATCTAAGCCCTACATCTATCAGGTGAGGAGGTGTGTCCAGCCAATATAAATCAATAGTGAATGGGTGGGAATAACAGGCAGAGGTATTCATTATAATTCATCATTTTTACATAGCCATTTGAGAAATCTCTCAATTGTCCTAGGCATCTAGGATAAGATTGGGCTAATATGGACTTCCATTTTTCTTTATGTTACATATAAATAACACTACATATATATACTACCGTACATATATTTATGTATTTCATACGTGTGTTTATGCATTATTATTGTCTCATGTTATTAAAAATGTAATAATGTATTTAGTGCTTGCTCTAAAAAAGTTTTGGAGTACCACATTACAAAAGTAACATAATGTAGGTAATATATTACTTTTAGCAGTAACTATAATATAACTGTGTAATGTAATATAACTTTCCAATAATATTATACCAGTTTGTCAAGTAACACAAGTTACAAATTGAGTAAAAAAAAAATGGTCAAAGCACATATTTAAATAAAGATGCAATCATTTCCTACTCAAATTGTGTGTTTTATGCAAATTACCACTATAGACGACAATAACAAAGGAAAAGGATAACATTTAGAATTTTGGATGGTTTACACAAGATGGTTGAATTAGTCTACAAGTTACTCTACACTGACAGTAATATTATAAATTAACTTATTATTTTCAAATGAAAGTAACTAATATGTACTTATATTACATTTTGAAGGTATACTTGCCCAACACTGCTCTAAAACAACTAAAAAGATTGTGGCTTTATGAGAGGCAAAGCAGAGACTAAATGACATCTTGTGCCCAGTGAACTGTATTTACACTCAACTATACTTGAGATTTTTTTTTTTCATCAACGATAGTTCATATTTTCTAGATAATGTACAAGCAAAATAAGAAGCAACAGTGAGTGGTTTCTATCTCTTCATTCTGTGTTTTATCATTGTGATTTGTCACTGGACGTTAACACGTTCAACACTGGGCAACTAAACTAAACTATAATGTATACTGTGTCATTAGTTACTGTACCTTTCTCCATGTTCTCTACATCCTTCTTTAGTGGGACAGGAGAAGCAGCATCTTGGCTCTGATCACCTGAAAACATCCAGACATGACACACTTGTTGGAGATGACAGTCGCATTATACTGACAGGAGAATCTTCAAGTTGTTTTCTTGTTAAGTAAGAGCAAGGCACTAACACTGCCAAGGTTGGGGGTTACAATCCCACTGGGCCCAGCAATGGGAAAAAAAAAAAAAAGTTTGTACTTATATTTGCATATTCTACAGTGCTTTTAAATGGACGCATCCCTCCCTGCTTTTACAGCATATGATTTGTTAAATTTCAGCGAATAGATGTGTTGATGTATACTGTAGTCTAGCTGCTGTTGAGGAGTCAAGGCAGGCTCAGTGGCTGTGCGACTCCTTGATGGCGTTCCAGAGGGTCCACAGCAGCTCGATGAATTGTTCAACTTCACCTTATTTCATTTGTCTTTTTTCGTCTAGTCTAGCACAGTGGTTCTCAAATGGCGGTCCGGGGACCCCTAGGGGTCCGTGGCACTTTGCAAAAAGTTTTCAGGAAAATAAACATGTTTTTGTGTGTGCAAAAGCTTCATAGTTCAATGAAAATATGTTATGCTTTAAATCTAAAATGGTTCATGGATTACATTGTAATCTAACCAACCTATCAATTTAAAAGTCAAGCACAAATAACAATTAAACAATTAAGCTTAGCCCAAAATCACAAATCAGAATGAGTGGGTCCCCGGTATATTTTCTCTGGTCTAGCATATAGAAAAACAGTTCACTGCTTGTCCACTAGGTGTCAGTGTCACTGCATGGTTGGTAATAAGTTCACTACATGGGGGTGGTTGACTGAATCCTCTCTCTGTTGCTCTCTGGGATGTTCACTCTGCTCTCGCTGTCACATCATATTGCTTTCCATTAAGAAGAGAGGAAAAAAACACTTGAGAAATTGGAGTGGATAAATGTGTATAGCTCTTCAAATTGAAGGGAATGTGAAGTTGCTGCAAAAAATATCAAGTCAAAATGATCACTGGCTTCAGAATGATCCATTTGCAGGCAGCGACTGTGGTCTAAAACTGTTGAATTATATTGTCAGAAGTGCTTTATTTTTGAAGCAGTTTATTTATTTATTTGTTTTTACCAACAGTGGATTTATAATCTCTGGCACTTGGAATGGAGAACATTATATTCATGTGAAATAGTGTTATTATTGTTACGCAGCAGCGGTTTCGTATGATGTATATTTTATCTGTGTATGAAGCATTGTTACTGCTGGAAGACATCTACTTGTTGCTTCAGTCTTCCGTTTTCCAAACAGCTCCATCACCCGCTGTTTTCAAATTTACCAGTTGGAAAATGTCTATATTTCCGCGTGTGTTTATGTTTATGTCTGATTTGTGACAATGAGGCATTGAGCGCCTTAAA
>NC_139629.1:26226050-26231050 GCF_964638095.1 Poromitra crassiceps
CAGTCTGCTCATAACATGACATCACTTTACTGTAATGCAGCCTTTAAAATCAGGAAAAGATGACATGTATGCCATATCATGATATCTCAAATCTAAGACGATATCTATAGTCTCATATCACAATATCTTAAATCTAAGATGATATCTATAGTCTCATATCACAATATCTCAAATCTAAGACGATATCTATAGTCTCATATCACAATATCTCAAATCTAAGACGATATCTATAGTCTCATATCACAATATCTAAAATCTAAGACGATATCTATAGTCTCATATCACAATATCTTAAATCTAAGATGATATCTATAGTCTCATATCACAATATCTAAAATCTAAGACGATATCTATAGTCTCATATCACAATATCTTAAATCTAAGACGATATCTATAGTCTCATATCACAATATCTCAAATCTAAGACGATATCTATAGTCTCATATCACAATATCTTAAATCTAAGACGATATCTATAGTCTCATATCACAATATCTAAAATCTAAGACGATATCTAGTCTCATATCACAATATCTCAAATAAAAGACGATATCTAGTCTCATATCACAATATCTCAAATCTAAGACGATATCTAGTCTCATATCATAATGGATATAATATTGATCTAATATATATACAGTATATTGGCCAGCTCTACCTGCTCCCCTCCTCTTCGTCCTCCTCCTGCTTGGATGACTCCACGTCCACCTCCCCCTCCTCCTCGCTCTCTCCTCCCTCTGGCTCTCCGTCTCCTGCGCTCTCGCTGCCGTAGCTGCAGCTGCTGCCGGGCGACAGCCGCTGATGACGCTCTGACCCGACGACCACCACCCCAAAGTCCTCTTCTGTGGCCCCAGACACTCCGTGGAGCTTGGCGATGCTCTCCGCATCCTTGACATAGGGGTGGACAATACATCAACATCGATATATATCATGATAAAATATGCTTCAATAACAATGATATAAATATGATATATGATACATATGATATATAAAATGTATTTTTTCAATACATTTTCAATATTTTCAATATACATTATTATTTACAGCATCTGACTCAATGCAGCGCTGTTTATATAGAATGCAATAGACTTGTCACATTTGTTTTTCAGACATGTTTGTAGGTACACACATCCGCTGTGTCATAAATGGGCGTTCTTGGCAGTTTTTCCTGTATGCCTTTGTAGTGTCAACACACTAATTGACTAATATAATAATGATCATATCGACTGATATGAAGAAGTATATCGTGATATAGATTTGGGACATCGTGGTCCAGCCCTACCTTGACCACGGGGCGGAAGGCGGAGCCGTAGCTGGCCTTCCTGGTCTGGAGCGCGGGGGCGTCGAGCAGCTTGAGCCAACCCTCTGACGTCACAGCGGGCCGGAGGTCCGAGGTCACGGTCGGGCACTCCGGGTCAAACAGCCCCGACCTGGGCGTGGCTGTCCCACCACCGCCCCCCAGGGTCACCGCGCTGACACCGGTCCCGGCGCCAGCGGGCTCGGAGTGGTCCGAGAGGTCGAGGAAGGCCTGCCGGAGAGAGGGGTTCTCTGCCAGGGAGGAGAGAGCCCCCGGCTGAGGCTGGAGGTAGGTGGGGACGGGGATGCCTCCGGCCGCTCTGGGGGGCCAGAACATGCAGAAAGGAGGGTAGAAGGTGTCTTTGCGGCCCGGCCACAGGAGCCCCGACAGCCCCGCTCCCTTCTGCACCGCCGACACGTCGCCGTCGTCCTTCTTCTGCTGGCAGAGGCCGAATGCTGGGAAGGAGTAGGGAGAGGGGAAGAGGGACGTGGGCGGGAACTTCTGCAGCATGCCGAAGCCTTTGCTGGGGACGGGGATGACGGGGTAGCTGCGCGCCGTCTTCCGGGGAGACAGGCCGCCGCCGTCCAGGTCGTCCTCGTCCTCGAAGCGGCCTCTCTTCTGCCCGCCCAGGTCGGGCCCCATCATGTGGGGGAGCGTGGACCCACCACCGCGGCCCATGGAGCCGCAGTGGTGGCTCGAGGGCAGCGCCCTCTTGCGGCTGCCTCCGTTGAACATGGCCTTGACGTCTTCCCAGGCGAACACCAGATCGTCGGGGGGGATCTTCTCGCTGAGCTTGAGATGCCGTCGCCACGAGTTGAAGTTGGCGGCGTCGGGCTGGGTGTACTTGGCGTCTGGAGTGCGGTGGGAGTGGAAGATGAATTTATTCGGGGAGAAGTACATGTTGCAGTAGGAGCACTTGATGCACTTGGCGCGGGAGCTGTTGTAGCGTGCCGGGATGAAGTTGCCGCGGGAACCCCAGGCGCACTCGTGCGACACGTCGAAGGCGAAGTTGTCGGGCAGCTTGGGCGGCGCGTTCTCTCCCAGGAAGGACTTGCAGAGGCGCTCGGCTTCGCGCTTGGTGATCATGCCGCAGCGGCGCGAGGAGATGGGCATGGCGCCCGCCCGGCGGAGGATCTCCAGCTGGACCGGCGTGCACTGGACACAGGTGATGCCCAGCGCCACGCGCCGGTTATGGATCTCGTTGTAACTGTAGTTCTTGAGCAGCGTGTTGGAGATCTGCGCCAGGCAAAGTCTCTCCGTGTTGTCGATGACCAGCGACACAATGGGAACGCCGTACAGGACCACCTGCCCCACCTGGTTGGGCTTCAGCAGCGGGGAGGACGCGGAGGAAGAGGAGGAGGAGGAGGAGGAGGAGGAGTGGTGGTGGGCGGGTCTGGGGGGCGTCAGGGTCTCCGGCTGGTAGGGACCCGTGGGGGTCGCCATAATGATGTCGTTGAGGCTCGGATGGAGCTCGCGGGGGGAAAGGTTTGGACAATCACCTGTTTGAAAGAAAGAGAGAAAAGTGTCAGAAAAATGTAAATGACATATTATGAGGAATGACCATAAGCATGCATTTGCAAATTGCTATTGCACTATATAAGACTGCCACATTTACATACAGGATTTTTTTAAACATTCCTTTGAATGAGACTTTCTCTGTTAGCTGCTGGATACATTTGGAAATACTTCAAATGTTTATTTGAAGAGTTTTGCTCCAACATGAGATTGCCACATTTGACCAACACAAATCAATGTAATTAAAACAATGACCCCATGTTAAAGAAGAGAGCCTTTGGAGCAGAGCTCACTAAATTCCACTATCAGACCAGAAACAAACTTGGTTTTCACAGGAAACTCAACTTCCGCCATGATCAAATGTTTGGCTAAATTTAGTCAGCAATAGAGGGACACTGCTGCTGAATGAATAATATTCACAGAATTCACAGAAATAATGCTAAAATAACTCATACAAATGTGAAAATAACACTACAATTTTGCTTAGATTTCATCAATCAATGTTTGGCTTTAGTGTTTTTAACAAAAATGAAATATCTGTAATATGTGTATAATAACAGTTTCAGGCCGTAACCTGGAATTGAGGGAAAACTGTGGCCAAAGAAGGGAAAGCACTAAACAAAATAAAGAAATACAAATAATCGCCGACCACAGTGAAACCAATACCACAAATATCAAGGAAAAACAGGCAGCATTTCCAGGCAATGTATAGTTGGCTTTTGTTTTCCTCCTCCTTCCTAAATACATCTGAAAATAGTGGTTCCTAATAGACTATGTGATTCACACTGATTGTGTTCCAGTCAGTTTGCCGTATGATCGAATATACTATCATATTATACTCTGTGTCTAAACACTCATATGAGTATTATTTACCAGCTATTTCAAACGTGTAAATTTAAGGACATTTTGAAGTTTAGTGAAATGAATGAAGTAAAATGAATCAACGTTGAGACGAAAACATGATATAATAATAATTATATACCGTATATATATATATATATATATATATATATATATATATATATATATATATATAATAAAGATTTACTCTTTTCTTTATATTGAATAGCCCATCAGTTTTGGATATAATTATGATGGCTACAGTATTTCATAAATATGATGACACTTTCTGAATTTTAATTTTAATTGTGCTTGTGTATAATTGGCCAAATTATCTTCGGACCAATACAACATTAAACGAATATTAAACTATTTTGTGCATCATATTTATTGTAATTATAAGAAGTGAAAATACACCAACACCTGAATCCAAACATCTGAAATACTCTGTATTATTTCGGTAATTTCGTAAAATGAAATATACACTATTAATACAATAGCCTGGAGACCTGATTTAGGCTATACAACAAGAAATATGTTCTGGCAATATTTCTGCTGACAGTGAAAATTCCAACAGATGGAAAAATAAATCCTGATAAAAACCTCCAAAAGGAGGGGGGAAGCAGGGCAAAATAAAACACTGATGCGTGTTCAAATATGAACGCTCAAAATGTCAAGTGTAAAACCTTCAAAAGCTTCACATTTTCAGAGGAAGCTGATCTAATTCAGTGCAAAACCAGGCCACAATATGTGTAATTGCAGGCGCCACAACAAACTCCTCATCAGAATTGGAGCAGTGTGCGCCAATTAACCAATTAACCCACCTCTGACTCAGGGTTCAGGTTTGGCTGACACAATAAAATACTGAACATTTCATTTAATTTCGATACACTTTAGTTTTCCCAATTTCCTCATAAATGAACCATGCAGGATAATTCCGCGGCAGAGATATTTATTGTTATCAAGCGAAATGAACACAGACACAGCAGGCTGCATGCAATTTCAGGCTAATCTCTAATGTGTACCCTATCCATAGTTTGATGATTCAAAAGATAATGTTAGCCTACAACAAACGGCAGTTAAAACATCACTTAAAGACTTTAAGGTCTCTCTGCATGATTTTAAGGACCAGTAGCCAATAGTGAATGAATCGGTTGGGCTAACTTACTTGTCTATGTCCGTAGAGGCTATTCTAATAATTTCAACAATAAGACAATATGCATGTCTCATATTCCTTGTTGTTTATTGTTTAGTCTGTAACTCTATCCGACTTTATGCTGCTTGGCCATATCCCTTGTAAAAGAGATCATTGATCTCAATGGGACTAGCACCTGGTTAGGGGTAGTAG
>NC_139629.1:26264519-26279519 GCF_964638095.1 Poromitra crassiceps
CCAGGGGATGGGTCAAATGCAGAGAACAAATTTCGCACACTCAGGTGTGTGACAACCAGTGGGACTTTACCTTTACCTTTATAATTGTTACTGTCGGGGTTGTGAATGTGCTGTGATGGAAAATGTGCAAAATGTTTGCTCAGGGGTTGAATGTGTGAAGCCCCGCCCCCCCTCTCTCTCTCTCTCTCTCTGTCTCTCTGTCTCTCTGTCACATTGTAAATCTGAATGCACCTTTTACACATTTAGCGGATGCTCATATCTGTAGCCTCTACTGTGAAGTTGCTGGAGCCCAATATTCCACTATCGGGATATTGGGTACACATTCTTCGCTTTGCAATTTTGTTTTTGTTTTTCTTTCTAAATGCAGGCACTTGTTAGACTGTGGCGCTGGACGTCAGTAGCAGTGGGGCTGGTCAGAACCAGTGGACATGGAGGAAATGTTCTGACTCTCTGAGAACACCATGACCTGAGTGGGCAACAAGTACGAAATGTGTGAGGATAGTCATTTGACCCGAGCTGATTAGCATGTAGGCTAGCGGGATGCTATCGTTTCTAAATAACTGCGTTCCCAGAAGCGGTTGGAATTGAAAGTCAGTCTAGGAGATGCTGACTGGGCTGCGTATAAATACTTTCCTCTGTGCATTATGTGCAAGGTTATTATGCCTGTGTGTTCGAAAGAGAGAAAGTGTGTGAAGTGTGGGTTTGCGCGTGCGTGTGTGTGTGTGTGTGTGGGATATAGCCTTACTGTGCAGTACACACTTCTATTCATTTTTGTCTCTGCTGCGTGTTTCTGTGTGTGTGTGTGTGTGTGTGTGTGTGTGTGTGTGTGTGTGTGAGAGAGAGAGTGTGTGTGAGACAGGGTCTGTGTGTGTGTGTGTGTGTGTGTGTGTGTGTGTGTGAAACAGAGGCAAAGTGAGTGTGTGTGTGTGTGTGTGTGTGTGTGTGTGTGTGTGTGTGTGTGTGTGTGTGTGTGTGTGTGTGTGTGTGTGTGTACGTGTACAGTATGTGTATGTGAGAGTGATAGAGCCATTCTGTGTAGTACACAGTTCTATTCCTTAGTGTCTCTTCTGTGTGTTTATGCATGCGTGCGTGCATCTGTGTGTGTGTGTGTGTGTGTGTGTGTGTGTATGTGTGTGTGTGTGTGTGTGTGTGTGTGTGTGTGTGTGTGTGTGTGTGTGACAGAGGCAAAGTGAGTGAGTGTGATATAGTCTTTCCTTGTACACACTTCTATTCCTTAGTGTCTCTGTGCATGTTTACATGTTTTCCTTTGTGTGGCTTACATGTGTGAGTGTGTTCTCGTTGTGTGTGCGTGTGCGTGTATGTGTGTGTGTGTGACAGAGAGAGAGAGAGAGAGAGAGAGAGAGAGAGAGAGAGAGAGAGAGAGAGAGAGAGAGAGAGAGAGAGAGCAATAACCATGGCAGCAGACCTGTAAGTAAATAATGAGGAGTAATCAAAGTTAATGGAACCCAATGGGAGCCACAGCTACTGTGTGTGGCAATAATCTCATTTAGAGAGAGAGGAGATTTAGTGGATAATTGGTGCCTAAGTACGGCTGATTCCCCTGCTAACAAACTAAGTCACTGACTAAGCTGCTGCTTCTGTTTGCAATCAGCCCACTGCTAACAAACTAAGTACTAATACTTAACAAAGTATTTGTACTTAGTTACTTCCCATATCTGGTTTTATTTCCCCATGAAAGAAAGTGGCCAGGTTGCCGATGGTGTCACCAGTGAATAATGTCATCAGTTATGTATGTCATCAGTGATAATGCCATCAGTGATAATGCCACTGATATGTGATTTTTTTGTTTTTTTTGTTTTCTGGACTGCATTTATATAGCACTTTTACCCAAACCGATTTACAATGTGCCTACAGTATGTAACCCAGGTCATACAAACTGGTTTACCAGAAGAGAGCTGAAGTATAAATTGTTCAGAAATAAAAACAATTCATTGCCTTATTGTCCACAAGCAATAATATTGAACATATTCTGCCTGGAAAGAAAACCTCTGTTACTGACCCATGACCTCCTTGCTGACCAATAGCCAGCCAAGCATCAACATTGACAAACCAATCAGACGACGTGTCAACACAACTTGGTTCCGCCCTTTTTTCCTCTGAAAAAAATCTCCGTGGGTCAGCAGAGCAGAAAGATGATTGAGCTGCCTGATTGAAGAGTCAAATGAAAAAACTGTCAAGTTAGAAACCTACAGAAGCCTCGAATATTAACTAGAACTAAACAGCATAAACACCTTGCTCCTTCACCCAAGCTGCTAAAGAGTTGAGAGTTTGTCAGCAAAACTCTGGTGAGTGCTACAAACTATAGCTATTAAGTGTGCTGAGCTAGCTATGCTAACATGTGTTACCTGAGCCACTACAGGCTAACCGCTAGCATTATGGCTAACTATGCAGCTATGTTGTTATCTGAGCCACTACAGGCTAACCGCTAGCATTATGGCTAACTATGCAGCTATGCTGTTAGCTGAACTGAGACGTTACAGGCTAACTGATAGCAACATTACCTGTAGCATGGCTGTTCCAAGCTAATATCCATCCATGATGAATGTTGCACTGTGCACAGAACACAACAATTTTATTTTCACATTGAAGGATAATTGTTTTATGTTGTATAACATGCACAGTTGTACACCGTTGTAAACTATTATGCTATAAATGGTTACGCTATGAATGGTTAATGTAAACACTGTTATTTATAGTGTTTTAAATGGTCCTGTTTGTACATCAAACAGGTCAGGTTTTTTGACGAGGCCAGAGTCTAGGACTAGCAAGGATGGCGAGCCACTGAGCCAGAAGATTGCATGCGAAGACTGACCTTTTTTCCCCCTGGAGCACCACTCTACCTCAAGTCTATGGTTCTATCAGCGTGGTAGGACAGAACTTTACACAATTCACTTACACTCATACATACCACATTGCGGTGTAGTGGGACTCTCGGATGTAATCCACATTCCATTCACCTGGGGTTCATGGTGGGTTTACTGATTGGGGTTGACTTTGCACTGTGAATACAAGTTTATTATTTTCCATGTTTGATTTCTTGATTGTATTGACTGTGACTGTACATTTGCATTTTGTGACTAGAGGTTACATCATAGGTACAGACGTACTTACGCTATTGATACAGATACTTACCCAGGGTGCACCCGTAGGATTTAACCTAGGCTTTTAAAGGCACAGTGCCCTCAAAATTACAAGGTTAATCAATTTGAACTGATATTTCAAAGGTTTTTGCCTAATTTAATTTATTTGGGGCGGCTGTAGCTCAGGAGGTAGAGCGGGTCGTCCACTTATCGCTTTGGATAAAAGGGGTCGGTGGTTCGATTCCCGCCTCCTCCAGTCTGCATGTCGAAGTGTCCTTCCTTGGGCAAGATACTGAACCCCAAATTGCTCCTGACGGTGTGCCAGCACCCTGCGTGGTAGCCTGCCGCCATTGGTGTGTGAATGGGTGAATGTACCTACTGATTGTAAAGCGCTTTGGATAAAAGCGCTATATAAATGCAGGCCATTTACCATTTTACCATTTGTGATTTGACAAGGTGATTTGACAAGGTGATTTAATATATTTGTTTTAATCTTCCAATTCCAATACAAGCCGGCAATTCTATAAGACATCTTACATTCTTGTTTGGTCTCATTATTTACCCTAATGCTCCCGTAGCTGTCATCTTACTTGTCTAACTTGAGCTTATTAACACGTTCACTGCCATTGACGAGATATCTCGGCTTACAAAATCCAACGGTTGACTGCCAATGACGAGATATCTCGGCTTAAAAAAAAACGGCGGTGGGACGTGGATCAACGCCCCCCACGTCTCCTATAAAATTATTGGAGCCACCGAACGTGTACAACCCATTCCACCGACCCACTAAGAGGCGACAGTGCTCTCCATTCTAGAAAAAGCCGAGCCAAAACTGCAGGGGAACGCGCGATGAAACCATTCTCATACAGTAAAATGGATTGGCGAAAACGCTTTCGCTTTCGCGCTGATTGCTGGCGGTGGGGAATTGCAAATTTGCATAATAGATTATGGGTGCAACACACTTTGAAACACGCAGCATAAATAAGACCAGAATCGCAAAAGAAACCCCGTTTCTTGGGGTTTCTCAACCGAAACCCAAAGAAACGAGCGAGCCCATCCAGACTTGCCCAGCGGCTGCCAGCAGACAGGAGCAGCAGCAGCAGCAACTCGCTTGTGACACGCAGCCAAGAAGAACACACACGGAGGGAGGAGTTTGAAGTAGAGGGGTGTTGCTGTTATGGAGGAAATTACTGTTCAAAACTATTGTTTAGATGTCTGACGTCTTACTGATGCCAAAAATGAATGGTTAAAGTGACTGTTCTATCGAATTTCACAAAAAGCTATTTATCTCAGCTTAAATTTTCAGATGCTGAAACCATGCTGTATTCAAGTGCTAATGCCTACATAACTACTAACTCTACAAACTAACTCTTTTAGACAGAGAAAGCACACATTCTATTAGTTCTTTTGAGATATTTTGTGTTCACAAAATCTTAGCAGAAAAGAATCCTCGGGTCTTGAAAGATGAGCCAGAATCCTCAAAAAAACCCTCTGGCAGAAGCTACCTACAGTAAAAAAAAAATGGCTGGCAGTGAATGTGTTAAGTACTATAGTGGTCATAAGTAGTACTACACCTACATTCACCCATTCACACACACACACTCATTCATAAACCGATGGCGGCAAGCAGGGTGCTGGTGCAGCCATGGGCAGCAATTCGGTGTTCAGTATCTTGCTCAAGGACATTTCGACACGCGGACGTTTGTTTCGAAACACCAACCTCCTGATTGGTGGACGACCCGCTCTACCTCCTGAACCACAGTCACCTTTTCTGTCTTTAACTCACCCCCTTTTCTTATACTTGTTTCCTTCCCCTCCTCACCTCTTACAGCCCAGAAACACAGGAAACAGCCAAGACCAAGAATCAACTTTCGGGGGAAGCCCCTCTGCCCGGCACCGTGTGTGATGAAGGTGAGCCAGTGGCTGCAGTGCTACACTGTCCTAGATGAAAAGCTTAAATTTGACGCTAACAAGATTCAAGTTTATTATTTGTCCCAGAAGGGCAATTTGTGTGCAAGCAGATATAAAAACATAACGAATACATGTAAAACAAAAACATGGACAAGTGAAACAACATGGAGCATGTGCAGCAGTTATACAGCAGAATGGATCGAGTGAACACAGAAATAGTAAAAGTCACACCTCAAAGGATCCGTACAATGTACTTAAAAGTAGTAAAAGGCACGTACAATGTACCTAAAAGTAGTAAAAGACACGTACAATGTACTTAAAAGTAATAAAAGTCGGGGACTATTTGAGCTCGCATAGATAAGTAGGTAAAAGTAAATAAAATATATCTCTATTAATAGCAGCAACGTTACCTACCTAAGAGAAAGAAAAAAGTGCATACTTAAGGCCTTAGGCATAGATCACAGCTAACACTGATGCTATCCGTAAAAAGGCAAATCAACTGATTTTCTTTTTTAAAAGGAAGTTGCGACTCTGATGAAAATGTTTTATTCCTCTTTTATTAAGTCTGATTTCCTTTCATATGATTTGCTAGTATTGCAGTCTTAAGGTCCTTACACATCAAGAGCGATGCGAATATACGGCACGAAATTGCGATGTGAGTTTTGACCCACCTGTCAATCACAGCCACAGACGTCTACACGTCGGAAGCGGATTTCTGAAGAAAATCGACTGTGGTTCGAAAAAATAAACGCCGCAATAACGCTCAGCGAAACTTCGCCGTTGGTACGCACGGTTGCATTGACTGATATAGGTTCGGAAAATATTTTTGAGGTGCGAATTAATCGCACGAAAAAAACGCTCCCGATGTGTAAGGACCTTTAGTCTTAAAAACAAGAACAGGGGGGGAAAACTCGTCAAGCGCTTCGGGTGTGAATGGCCAGGCTCCTGCTGCTCAATGCTTCCGTGATGTCACTTTCATTTCCAGTGTGTCTGCACCGTTGGAGGCGGTCCATATCGCGTCTTCATCATCGTCATCATCAAAACCAACGGGAAGTGGCTGCACGGCGCACAGAAGGCGGTCGCTCCCGAAAAGTACTGCAGCCAGCGTATGAAGATGGACATGGAAATATGGTAAGCTTTTGCTTGTTGCACAACACTGTATTTTCTGCTAGCAGGGCTAACCAGCTGATTGCTGAGCTAGCAGCTGCTAAGTTATATCCGCTTCTTATTTCTCCTCACAAAAAGCCCTCCAGGCAGCGCATTTCCCTACATGAAAAACACTGTGTGAACAGCCCCTTACAGCACTTATTCTATTCTATTCTATAGAGCGAGACACAAACGCACACACACACACACACACACACACACAAACACCCACACATGCGCACACACATACACACACACACACACACACACACACACACACACACACACACACACACACACATACGCACACACACACACATGCACACAAACACCCACACATGCACACACACATGCACACACACACACACACACACACACACACACACACGCGCACACACACAGGTGCTTGTCGTGGAGTTAATGGAGGATGCTGTCAGTGGCACGGCGGGGTTCCACTCGCTCTCGGGAAAGACCTGCATGTTTTGCTCCTGTGTGTGTGTGTGTGTGTGTGTGTGTGTGCGCGCGTGTGCGTGCGTGTGTGCGTGTGCAACGACCCCTGACACAGGTGTCCAGATGTCATTAGAGAACAGCGGTGTGTGTGTGTGTGTGTGTGTGTGCGCGTGTGTATGTGTGTGTGTGTGTGTGTGTGTGTGTGTGTGTGTGTGTGTGTGCGCGTGTGTATGTGTGCGTGTGTATGTGTGTGTGTTCCTCACTCTGTGGCTATAGTATTTAACCCTCAATTTAATAAGAGTCAAATCATTTACACAGCAAGGTGACTGGACCGCTGCCAAAATACTCATATCTCTCTCTCTCTCTCTCTCTCTCTCTCTCTCTCTCTCTCTCTCTAACTCTCTCTCTCTCTCTCTCTCTCTCTCTCTCTCTCTCTAACTGTCTCTGTCTCTCTCTCCCTCTCTCTCTCTCTCTCTCTCTCTCTCTCTAACTCTTTCTCCCTCTCTCTCTCTCTCTCTCTCTCTCTCTCTCTCTCTCTCTCTCTCTCTCTCTCTCTAACTGTCTCTGTCTCTCTCCCTCTCTCTCTCTCTGTCTCTCTCTCTGTCTCTCTCTCTCTCTCTCTCTCTCTCTAACTGTCTCTGTCTCTCTGTCTCAAATCCCCCTGCCTTCACCCTCATACTGTCTCCTGTTGTCCCACCGTTGTTCCTCTCTTAGGGCCTGTGTCCACCTAGCGTCTTTTTCCGACGTTAAACGCTGGGAGTGCGCTGGGGAGCGCTGATCTCGGCGCACAATATAACAAGGAAGCAATCTGAAACTAAGGTTAGCTCAGTGAGGTAGTAGCTTGATAGCTGACAGCTAACATTAGCAAACAACACACATACAGTGATTTAGCTCAACACTCACCAGAAATATTAAGTGTCTAGCCAATCTGCTTCCACAATTGAGCCTTTCTGTCTCTGTTGCGATAGTTTTTTCATATGATAGGGTGACCATATTTTGATTTCCAAAAAGAGGACACTCGGCTCCGCCTCGAGATACTTTATTATATAGCCTATAATACAAAAAAAATACTCTTTTCAAGTCTTACTGGAAAAATAAATACAAAAATATGAAATAATGTTATAAATAATACCTCTTCTGTATTAGAAAATATTTTAACAAAATATCTCAATATTGTCAATGTAATAATGTAAATAATAAAACCGTAGCAAAACAAAAATTAGGCCACTTCAATATTAATATAATACTATCAATATTACTTCAAGGCACTATAGTGCAATCCATGGACCTGTAGCTGTTGTGGTGTTTCACAGTATGAAATGCAAATCCTCCGTTTTCCCGGGTCCGTTAATTTTGTAGACGAACTCTCCCCCCGCACAGCTTTCTTATGTTTGTCTGGGTCCATGTGAGCTTTCAGATTCCCCGCACCTTTATTTGAAAGGGACACATAGCTTTGCACACAGTGCACTCCGCCTCCCATTTGTCCCGACCAGGACGGTAAGTGGGGAATCTTAATTCACACTATACGCTTCGGCATTTTGTAGTAGGAGGCTCGGAGCCAGTGCTGCTGCTCCGATGTCAGCTCTCTGTGTTTATATTAGTGTTTGTGAGTGACACAAGAGCCGCCCACAAGGGAGACAGCCTCTCAGGGATTACGTCACACGCAACAGAGTACTATTTAAAGCGCCAGGCACCGTTATGCCTAATGGTCCTGTGAAAACCCGGACATTTTCAATAATTAATAAACCCCCCCCGGACACCCCGGACAGGACGTGAAAAGAGGACATGTCCGGGCAAAAGAGGACGTATGGTCACCCTATCATATGATTAGTTGCCAGAAAAGGAGCACCCAACACCAGCGTCTTTCTGAAAAGTTAAAATAATTTCAGCTGGAAGCGCTGGGAGCGCTGGGAGTCGGGCGCACAAAAACACCAGAGCGCTCTGAAAATATACGCTGGACGCAGCGCACTTTCTCTAGACGTCCGTGTGCGCTCGCATACGCTCTCCCCCCATTGGAAACAATTGAAAATAGACGCCGGAGCTGATGAAAAGACGCTAGGTGGATACAGGCCCTTACTCCTCCTCTCTGTTTACCTCTCTAACATGTTCTCCTTCTCTCACTCTCCTCTACCTGGCCATGTTCCTATGTGATATGTGAACGTTCTTAATTAGGAGTGAGAGAGAATTGACTGAATTCTGTATGCAGAATATATCCACCTTATTGTAACGAAATGGGTATTCGTCCAAGGAACTGGAGACTTGAAGTTGGTACAGGCTTTTTATTCTTGTCTTCACAATACACGCTCCTAGCAGCTAGCTTCGCTGCTAGCTCTAAACCACCCGGTCAGCTCCCTCGCATAGCCTGACTGGCCTCCGCCCCGGCCGCTGGTCACATATATCCCCTTCCCCCTAGGAACACACCCACACATATCAGTTCCTAGCCAAGCACGGAAACACCCCAATACACGTAATTACCCGATACGCTACATATCCCCCACACAAATTTAATGTCGCTTCCACGCGACATGCACAACCCACACACATCCCCCTGTACCAAAACACACCCAACACAATATTTTTCCCATCACCACATCAAATTATAATTCCCCAACAACAGTCTTTTCTTTTCAGCACCCCCGTCATAATGTCCAGTTTTCATTAGGTACTCCGTAATGTCTAGTTTTCCATTAGGTACCCCCATAATGTCTAGTTTCCCATTAGGCACTCCATAATGTCTAGTTTTTCATTATTTCCTTCTTTTTCACACATTTCAATTCAAACACAAGCCCCCCACATTTTCCTTAGCTTTTCTTTTAAACCCCATTTCCATCCCCCCTTTTCCCAGCTTCACCAATTCTCCCTGAAGCACTCTTTTCGGTCCCCCCTTTTGTTTGTTCCAGTAGCCAAATGCTCGAACGAGCACCGGATCGACATCCTCGTCCTCCGGTCTCCACTCGCGCCCGTCGACTCTCCAGCTGACCCTGGCGTCGTCCTCCCGGCCTCGCACTCGCTCGTTTTTCCGTCCCCCTCCTCCAGGGTTGAGGACAGCAGAGCGAACACCACCGGCGTCGATCTTCCCCTCGGCTCTCCGCTCGTTTTTCCGTCCCCCTCCTCCAGGGTTGAGGACAGCAGAGCGAACACCACCGGCGTCGATCTTCCCCTCGGCTCTCCGCAGTGCAACGTTAGGGGGTGTATAGCGGTTAGGCTGGGCCGGTTCCCCCGGCGGTAACCCCTCTCGCTCACTCGGAGACACGAGCGTCGCTCTCCCGACTGTAACAACGCCGCAGACGATGTCCCTCTCTTCCCTCTGGCTGTTCACGCTCTTCCCAGCCTGCGTCTCACCTCCGGCCTCCACACTCTCAGTGCAGTCCCTGGCCAAGTGCTCCGGTGACTGGCAAGTCCAGCAGAGTCTCACCTGTCTGCCGCCTGCACGTCTCTCTTCTCCCGCTGCCCCCCGATCTCCGACAGCCTCTGGACACTCTCTGGCTAGATGTCCGATCGCGCTACATGCCCAGCAGGCTCCCTGCTGTCCATGTCGTTGTCCCGCATACCCGGTCCGTCTCCCGGAACCGCATCGGCACCACCTTGCCACGTGGCCCGGCTCTCTGCAGGTCCAACACAGTCTCTTCCGTGGCTCCTCCAGCCGCTCTCCCTGCTGCATTATCTCCGCGCTCATCAAGTCCCCCCGCTGCATGACTTCTCGCAGCGCCCGCATCACCTCTACTGCCCAGGCAGGAGTCTCTTCTACCAGCCGTCCGACCTCTCTCAACACACGGGCCTCCATGCCCGCCAGCATCGAGCTGATCCCCGCCGTCAGCTCTCCTTTCCTCCCGTTCACCGATGGCCATTCTCCGGAGATACTTGATTCTCCGCGCACCATCGCACGTGGTTTTAGCAGCTAGCAGTTAGCAGTTAGCACCCCTGGTAGCTAACTTACTAGCGCTAGTTTCTAGAGCCAAAAAGCCGCACCACCGTCTCTTTTGCCGTTCCTTCTCACCCTCTCCCCTCTCGGCCGAATCAGAGGCGTTACCGCTTTACTGTCTGGCACCAATGTAACGAAATGGGTATTCGTCCAAGGAACTGGAGACTTGAAGTTGGTACAGGCTTTTTATTCTTGTCTTCACAATACACGCTCCTAGCAGCTAGCTTCGCTGCTAGCTCTAAACCACCCGGTCAGCTCCCTCGCATAGCCTGACTGGCCTCCGCCCCGGCCGCTGGTCACATATATCCCCTTCCCCCTAGGAACACACCCACACATATCAGTTCCTAGCCAAGCACGGAAACACCCCAATACACGTAATTACGCCGATACACACATTTTTGAATGCCCAGGGCCGGCCCGCCCTATATACGAACTAAGCGGCTGCCTAGAGCCCCGGGATTTGCCAGGGGCCCCCTCAATTTTTTTTTTTTTTTTTTTTTTTACAAACATAGGCTATAATATTATAGGCTGTGTGTGGTAGTTAAAACATAGGTTGACGTTTATTTATGCAACCCCTATGGCTGCTGGGTTCTACACGCTTGCTTGACACTGATAGGGCTACAAACGAGCATCATCATCGTCACGTTTGTTTGTTTTAAATATTCCTCTAAATATGGCTAAAAGTCCAAAAAACGTCAAATTTTCTTCGGCACTGCCCTGGCGGGCAGCACCGAGAGTCCCCTCTTTACACCACCCCCTACTTACACCACCCCCTACTTAAAAGTACTTCCAGCGCGGATGCCCCCAAACCCCCACCCCTGGGAGGGGGCCCCTAATCTATATCCTGCTTAGGGCCCCCAGATGGCTAGGGCCGGCCCTGTGAATGCCCCACTGTAAAAAATAATAATTGTGGGAACAAGGTCCGGTTTAACGTGACTTATTGTTGCAGCTTGCCATTTCCTTTGTTATACTCGGCTGCAGACCCGAATTATAAACCGGAAACTGGAGTACGTTATAAAAGTTATAAATATAGTCACGTTATAAACAACTAACCAACGCTGGGGGTCCGTATGGAAACAGCGTTACTCGACATGGTTAAATGTTAAATCAATTTGGTCATTCAGTCGTGTTTTACTGCCATGTAAAGTAACTATTACACTAGCCATTAGCATTAGCCACAGTAGCCGACTAACCACAATGCATTACGTTATCCCAGCACCCGAACGACACGGCTGTAGAGCAGAATGGCTCTGCTGTAAAATCCTCATAGACGTTTTTTTTGTCAAGTTAAAACAGTGTAAAAATGACACCGGAAGCGGAAGAAGCAGCCATCAGGCATCATGGCAGCTAGAAATAAGGTGGATAAGGAGACGATCATTTTTTGGATCATTGTAAAGCCACATCATAGTAAAGGGGGGGGGGGGGCATTCCCATTGCGGGCCCACTGCCAAATGTCCCCACCACTTTCCAAATCAAACCTACGCCCATGTGTGTGTGTGTGTGTGTGTGTGTGTGTTAGGGCTGTGAATCTTCACTGGCCTCACGATTCGATTCGATTACGATTCGATTCGATTACGATTCATCTGTCAACGATTCGATTCGATTCGATTAAACGATGCATCACGATGCATCGCGATGCATCTTAAATCGATGCATCACTTTTTCCGCAATACATGATTTATTTTTTCTCACTTTCTTTTTTCTCACTGTGTGGCTACTTTTAAAATAAAAGTGCATTTGGAATTGCATTGTATTATGATCCATAATTAAAATAAACAACTGCATGTACTTACATTCTATTTTATTTGATTATAAAAAAAATAAAAAAAATAATTAATAATCGATTTTTGATATTTGTTAATCGATGCAGAATCGTGCACGTCCGCATCGCGATGCATCTTATAATCCATTATTTTTGACACCCCTAGTGTGTGTGTGTGTGTGTGTTGTAGTAGTAGTAGTAGTAGGCAGTAAAATATGTATTAAATCTAAAGGTATTAGTTGTTTACCTGTGTGTGGTATTAAAAAGCACAGTTACAGTTATTGTGTCCGTCTTTAATTGACACTGATTGTCGGTCCTGTGTTTGTAGGCGGGGCTTGAGCTATTTAACAGGCAAGCACCCTTATGAGGGAGTTCACTTTGTCATGATCCAGGAACAGACAGGACTGCTGGCCTAAGTGCTAGGGCCCAGGTTTCCATGGGTTAGCCTAAGCTAAGGGTTCCTAAGTGCTAGGGCCCAGGTTTCCATGGGTTCGCCTAAGCTAAGGGTCCCTAAGTGCTAGGGCCCAGGTTTCCATGGGTTAGCCTAAGCTAAGGGTTCCTAAGTGCTAGGGCCCAGGTTTCCATGGGTTAGCCTAAGCTAAGGGTTCCTAAGTGCTAGGGCCCAGGTTTCCATGGGTTAGCCTAAGCTAAGGGTTCCTAAGTGCTAGGGCCCAGGTTTCCATGGGTTAGCCTAAGCTAAGGGTCCCTAAGTGCTAGGGCCCAGGTTTCCATGGGTTAGCCTAAGCTAAGGGTCCCTAAGTGCTAGGGCCCAGGTTTCCATGGGTTAGCCTAAGCTAAGGGTTCCTAAGTGCTAGGGCCCAGGTTTCCATGGGTTAGCCTAAGCTAAGGGTTCCTAAGTGCTAGGGCCCAGGTTTCCATGGGTTAGCCTAAGCTAAGGGTTCCTAAGTGGTAGGGCCCAAGTTCCCATGGGTTCGCCTAAGCTAAGGGTCCCTAAGTGCTAGGGCCCAGGTTTCCATGGGTTAGCCTAAGCTAAGGGTTCCTAAGTGCTAGGGCCCAGGTTTCCATGGGTTAGCCTAAGCTAAGGGTTCCTAAGTGCTAGGGCCCAGGTTTCCATGGGTTAGCCTAAGCTAAGGGTTCCTAAGTGCTAGGGCCCAGGTTTCCATGGGTTAGCCTAGGCTAAGGGTTCCTAAGTGCTAGGGCCCAGGTTTCCATGGGTTAGCCTAGGCTAAGGGTTCCTAAGTGCTAGGGCCCAGGTTTCCATGGGTTAGCCTAAGCTAAGGGTTCCTAAGTGCTAGGGCCCAGGTTTCCATGGGTTAGCCTAAGCTAAGGGTTCCTAAGTGCTAGGGCCCAGGTTTCCATGGGTTAGCCTAAGCTAAGGGTTCCTAAGTGCTAGGGCCCAGGTTTCCATGGGTTAGCCTAGGCTAAGGGTTCCTAAGTGCTAGGGCCCAGGTTTCCATGGGTTAGCCTAAGCTAAGGGTCCCTAAGTGCTAGGGCCCAGGTTTCCATGGGTTAGCCTAAGCTAAGGGTCCCTAAGTGCTAGGGCCCAGGTTTCCATGGGTTAGCCTAAGCTAAGGGTTCCTAAGTGCTAGGGCCCAGGTTTCCATGGGTTAGCCTAAGCTAAGGGTTCCTAAGTGCTAGGGCCCAGGTTTCCATGGGTTAGCCTAAGCTAAGGGTTCCTAAGTGCTAGGGCCCAGGTTTCCATGGGTTAGCCTAGGCTAAGGGTTCCTAAGTGCTAGGGCCCAGGTTTCCATGGGTTAGCCTAAGCTAAGGGTTCCTAAGTGCTAGGGCCCAGGTTTCCATGGGTTAGCCTAAGCTAAGGGTTCCTAAGTGCTAGGGCCCAGGTTTCCATGGGTTAGCCTAAGCTAAGGGTTCCTAAGTGCTAGGGCCCAGGTTTCCATGGGTTAGCCTAAGCTAAGGGTTCCGGTTTGAGTTCTGATGTCTTCATTCTGTTCTGAGTTATTTTGTCTTTTGCTTTCAAGCCAATTGAGTATTTTTCCCCTTTTGTATTTTTGTCGCAACCCAACATTATGGAAAGTGCCAGTTTCTCCACAATAAATCTTTTGTGGTGAACCTGAAGCCTGCCTCCGGCTCCGCCTCTTCTCCTGCTCGCCAACCTCACAACATGTGACAGACCTCGACTCTGATGTTGAAGTAGCAGAGGCCTGGCTGGCACATGTTGAATAGTAACGTAAACAAAACCCCAAACAAGCACTTTTAATGGACGTACGTTGACGGCGTTGCCCCATGTGATTAATTACATTGTAGCCATTGCAGCTGCTGGCCAGCGGACGCCATCTTGCTCAATACGGCATCGATTTAAAAAATGTCTGCTCTGATTAGTTAGTTAAACATAAACTATTAGGAAAATAAGGTCCAAGTTGATAAGTACTAGGGGTGTGCCACCTTAGGCACCTCACGATTCGATTCGATTACGATTAAGGGTGCTACGATTCGATTATTAAACGATTATTACGATTATTACGATTAATCACGATTTTCGATGCATCTTTTTCACCAAACAGGATTTTTTTAAGCAAGGTATATTTGTCAGTATCCATTAATTAAAGTAAACAAACAAATGTACCTCCATTATCTTCAGTTGCGACTGAAGTCCACGCATCACATGTTACAGCCAGGGCATGCTTTCTTCAGTGATTCCAGTTTCCAGTACTTCGGTTTTGGTCTCGTTTTACAGTTAAGGAACTGCTTTCCGGGCGAAATACCGTATTTTTTGCAAATAAAGCAAA
>NC_139629.1:26284519-26302316 GCF_964638095.1 Poromitra crassiceps
TCGCTCCCACAGTCCAATGCAGGTCAGGTGGGTTTGAGGACTTTAGGTGTGAGTGTATTTTGTGTACTGTAGTACTGTACTGTGCTGTATATGACGTAGTGTGGTATCGTATCTTTGATGGCATATCAAGCCGCTTTGCAACTTATTTTTGATAAAGAACTGAAAGAAATAAGAATTCACATGAATGCAACACTGTAGGGCAGCCGACTTGGAAGTTCTGGATTTCGGAGCTTCCATCAGCATGTGAAGGCATCAAGACATTTAGACTTTTCAAATCAATGCCAGCAATCAAACAAAATCAAACAATAAAACAAATAAATACAAATAAAACCAGGCAGAAAGTTCAGTGTGATGGATTACCTGTCTCAAGCAAGTTTCAAGTCTAGACAAGTTGATTACTGCATGAAATGAATGGCTTTGATTTATCTGATAAAAAAAGTCAACTATACAGTACAAGTGTATTATTATTTATTGTGTGTATTTTTCAGATTATTATTCCTCAATTTTTGGGGAGTGTTTTCTCTGGTGAAATACCAGGCAGTGTTCCGGCTATAGGTCTCTTCTGATTAAATTGAACAACCTGAAGGGGGGGAGGAGTCATTCTTTGTTTGAACTCTGCACACTTGTGATGAGGGGGGAGGGGGTGGGGTCGTGAGAGTCAAAATCACTTAATTTTAAGGGTCGCTAGCCAAAAAGGTGAGAATCACTGCTCTATTAAAGCTACAGTCATCTCTCTTCTGCAGTTATGTGGTTTGAACATGGTTTAAACGGGACAGGACAGTAAGTAATTATGTGGCTGGTATCACTGGACACTAGATAGGGTACTGGTATCACTGGACACTAGATAGGGTCCTGGTATCACTGGACACTAGATAGGTACTGGTATCACTGGACACTAGATAGGGTACTGGTATCACTGGACACTAGATAGGTACTGGTATCACTGGACACTAGATAGGGTCCTGGTATCACTGGACACTAGATAGGTACTGGTATCACTGGACACTAGATAGGGTCCTGGTATCACTGGACACTAGATAGGTACTGGTATCACTGGACACTAGATAGGGTACTGGTATCACTGGACACTAGATAGGTACTGGTATCACTGGACACTAGATAGGGTACTGGTATCACTGGACACTAGATAGGGTACTGGTATCACTGGACACTAGATAGGTACTGGTATCACTGGACACTAGATAGGGTACTGGTATCACTGGACACTAGATAGGGTACTGGTATCACTGGACACTAGATAGGGTACTGGTATCACTGGACACTAGATAGGGTACTGGTATCACTGGACACTAGATAGGGTACTGGTATCACTGGACACTAGATAGGGTACTGGTATCACTGGACACTAGATAGGGTACTGGTATCACTGGACACTAGATAGGTACTGGTATCACTGGACACTAGATAGGGTCCTGGTATCACTGGACACTAGATAGGGTCCTGGAAGTTTCAGCAGGTAGCCGGACGTGTTTCGTCTCTCACTATCACACTAGTATTATTAATATGTGCTATTGAACATGACATTATTATGTGCAACTGTACTCTGCTAATGACATGGTCCAGTGAACCATCTGTCTGGGGAACGAGAGGACAGCAGACATTAGATAGGCTGTCAGAAGTGACACACACACACGCACGCATGCAAACACGCGCGCGCACGCACACACACACACACACACACACACACACACACACACACACACACACACACACACGCACGCACGCAAACACAAACAAAACACACAAAGTGAAACCAACCGTCACTTAACTGCAGTCTGTGTGCGTTTGTGTATGTGTGTGCGTGTGTGTGTGCGTTTGTGTATGAATGTGTGTGTGCGTAAGGCTCAAACAAATGGATTCAATCCCTTGACGGACTGTGTGCCTTTGTGTGTGTGTGTGTGCGTGTGTGTGTGTCCTGCAGCCCTGAGCCCCTGTTGTGACATCATCTATGAATGTCATAATTGAGGGTGGGTAAATTGCTCCCCCCCCCCCCCCCCCCCCCCGGGAGGGGCGCCCCCTGTGTCAATACCCAGTTCAAGGTGACAGAGCGGATCGATAGCAGAGACAGGAGCCATCCGCTGAATTTACAGCCCAGTGATGAGAGAGCCATGAAACACAGCCACAGCCTTCAGCGCACTGAGACCAGAGCACCACCACAGACACCCGCACAGCCTTCACACACTGTGGGACCAGAGCACCACCACAGACACCTGCACAGCCTTCAACACACTGTGGGACCAGAGCACCACCACAGACACCTGCACAGCCTTCAACACACTGTGGGACCAGAGCACCACCACAGACACCTGCACAGCCTTCAACACACTGAGACCAGAGCACCACCACAGACACCTGCACAGCCTTCAACACACTGTGGGACCAGAGCACCACCACAGACACCTGCACAGCCTTCAACACACTGTGACCAGAGCACCACCACAGACACCTGCACAGCCTTCAACACACTGTGGGACCAGAGCACCACCACAGACACCTGCACAGCCTTCAACACACTGAGACCAGAGCACCACCACAGACACCTGCACAGCCTTCAACACACTGTGAGACCAGAGCACCACCACAGACACCTGCACAGCCTTCAACACACTGTGACCAGAGCACCACCACAGATACCTGCACAGCCTTCAACACACTGTGACCAGAGCACCACCACAGACACCTGCACAGCCTTCAACACACTGAGACCAGAGCACCACCACAGACACCTGCACAGCCTTCAACACACTGTGACCAGAGCACCACCACAGACACCTGCACAGCCTTCAACACACTGAGACCAGAGCACCACCACAGACACCTGCACAGCCTTCAACACACTGTGACCAGAGCACCACCACAGACACCTGCACAGCCTTCAACACACTGAGACCAGAGCACCACCACAGACACCTGCACAGCCTTCAACACACTGTGGGACCAGAGCACCACCACAGACACCTGCACAGCCTTCAACACACTGAGAGACCAGAGCACCACCACAGATACCTGCACAGCCTTCAACACACTGAGACCAGAGCACCACCACAGATACCTGCACAGCCTTCAACACACTGTGACCAGAGCACCACCACAGACACCTGCACAGCCTTCAACACACTGTGACCAGAGCACCACCACAGACACCTGCACAGCCTTCAACACACTGAGAGACCAGAGCACCACCACAGATACCTGCACAGCCTTCAACACACTGAGACCAGAGCACCACCACAGACACCTGCACAGCCTTCAACACACTGAGAGACCAGAGCACCACCACAGACACCTGTACAGCCTTCAACACACTGTGAGACCAGAGCACCACCACAGACACCTGCACAGCCTTCAACACACTGAGACCAGAGCACCACCACAGATACCTGCACAGCCTTCAACACACTGTGAGACCAGAGCACCACCACAGACACCTGCACAGCCTTCAACACACTGAGACCAGAGCACCACCACAGACACCTGCACAGCCTTCAACACACTGTGACCAGAGCACCACCACAGATACCTGCACAGCCTTCAACACACTGAGACCAGAGCACCACCACAGACACCTGCACAGCCTTCAACACACTGTGAGACCAGAGCACCACCACAGACACCTGCACAGCCTTCAACACACTGTGGGACCAGAGCACCACCACAGATACCTGCACAGCCTTCAACACACTGTGACCAGAGCACTACCACAGATACCTGCACAGCCTTCAACACACTGAGACCAGAGCACCACCACAGATACCTGCACAGCCTTCAACACACTGTGAGACCAGAGCACCACCACAGACACCTGCACAGCCTTCAACACACTGTGAGACCAGAGCACCACAGATACCTGCACAGCCTTCAACACACTGTGAGACCAGAGCACCACCACAGATACCTGCACAGCCTTCAACACACTGTGAGACCAGAGCACCACCACAGATACCTGCACAGCCTTCAACACACTGTGAGACCAGAGCACCACCACAGATACCTGCACAGCCTTCAACACACTGTGAGACCAGAGCACCACCACAGATACCTGCACAGCCTTCAACACACTGAGACCAGAGCACCACCACAGATACCTGCACAGCCTTCAACACACTGTGAGACCAAGATTCAAGATTCAAGATTCAAGATTTTTATTGTCACTCCATGGTACAAGTATCACGTGTGAAATTCTTGTGCTGTGGACTCCGTTTACGACATAGTACAAATAGGCAACAAGCAATGAGCAATAGGCAATAAGAAATAGGCATCAATAAGCAATACTAAGCAGCAATAGGCAATGAGGCAGAATAGCGATAAGACAAGTCAGTGGCATATTCATTGCACATAGGTGCACATGTCATGTGCATACGTTAGACGTGTTCGGACATTTTAATTCGACGTATTTGACATACAGTGCAAATAGCATGTACCTTATTAAACATACAATTAAACATTAGGCATTGTGCATACGTTAGACGTGTTCAGACATTTTAAATTCGACGTAATTGACATACAGGTGCAAATAGCATGTACCTTGTTAGACATACAATTAAACATTAGGCATACATAATGGTAGCAGCTGCAGTACGGTACGGTACGACTACTACACTATTTGTGTATGTTAAGGAGTCTCGTGGCCTGCGGGAAGAAACTGTTCCTCAAGCGATTTGTGCGTGCTTTTGGAACCCTGTATCTCCTCCCTGAGGGTAGCAGGGAGAACAGGCTGTTGTGGGGATGGTTTGTGTCTTTGATGATCTTCAGGGACCTCCTGAGGCACCGCTGGTTATACAGTTTGTGCAGTTCTGGCAACTCGTCTCCTGTTACGTGCTGGGCCGCGCGCCTCACCCTCCGTAGCGCCCTGCGGTCCATGGTGGTACAGTTCCCGTACCAGGCGGTGAAGCAGCCAGTCAGCAGGCTTTCAATGGTGCCTCTGTAGAAGTCCCTGAGGATTTCTTTCCTTAGCCCAAACTTCTTCAGGCGCCTGAGTCCGTGTATTCGCTGTTGGGCCTTTTTGACAACAGTGGCGGTGTGGCCGGCCCAGGTCAGGTCCTGGTGGATGTTGACTCCCAGGTACTTGAAGCTGTCCACCCTTTCCACCACTGTGCCGTTGATGGTGATTGGGGGGTGTGTGCCCCCCCTCTCCTGTAGTCCACAATGATCTCCTTGGTCTTGGAGACGTTCAGAGAGAGGTGGTTGTCCTGGCACCATTGTTCCAGGACCCTCACCTCCTCTCTGTAGGCCGTCTCGTCGCCCCCCGAGATCAGCCCCACGACTGCTGTGTCGTCTGCAAACTTCACGATGGTGTTTGAAGTTTGAGTTGCCACGCAGTCGTGGGTGTAGAGGTCGTACCAGAAGGGGCTGGAGACGCACCCCTGGGGCGCTCCTATGCTGATGGTCAGCGGGGAGGAGGTGAGGTTGCCCACCCTCACCACCTGGCGGCGGTCTGTCAGGAAGTCCAGGATCCAGTCGCACATCGCTGTGTTTAGTCCCAGGTCCCTGAGTTTGCTTACCAGCCTGGAGGGTACTATGGTGTTGAATGCTGAGCTGTAGTCCACGAAGGTGGGAATGGGGGGGGGGGGGTGGGGGTGCTGAGGGGTGGGGGGGAGGAAGGGGGGAGGGGAGGTGATCGGGGGGGGGGAGAGGAGGAGGGGTGGTGGGGGGGCGGAGAGGGGGAGGGGTGATGGGGGGGAGAGGTGGCAGGGGGGGGAGGAGAGGAGGAGAGGGGTGATGGGGGGGGAGAGGTGGGGGGGAGGAGAGGAGGGGGGGTGGTGGGGGGGAGGAGGGAGGGGGGGGTGATGGGGGGGAGGAGAGGGGGAGAGGGGAGGAGGGGAGGCGCTCTGGCAGAGGGGTCGAACCTAGCGTAGAACGCGCTGAGTTCGTCCGGTAGGGTGGGTGACGTGCTGGGGTTCTGTCGTTTCACCTCTTTGAAGTCTGTGGCAGCATGGAGCCCTCTCCACAGGTGTCTGGGGTTGTTAGTGTCCAGTTTTGACTCCAGCTGCCTTCCATAATCTCTCCGTGCTATTTTTATAGCGGTCCGGAGGGCATATTGTGCCTGCTTGTATTGGTCAGTTGTGCCAGAGCTGAAGGCGGTGGTCCTGGCGTGAAGGGCAGCCCTGACGTCGCTGTTGACCCAAGGCTTTTGGTTCGGCATTATTTTGACTCTTTTTGTGGGGACTATGTCGTCGGTACACTTCTTTATGAAGCATGACACCGTATCTGCATACTCGCCCAGGTCTCCTGCAGCTTTGAACTCCTCCCACACCACTTGGTCAAAGCAGTCCCTCAGGATGTCGTCTGATTGGTCTGACCAGCAGTGGGCGGTTCGGAATGCTGGGGGTTGTCTTTTTAGTTTTTGTTGGTACCTGGGTACTAGTAGAATGGAGGCGTGGTCCGATTTGCCGAAAGCACCACCACAGACACCTGCACAGCCTTCAACACACTGAGACCAGAGCACCACCACAGACACCTGCACAGCCTTCAACACACTGAGACCAGAGCACCACCACAGACACCTGCACAGCCTTCAACACACTGTGGGACCAGAGCACCACCACAGACACCTGCACAGCCTTCAACACACTGTGAGACCAGAGCACCACCACAGACACCTGCACAGCCTTCAACACACTGTGAGACCAGAGCACCACCACAGATACCTGCACAGCCTTCAACACACTGTGACCAGAGCACCACCACAGACACCTGCACAGCCTTCAACACACTGTGAGACCAGAGCACCACCACAGACACCTGCACAGCCTTCAACACACTGTGACCAGAGCACCACCACAGACACCTGCACAGCCTTCAACACACTGTGACCAGAGCACCACCACAGACACCTGCACAGCCTTCAACATTGCTGCTGTTGTTGTTAAGATAACATACAGTGGTATGTTAGGGAAATTAGTGCTGGACTTGTCTTAATTTGGGCTATTTGTTTGTTTACTCTGACTATGACCTTATTTGGGTTAAAGCAGATCGGATGTCCGACAGCTTTACATTAGCTAACAAGCTAAGCTACTGATGTTATCAGACCTTTGGGAAGATTAATACATTGAAATATGAATCATATAAACCATTTAATGATCAGGATTCAAGTGTTACAGGAGCATTTCTCATAACCATGAGCCTTTTTGAAAATAAATGTTGCGAGAGTTTAACTTCATCTGTAGTCGTGGCCGCCGAGGCGAGCAGATCCGGTAGAGCGAGCAGATCTGGTACTCACACCTGCTGTTCACGTCATCTGATTCTGTGCTAATATACACCACGGAGAGACGCCCGGGAAAACTGCACAAGTTAGATTAGCTGCAAGCAATAGCCACATTATTACTGATGGACTTATTGGAAAGAGCATGTCTTGGAATGGTCAGTCAGTGGCATTTTGAGCCTAACAAACATACAGCCAGCGGGCTTAGCTAACATAGCTAACAGTTAGCTAGCTAGTTAGCACGCCAGCTCGTCCTCAGAATCAAATTGACATAACATACGATAGCATTGAATTGAGTCATACGGCATCGTTCTGTTTGAGCAACGAACTTAACTTTTTGAACTTAAACAAAATTAAGTTATTTGTCAAAGAAATACTTGGCAAACGGTGTGCCTAATCAACCTTGTCAGAACATTTTATTTATTTATTCGTTTATTTGTCAGGGACAATTCAAGAATCATTGTAACAAGTTACAAGAACAGGAAACATATGCGATGCATATAGGATATCTAGCCAAGGCTAATTTGCAATCCCTGTCCCTGGGTAGGCTTTTCTAATAAAAAACATAATCTAAACAAAGTGCAAACATAAAAATTGTGACACGATCATACAAAATTTACAGTAAAATTATGCTACTACATCATACAAGATTTACAGTAGAATTACACCACTACATCAGTAATCAATGGTCGCAGGTTTGATTTTGCTTCAGCCAGTGTTTCACCTTTTCATTAAAGCTTTTCAGATTAGTTTGCATTTTTATTTCTGTTGGTAGGGAATTCCACATGTGTATCCCTTTTACTGAAAAGGATGACTGACCGAAGGTAGTTTTGCGTTGGGCCACTCTACAATTGCCATTCGCTGATCCCCTTGTGGCAATTCTATTGCTGTTTATTTTTGTGACATATGGTGAAAGTACGGCTGGGACGAGATTATTCACACATTTAAAAATCAACTTGACAAATGAAAACTTAATGAAGCTGTCAAAACTGAGCAGCTTGTACTTGTGTAGAATTTTACAGTGATGCCATTTCATTTGTTTTCGATCCATTATTTTCAGTGCCTGTTTGTACAGTGATGTGACAGGTTTGACAGTTGCCTGTGAAGCCTGGGCCCATACAGTTACACAGTAAGATAAGTGAGAAAATATCATGGCATGCATGAACAGTTGAGCTGCCTTGAGAGGTATGTAATGTCTTATCATTCTAAAGCAGTTCAAATTGATCTTGACTGTTTTGCATATTTTTTTCACATGTTTGTCAAATTTGAGTTGAGAATCCAAGATGACACCTAAGAATTTAAAATCGTTGACCTCTTTTATTTCCTCTTGATCTATTTGTATTATGAGACTGTCTTGTGCTCTCCTTCTTATGGAGAAACACATAGATACAGTCTTAGTGAGATTCAGAGTTAGGTGGTTGTTTTTGAGCCATTGGGATACAACCTTCATTTCATTAGTTAGTATCTCAGCTGCTTGAAAAGGGGTTTTAGCTGATACATAAATGACTGTGTCGTCAGCGTACATTTGACAACCAGCACTTTTGCAACATGCTGGTAGATCATTTATGTATAAGCTAAAGAGCAAAGGCCCCAAGATCGAGCCTTGTGGAATGCCCATTCTTGATTGTCGGGGGATTGAGTGTTTTCCTCTGATTTTAACACATTGCTCTCTACAGCCGAGATATGAAGCAAACCAGCCGGTTGCTTGCTCTGAAAAATTAAAAGTTGTAAGTTTATTTAATAAGATCTTGTGGTTTACGGTGTCAAAGGCCTTTTTAAGGTCTAAAAACACCGCTCCCACTACATTACCCTTGTCCAGTGAACTCTTGATGTTTTCAGTGAGGTAGCAGTTAGCCGTTTCCGTTGAAAACCCTGCCCTGAATCCGAATTGTTTGGGGTAAATAAGTTTATTGCTTTCTAGGTGGTCAATGAGTTGTTCTGCAACAACTTTTTCCAGGACTTTTGAGAAAACGGGTAGAATAGCAATTGGTCTATAGTTGCTAGCTAGAATTGGTGCTCCAGCTTTGAAAATTGGTATGATGGTTGCTGTTTTCCAGCTTTGTGGGAATTTACCAGTTCTTATGGAGGTGTTTATCATATGAGTTATAGGTTTGATCAGGGTGGCGCTATGTGTTTTAATAAAAGCAGTATCCAGCCCGAACAGATCCTTTGCCTTTGAGTTACTTAATTTATTGATAATTCTACCCACTTTCTCTTGGTCAACCTCTTTAATATAAAAGGATTGTGATGAGTCTTTCATAATAACATGTGGTGTCGTTACTGGTTCAAAATTGTCTGCAAGCTCTTCCACTGATTGTATAAAGTAATTATTAAATTCATTTGCTATTTCTGTACTATCAGTGCTGATTACTCCCTTCACCTCCAGCTCATTTATTGATTTTTGTTCACTGGGTTTAAGTTTAGTGAGGCTATTTAAGTGCTTCCAGAGAGAGGCGCTATTTCCTCCAGATTCTGCAATCAGCTGTGTAAAGTAAGTGGTTTTTGCCTTACGCAGCTCCCTTACAACCATGTTTCTTAAGTCTTTAAAAATAAGGAGGTCTGTATTCACTTTGGTGAGCAGTGACTTTTTCAATGCTAGATCTCTTTTTTTCATTAACTTGCGAATATCATTATTCAGCCAGGGTAAAGAGACTCTTCTTTGTTTGCTTTTAAAGATCTGTGTATATTTCTCAAGCAGTTCTGTGAGAGTTTTTAGCAGAGTGTTACAGCAGTTATCTGGATCATTGGTTTGTAAAACGTCATTCCAGTCAATTTTATTTAGTTCGTTTTCAAATTGTGGCATTTTATTTTTGGGAATGAAGGCACTCCCTGGTTTATGTTCATTTACAAACACTGGTAGACGCTGTTTTGTTAGTTTTCTAGTAATCAGGGTCATATTGTGGTCAGACAGGCCCGTTAATAAATTGTATGTCCTTGTGACTCGTTCGGGTCTGTTTGTGACTATCAAATCAATCAAGGTTTTACTCGATCGAGTGATTCTTGTTGGACCTTTTACCATCTGTTGAAAATTATGTTTTGACAACATCATTTTCAACTTTTGTTTACAACTTTTATCTGACCAATTTATATTAAAATCTCCAAAAAAAATTGATTCAGAGCGGAAGTTAGACAGTTTGAACAATTCATCTAATTCATGATAGAAAGAGATGTCATGTGACGGTGGATTATACAGGATTGCTATGTTAAAATTCATCTTGGGAGACAATATTACATTTAAGGCTAAACATTCTAATGATGTGTCCAGTTTAATCTCGCTACATTTAAAAGTATCCCTGACATAAAACAATACACCCCCTCCCCTACCCGTTGCTCGATCTTTTCTATAGCATACATATCCGGGAACATCAATCATGCTGGTCGCGATATTACAGTTAAGCCATGTTTCACTCAGACCTAAGAAATCAAGGTTAGAGTCCGTCAATAGATGCTGGATTTGATCTCCTTTTGATATTATACTCCGAATGTTCAAATGTCCCCCCACGATTCCTTTAGGTTTGGATTTGGGGTCCCATATCACCTTTGCGTGATTTACATGACTCAGAAACATGTGAAATATCTTAAAAATGACAAAAATGATGGGTGTTCTAAGGTCATCAGAAAATGCTGTTTAGATGGCAGTAGCTTATTCATATTGTCTTCATCGGAATAATATCCAAATTTGCAGTAAAACAAAAAAGGGTATTGATTTTCGCATTTTTGAATTTTATTTTTGCATTTGCTTGTGTCTCTGTACCGCTGCATGGATGCGTGTGCGTGCGTGTGTGTGTGCATGTGTGTGTGTGTTTGTATGTGTGTGTGTGTGTGTGTTGATGTGTGTGTTGATGTGTGTATGCGTGTGTTGATGTGTGTGTGTGTGTGTGTGCGTGTTTGTGTGTGTGTGTGTGTGTGTGTGTGTGTGTGTGTGTGCGTGTTTGTGTGTGTGTGTGATTTGATTTGATTTGAATTTATTTGATGGTTAAAAAAATCAAGATTACATGTGCTGGACAGAGTACAGACATGAGACATTGAAATAAAATAAACATCAAGGATGAGCACAATAAAGTCAAGAACTTATTTCCATTGTGGTCCTTGGTCTTAAACACAAAAGCAGCAATACAATCATAAAAGAAATAAAACAATAAGATAAAAACAAACAGTTAATACAACAGTATCAAAAACATATTTTAAAACCTAATCTTGGATTTTATCTAAAAACCATGATTTGACCTTTTTCTTGAAAACACCACGACTGTTTATATCTTTTATCTGGAGGGGCAACATGTTCCAGTTTGAAGCCCCAGCGAATTTAAAGGAGCATTTCCCCATGTTTGTTCTAAAACCAGGTAGCCGCAGATCTGCAGTGCTGGCTCTAGTGTTGTGGGAGTGTGTATCTCCACATCTCTGGAAGTGACTGCTAAGATAATCTGGGGCCCTGTTGTTTAAGATGTTGTGGACCATGTTAAGTTGCAACTGGACAAACCTAGCATGCACAGGGAGCCATCCCAGCTTCAAGAATAAACTTTTGCCCACATGGACTCTAGGGGCTAAATCCAGGGTAAGCCTTATTAGTCTATTCTGGGAAATCTGCAGTTTTTCTTTTAGAACCTTGGTCAGACCTCCATACCAAGAAGAGATGGCATAATCAAAACAGGAGGATACGAGAGAGTTGGCTAACAAAAAAAGACTTGACTGGTCTAGAAAGGGAGCTTTCCTGGCTAGAAATTTAGTTCTGCCAGTCACCTTTTGAATAGTTTTCAGGGCCATAGTTTCGCCTCCTAGGCTACTATCTAGGTGGCAACCTAGGTAGCTGACCGAAGCTTTAGCTACAAATGACTGACCCTCGAGGACAATTGTGGGCGAGACCAATTTGCATAACCTGGGTTTGGAGCCAAAAAGAACATATTCTGTTTTGGCCATGTGAAGCGAGAGTTTGTTATCTGTTAGCCATGATTTAATTCTTTTAAATTCATCACTTAAAGTGGATTGAAGCCTCTCCGCGTCCTTGTCGGAGGACAGGATGGCAGAATCATCTGCATACAGAAACAGGTTGACATTACAAGCAGAATGTAGGTCATTTATGTATATTAAGAACAGTAAAGGGCCTAAGACACTCCCTTGAGGCACTCCGCATGTCACAGGTAACGCAGTAGAGAATTGACCATAAAGGTCTATTATTTGGTCTCTGCCTGAAAGGTAGGAGATAAACCAACGCAAACATGAGGAACTAACGCCTAAGGCAGTCAGTTTAGAAAAAAGCAAATTATGGTCAACGGTATCAAATGCTTTTTGGAGGTCTATCAGGATCATGCCACAAAGCTTGCCAGCATCCATTTCTGTTCTAATAAAATCAGTAAGGAAGAGCAAGCATGAATCTGTAGAGTGGGACTTCCTAAAGCCAGACTGGAATTTAAATAACAGTTTAGAGACAGTTAAATACTCATAAAGCTGTTGATGAATGACTTTTTCAAGGACCTTGGAGGTGACACTAAGGATTGATATTGGCCTGTAGTTGCCTGGGTCGGTCCTGCATCCTTTCTTAAAAAGGGGGATTGTTTTGGCATGTTTCATGTCGTCCGGAACACTGCCTTGCGCCATGGAAAGATTGACAATATAAGCAACCAGTGGGGCTATAAGATCGGCTGCATCCCTAAGAAACCTGGCTGCAATGTTGTCAAGACCCGTGGCTTTGGCACACTTAAGGCTTTTCAGAAGCTTGGCGATGCTTTCAATCGAAGCAGGCTTAAATGAGAAATTGTTAGGTTTAACACCCAGACGTGAATAAAACTCAAATAGACGGTCCCGGCCAAAAGTTACTGGGCCAGAGGGCAGGCAATCAACAAGTTTACAAGCAATAGAAGTAAAGAAACGGTTAAAATGATTAGCAATTTCTTTCTTTTCGCTGACAATTTTCCCATCAACCTTTAGGGATATACAGGGACTGGAGTTAGGATTGGATTTGACTGTACAGCCCAGACTTTTTAGGGCTAACCACAAGGATTTAGGATTGTCTTTATTCTCCTTAATCTGGTCCAAGAAAAAGTTAGATTTAGCCTCTCTAACATTGAGCTGAACCATGTTCCTGAGATTTTTATAAATTTGAAAGTCTGCTTGGTCTCTAGAATGTTTAAAAACAGATAAAGCTTTATCTCTAGCGCAGATGGCATCAAAGATCTCCTGGTTAAACCATGGGTGGGATCTCTGCTTGACTCTGACAGATCTAGCGGGTGCTACTAGATCAATAGCTGAGATGAACAGCGATTTAAAATTCATCCAGGCGAGGTTGATGTCGACCGTGTCAGTGACGGATGACCAGTTCAGTTTACGGATAGCCTCGTTTAGCATAGCTGCAGTGTATCGTTTAAAGGACCTGGCCTTAATAAATTTGTGCGAGTTAAAATGGGACCTAGGAACCCTTCTAGAACAAAAGGTCAAAAAGTGGTCACTGATTCCATATGTTAAGACACCACTCTGAGAGATAGACTCTGGGTCTGAGACTAAGACTAAATCAATGGTGGTACTAGATAAATCGCACACTCTCGTTGGCTCATGAATCAGCTGAGTGAGACCAAATGCTCTAGAACATCTATCCAGCCCACTAAGAGTAGGGCAGGATTTATTTGTTATATCAGTGTTGAAATCACCCATAAGGATACATTCTCTCTCTAGAAAATGTGGACATAAGGAAAGAGTGCTTTCAAGCAAGTCATAAAACAAATTTTGCAGTGGGGGACGATAGCATACACCCAGAAGGATGGGTTTGGTTTTAGGTGGGCAAATGTCGAGCATGAGTATTTCAGACATAGTACAATCAAGGTCAGACCTCAAAGTGAAGTTTAGGTCAGCTCTAATGAAGGCACAAACTCCTCCTCCATTCCGGTTGCGGTCCTTCCTCACAAGAGAGTAATTGTTAATATGTATTTCAGAGTCACTGATGCTGGCGTCAAGCCAGGTTTCTGAAACGCAAAAAACACCTACTTGAGTAGACTTAAGTAAGACCCTGATCTCGTCAATCTTTGGAAGCAAACTCCTAACATTAAGATGTAAGAAATGGAGCCCCTTTACAGTAAAAGGCTTACAAACGTGCATTAGGGGTTGCGTCTGTGAATCGACCATTTGGACAGGGCCCGGATTGGGCTTGATGTTGCCAGATAACATTAGCAATAGAAAAATAAGGCACCTTTTCCTGATTAAAGCACTGGGGGCATCCTTAACTGAAGAGGAGGAAGCCACACATGGTTTATCAGACCTTAAAAAGTGATCCTGAAGGAGCTTTATAGTAGTAAACTGTACAAAACACGCGTGGATACTAGAATTGGTAAAAAATAAAATTAGAACAACACTAAAATGATCAAAAGTAAAACTGGAACCTTTACAGGGAACAATCATTGATTGAGATAGCGATACCTCGTGAACAGGAGGAAGCCTGGAGTTAGTAAAAGTCCTAGGATCCAGAGCAATTGAAAGAAAGGCTAGAATAATGAAAAGGGCCATTTTAACCCACCACGAAAGTATACAATGTGTTGGAGAGCCCAGGCTATAGCTTACTGAGGTGGTAGTAGCTGGGCAGCAAAGCCTGGGCCTAATGTCTCAGGCGGTAGCAGGCTGGATGTTGCAGGATTGGCCTGGACTGGTGGTGGCTGGCTGCTGGGCCTGGTGGTAGCCGTGTGTGTGTTTGTGTGTGTGTGTGTGTGTGTGTGTGTATGTGTGTGTTGATGTGTGTGTGTGTGTTTATGAATTTATCACAGCAGTCATAGTGTCCAGCAGGCATGGATGCCACAATGATAATAGGTGAGCTGTGAAGGTGACGACGCCTGCCGTGTGTGTGTGTGTGTGTGTGTGTGTGTGTTTATGTGTATGTGTGTGTGTGTGTGTGTGTGTGTTCCAGGTGATGGATTAGCTTCATTTTCAGTGTAAGCTGTCTGTTGTGAGTGTGTGTATGTGTGTGTGTGTGTCTGAGGTGGGAGGGAGTGTGTAAGTGATCTGCGTGTCCGCTGGACCATGTGTGTGTGTGTGAGTGTGTGTAAGTATGTATTTCTGTCACATTGTGCCTGTGTGTGTGTGTGTGTGTGTGTGTGTGTGTGTGTGTGTGTGTGTGTGTGTGTGCATGTGTGTGTGTGTGTGTGTGTGTGTGACAGCAGCAGAGCGATGGCTCCTGTATAGCGTGGAGTATAACAGCCGGACGCCGCGGGCGTTGGCGAGGTGTGTGTACAATCAAACGTGCGCTGACAGGAACGATGGACATCACACGGCTCTGATGACCTCAACCTGCTGCAGGTGATCTACACGCACACACACACACACACACAAACACGCACGCACTCACGCGCACACACGCATGCACACACACACACACACACACACACACACACACACACACACACACACACACACACACACTGTTACTGTTACTGTTAAAGACTTTGCACACCGAGTCAGTCGAAAAATAAAAAGAATACGACCTCATTTGTGTCAATCATCATTGACACACCGAGTCCGACAATTATGTCCGTCATTTAAGTTTTCGGACGAGGTTCCATCCATGAAAAGCGTTTTGACAGGTGTTTGACCACCCAGAGCCGCCGTAGTGTTGCTATTCACAATGAAGAATGGCGTCTGAGAAGTTAATTCACTTCGTCTCCGAGCACAAAGCATTTTATGACAAAGCAGGAATACAGAGATTCGGAATTAAAAGACAGAATGTGCCGGGTGATTGCAGATGAGCTTGGAATGCGGGACGCGGTGTGTGTGTGTGTGTGTGTGTGTGTGTGTGTGTGTGTGTGTGTGTGTGTGTGTGTGTGTGTGTGTGTGTGTGTCTGTGAGTGTGAGTGAGTGAGTGAGAGAGAGAGAGCCACACAGACACACTGCCAGCCGCTGTTCTGGATCAATAGGATTGCGGTTTTCTTTTCGTTGCAAATTTTCCAACGAATATTGGATAATTATCGCATCGGACTCAGTGTGCAAGGTATCTGTGCGTGACGTTTTTTTTTCTCCGGATGATGGATTAAAAAAACGCAGCGAACAATTGGGACTCTGTGTGCAAAGACCTTTACTCTTACACACACGCACACACACACACACACACACGCACGCACACGCACACACACACACACACACACACACACACACACACACACACACACACACACACACACACACACACACACACACACACACACTGTGTGTGCAAAGACCTTTACTCTTACTTTTGACTTCTTGTGGACAAGACATTTAAAGCCTGGAACACATCAACCCAACTTCAAAGAGCTAGCGGTAACGAAGGCGGAGTTACGTCGCCTCACGTCGCCTTTTCCGGCCCAAAAAGTTGCCCTTGAACAAAGCAAATACTCCAGCCGGTGGTCAGCACCTGGGTACTGCGCCTGCTGGTCAGCACGTGGTACTGCGCCGGCTCGAGACTGTGCGTATACAAACCAGATGAATGGTGTTGTCAGCCCTTGTCCGGTCTTTAGCTTGTGGAAGAAGAAAGGAAGAGGCGGAGACAGAAAAGTAAGAAACATTTTAGATAGTGTCACATGACCCCCGACCCAGCGATCATGTGACACTATCCTGGCATTCTATTGGCTGTGGATTTCTGACAGGATTGTTGCACAACAAATCTGAGAGGAGAGAAGAGATCCAAGAGCAGAAGTTTCAAGAGCGCACAGAAGCAGTTTGAAGGAGAAGGGGGAGGGGAGGGGGAGGGGAGAGGAGAGGAGGGGAGGGGAGGAAAGGAGGAGAGGAGGAGGGGAGGGGAGGGGAGGAGAGGGGAGGAGAGGGGAGAAGGGGGAGGGGAGGAGAGGAAGGGGGAGGAGAGGAGGGGAGGAGAGGAGGTGGGGAGGAGGGGAGGGGAGGAGAGGAGGGGAGGGGAGAGGAGAGGGGAGGGGAGGAGAGGAAGGGGGAGGAGAGGAGGGGAGGAGAGGAGGGGAGGGGAGGAGAGGAAGGGGGAGGGGAGGGGAGGACATTTACATGCAGGCACAGAGTTTGAGCAAATGTAAGTGTGAGCAGGGGAGCAGGAAATCTGTCCAAGCAGAACACTTTTGAGTGTGAGCGTACAGTTTGAAGACAAGCAGAGCAGATTGAAGCACACGCGGGGGCTTTTTGAGTCCAAGGGTGCAAAATCTGAACGTGAAATTGATAAATCATGCTCTCAAATTGCTTGAACGACCTCTTGCATTTAGATAGGCAAATAATTCCATAGTAGTTGTTTGTATGTTGTCAACGAGGATCATTTAGAAAGGTATGAATGTATGGATGGACCATAGATGTGCTTGTGTATATGTAGCTGTATGGACTATACAGGTATGTGTGGGTATGTGGGCGCACATCCCTGTGTGTATGCTTGCTTTTGTGTGTGCGTCTGTGTGTGTGTGTGTGTGTGTGAGTGTGTGTGTGTGTCTGTGTGTGTGTGTGTGTGTGTGTGTGTGTGTGTGTGTGTGTGTGTGTGTGTGTGTGTGTGTGTTTTTTTTAGTCCCCATGCACTGCTGTGAGCCCAAAACAAGGTAAAGGTATAATAATAACATCTTCAGAATGTATCTCCCCATCTTTCTCCCTTGAGCAAAACACCCCCCCCCCCCCCCC
>NC_139629.1:26315016-26320016 GCF_964638095.1 Poromitra crassiceps
AGCCGGCGCACAAGGCTGAGCGCTCCGAAAATAGACTGGGTGCAGCGCACTTTGAAACGCGCAGCAGAAAGCCTATAATCGGACGCAGCTTCATCCCAGCTCACAACCGAAACCCCAGAAACGCAGACGAACGCGAGCCCCATCCAGACTCCCCCGACGAGCGGCCGCCATCCGAACGTGGATCCGTAAGGCAGCAGAGCCTGCCATAGCAGGCAGCAGAGACTCGCCTGACACACACAGCAGCCAGCACAGCGAGCAGAGCCACCAGAGACACTCCCACGGAGGAGGAGTTTGGAGTTGAGGGGTGTGTGGGTGCTGTTTATTGAAGGAAATTACTGTTCAGATGTTTCAGGTCAGAAAATATTAGCTTCAGAGTCAGTGATTTGCTTGAAATGCTTCATTTCACAAAAGGCTGAATATCTCAGCTTCTAATTTGAAACGCCTGTTTTTGCTGAAATCCACCTATCTTCTCCGGCTCATAACTAAAGAACGGAAAATGGTATCAATAAACTTTTTTTTGCTGATGATAGAGTCTCCTCGTTCTTTGTGCGTGTTCGGTGTTTACATAGTAATATCACACAATATTCTGTGGGCCTCGAGAAATCACTGAAAACGCTCTGAAACTCTGGCACTGGTAGCGTCCGTTCTCCAAAAGTGGCTGGCACTCAATGAGTTAATGTCTTGTCCTTGTTCCTTATCACCTGTCTTCCTCTGTGACTGTACACCTCTGTTAATGTCTTCTCCTTCTTGTTCCTTATCACCTGTCTTCCCTTGTGACTGTACACCTCTGTTAATGTCTTGTCCTTGTTTTTTATCACCTGTCTTCCCCTGTGACTGTACACCTCTGTTAATGTCTTGTCCTTGTTTTTTTATCACCTGTCTTCCTCTGTGACTGTACACCTCTGTTAATGTCTTGTCCTTCTTGTTCCTTATCACCTGTCTTCCTCTGTGACTGTACACCTCTGTTAATGTCTTGTCCTTCTTGTTCCTTATCACCTGTCTTCCTCTGTGACTGTACACCTCTGTTAATGTCTTGTCCTTGTTTTTTTATCACCTGTCTTCCTCTGTGACTGTACACCTCTGTTAATGTCTTGTCCTTGTTTTTTTATCACCTGTCTTCCTCTGTGACTGTACACCTCTGTTAATGTCTTGTCCTTGTTTTTTTATCACCTGTCTTCCTCTGTGACTGTACACCTCTGTTAATGTCTTGTCCTTCTCGTTCACCTAGCATCATAACATATTCATTACTAGTGTTATCCTCACTGAGCACAGATATTTCAGCGTCACATCTCTGCTTGCTGTCATTTCACAACTAATTTATTGCCCATTTCATTTCATGCACGTCTGTCCCCTTGAACTAAATGTGAGGTTCAGTTGTCTTGTGACACGTGTGTCTGTACTTATGTGACATCAGTTGTAAACATGCCACCAAATGGTAAAGATTAACTTGTAACAGGCATAAAGAGAAGACTGCTGTGTATTTATGCCTGCTGGGTGTGATGTGTGTACATACAGTGTACCATAGAATTAGGTCTTTCTGTGTGTGTGTGTGTGTGTGTGTGTGTGTGTGTGTGTGTGTGTGTGTGTGTGTGTGTGTGTCACACACACACACAGCGTGACATGCATGTCGAGCGGAGCGTGTGTCATGTTTTCCCCTTATTTCCCAGCGTCTTCCCAGGGGGAAACGGCGGCCATTTTGTCCTGTCACTCACCCTTGTGTGTTTCCCCCCCTGTCCTCGCCTGTCCAATAATGACAGTTTAATTTGCCAGCCAATTACACCTGAGCGGTATTTAAATGAGCCAATCAGGACGGCTGACAGCATGACTAGTCGCTCCAGTTAGCGTGCAGACGGAGGTCGAGTGACTCTCCTGCTCACTTAGTGGCAGTTTGGCTGCCTGCAGAGTCGTGGCTGTAATCTGCATATATGTCCTGTGGAGGAATTTAAACTAAAAAAACTCTCGTAACGGGACAAGCCCCGTCTTTTATTGTCACACGAACACCACAACACACTCATGCTGACGGTGGCCGGTGAAAAGTGTCCTCTGCATTTAACCCATCCAGGCATGTCCTTTCCTCCGAGGGGCAGGCCAGGAGCAGTGGTCGCTATTCTCGTACAGCGCCCGGGGACCAACTTCGGATGTTGTCGTCACTGGTCGGATGATGATGACGATCTGATCTTCTGCATGTTTTTAGTGGGGGGGGTTATATACGGAGGAACCCCCTGGGGGAGCACAGGGAGAACATGCAAACTCCACACAGAGAGAAAGGCCCTTACGACGAGATACCCCACCTGGGCAGTAGGCACTGAAGATATGGGGGGAACACAACCACAGCACCCACAGTGTCCCAGGCGAGAATCGAACTCAGGACCTTCTGACTGTGAGGCGACAGCTCTACCACTGAGCCACCGTGCCCCCTAGCGATGCACCATGATAACGCCACATTATCGCTATCAGCCACACATAAATCACATGTATACTTTAAATAGAGAGGCAAAGTGGAACGTCACTTCCTGCTTCAGCAGCACTGTCCCAGAGATTTTCCTCCGCCATTTATTTTCCCATAGACATTTCGTCAAATACTTATGAAATAGTTTTACTTACAGTTCAGCTAACGCTATGATCGGGAGAGTTCATAGAACATTTCACTCGGACCAAAACTTTAAAAAAACAACATCGAAAAAATATTTTTTGACAAGCAAATTTTTCTTACGTTTTGGTCCCAGTGAAATGTTATGTGATCTCTCCTGTTTCTAAATATATCTGTACCGTTTGGTTTGAACCAGTAATACTATTTTTATAAGCATTTTACAAAATGTGTATGGGAAAATAAATGGCGGATGAAAATGTCTGGTACAGTGCTGAAGCAGGAAGTAGGCGGTCACTTTGCCTCTCTATTCACCTTATGTTCAGACGCGGGGCTGGGCAAAATTCTTCCGGGTCGTGTTAACACTTCCGGCGGTCACGGAGCCAAATATGAAAGAACGTCATGAAGAAGAGAGTTGTTTTCGTAGCGGACCGTGCAGGGGTAAAACAAAGAACGTAGCCTACTACTTTGAGCTCGGTACACAGCAAGCAAGCGGAGTATCCACTGTTAGCCAGGTCAGATAACGTTATCGTCTACAATGACGAACACTTTCTTGTAAAACATACCTGGACTCCAACAAAGAAGATAAGACCCGCAGACGTTAACGTAATTCCCTGTAATGCGAGAATTAACGAGCCAGTTACATGGCGTTGCATTCTTAGACATTGCCGTTTGCTTTTATTTGGTATGTTACATTACAATTGGCCATTATTACTTATTTCAGAGTTAGATGATATTGGAGCAGCCAGCCATTTTTTTTTTTTTTTTTTTTTTTTAGCCGACCACACAACCGGGTCAAATGGGTGTGGCTACATAAGGTGAAAAGCCTAACAAAATCACATGTACGTAGGACCTGTAAAGGAGAATTTAGGTACTTATCCACCTGGACCTTATTTTCCTAATAGTTTATGTTTAACTAACTAATCAGAGCAGACATTTTTTAAATCGATGCCGTATTGAGCAAGATGGCGTCCGCTGGCCAGCAGCTGCAATGGCTACAATGTAATTAATCACATGGGGCAACGCCGTCAACGTACGTCCATTAACACATTCACTGCCAGCCGTTTTTCAATACTGTAATTAGCTTCTGCCAAGGTTTTTTTTTGAGGATTCTGGCTCATCTTTCAAGAGCCGAGGATTCGTTTCTGTTAGGATTTTGTGAACACACAATATCTCAAAAGAACTAATAGAATGTGTGCTTTCTCTGTCTAAAAGAGTTAGTTTGTAGAGTTAGTAGTTATGTAAGCATTAGCAGTTGAATACAGCATGGTTTCAGCATCTGATTGAGATAAACGGCTTTTTGTGAAATTCGATAGAACAGTCACTTTAACCATTCATTTTTGGCATCAGTAAGACGTCAGACATCTAAACAATAGTTTTGAACAGTAATTTCCTCCATAACAGCAGGAAACACCCCTCTCCTTCAAACTCCTCCCTCCGTGTGTGTTCTTCTTGGCTGCAGCGGGCGTGTCACAAGCTCGTTTCTGTTGCTGCTGTAACCTCGCGTCACCAGGCTCACTGCTTTGCTGCTGCTGTGCCTGTCTGCTGGCGGCCGCTGGGCAAGTCTGGATGGGCTCGCTCGTTTCTTGGGGTTTGTGTTGAGAGCTTTGATGAAGCTTTTGCGATTCTGGTCTTATTTATGCTGCGTGTTTCAAAGTGTGTTCCACCCGTAATCTATTATGCAAATTTGCAAAACCCCACCGCCAGCTCCCAAGCGCGAAAGTGAAAGCGTTTTCGCCAATCCATTTTCATGAGAATGGCTTCCTCACACTGCTTTTTGCTTGCCTTCCTCTAGTCTGGAGAACACTGTCGCCACTTAGTGGGTCGGTGGAATGGGTTGTACACGTTCGGTGGCTCCAATATTTTTTATAGGAGACGTGGGGAGCGTTGATCCACGTCCCACCGTCAAAAAAAAATTTTTTTTTTTAAAGCCGAGATATCTCGTCATTGGCAGTCAACCGTTGGATTTTGTAAGCCGAGATATCTCGTCAATGGCAGTGAACGTGTTAAAAGTGCTTGTTTGGGGTTTTTAACGTTACTATTCAACATGTGCCAGCCAGGCCTCTGCTACTTAAACCTAAACCTAAACTTCAACATCAGAGTCCAGGTCTGTCACATGTTGTGAGGTTGTGAGGATGGCGAGCAGGAGAAGAGGCGGAGCCGGAGGCAGGCTTCAGGTTCACCACAAAAGATTTATTGTGGAGAAACTGGCACTTTCCATAATGTTGGGTTGTGACAAAAATACAAAAGGGGAAAAATACTCAATTGGCTTGAAAGCAAAAGACAAAATAACTCAGAACAGAATGAAGACATCAGAACTCCAACCGGAACCCTTAGCTTAGGCTAACCCATGGAAACCTGGGCCCTAGCACTTAGGAACCCTTAGCTTAGGCTAACCCATGGAAACCTGGGC
>NC_139629.1:26325016-26327516 GCF_964638095.1 Poromitra crassiceps
TCGAATTTCAGTGCTTTATACATTTTAATATTCGAATTATATTCGAATATTTTAATTAATTTTTAATTGAATAAAAAAAAAAAAAAAAAAAAAAAAAAATGTTTTTTTTGATAAAATAATTGATAATAAAAAAAGACACAGCCTTTGTTTGAGCTCCTTATCAATAAACAAATAAGTAAACTTTGCCAAAACAACAATGAGCCATGAACAAAAAAAAATCAGTCACGTATTGCACTTAAGAGCTACATGTTTACATTCAGTATAGCAGCTTCAACAGTCAACTTCAGTTAACAATGAATGAACATACATTTTAAGAGCTACAGGTAGGTTTACATCAGTATAGCAGCTTCAACAGTCAACTTCAGTTAACACTCTTTTCTTCAAGTATGTTGTCAGAACTTGTCGCTGTTCTAGTGTTCTAAAAAAAAAAAAAAAAAAAAAAAAAAATTAAAAAATTAAAAAATTAAATATTCGTTTTTAAAAAATAATAATAATCGAATTTCGTTCATAATTATTAAATTCGAATAATATTCGAATATCAAAATTCGTTTCAACAGCCCTATCATACACCGATGGCGGCAGGTTACCACGCAGGGTGCTGGCACACCGTCAGGAGCAATTTGGGGTTCAGCACTTCGACATGCAGACTGGAGGAGGCGGGAATCGAACCACCGACCCCTTTTATCCAAAGCGATAAGTGGACGACCCGCTCTACCTCCTGAGCTACAGCCGCCCCAAATAATTTCAATTAGGCAAAAACCTTTGAAATATCGGTTCAAATTGATTAACCTTGTAATATTGAGGGCACTGTGCCTTTAAAAGCCTAGGTTAAATCCTACGGGTGCACCCTGGGTAAGTATCTGTATCAATACCGTAAGTACGTCTGTACCTATGATGTAACCTCTAGTCACAAAATGCAAATGTACAGTCACAGTAAATACAATCAAGAAATCAAACATGGAAAATAATAAACTTGTATTCACAGTGCAAAGTCAACCCCAATCAGTAAACCCACCATGAACCCCAGGTGAATGGAATGTGGATTACGTCCGAGAGTTCCACTACACCGCAATGTGGTATGTATGAGTGTAAGTGAATTGTGTAAAGTTCTGTCCTACCACGCTGATAGAACCATAGACTTGAGGTAGAGTCATAATAGTTTACAACGGTGTACAACTGTGCATGTTATACAACATAAAACAATTATCCTTCAATATGAAAATAAAATTGTTGTGTTCTGTGCACAGTGCAACATTCATCATGGATGGATATTAGCTTGGAACAGCCATGCTACAGGTAATGTTGCTATCAGTTAGCCTGTAACGTCTCAGTTCAGATAACAGCATAGCTGCAGTTAGCCATAATGCTAGCGGTTAGCCTGTAGTGGCTCAGATAACAACATAGCTGCATAGTTAGCCATAATGCTAGCGGTTAGCCTGTAGTGGCTCAGGTAACACATGTTAGCATAGCTAGCTCAGCACACTTAATAGCTATAGTTTGTAGCACTCACCAGAGTTTTGCTGACAAACTCTCAACTCTTTAGCAGCTTGGGTGAAGGAGCAAGGTGTTTATGCTGTTTAGTTCTAGTTAATATTTGAGGCTTCTGTAGGTTTCTAACTTGACAGTTTTTTCATTTGACTCTTCAATCAGGCAGCTCAATCATCTTTCTGCTCTGCTGATCCACGGAGATTTTTTTCAGAGGAAAAAAGGGCGGAACCAAGTTGTGTTGACACATCGTCTGATTGGTTTGTCAATGTTGATGCTTGGCTGGCTATTGGTCAGCAAGGAGGTCATGGGTCAGCAACAGAGGTTTTCTTTCCAGGCAGAATATGTTCAATATTATTGCTTGTGGACAATAAGGCAATGAATTGTTTTATTTCTGAACAATTTATACTTCAGCTCTCTTCTGGTAAACCAGTTTGTATGACCTGGGTTACATAGGCACATTGTAAATCGGTTTGGGTAAAAGTGCTATATAAATGCAGTCCAGAAAACAATAAAAAAAAAATCACATATCAGTGGCATTATCACTGATGGCATTATCACTGATGACATACATAACTGATGACATTATTCACTGGTGACATCATCGCCGATGCCATCACAATTGATCGGTGTCATCAGTGTGACACCATCGGCAACCTGGCCACTTTCTTTCATGGGGAAATAAAACCAGATATGGGAAGTAACTAAGTACAAATACTTTGTTAAGTATTAGTACTTAGTTTGTTAGCAGTGGGCTGATTGCAAACAGAAGGAGCAGCTCAGTCAGTGAGTTAGTTCGTTAGCAGTGGACTGATTGCAAACAGAAGCAGCAGCTTAGTCAGTGACTTAGTTTGTTAGCAGGGGAATCAGCCGTACTTAGGCACCAATTATCCACTAAATCTCCTCTCTCTCTAAATGAGATTATTGCCACACACAGTAGCTGTGGCTCCCATTGGGTTCCATTAACTTTGATTACTCCTCATTATTTACTTACAGGTCTGCTGCCATGGTTATT
>NC_139629.1:26328834-26351334 GCF_964638095.1 Poromitra crassiceps
GGGAAGAGAGTTGGTGACCTGATTGCCCTCTCGGTGCAGCAGGCCTGTATGGTTTTGGGAATGATGGGTGCAGGGTTACGTTGCAACCTAACCCGGCTTACCAACCTAAGAATATTAATGTCAGCTTTAGGTCTATGGTCATAGACTTATCAGCATTCTGTCCCCCGCCGTTCAGTTCGGGTGAGGAGTGACGCTTGCACATGCTGTGCCCAGTAAGGGCGCTCTCGGCCTATGTGGCCAGGACGCGTTCATTACGCACTCCAAACCAGTTGTTGGTCTGCTTGGCAGAAGGCCCAGGGTGGCCTCCTTTCCAAGGATGGCTTATCACACTGGATAGTGGAGGCAATCGCTTTGGCATACTCTGCCGTGGGTAAGATACCCCCCGGAGGGTATCAAGGCGCATTCTATGCGGGGTGTTGCGACATCCTCTGCGTTGTTGCGCGGTGTTCAGGGGAGGACATGTGTGCCGCGGCCTCATGGTCCTCTCATCACACTTTTGTTAGGTACTACAGTCTCGACGTGTCCGGTTCGCAATTCGCGCACGCTGTGCTGTCGGTGGCAAGAAAGTAGTATCGTTGCCACTCTAATATGTCAGACGGTCAGGCATGAACGTTGCCATACGGCCGTGGTTCACCGGTGCCTTTCGGGTCGCCCTGTGGGGTGCTCCCGGCAGCAAGGTCGGTTGAATTGAGGCAGTAGTGAGAGCTTGAGTTCGAAACGAAGTAAAACGTTAGGGTTGTGCTACAACCCGGGTTTTACGAGTGAGAACGAGAGCTCTCACTACCCAGCCTTGCTGCGTCGATGCGTCACGGGGTGCGTCGGATCTCAGCTGGCTGGAAGAAATTAGAGTGATTATCCCTGGGCTGACAGGACGTGACGTAGTCACGTGGATCCGTGTCAGCCCCAGGGGGGCACCACGCCACCTACGGGTGGGTGGTCGGTTTTAATGAAAAGTAATTTTGGAGCAAAATGACAGTCTTCCATAGTGCTGCGTACGCAGCGAACTAGGCACTAGTGAGAGCTCTCGTTCTCACTCGTAAAACCCGGGTTGTAGCACAACCCTAACGAATTCCTAGCACTCTTGCACATTCCCTACCTTGCAGCATACCTATCTGTATGTCTGTGTGTGTGTGTGTGTGTGTGTGTGTGTGTGCGTGTGTGTGTGACGTGTGTGTGTGTGTCTGTGTGTGTGTGTGTGTGTGTGTGTGTGAGTGTGTGTGTGTGTATATTTGCACATTCACCACATGGCGAGGGCTTGTTGCTTGTTGAGTAGATGAAAGCCACAGAGAGGTAATGGAACCTCTGTTGAGACGAGCCAACCAATCTGCAGCTCACCAAAATACATCTCTCTCTCTCTCTCTCTCTTACACACACATGCAGGCACACACACACACACACATACACACACAAACACACACACACACACACCAAATGCATTTGCATCTCGAGTGCCGAGGCCACTAGCTAGCTAGCGAGACAATTGGAGTTGCCATTGAAATGAAGGCAGTGTTTGTGTGTGTGAGTCCCGGAGAGAGAGAGAGAGAGAGAGAGAGCAACAGAATGGGAAATCTATCCTACAAGCAGCTTTCTATGTGGGGAGCTTAAATGAAGAATCACTTTGCTGTGCTGCTGTGGGCTGAATGAGTTCTGCACCCACGTCTGGATTTAGAGCAGAGCTGCAGAGGGACCCTTTGAATATGGCAACCTGATTATAAAAGGGAAGTCTGGGGTAGAAGGAAGGAAGGAAAGAAATCAATCAATCAATCAATCAATATTTCAAACTTTGCTAATGGAGAAGTGCCAATTTTGTGCCAATCATTTAATCATTTTGTTTTTTAAGCCATCAAAAAGCAGCAGAAATGACCTGGCAACAATTCCTGAGGTGCAACATTTGAATTCCGGTCTTGGGCAGGAAGGCATTAGGCGTTACTCAGAGTAGGCTCTAACTAACCTTGCTTGCAAGATGGATAACCTCGCGAGATCAAAAGAGATTCTCTTGACGTATCCATCTTGTCATGCACAGGCAGTTAAGATGATTGGTCGAACCATGCCGGCCCGACGAATCAGCGGCAGCCGTAGGCGGGCTCAGGCTCGTCTGGGCAAGTAGTGGGTACATGGTCTTTGTAGTTCTTTTCACTCGTCAACATGGCTGCCACCGCGGAAGTGACAGGCAGTCTGAATGAAATTGAATGTAACGTTCCCAATTCTATCTATTAAATTCTAAAAAACGACCCTCAACATTTGGGAAGGCTAAGCCACACAACTAGTTCGTTATAATCTAACTAAATGCTTCGAAGGTGACTTTACGACTGTGAGGACTCAATCAATGAATACCACGGAGATCAGGCACAGGCACCTTCGGCGATCTGATTGGTTGAAGTTAACACCCACCAGCGGTGATAGACAGATGGGTCATCCAATCACCTGCCAAGTAGCTTGGAAAAAGTGCCCGCCTCCGTCAGCGGCTCTGGTTACTGCATTCCCAGATCGACTGGTTAGTGAAACGTATGTGGAGCTATACCGTCCATCTGGCAGCGTCAGGTTAGGCTCTAACAGCCATGGCCCAATCCCACAAGGTCACAGGTGGAGTAGAAGAGACGAGAAGATCGTGGGCTTTTTTCTTTATTATTGGTGCAATAAGCTTTCAGTTTATTCCACTGGTGCACCGCACACAAAGCCACACATCGCTGCCAAAGTAGGCCAAAATAAAATCAGAAATTAATTATGTCCATTAAAATGGTAAATTACTCGCTGTACAGTAGCATTGTTGTTGGAGAAGCTTTTTAACATGCACCTTGAGATACATTAACTCTTGTTATTATTTGGCACTATATAAATATAAAATTGATTGGTTGGTTGATTGATTGATTGATTGATTGATTGATTGATTCCTCCGAAATGTCTGATAACAGTTACAGATAGTTATAGTATTTAGCCAAATAACGTAGCTTACTACTTTGATTGACAATAAATCTACAGTAAGTAAATAAATAGAAATGAGTGAAAAAGACCGCTGCTGCCTCGGGCGGTACAAGTCTCAAACCACGCGACCACTTGTTACAATAACGTCGATTCAGTTCTAAAAGGATACAGTAATGTAACGAATAATGTAATTATTTTTGTAAAGTAATTAGTCAAATAATTTCATTACTGTGGAGTAATAAGTAATATCACACTTCCTCAATAACTTGCCCAACACTGTTAATTTTACAACAAGCTCAACAGGCCACCTCTGACACTTTTTTCGGTTTATTATTTATTAATGCTACCTAATTAGCACTTGAAGCTGCCTATCAAAACAATGACGTTATGAAAGGAAATACCAAAGCAGCATAAATACATTTGCTTGACTGCCTGCAAATCACGACATCACGACCCTTGAACTCTACCCACAATCAGTCAGTTTTCCATCATAATTAGTTTAGTTTCGTCTAAGTAAAATATTCTCAGCTAACATGTGAGTGTTTGTATGTGTCACCCAGATGATACAGATGGATGATGAGAGACTTACTGTATGTGATGGTATATTTAAGCAATATAGCATGAGAGCAAGTGTGTTGTGGCGAATATATCCCGCTGATAAGCTGTTATCCCACGAGGCCGCAGGCCGAGTGGGATAACAGCTTATCAGCGGGATATATTCCACAACACCACGCAGCTCGAGTGCTATATTGCTTTTATAAAACGGTTTCCAATTATAATAATATAATAATAATAATACTATAAGTCCGACTGGCATGGTATTCTGATAGAGTCAGTTGAAACACTACTGTAAGGCGGGACCTCTAGCAAGAAGATAGACGTGCGGGTGATTTGATTGGATCGTTCTGGAGACTGAAGTTGACATTGGCCAATCCTGGCGCTTGCTGAGAAGCTGAGAGCTTTCTGGAAACCCCGACAGGCAGCTCGAGCGCAGCGCTGCATTCTCAGCGCTTGCTGAGAAGCTGAGTGCTTTCTGCAAAGCCCGACACCAACTAACGTTACGGGGTTAAATGCAGGGTTAAATGCGGGGTTAACAGCCTTTTTTTTGCAAAGAAGACATTAGCCCGCATCTATTCTTGTACAAAACATAATTTTCTGCGAAGTATTAGTAAAGTTATAAGCGAAGATCGATTCACAAGGATCTGACAGCTGTCTCCGCCATTTGTTTTTTTTGAGGTAACCAAAGGCTTTTAGTAAGAGAGTTGCCATGGCAACCAATAACCCATGGCCATGGGTTATTGGACTCGGTTACTGGAATTATACAATGGCTGTGAACCAATCAGATTGCTTGATTTGAGAGAGCCGTTTTATAAATATAAATATATATATATATATATATATATATATATATATATATATATATATATAAATATACACACTATATCATCACTACACCTCCAATTTGATAGTTTTCATTTCAGGTCTTTGCTTCTCTATGGTTTGAGCAAATCCCCCGTCCTCTCGGGCTTGAAACCTTTTCAATTCCCTCAGATAAATCAGATCACATCGAAAATTCATTCTGATCAAATTACGTAATCAACAAGTCTGTTTGTCTTTGTTCCGCAGAACGTTGACATGTTGGACGTATACAGCCGTAGGCTACAAGTTATTTTGCTCCACACAACCTCATCTGCACACACATCATCTGAATTTAAAACATAGTTAAAGTGTCAACTGGAATAAGAGCTATTTGAAAAGCTCTACTCTAAACCTCATTCTGAATCAACGTGATACTTAACAGCATAACTCTGTCAGCCGCGCTGCTGCTGCTGCTGCTGCTGCTGCTGCTGCTTTCCACACACAAACTTATTAGCATGATTTGTTAGCGCCGGCGCCACACACAGTTGCCGGGCGCTGGCCAGTATTGTGTGTGTGTGTGTGTGTGTGTTTGAGATATTGGTGTGTGTTTTTGCGTGTATATGTGTGTTTTTCTACATGTGCAGGTGGGTCTACGATGGCAAGTGTGTATGTCGGTTCTGTGGCCATGTGTGTGTGTGTGTGTGTCTGCGTGCGTGCGGGTTTGTGTTGTGTGTGTGTGTGTGTGCGTGCGTGCGTGTTTGTGTTGTGTGTGTGTGTGTGCGCGCGTGTGCGTGTGCGTGTCCATTCTATACTGTGTGGGTCATAAAGCACACCTAAGAGGACGAGAGGGTCGATGGGAAAGGGGGCTACAGCCTGCTGCATAAAACTTACAGCTCTTGGATAAACTGGTAGACTAGAGAGAGAGAGAGAGATAGAGAGACAGAGAGATGCAGTAGAGAGAGAGTGAGAGAGAGACAGAGAGATGCAGTAGATCACATGCAGATCTCGCACAGTCTCTCTCACTGTTAACACCTCTCTACATCCCTCCTAAGCCCAGCTCGTAAAAGTTACTTATGGCTGTCTCTAATCCACCCCGGTGTGAAGAGACAGCGGGCCGACAGAGTTAACTAACCACCCGGATCAAAAGAGCAGGTTCAGAGATTAGCCTGATCCAGCACGGCGTGATCCGGAGACGAGACTGATGTTTTCACAGGGGCATCGTTTCACGTGAGGGGAAATGCGCTGCTTCCCAGTATTGGACGCTTGATAGGCGTGTGCTTCCATATTGCTCCCTTGATCGGACGAACGCAGTCTCTCGCTGGACGAACGCAGTCTCTCGCTGGACGAACGCAGTCCCTCGCTGGACGAACGCAGTCTCTCGCTGGACGCCATCTGCCCCTGGATTTCAAACCGGATAAAAACACAGCGGATCATTTTGGGGGAAATCTCTCAAAAAACACGCTGCCAGAACACATTCTGCACGGCTGCTTACATCGAAAAGCCATCGCGTGGAAATGACGGGATGCTGTGGAAACATCGAAACATTCGTCGCAGTACAAGTGTACAAGTCCACCACACTTTCTAATCGCACAAATTCCGGATGTGGGCCGACTGTTTTCAGAGGCTGTAGCGGACTCTCGTCTTTTTAGATTATTTTTTGCCTTTATAGAGAGGCAAAGTGGAACGTCACTTCCTGCTTCAGCACTGTACCAGAGATTTTCATCTGCCATTTATTTTCCCATAGACATTTCGTCAAATGCTTATAAAATAGATTTACTTTGCCGAACCAAACGGTTCAGCTGACGCTATAATCGGGAGAGACCATAGAACATTTCACTCGGACCAAAACAAACAAAAAACATTGAAAAATGACTTTCTTTAAACCCACATTTCCCCCCGTTTTGGTCCCAGTGACATGTTATGCGATCTCTCCTGTTTCTAAATATATCTGTACCGTTTGGTTTGAACCAGTAAAACTATTTTGATACGCATTTTAAGAAATGTCTATGGGAAAATAAATGGCGGATGAAAATCTCTGGTACAGTGCTGAAGCAGGAAGTAGGCGGTCACTTTGCCTCTCTATTTAGATAGGACAGTATGCAGACAGGAAAGGTGGGGAGAGAGGGGATGACATGCAGGCAAAGGAGCGAGCCTTCATGGTCTGCATGCCACCAGGTGAGCCATGCGGACTCATTTTTAAAGCTACAATGAAGATACTGGTCTCAGATCAGATATAGAAGATCTAAGGCATCCATTGAACTATGTCATCATGGTAATGTAGCTTGTCGAGAAGGGGCCTAAATAACACTCCAAAGTTAGGCTACGTTTCTATAACCTTCCTCAGTGCCACCCTTGCTTGAGTGTTGAGTCTGTGCCCTACCCAGGCCATCCCAGTCAACATGGCTGCCCTGGACACACCACTGACACCTGCACCGGAGGTGATCCCCAAGGTGCATGACAAGGCAACGCAAATCGACGCAGTGGGAGTGAGAACGTGTCGGATTACCACATCAATGACTTCCACCCGCAGGGGGCGACCAACAAACCAAAGTGGGTAAGTAAGGACAAAACACAGCAACCGACAAGCACACCGTGAAGAAAGAGTGAAAATACAGGAACCTGCACGGTCTGAGAGCAAGTCCAAGAGGGCCTTTAACGTTCATCAAGTTGGCAAGCGCTCTCATGTCGACTTTTGTGGCGCTCCATGTCCGTTCTCTAAGACACCTCTGGCAATATTTCATTGCACTAAATCAGCTGACATAAACAAAGTCTACTTACGTTTCCATTCAGGTTTTGGGCAAATTCTAAACAGACTTTTGAAAAGTCGACAATCTTAAGAATCTGGCGCGTTTCTGTCTTACTTGGAGAAGGAGAAGTAATAATGATCCTGTCATGTAATCTGCTGGTAGCTGTACTTCCTTCTTTCAGGTGTGTATGAGTACATATTTTCTCCAGTATCATAAGAGAAATGTCTACGATGTGTCAAGATACACAAAACCGTTTTGGGAGTCACCTGACAAAGGCATTTTATGGACTGGGAGCTAGTGCAACGTTTTAGGACCTAAAGCCATCACCGTGCCATTTTGGGGGAAAGGAGGGGGGGGGGGACAGTTTGACCGAAACTTGAGGAGTTTCTTTAGAAATATATTGCAAAGTTTTTGTCAGCGGCGAGCTTTCAACACCAACCATGAACGATCACAAGATCCTTCTGCAGCGGTGAGTTGAAATGTATCTGCGACACTTGGAAGACGAGCGTTGTTATCCCGATCACAGCTTTGAGCCGGCCTGAACAGACTTTCACATTCACGCATGTGTTTTTCATCTCAATATGGAGAAAGGCAGATGGCCCTGACCTTTTCCATAACCTTAACCCAGAAGTAAGAGGAATGAGCAGGGGGTTATACTTCACAGACTGTATCACAAAATAAGGACAGAGTCACCGTGATGACCCCCATTGGTTTTTGGACTCGCGTTTTGAAGCCTAGAGAGTATAGGACTGTGGGCAGCTCCCCCCGAGACCGCACGACCAGACCGGGGACACCTCGGCATTCCGAAATGTCGGCACTCCTAAATACCGGCATTCCGACAAAATTGAGATCTGTCTCGCCATTGCGAAAGAACCCTCCCCCAGACCCTAACCCCAAACCTAACCTCTCCCACCCTCCACGCCTAAGCCTAACCTCCCCCAAAACCTAACCTCTCGGCAAAACATTTTTTGGAGATAAAAAGGGCCGCCTCTCCGAAAGCATAGAAGTCAATGATCGGAATGCCGACACTTCAAGGGTTTCCCAGAGCCGGCAGCAGCTCCGCCTGCTCTTGGTCCGTGATTGCTGTGCGATCATTGGACAGGTGACCTGTCACTCAACAGGTTATGATGTTATGATGCTTATCCTGGTTTTGATCAATGATAAATCAATGATTATCAATTATATTATAATTATCAATGATAAATACTGGTATCTCGGTTACTGATTACTGCATGCTATTTGCGCAGAATAGGAAATCACCACTTGTAGTGTAAATGTTTTACAGTCAACCAGGGAATCTAACTAGTCAGTGGTTTTCAAGGAAGGCCTTTATTCAAAATGATCGTGATTTTTTTGGTAACCTTCTCAGATGAAGCAGAAGGGATGAGGGTTTCGGCCGGCGTTATATTAATCATTAAAAGGAAAGTAAGACGAATGCAATTTACCATGGGAGTGGCATTTAAATATTTCCCCCCTTATTTTATTTTACTTTCTTTCATTATTATTTTTTAGAAAGAGAGTTGTGATCCACTCACCTTTTAGTATTTTTATTCATTATTCAGACAGTGGGAAAGTTGTAAAGGTGATAAAGTATCAACTATGGACTCATGACTCACATCAGTCTTACTTGGACACAGCTGTGCATCGATTTGAGCTGTGAGATACTCCTGCTAAATGCCATATAAGAACGCTCTTTATTTTTAATTTGGATGGAATGTGACGTCCATAATTTAATGATGTGTTTTTCCTCTACGCTGCCATTAAACTTTGGACTTTATACATAAATATGTTCACTAAAGCAACCAAAAGTCAATAATGGTGTCTATTTTAATCAAATAAAAAACAGGTAGAACAAATTGTGCAGGCGGCGCACAGCGTGATACTCAATTTACCCTCGGGAATCAATAAAGTATTTTCTGATTGTGATTCTGAAGTGAGACTACAGCATAGAGACATTCTGAAGTGAGACTACAGGATAGAGACATTCTGAAGTGAGACTACAGCATAGAGACATTCTGAAGTGACACTACAGCATAGAGACATTCTGAAGTGACACTACAGCATAGAGACATTCTGAAGTGACACTACAGCATAGAGACATTCTGAAGTGAGACTACAGGATAGAGACATTCTGAAGTGAGACTACAGCATAGAGACATTCTGAAGTGAGACTACAGCATAGAGACATTCTGAAGTGAGACTACAGCATAGAGACATTCTGAAGTGACACTACAGGGTAGAGACATTCTCAAGTGAGACTACAGCATAGAGACATTCAAATAGCCACAAACACACTAGACAGGGTGGGTCGGGTGTACCTGCGGTAGCGTCACCGACTCTGAACTTTCTTGTCGCGAGAGCGCTCCAGTTCGAGTCCCGACGTGTCCCATTTTAACCGTGTTTTGACTGTTTTAACCCCAACCCAAATATTAACCACGTTGTAACACATGCCAAAACCCAACCAAGTTGTTTTACTTGTCGTTTTCAACCAGGAAATGGCCTCGCTCCACCGGTTACGCCAAGTTGCCCCCGTGGTTGCGCCCAGCCGGCCCGTGGAGCCGGGGTGCATGTCGACCGATCCAATCTTATCCAAATTGATCCAATCGGATAAATGGCTGTTGAGATAAACCAATTTTTGTGTTGCCGGTAGGTGGCACTATGACTATGCGTGTGTCCAACATTGGGCACCGCACTCCGTCGGATTCCCGGCAGCGCACTCCCCAAGTTTGAAGTAGATCGGATGAACGGTTCTCGAGATAAACCACTTTTTGTGTTGCCAGTAGGTGGCGCTATGACTAAACGCATGTCCGAAAAATCGGCATCGTACTCCGTCGGGTTGCCAACAGTGCACTCCCCAAGTCTGAATGGTTTTCGAGATAAACGGCGTTTTGTGTTGCTAGTAGGTAGCGCTATGACACTTTGTCAGGTTCCCGGCAGCAGACTCCCCAACTTTGAAGTCGATCAGAAGAAATAGTTCTGGAGATAAACCACATTTGGTGGTGTATAGTGTACGACACTTTCGACATGCCTTCCTTCACTGGCTCTTCAACCAAAGTCAGAGGAGAAAGACAGCGGTAGAACAAGAGGCCCGGGCAGAGGAGAAGAAAGGGGGGAGGAGGGGTAAGCAAAAAGAATGAAAGAAAAAGAGGGATGAAAGCGAGGGAGGAGAGGGAAGAGAAAAGACTGGAACACCAGTTTCCTATTTAGATGATGATTAAAATTCATAGGCTCCCCACCTCTAACACCCCTTTACCCACTCCATCCATCCATCCATCCAGCCTCTCCCTCCCTCCCTCCCTCTCTCCGCCCCCCGATGGTGAAGCAATCTGCCAGCAGTCACAGCCTCCTCTCCCTGCAAAATTAATTTGACAGGTTTGCATTAAGGCAGCTGATCAATACCCACTTAGAGCTGTGAGGGCTAAAGCCAAGAAAAATAACGCCGGGCGTCCCTCTCCTCCTCCTCTCCTCTCCTCCTCGCCCTGGGTACCAGATGAGAAAAAATGAATCTTGGACACTTTTTTCACCCCCTCGGTCGGCGGGTCTAAGCCCTGCTCTCTATCAGATGGACACACACACACACACACACACACACAGAAATAACCACTCAAAGCACACAACTGCACGCACACATGTCCCGCGCACGCACCCACACACACACACAGTACACACACACACACACACACACACACACACACACACACACACACACACACACAGTACACACACACACACACACACACACACACACACAAACACACACACACTCCAAGCCTCTCTATCACCAGGTTGACCTCCTGCCATTGATCGGCTGCCGTTAAGTTGACAGAGGGCCTGGGAGGTGTGTGTGTGTGTGTGTGTGTGTGTGTGTGTGTGTGTGTGTGTGTGTGTGTGTGTGTGTGTGTGTGTGTTTTGTGACTTTCACTGGGCAGTTACCAGGGAACGATCAACTATACAACCTTGATAGAGAACACAGAACGACTTGGCTTGAGTCAAGACTTGCGTGTGTGTGTGTGTGTGTGTGTGTGTGTGTGTGTGTGTGTGTGTGTGTGTGTGTGTGTGTGTGTGTGTGTGTGTGTGTGTGCGTATGTGTGTGTGTGTGTGTGCGTGTGCGTGTGCATGACAGAAGGGCCAAAAAGAGTATAATTTGTGTGCAGTTGCGATGAAACACAGTGTGAGTTTTGACAGGAGCTCACAGGCCATGCATCTAAACAGGAACGATGGGAGAGGAGAGGAGAGGAGAGGAAAAGAAAGGGAGGGATGAGAGGAGAGGAAACAAGGAGGGGAGGAGAGGTGAGGAAACAGAGAGGAGCTATTTTGAGCCTGTCCTCTCCCAAAAATGACCCCATAGGCCATTTGTACAAGCAGCTTTCACGACCCATAGTTAGGTTTTAAAATTCAGCGACCTTAGTTCAATCAGAAGAGACGTGTGAATCATGAAAGGCATTTATTATACAGATGATATCATGGAAATTAAGAAGGATCAATAAAGTATCTGGCGCTCAAACCTTACAGGAAGATTTGTATCATAGGCAAAGTTTGCATTGGAGTTTGAAGTTTGCATAGTGGCTGTAGCCAAAAATGCATGTTTTAAATCTATCTATCAATACTGTACAGTCCAGCCCACCATGGTACAGTATGGGAAAGGAACCATAGTTTGAATTATATCGAAATATATGTTGCATGGTGTAGCCTATGTAATGTAGGCCAAATTTTTACAGGTACCAGCAATTCATTTCAATCAAATAAAGCATTCATTGAAATGAGAATTACCGTTAACATTACTGTACAACATTTATTAGCGTTAATTTTCACAAATCCTTTGATCCTCTGTTGTGTGTCCCCATCACTGGTACTGTAATCACTGTGTAACGTTAATGTTTGTTTACCCAACACTAAGTGTGAATCTGTGCATGCAGCAATAATGTTGAACATTAACACGGTAACTTCTGCTACTCTATCACGTTAGTCCTCTTGTAGTAGCTTTTTAACAAATGGACAATCATATAATGTCATGCAATTACGTTAGCTAAGGATTCCCTCGATTTTGTGGAAGATAATGTCAGGCGGCCGGTGCAGGCTGGTGACACAAAGTCTGGAGATAATATCCACAAACTACTGGCTTTTTCTTTGGGCTAAAAAGTCACCTAGCCGTTCTGTTTTGCGGGCAGTAGTACAGTAGTGTAGCAACAGTTAGCATAGACATAGCAACAGCTGAGCAAGAAGGCTAGGTCTACTACAACTAGCAAGAAAGTACCAGTCGTAGTAACCAGTCGTCTAGAGCAGCAGCAGCATAGTATAGACGGTTTTCACCAGAGCACAACCCCACAGCACTTCCTTTTTCTCAGCATTCGGCAAACTGCAGAAATATTCACTCGACATCGTTACTTTTGTTTTCGCCGCTCAGCTGTATAGACGGTTTTCACGGAATGGTCAGTCCTGCACTTGAATGTTTTTTTTTCTTTGATGTCCATAGCAAACACTGCAACAGGAAGTGAGTGGGGGTTCAATTTAGAATGTTTTTGTTGTCAAGTTAAAACCGTCTATACAGCAGCGTTAAGCGGACAACAAGATGGCCGCCGGCCGTCAGTACGTTTTTCTGAGAGCAATTCGGACACTCCCCCCGACTCACGCCCCTTCCCGCATTTGCGGCTCCAGATTTGAACAGATATGCCACAACGCACCAGGAAAATCCATTCATCCAATCAAACATGACCAGGAAGCGGGCTTAATTTTTCCGTATCAAAACCCAATGGGTGACGTCACCCTCACATTATCCATATATATATACAATCAATGATTGGAAACAAGTGGCTTTCTCAACTCACTGGCAGCAGAATGTCTCTTGTTTTAAGAAAAATACAATGTTACGGCTGAAACGAGACTATGTGACTCTATGAGATTGTTTTGATATACCGTGCATGTGCATTGGCCCTGTAGTCTGTGACTTTGTGGCACTCTAAAAATCTGTTAAAAACAAGTTCCACGATGGAGTGAAATATGTTTCCCCCCCCGTATTAAACCGGAGCCAATAAGCGGGGTCAAGGCAAAGTTAACGTTTCTAGACAATCTAAGCAGCCTGAGGAAGTACACCTCTCCACTTATCCCCTGCCTCCCTCCCCATCCGTCACCTGCTCTTCGAGGGCTATCCCATCTCATCCAGGCAGGAATCAATACGTGGCCCCTGAGACAGGCCCTCAATAAACAGCCTCCACAGCCCCCCTCCGCTCCCCTCCGCTCCGCACAACACAAAGTAAATGAACTCGCTACTTCTCCTCTAACTTCACCCAACCAAGAGCGGAGACCTCCAGCCCATGTTTCAACCCTCTCAAGGATGGAGTGATGTTTCAAAACCCGCCCATGATTCACTCTCAAAACGCGTTCGCACTCGCATCGGGCGTCTGCAGGCCGCGTACGTGTCGTGCACGGATATGGATCACACACACGCACGCACGCGCGCACACACACACACACACACACACACACACACACACACAACACACACTGTCTCAATCGCTAACACAGTTTCTCTTTGTCTTTTTCATTCTCGCCGCTCCAACACAGTCTCATAGGATTTTGTGAAAGGAGGAACACAGACTCTGAAACACAGATGACATCTTGGGGACACAGATTCTGTGTAGCTTTGGTCATGGTTCAATTGAATAACAACACTGAAACACAGATTTGATGTTGGGGACAATATGTGAAAAATTAAGTTCGTCCACCACCAAGCTGTGACAATATAACGCAAATTGGACACAGCATTTTCAGCTAAAGGTATAACAGTTAAATATAGGTAATTAAAACAACTTGGTTGAGATGAAGGAAAGGCTTTCCTCTTCGTTAAATAAATAAAAAATACATTAGTCGCAGGCATTAAAGCAAAACACAGCTACCTCGACCACAACACCTTTACTGTCCACAATGTTACTTCAAATGTCACATGACTTCCTGTTTGTAGTCGTGTGCACGGAACCTGTCTGTGCTTGAAAGACTGAATTGTAAAATGGTAAATGGCCTGCATTTATATAGCGCTTTTATCCAAAGCGCTTTACAGTCAGTAGGTACATTCACACACCGATGGCGGCAGGTTACCACGCAGGGTGCTGGCACACCAACGGGAGCAATTTGGGGTTCAGTGTCTTGCCCAAGGACACTTCGACATGCAGCCGGGAATCGAACCACCGACCTCTTTTATCCAAAGCTATTAGTGGACGCCCCTGAATTGTAGGACGTACAGTGCCACCACCAACACACCATTTGGTGGTAACAAGTTGTGTTTATTTCACGTACTGTTTGTGTGACATCAGGTTAGTCAAACTACTCCAGTAATCCTGTACTGGTAGGGAAATGTATACTTCTCTCACTTTGTGTGCATGCGGAGCAAGTAGCCTATTTGCATTTTAAGCCATAGTCTCATTTCCGAAACTTTCAGGAGACTAGGCTCTCTCTCTTTCTTTCTTTCTCTCTCTTTCCTTCTCTTGCTCTCTCTCTCTCTCTTGCTATTGAACCGTTCATCTCTGGGACCCTGGGAGGTGTAAATGCCTCCAAATAGCTTTGTGTTAAATCAGACTTGTATATTTCCCTATCCGCTCACAGCGCTGGCTCCTATCCGCTCACAGCGCTGCTCCGGGGAGAGAGAGAAAAGTGAGAAACTGCTTTGTTTTGCCACTGAACTTTCAAAAGAATCTCCAGCTGCTTGCCAAGGATATTACCCAAAGCCTGGTCAGTTAGCCAGGCGTCGCCTGTTTTCCTCCTTTAGCCTGGTCAGTTAGCCAGGCGCCGCCTGCTTTGTTCCTTTAACCTGGTCAGTTAGCGCCGCCTGCTTTCCTCCTTTAGCCTGGTCAGTTAGCCAGGCGCCGCCTGCTTTCCTCCTTTAGCCTGGTCAGTTAGCCAGGCGCCGCCTGCTTTGTTCCTTTAACCTGGTCAGTTAGCGCCGCCTGCTTTCCTCCTTTAGCCTGGTCAGTTAGCCAGGCGCCGCCTGCTTTGCTTCTTTAGCCTGGTCAGTTAGCCAGGCGCCGCCTGCTTTGCTTCTTTAACCTGGTCAGTTAGCCAGGCGCCGCCTGCTTTGCTTCTTTAACCTGGTCAGTTAGCCAGGCGCTGCCTGCTTTCCTCCTTTAGCCTGGTCAATTAGCCAGGTGCCGCCTGCTTTGCTCCTTTAGCCTGGTCAGTTAGCCAGGCGCTGCCTGCTTTGCTCCTTTAGCCTGGTCAGTTAGCCAGGCGTCGCCTGTTTTCCTCCTTTAGCCTGGTCAGTTAGCCAGGCGCTGCCTGCTTTGCTCCTTTAGCCTGGTCAGTTAGCCAGGCGTCGCCTGTTTTCCTCCTTTAGCTTGGTCAGTTAGCCAGGCGTCGCCTGTTTTCCTCCTTTAGCCTGGTCAGTTAGCCAGGTGCTGCCTGCTTTCCTCCTTTAGCCTGGTCAGTTAGCCAGGCGCCGCCTGCTTTACTTCTTTAGCCTGGTCAGTTAGCCAGGCGCCGCTTGCTTTGTTCCTTTAACCTGGTCAGTTAGCGCCGCCTGCTTTCCTCCTTTAGCCTGGTCAGTTAGCCAGGCGCCGCCTGCTTTGTTCCTTTAACCTGGTCAGTTAGCGCCGCCTGTTTTCCTCCTTGAGCCTGGTCAGTTAGCCAGGCGCCGCCTGCTTTGTTCCTTTAACCTGGTCAGTTAGCGCCGCCTGCTTTCCTCCTTTAGCCTGGTCAGTTAGCCAGGCGCCGCCTGCTTTGCTTCTTTAGCCTGGTCAGTTAGCCAGGCGCCGCCTGCTTTGCTCCTTTAGCCTGGTCAGTTAGCCAGGCGCCCCCTGCTTTGCTCCTTTAGCCTGGTCAGTTAGCCAGGCGCCGCCTGCTTTGCTCCTTTAGCCTGGTCAGTTAGCCAGGCGCCGCCTGCTTTCCTCCTTTAGCCTGGTCAGTTAGCCAGGCGCCATCTGCTTTCCTCCTTTAGCCTGGTCAGTTAGCCAGGCGCCGCCTGCTTTGCTTCTTTAACCTGGTCAGTTAGCGCCGCCTGCTTTCCTCCTTTAGCCTGGTCAGTTAGCCAGGCGCTGCCTGCTTTCCTCCTTTAGCCTGGTCAGTTAGCCAGGTGCCGCCTGCTTTGCTCCTTTAGCCTGGTCAGTTAGCCAGGCGCCGCCTGCTTTCCTCCTTTAGCCTGGTCAGTTAGCCAGGCGCCGCCTGCTTTCCTCCTTTAGCCTGGTCAGTTAGCCAGGCGCCGTCTGCTTTCCTCCTTTAGCCTGGTCAGTTAGCCAGGCGACGCCTGCTTTGCTTCTTTAACCTGGTCAGTTAGCGCCGCCTGCTTTCCTCCTTTAGCCTGGTCAGTTAGCCAGGCGCCGCCTGCTGTGAGTGTGTGTTTCCTGTCTACTTTATATTAGTTCCTTGTCGCTGAATGACTGTATGTGGGCGCAGCCTGGTTGCCAGAATAAAATGTCAGCATTGTATGTTTCTGCAATCCAGGGATTGTAGAATATGAATATTTCTGAACCAAAATATGTTGCATATCACTTTTGTAGAGATGTGGATATCAAATATGAACATTGTAGGCTACAGTCTGCTATCGCAGTGGCCAGAGGGCTGTGTTCGATCCCCAGTCTTGGTCACAGCGTTTCCAAAGTCTATTTCGACCGTGAGTCACATGTCATATTTTAACCAAACCATAACCTTGGGGGGTACGGTGGTGCAGTGGTAAGCGCTGTCGCCTCACAGCTCGAAGGTCCTGGGTTCGATTCCCACCTGGGACGCTGTGAACGCTGAAGGAGTGCATGCCTGTCCGCATGTCCTCGAGTGCCCACCGCCCGGGTGGGGTCGTCAAAAGGGCCTTTCTGTGTGGAGTTTGCATGTTCTCCCCGTGCCTCCCGGGGGTTTCCTTCATATAGGAACCCCCTTCACCAAAAACATGCAATATCCTGGTTGCTAATGTGGTTCCTCCTCTGGTCGTTAAGGGCGCCTGTTCAGAGGGAGGGGAACTGGTTGGAATAGCGTGAACCTCCCACGTGCTATGTCCTACCAGTGAAGCTTCCTCTGTCAGGTGAAAAGAAGCGGCTGGCTAACTGCCCATGTCTCAGAGGAAGCATGGAGCCAGTTTCGGCTCTCTCCAGATCGGCAGAGGGTGGAGTAGCAACCAGGATAAATAAATTAAATTAGCACTAATGGGGGATAAAAATGGGATAAAAAAATCGGGGGGGGGGGGGAACATAACCTTAACCAAGTTATTTGACTTGCCTAAACATAACCAAAGTTGTTCAAGTTAACGTTGGAAAGGCAAGTTTGAAACAAAACCGCCATTTTTGTTTAAAATTTACACTGAGATTGTAGGTTTGCAGAAACTTAAAATTTCACATTTTAGACATATTTTGCAGTGTTTTTGTTTAAAATTTACATTGATATTCTACATTTTCCTGGTTTGCAGAATAACGCTTTATTCTGCATGGTGATTGGATTGGTTTCCCACCTGCTTTATATGTTTTCTTGCCAGTGAATTACTATATGTGTGTGTGCCCGAGTGTGAATGTACTGTAAGTGTGCACGTGCAAGAGTGTGAACGTACTGTATGTGTGCGCGTGCACGAGTGTGAACGTACTGTATATGTGCACGCGTGCACGAGTGTGAACCTAATATACGTGTGTGCGTGCACGAGTGTGAACGTAATGTATATGTGCTCGTGCACGAGTGTGAACGCTCGCCTGTTTTTTTTCCCTCTCCCCGTCTCCCCCTCCTAGGCGAGAGCGGGGAGCTGAGACAGGAGGCAGGTCCACCACCATGCAGCCATTTCCAGGCCTACTCATCCCTCCCCGCTGAGCCCCATTACAGAAGACGGGCAGGTGAACAAGTGCACATGGAAAACAGGTTCCTCTAGGCGCTGTGGACGCACCAAACAGGCCCCCACCAACCCCCAACCCTCACACACACACACACGCACACGCACACGCACACACACACACACACACGCGCGCACGCGCACACACACACACACACACACACGCACACGCACACGCACACACACACACACACACACACACGCACGCACAGCACAGTCCTCCTTAGCCAGATGTAGATTGGAGCAGACATCAATAAATAATTTAGAGGTCTTGAGACTTTTAAGTAGGAATCTATGCAGTGTGAAACGACGTTTAATCGAGTCACTTCTGACGCCGTATCAATCAAAGGCAGCGTAAAAGCTGCTCACGTCGGCAGAAAAAGGGAGAGGTGGGATTCTTCTCCTTTTTTCTCTCTCGTTGACCAACTTCTTTTGTCCAGTTGATGGGACATTAGGTGACATTTGTATTCATCAATTGACCCAGATTTACGGGGTGGAGGGAGAGGGGGGGGGGGAGACAGAGAGAGAGAGAGACACACAGAGAGAGAGAAGGGGGGAGAAAGCAGGAGAGGGAAACTGGTTTACTCTTTGCTGCAATGCAGCTCATGTTAATGCAATAAAGCACGGGCGTGTTTTGGGGGAGAAATAGCTTTGAAGATGGCTTTCAAATAAGCCAGTGGATTTAACCTGCCACACACTTGAACGGAGCCAATCTCTTGATAAAGGAGGAAAATGTGATGAAGTGTCAGAACGCGTTGGACTGCTAATTCTCTGCAGCGCGAGGAAGCGCTGATATGATAAAACAGAAGAAGGCCTCGCTGTCAAATGAATGCTATCCGAGTTGGGCACCGATGGAGTGATTTGGGCAATATTTGCCACTTTTCCTGATGCTGCATCTCACGTCCCGGCTATTCATTTCACAATTCATATATTCAGATATTTTACATTTTGATAGCAATAACTCCCCTGATAGATCAAGCCATGCTCCTCAATAAGCAACGAAACAAATTGTATAGCATATGTATTACGTTTATATATTTATCTGTTGTTTCAATACAGCTGAGCAATTCGCTTGCAAAAACATGGCTGTCAAATTATAATAGAATTGGCAAGCTTGCACACGCAAACACACGACATACACGCACGCACGCACGCACACACACACACACACACGCGCACACACACGCGCACACACGCACACACACACACACACACACACACACACACACACACACACACACAGACACAGACCCACACAAACCCAATTCTAACCTAACCCTTATAACCAAGTCTTAACAGCCCTTTTAAAGGTGTGTGAGAAAGTGAGGACCGGCCAAAATGTCCTCACTTTCCGAAAATGTCCTCACTTCCCAGGTGTGAATCTCAAACGAGTCCTCACTAAGATAGATGTACAAGAATGCACACACACACACACACACACACACACACACACACACACACACACACACACACACACACACACAGACACACACACACACGCACGCACCAAGCTGAATTCTCTGGTGTCCATCAGCAGATGTGTACATACCCGAGTCTCAATACAATACAGATGAGCTAATAGCCTTGGAGGCTCCCAGCCTGCCTCTGATCTCCATAATATCCCTACAGAGAGAGAGAGAGAGAGAGAGGGGGAGCGAGAGAGAGGGGGAGAGAGAGAGGGGGGAGAGAGAGCGAGACAGGGGGGAGAGAGAGAGTGCACCCACACGGATCCCATAATATCTCTATACATGTCAGTCTATGGGGAATTAGGTAGACCTGGTTTACATTCGGCAGCGCTCAGAGGACAAATATTATCACTTAGAGACACATACAGCACACACACACACACACATGCGTGCACACACACACACACACACACACACACACACACACACACACACAAATGGAGGCTTATTCAAATGTGGGAATCAGACACAAATCAGAGGCGTCATGCCCATTGAAACTAACTGCCCCCTCAGATTTCTATTAATTTATGTATTTATTTATTTTTGGGTGGGGGGAATTGTTTTTCTTTTTTGTGTGTGCAAAATTCAATTCAATTCATCAATCCCATTTTCAAACACATGAAAATGAAATGCTGTTAGTTATTATAGGCATAGTTTGCATAGCAAGTTGCCTATTTGTAGCAGGCAGCTAAAGTTAGCAGTTTGTAATGTTAGCCATCACTCAATCATGTTGTTGACGTGTGATAGAGCTGTTAAGGCAGTGTGCTGTATTTACCATCACTAGCATAGGAGATACTGGACTTAGCAAAACACTCAATTCATTTGATGTCTCCAGGTCAAGATGCACTTCTCTAAAATAATTAGCATTGTGGATATAGTCTTTTTATTGAATAACATTTTGGGTGAAGCAAGATTTGTGGAAACTAATTTCCTCTTTGAGGACAAATAAAACACTATTTCTAGAAAAGTATATACCGATATATATATATATATATATATATATATATATATATATATATATATATATATATATATATATTAGGGGTGGGAATCACCAGATGCCCCACGATGCGATACTAAAACGATAATTGAGTCACGATACGATATGATATGCTAGTATTGCGATATATTGAACATTGCGATATTTCGATATATTGTCTAACTCCTTTTCCTACCTTTTCCTTGACCTCACCGGAAGTAAAACATGCAGTGTTTGTTTTGTTTTGTTTTGTTTTTGCCCCACATGTAGGCTACATTATTAAGCTTCTCTGGACTCAATACGACACTGCAGGCGCGGACTGTAACATCGGGCGCTTCGGGCAGATGCCCGGAGGCCTGGCATGGCATGGCCTGCAATCTTTTTTTTATTTTTTATTTTTTATCGATACTTGGCGTCCAAATATCGATACAATATCGTCAGGCAAAATATCGCGATACTATGGTGTATCGATTTCCCCCCCCACCCCTAATATATATATATATATATATACGGTACATACGCGCGCACGGCAGCAGGGTTTTCAAATGAACCTCCGTTTAGTTAACAGTGAGATTGTACGTATGGCAGAAAGGTTCAGTGCCAACATTTTATTCTGGTGACTGCATGTGATGGCCAGTAAATAAAAAGCCTGGTGAATTCCACTTCAGTCTGAAGCTTCAAGAGGGATCTGAGGGGATCTGATGATCACCAGGGATTTCCAGCATGGTGTGTGTGTGTGTGTGTGTGTGTGTGTGTGTGTGTGTGTGTGTGTGTGTGTGTGTGTGTGTGCGTGCATACGTGTGTGTGTCTGTGAGGAGCTCAATAGCACCTATAATTTCACCAAACACAACTCTCTCTCTCTCTCTCTCTGATCTCCTAATAACCGTGTAATATCTCAGTGATATGGCGAGTTTATGTTTTAAATAGAGCAGCGCATATGAAACTTCTCATTTCGACCCAACAACAAGGACAATTTATCAAGGTAAAAACACAACTGGGGCAAACAATAATGACACAAACATTAAATAAATGGCTACGGGAAATCACATCTCCTGTAACCTAAAATAAATAATATACAATATAATATAACAATATACAAATAAGCTGATGCTCAGGAATAAATGATTGAAAATAGATTACAATTCATCTCCGTTCATGTCCAGGCAAATTTAGCTTGTATTTCCTCCTTATTGAGAGAGCAATGGGAAATATTAATATGGCTCACGCATGGGCAATTTTCTCCCATTGCCATGAATATTAAACACATTTAAAAAGACGCGCTCTATAGGTGAAGACACTGGCTTCTGAAATATGGAGGAGGGAAAATGTGGCCTGTGCTTCTAAAATATAAAAGAAAAAACTATATATATATGTTTTGTTTTATGTAGTATGAAAGTTTTTTTTTTTTTTTAAGTAGGAGAAGGCTAACCTGACACTGCTAGATAGGTTGTTTTGATTGAGTGATTGATTGATTTGATTGAGGATAATAAAAGACAGCATCCAAGGGATAAAAACATGAGAAAGTGCGAGCACTTATTTACATCATGGTCCCTGATCCTATGGAAACAAGACATACAGCAACACATAACATCATATATACAGCACAGATCAATCACCCAAACAATTATCCATAGCAGTATACAAATAATAATAACAATACATAATAATGCATAAAAACACAATCTTAATATATCAGCCCGGACTCCAAGCTATAAGGCTACACTACACTAAGTTACTCAGCAAACATTTCAGTTAATTTCCCATTCAAGGACTGGTCAGATTTTATTACATTGGAAATTTTGTTCCATTTATCAGCCCCCAACCGCCTTCATTCCCCCCTGGTAGTTTCGCATTAGCTACACTAGCCCTTGTATTCAAGCTATGCGAGTTCCGGACATACAGAAAATAATTCCAAAAATACTTAGGACTAGGGGTGCACCGATCGATCGGCACGCAATCTGTATCGGCCGATTTTGACCTCAAATATGTGATCTGCTGATTGCAGATATTACTTTATTGTCGCCGATTGCATAGCCGATCATGCTGCACGTGAGAAACATGAGGCAGCCCATTTTCATGTCTTCAATGTCTATCGTTCAACTTTCATATTGTGCTCTAACGTTTATATCATTGTGTTGCAAAGCACACGCTTTGCTTTCGTCAGTGTACTCACCTCCACACACCGCACCAGACTGTCAACACACCCCTTGCGTCTTTGAATCACACAAATCAGCTGGTGAT
>NC_139629.1:26361334-26362931 GCF_964638095.1 Poromitra crassiceps
GAGAGGGAGGTTGAGGGGGGGGGGAGGAGAGGGAGGGAGAGGGGGGGGAGAGGAGAGGGAGGGAGAGGGGGGGAGAGGAGAGGGGGGGAGAGGAGAGGGAGGGAGATAGAGAGCAAGGGAGAGGGAGGGAGGGAGGGGGAGACAAAGAGGTAGGGAGAGAGAGATAAAGGGAGGGAGGGAGAGAACTGAGATCAGAGGAAACATGAGGATATGGGAGAATGTAGCGGAGAGAAGAGAGATGGTCAAGATATTTGAAGAGGGAGACTAAACAGAACTAGAATGACCGCACCGCGGTTTATGCCTCCGCCATTAGTTCATTCTTAAGTCCAAATCGCCATTTGAGGCAAATTGGAAGAAATTCCGTCAAGGCGCTGCTGAGATGTTGCATCATTAAAGAGCTTGGAAATTGGGTGTGTGAGGTCACAGTGACCTTGAACTTTGACCTTTAACCACCAAAATCTAATCAGATCATCCCTGAGTCTAGGTTGATGTTCGAGGCAAATTTGATTAAATTCCGTCAAGGCGTTCCTCAGATATCGCACTAACGAACATCGGACATACGGACGGATGCGTACGTACGTACGGCCGGAGAACCCGGATCCATAATGATGATCCGGCCTGGCTATCGCCGGCGGAGGCATAAAAAGAAAGAAAAGACAGAAGAAAGAAACCGCAGCACACCCCTCGGCGCATTCGGCGAGGGGTGTGACGCGGGACTTAGGCTTTGAGTGACAGGTGAGCCTTGCTACATGCACGCTGAGGTAATTATCAGGGAAGGTCTCACTGCAGGCATAGGGTAACAGTGAAAGGTAAGAGTGTGTTCCTGAGGTGGCTCCGGTCATGTGATCTCTGGTGTGTGTTTCAGCTGTCTGGCTCGCTGTGTGTGTGTGTGTACACCTGAGTGCCAAGTGAAAGTCAGATCTGTGTGTGTGTGTGTGTGCGTGTGTGTGTGTGTTTGTGTGTGTATCTGATTACCAAGTGAAAGTCAGATCTGTGTGTGTGTGTGTGTGTGTGTGTGTTTGGGGGGGGGGGGGGAGGGGTTCTCAAAGTAAAGGTCCCCAGCAAAAAAGGGTCTGATTTATTTTCAATATAGGCCTAATTCCATCCATAACTAACACAATGACAGAATGTATGACTATTTTGGTCATGGGTTTCATACACTTCCTGTAAAACATCTAAAGCAAACATCCTATCAGATGCAAGCCCTTGTCTGCTTGTTACTTTTTATTATGAATCTTAACAAACCAAATACAAAATGTAACAAGTAAACGTTTCCTCTATGGTTTGAGCCAGAGAAAATGAACTCAATGTAGAGATCTGGTACACTATATATATATGTTGTTTCAAAGAAAATCACTTATATGTGAATTGAAAAAAATGGCAAAGAAATTGTCCAGAAATTGTGTGTGTGCGCTCTGCTGATGTGTCCTTGAGCAAGACACCGAATACCGCCCAGCGGACAGCTGCTCTCTGACTTAGTAAGCCTGGATACTGACAGTGTTTGTATTGTGATTGCATCATGGTAGTAGAAGGTGATACTGAGACTGGTACTGACAGTGTTTGTATTGTGATTGCATCATAGAGACACTGCGTAACG
>NC_139629.1:26363131-26378131 GCF_964638095.1 Poromitra crassiceps
GCGTAACGCGTCATCATTCAGAAACCACGCCCAAGACGGGAAAAACACAAACTCCTGTCCAATCCTGGCGTTCTCCTATGTCACGTGCATGGTTGCGTGTTGCACCAAAAGATCGTATATACGGAAGATGAACACTCCAACTTACTTCTTGACAGCTAGATCCACATTTTTCTTCTCCCCAATTCTCAATGGCTTCCTTGTTTTGCTTTAACTGGCGATTTTTTACATTTGTTTTCTGCGCAGCCCCACCACACAACAGCTTTTAGCTATGTTTAATTCAAGGAAAATGACGCTGGTGTGTGGAAATGAACGGAGCTCTTCCCCCGTGATGGGCGTGGCCTATTTCATGCAGTGTCTCTATGGCAGTAGAAGGTGATACTGAGACAGACGTGTTCTCACACTCCATTAGGCTCATTAGTGCCACTCCAACTCTCTCCTGCCCTGTTGTTTACTCTCTCTCTCTCTCTCTCTGTCTCTCTCTCTCTCTCTCTCTCTCTCTCTCTCTGTCTCTCTCTCTCTGTCTCTCTGTCTGTCTGTTTCTCTCTCTCCCTCTCTGTGTGTGTCTGTGTGTGTGTGTGTGTGTGTGTGTGTGTGTGTGTGTGTGTGTGTGTGTGTGTCTCTCTCTCTGTCTCTCTAGCCCTTTTCCCACATGCGTACCGGAAAATTACCTGTAAGTCAATATCGGACATTTCCCTGAATTTCCCTTCACACCTCAACGTTCGCATGTGAGAATCTAGTCGTCAAATAGCCGGTATGTTGGGGGGTGGGGTGGGGTGGGGTGCGGCGGAGCGGGCGGGGGGGCGGGGGGCGGAGGAGAGTGGCCTGGGGTCTGTGCTGCAGGCCACTGAGGCCAGTCAGAAAACAACAACAAACACACATGGAGCCGGCGTCCACTCTTTTGATAATATTGCTGACGCGCTTTTTCCTCAAACGTAGATGCGACGCAGACAAATTAAGGCGAAAATGGAAAGGGATATACGTGCGAACAGAAACAGATTCATGTTTGCAGTCTTCTCCGCTCAACATCGTGCAGAATATGAAGACCGGGGACAGATCATGACAGTGTTATGTACCTCTGCGCTGCTGCGTGAGACTAGAGCCGTCTGGAAGCGAGAGAGACCAGGAGGGAATTTATTTTGGGAAGATGCTCTGAACAATTTTGACGACGTGGAATGGAAGCGTCCGTTCGACTACGTGCTGAGTCTGGTCCGACCCGCACGCAAGATCACCCGGTGGCGAAAACCACTGGAAGCGCGTTTGCGACTGGCAATAGTCCTTTGGTGGTACGCAACACCAGGGGAATATCGAACAATCAGCTGTGTATTTGGTGTTGGACTGTCTACTGTGTGCATTGCAACCTGGTCCGCGAAGTCACAGCCCACTGATAGCGGAAAATGACTGGACCCCTTTCTCACCTGTCTGTCTATCGCGGCATACCGCTCTTCTGACTAGCTCAAAACTGGTGAAATGGCCGCGACGACGGGGTCGCGCTTATACCGGCACGGCGCCTTTCCCACATGCAGGCATTTGACCACGTTTCGGTCATTTTGCGGTACAAAGCGCATGTGGGAAAAGGGCTGTGTCTGTCTCTCTCTCTCTCTCTCTCTCTCTCTGTGTCTCTCTCTCTCTGTGTCTCTCTCCCTCTCTCTCTCTATTCAAAGGATATCCAGTATTTCAAACACATTAACCCTTATTTGCATGAATGCACGAGCGGACACACGCACACACACACACACACACACACACACACACACACACACACACACGCATGAGCATGCACACACACACACACACACACACACCATGCTGAGGTGAAGTGTCATGTAGCCATCTGACCTAATGACTCCCCCCCCCCCCCCCCCCCCCCCCCACACACACACACACACACACTGGAAGCAGCCTGTCTGACCTGAGTGTCTGGCTGCTGAATGAGTCAGTCAGATCAGGTTGCAGTCTGCTCTCAACACAGGCAGGCCAGACGGGTCAAGTACCTGTTCAGGTGACACTGTGACCTGTCACCTTCACTTGACCTCTGCTTACTGTACCCACAGATAACACACTCACCTCTCACCACTGTACCCACAGGTAACACACTCGAGGTGAGTGTGTTACCTGTGTCACCACACACCTGTACCCACTAGGGCTGGGTGTTGGTTCAAATTTCAAGAATCGATTCGATTCCGATTCACAAGGTTCCGAATCGATTAATCCCGATTCGATTCGATTCCGATTCGATTAATTTCAATATCGATTTGGTTAGTGATACTAAAACATGTTTTCTGAGCTGTAACCTGAATTACATGATTGTCCAGTTATGTAACAGGGGTTCCTAACCTTTTTTGCACGACCGGTTGTCAGTTTTAGTATTAGTTGCACATAATTATTTACTCACCAGGGGCCGGTTGCACCAACTGGTCTTAACTATGCCTGGTCGTAACTCCTACGTCGGTCTTAGTTAAGACCAGTCTTTAGAGTGGACTTACGTCTGTTGCACCAACAGGGCTTAGGTCTGGTCTTAACTACGCCCGGTCGTAGCGATGCGCGTCCATGTGAAAGCACGGGAATGCCCACTGGAATGCGGCACGCGACCTGTTTACAAGAGTGTGCTGACGTCAAATGACGCTCCGCTGATGGGTAATCGGCTGTAATAGTTTTGCTAATGTTAGCGGCTAACTGTTACTTGTCGTTACTTTATATGGCAGTAAAATGCCACTGAATGACCAAATTGATTTAACTTTTAACCATTTCGATTTCCACTTTCCATACGGACCCCCAGCATTGGTTAGTTGTTAACGTCGTGACTATATTTATAACGTTTATAACATACCGCGGTTTGCGGTTTATAATTGAGGGCTGAATACAGCCGTGCTGAGGGGTTGTGACTATTGTGCAACACACAGGTGAAAACCGTCTATACCAGACAATTGGACTCGAGTCATAGGGACTCGGACTCGAGTCGACTCGAGTCGCAAATTTGACGACTTCCGACTCGACTCAGACTTGGAAGGTAAATACTTGAAACTCGACTCGGACTTGGAAGAAAATGACTCGAAACTCGACTCGGACTTGTGACAAGATCAGCCAAGTGCACCAGCTGGGCGTAGGCCTAGGTTTACACGCTACGTCCGATGTAGAACTCAAAGTTACGACTAACTTAATTTTATGACTAGTGCACCCTGTATGCGCTGCGTCTGTGTATGGAGCAGGCGTAAAAATTACACCCAAATGCGTAGCTACTCACTGACAGCTGTCTCATCTTGATCTGCGCGTGATGCGGCCGGAATCTTCTCCAAAAATATCGATCGATATGTGCTGTAAATATAGACGTTTTGGGCGCAGGACCTCCGCTCGTCGGCGGGTTTTAAGCTGATGCGTCGGAAGATCTTTCAATTTCTTCCTGACTTCGTCAACTGCCCGCAGTGCGCAGTCTGCCATCGCATTCAGTACTGATTGCACTTGTGATCAGGGCTGTAGTGGTGGCTAAACGCACGTAAACGGCGTTTACGTACCTTTTTCAATGCTCTGCAGCGTTTAGGCACCTTTTAAGATCGTTTACTCACATGTTTAAATCGTTTATGCACACTTATTATTGCACGAGTTTTAACACGTTCGCGTAAACTCCGTTGATGCGGAGACCACGCCAAGCACGTCACACACCAAAAGAAAAGAAAAAAGATTACACATGGGCATGGCACTGACCAGGATCTCCGCGAACCGTAGCCTATTTTTGTGGAGCGCTCCGCGGGAAAGGTACACGGCCCCGGTCACGTTGGTGCCTTTATCGAGCTGTGCTTGCCTGCCCAGACAGCGCTCCCTTCAAACAACTTAACGGTGCCATTGTGCCAGCGATGCGCAATGCGCATTTGGAGAGCTGAACATAGGTAAGGTTGGTTAAAAATGTGTGTCCGGAGTGGGGGAAATCATATAGGCTCACCGTTTTACAACTGAAGAGTGAATCACTGGTGTAAGAAACATGATTGATTTCCCTCTGATCAAGTAAAGTTTGTAACATTAGGTGCGTGCGAGTCGACTTGAATAGTCCAGGTGCTACTGTATAAAGCTAATATAATACGACCATGTTGAAAACTATCTAGAAACATACTGGTGTTTGTTGTGCCGAGATCTGTATAAATAAATATTGGCTGACTAAAATTTAGTGGCCAGAGTGGCAGAACCACTTTTATTTCCATGTACAGTATGTTGTCTACCTATCCTTGCCCAATGTGTTTGTGGACAGTTTGAATTATATATTGGTATTCAAGAATCACAGATTCAATCTGTCTACATACTTTTAGCTATAAAGCTGAAGCTGACAATCACAGGTACAGTGTGTGTGAGAGAGAGAACTATATTACTCTTCAAACTGTATATACTGGGTTCATACAAGGTCCTTTAAAGTAGGCTACCTACTGTATAATTTAACTTTTCATACCTGGAGAAATTCAACAAATGTTCAATAAATACATTTTATATTGATTGTTTAGGCCTAATTATTTGTAAAGTCACAACACATTAGAGATGTGTGTAGTTCATTTTGCTCTCAAATGCACCAGGTTGATGAATTTTACTTTAAAATGTAAAAAAAAAATCTTCCGGGGGAGAATCCCCCCGGACCCCCCTTGAGGGGCAAGGCCCATCCCATAGCCAGCTACTTTTTCTATCTGGCTGGCTACTCAGAAATGTGGGGGAACCCCCTGATATACCTTATAGGGCTATATGATTCAGATTAAGTTGTTCTATATACTCTCATATTTTGTCTTGTATATCGGTCACGGAAGCTTATTTATCCGCCGTTATAACACTGCCGGTGCCGCGTGAGAAAGCTGCCTCGAGTCAAAAGTATAGTTTACCCACCTTTTTTTTTACCACTACAGCACTGCTTGTGATCAAACTGCTTGTGTTGGCGCTGTTAAATTGAGCTGTGAGAACGTTTCTATGCTTTGAATACAACTCTATAAGTTGGAGCTGAGTTGGAGCTGTCTGTCAGCTGTCTCGAGCTCGTCTGAGAGAAGTGTGTTTCTTGGCAACAAGCACGTATTAACGTGAACGCGCACGTCTGCAGCCTAAATAATCTCTGCCTTGTCATTTTTTCTAACCTGTGACTCGACTCGAGACTTGACTTGAAATAACATTGTGACTTGACTTGACTTGACTTGCCGACAAAAGGAAAGACTTGGGACTTGCTTGAGACTCGGGACCAATTGACTTGAGACTCGCTTGGGACTCGGATCAGAGGGACTTGGACAATTGTCTGGTCTATACTGCACCTTACGCCTGCTCTGGACTAGGCGTAATATTTATGACCAGTCTTAGTGAGAAAAAGGCTTACGCCCTGTTGGTGTAACCGCCGTAGCTGTTAGGTCGTAAAGTTACGACCGACGTAGCTTAAGACCAGTCGTAAGACCAGTTGGTGCAACCGGGCCCAGGTGGTGACAAAGGGTAAATAACAGCCTTTTCATCTGTCAATAAAGACACTTTCACAATTATGCACAGTGATTTGATTTCAGCCTATATAATTTCTAAAAGTAGATATTAATGATCAAACATTTCCATTTACAGTATTTATGTTTTTGTTTCAACTACAAACATAAATAAACATCAACTTGAAACTATGTTTCAACTACCACACACAGCCTATAATATTATAGCCTATGTTTATCAAAAAAAATTGAATTTGAATAAAAAAAATTGATCTCTGGACATATGAATCGATATCAAAGGATTCAAATAAAAATCGATTAAAAATCGGAGAATCGATTTTTTTTTAACCCAGCCCTAGTACCCACAGGTAACACACTCACATCTCACCACACACCTTGACCTCTGCTTACTGTACCCACAGGTAACACACTCACCTCTGACCACACACCTGTACCCACAGGTAACACACTCACCTCTCACCACCTGTACCCACAGGTAACACACTCACCTCTCACCACACACCTGTACCCACAGGTAACACACTCACCTCTCACCACACACCTGTACCCACAGGTAAGACTCTCACCTCTCACCACACACCTGTACCCACAGGTAAGACTCTCACCTCTCACCACACACCTGTACCCACAGGTAACACACTCACCTCTGACCACACACCTGTACCCACAGGTAAGACTCTCACCTCTCACCACCTGTACCCACAGGTAAGACTCTCACCTCTCACCACACACCTGTACCCACAGGTAACACACTCACCTCTCACCACACACCTGTACCCACAGGTAACACACTCACCTCTGACCACACACCTGTACCCACAGGTAAGACTCTCACCTCTCACCACACACCTGTACCCACAGGTAACACACTCACCTCTCACCACACACCTGTACCCACAGGTAACACACTCACCTCTGACCACACACCTGTACCCACAGGTAAGACTCTCACCTCTCACCACACACCTGTACCCACAGGTAAGACTCTCACCTCTCACCACACACCTGTACCCACAGGTAACACACTCACCTCTCACCACACACCTGTACCCACAGGTAACACACTCACCTCTCACCACACACCTGTACCCACAGGTAAGACTCTCACCTCTCACCACACACCTGTACCCACAGGTAAGACTCTCACCTCTCACCACACACCTGTACCCACAGGTAACACACTCACCTCTCACCACACACCTGTACCCACAGGTAACACACTCACCTCTCACCACACACCTGTACCCACAGGTAACACACTCACCTCTCACCACACACCTGTACCCACAGGTAACACACTCACCTCTCACCACACACCTGTACCCACAGGTAAGACTCTCACCTCTCACCACACACCTGTACCCACAGGTAAGACTCTCACCTCTCACCACACACCTGTACCCACAGGTAACACACTCACCTCTCACCACACACCTGCACCCACAGGTAACACACTCACCTCTCACCACACACCTGTACCCACAGGTAAGACTCTCACCTCTCACCACACACCTGTACCCACAGGTAACACACTCACCTCTCACCACACACCTGTACCCACAGGTAACACACTCACCTCTCACCACACACCTGTACCCACAGGTAAGACTCTCACCTCTCACCACACACCTGTACCCACAGGTAAGACTCTCACCTCTCACCACACACCTGTACCCACAGGTAACACACTCACCTCTGACCACACACCTGTACCCACAGGTAAGACTCTCACCTCTCACCACCTGTACCCACAGGTAAGACTCTCACCTCTCACCACACACCTGTACCCACAGGTAACACACTCACCTCTCACCACACACCTGTACCCACAGGTAACACACTCACCTCTGACCACACACCTGTACCCACAGGTAAGACTCTCACCTCTCACCACACACCTGTACCCACAGGTAACACACTCACCTCTCACCACACACCTGTACCCACAGGTAACACACTCACCTCTGACCACACACCTGTACCCACAGGTAAGACTCTCACCTCTCACCACACACCTGTACCCACAGGTAAGACTCTCACCTCTCACCACACACCTGTACCCACAGGTAACACACTCACCTCTCACCACACACCTGTACCCACAGGTAACACACTCACCTCTCACCACACACCTGTACCCACAGGTAAGACTCTCACCTCTCACCACACACCTGTACCCACAGGTAAGACTCTCACCTCTCACCACACACCTGTACCCACAGGTAACACACTCACCTCTCACCACACACCTGTACCCACAGGTAAGACTCTCACCTCTCACCACACACCTGTACCCACAGGTAAGACTCTCACCTCTCACCACACACCTGTACCCACAGGTAACACACTCACCTCTCACCACACACCTGTACCCACAGGTAACACACTCACCTCTCACCACACACCTGTACCCACAGGTAACACACTCACCTCTCACCACACACCTGTACCCACAGGTAACACACTCACCTCTCACCACACACCTGTACCCACAGGTAAGACTCTCACCTCTCACCACACACCTGTACCCACAGGTAAGACTCTCACCTCTCACCACACACCTGTACCCACAGGTAACACACTCACCTCTCACCACACACCTGCACCCACAGGTAACACACTCACCTCTCACCACACACCTGTACCCACAGGTAAGACTCTCACCTCTCACCACACACCTGTACCCACAGGTAACACACTCACCTCTCACCACACACCTGTACCCACAGGTAACACACTCACCTCTCACCACACACCTGTACCCACAGGTAAGACTCTCACCTCTCACCACACACCTGTACCCACAGGTAAGACTCTCACCTCTCACCACACACCTGTACCCACAGGTAACACACTCACCTCTGACCACACACCTGTACCCACAGGTAAGACTCTCACCTCTCACCACCTGTACCCACAGGTAAGACTCTCACCTCTCACCACACACCTGTACCCACAGGTAACACACTCACCTCTCACCACACACCTGTACCCACAGGTAACACACTCACCTCTGACCACACACCTGTACCCACAGGTAAGACTCTCACCTCTCACCACACACCTGTACCCACAGGTAACACACTCACCTCTCACCACACACCTGTACCCACAGGTAACACACTCACCTCTGACCACACACCTGTACCCACAGGTAAGACTCTCACCTCTCACCACACACCTGTACCCACAGGTAAGACTCTCACCTCTCACCACACACCTGTACCCACAGGTAACACACTCACCTCTCACCACACACCTGTACCCACAGGTAACACACTCACCTCTCACCACACACCTGTACCCACAGGTAAGACTCTCACCTCTCACCACACACCTGTACCCACAGGTAAGACTCTCACCTCTCACCACACACCTGTACCCACAGGTAACACACTCACCTCTCACCACACACCTGTACCCACAGGTAACACACTCACCTCTCACCACACACCTGTACCCACAGGTAACACACTCACCTCTCACCACACACCTGTACCCACAGGTAACACACTCACCTCTCACCACACACCTGTACCCACAGGTAAGACTCTCACCTCTCACCACACACCTGTACCCACAGGTAAGACTCTCACCTCTCACCACACACCTGTACCCACAGGTAACACACTCACCTCTCACCACACACCTTCGGGCCTTGAGTTCTGACAGTGCTTAAAGCAGGGGTTCTCAAAGTGGGGTCCGGGGACCCCCCCTGGTCCACAGCAAAAAAATTATTTTCACTAATTCCAACCATAACTAACACAATGGAGGATGTATGACTATTTTGGTTCAGTGTACATCACTTTGCTCTCAACTTCTCTATTAAGCTGGTTTTATGCTGAGAGAGAGATATAGAGATAGAGAGAGAGAGAGAGAGAGAGAGAGAGAGATAGATAGATAGATAGATAGATAGATAGATAGATAGATGGAGACAGAAAAGGGGCAATCCCTCTATCTCTCACTTTCTGTGTGTGTGTGTGTGTGTGTGTGTGTGTGTGTGTGTGTGTCTGTCTCTCTCTCACACACACACAGAGGCACAGTGAGTGACAGCGCCTCATTGCAGGTGTAAATTGGAGGGTGTGAGGTGTGTGTGTTGTTCATTAACGGAGAGTGAATCTCTATTGGGTTTCATTAAGGGCCTGACCACACCAACGAGATGCTGCATGGAGACAGCTACGCTCCTCTGCTCAACCTCTCTCTCCCTCCCGCTCTCTCTCTCTCTCACACACACACACACACACCTTAATGAACAAATGCATACACACACATGCACGCTAACTCTGCCCACACACACACACGCACGAGCACACACACACAAGCATACGCACAGGCACGCACACACACACAACCAGATTCTTATTTATTAAGCAGAGGTGACAGGTACTGAATAAGTTGTTTTCAGGCACAATGCGTGTCTGTCTGGTCTAGGTGTGTGTGTGTGTGTGTGTGTGTGTGTGTGTGTGTGTGTGTGTGTGTGTGTGTGTGTGTGTGTGTGTGTGTGTGTGTGTGTGTGTGTGTGTGGTGTCGGTGTGTTGGAGGCTCTAATGTCCAACCCATGCAGTCGCCATTGAACCTGCGGTCTGAAAAGCAGGGACAACACACATTTGAAACATCATTTCTAAAACCATTTTAGGTCTATTTTTTAATGTAAATTTTCAAACATCAGCAACCTGGCTGCCTTTACAATGCAACTAAAACAGCTTGGTTAAGGCTATCCACCTTATTTTTGAATGCCCCACTGTACAAATAATTGTGGGTACAAGTTCCGCTTTAACGTGACTTATTGTTGCAGCTTGCCATTTCCTTTGTTATACTCTTTGGCTGCAGACCCAAATTATAAACCGTAAACTGGAGTACGTTAGAAAAGTTATAAATATAGTCACGTTATAAACAACTACCCAACGCTGGGGGTCCGTATGGAAACAGTGTCACTCGAAATGGTTAAAAGTTAAAACAATTTGGTCATTTAGTGGCGTTTTACTGCCATGTAACATAACTAGCTAGCCGCTAACATTAGCCACAGTAGGCTGTGCACTGCGCTCTTAAAGGGATATTTATCGACGAGATTTCTGCCAAGCTGGATCTGATTAGTGATTTGCTCCGTTCGCCCAGACGGGTGTCAAGCTGTCAGCAACAAGGCTGGGAGGATCACACCGGAAGAAAAACACATTGGCATCATGGCCACTAGAAATAAGGTGGATAGGGTCCTTCATGGTTTGTGTTAGGCTTAAACAGCAAAACGTCACATGTGACTCCCCGTGACTGTAACCATGACTGGGGATCGAACACGCGGCCCTCCGGTGTGAAAGGCAAGTGTTTACGCCCTCCATCCACCTCGCCCACAACACCCTGACTGCACCGGACTCTCTCAGTAGCTATGACGTGTAGAACGTTAATATTCACATATCTAGAAACGTCAGATGTATTTGGATTCAGAAATATTCATACCTGTATTCTACATACACTACCGACATCTTATTCTGGCGACCTGCTAGTGTGTGTACAGTATGTATGCCTTTATGAACCTGCCCCTTCATTAGTGTATCTATTGTGTGTGTGTCTCTCATCTGTGTGTTCCTGTGTGTTTTCTCCCTGTGTGTGTTTGTGTGTGTGTGTGTGTGTGCGCACCTGATTGTGTGTCTGATTGTGTGTGTGTGTGTGTGTGTGTGTGCCTGATTGTGTGGGTGTGTGTGTGTGTGTGTGTGTGCACGCGTGCGTGTGTGTGTGTGTGTGTGTGTGTGCGTGTGTGTGTGTGTGTGTGTTTGAGAGAATTGGGGTCTGTGGTTATGAGGTCTAATTTCCAGGAGGCCTGTCCCTGCTAAACAGAGCTGACACACTGCTGCTCTGACCAGTTATCTGTCACTGGGAATTAGATGCTAACACACACCCTGAGAGATGGGCTGGAGGCATGCACACACACACACACACACACACACACACACACACACATGCAAACACATGCACACACATGCACGTGCACACGCACACGCAAATACACACACACACACGCATGCAAACACATGCACACGCACGCACGCACACACATGCACGTGCACACGCACACGCAAATTCACACACACACACACACACACACACACACACACACACACACACACGCATGCAAACACATGCACGCACATGCACGTGCACGTGCACACACACACAAACACACATGCATGCACACATGCATGTGCACACACACACATACACACACGCACACAGACACGTAGCACTCTCTCTCTTACTTCCACATCAGTATACAACAGCACATTCGCCCACAAAAAATCACACATTTGGTAATGATGCCGAGCGGTAACCTCCGGGGCTGGAAAATGAAGCCGGCCACTGCTAAAAGCTGCAGTTCCTCAAATGGTCACTTGAGGCTGGCTCCAAAAGTGAGTCAATGCCATAGACCTCCTACAGTAAAATGCCCGACTTTATAGCAAAAATAAGTTCCCCCGTTCAGGACAACTTGCTATAACTCACACATTTACATTTGATGAAGGCAGAGCGTGCAGGTCACTTTGAGTGACAGCTAGCTAACCAGCTAACCGCTAGCTGTTTGCTAGGCGTCACCTCCTCCCCAGCTCCTCCACACACTCATCTCCAGTCCACAAACCAATGTGTGTACACTGGATGATACAAACCTTCTTCATACAACACACATACGCACACACACACACACACACACACACACACACACACACACACACACACACACACACACACACACACACACACACACACACACACACACACACACACACACACACACACAGAGCAGCCATCTTAAACATGTGTGTAAGGAAGGCTGTGTGTGGTAGTGTTCAGAGTGTGTGGTAGCACAGATGGGGTCGTGGTAATACAGCGTCTGATCTCGCTGTCTCATTGTTGTGCTTCAGACTTTATGCCTCTTCAAGTGGTCTCCCTGCACTTTAGCCAAGATCTCAATCCAATCATCTCAATCCGTCTCTTGTCTTCTGAGGGTCCATCTTACCGCTCGCTCTCTCTCTGAGACGCGTCGCTTTGAACAGGTCGCAGGACACTATAGAAAATATCCCCTCATACTAATGACATGACATGAGAATATCAAACCATACATGATCCAGCAGGGGAAAGGTATCATCATTTTGTAAACTAAATTAACTTTGGTGCTAGGGATGTCATTTTGAAAAATTTCCATAATCGAAAATCGGGGAAAATGAACGATCAATTATCGATTATCGATCATATTAATAATAATATTTTTTTTATATACTGTATATATATTTTTTTTTTTACAAAATGAATGCCTATGGCAGAAAATACAAAAGACAACGTGTTCTCCTCAATGAACTCTTTATTTCAATGTGTCTCCTCTCCAACACTGCTGTCCCCGGCGCATGCCGGTGTGAATTTCCCATGTTTAAAACAGTTTTGTTGGCACAAAGGCCCGTGCCCAGCCAGAAAACTAGAGACTATGAAGCTCCACCTCACGTTCGTCGGCTGTGCAATGGAGTGGGGCGAGGAGGAACGAATTCCACCCAAACCTAGTCCGCAAAAAAAAAAAAAATTAATAACAAAATCGATAAAAATTCCACATGATCGATTCCATTCCTTAACGATCAATTATCGATTTTCGATAACTGATGAACATCCCTATTTGGTGCTACCTCGGGGTTGTGAAGCTCAGTGGTTCTCAACAGGCTCTGGGGACCACCATGGGTCCTTGAGGGGGTTCCAGGAGTCCGCAGCATGGGCGTCGTTAGGCCTGGGCTTTGGGGGGCTATAGCCCTGAATGTTTTATGGATAGCCCCGGATCTTTTAAAGAGAAATAGCCCCATGCAGCCCCCAGATCTATTCATCTGTCATTCATGCTTTAAAGTCCTGAGTAGGGCAAGGTTGCGCACCACTGATATAGAGCCTGTTAACACTTATTTTAACACAAAAACATCGCTGAATGCAGCTTTAATTCACTAGATAGGTCCGTTCCAATATCAATACAAGTTCTGAATGGCTTCTGTGTGCGTTAAGGTCCTTACACATCGGGAGCGTTTTTTTTCGTGCGATTAATTCGGACGTCAATAATATTTTCCCGAACCTCAGTCAATGCAACTGTGCATACCAACGGCGAAGATTCGCTGAGCGTTATTGCGGCGTTTATTTTTTCAAACCTAGACATAGAACTGTATGACATCATCGGCGACCTGGTTGCTTTCTTTCTTGGGGACATAGAACTGTATGACATCATTGGCAACCTGGCCACTTTCTTTCACTGGGACATAGAAGTGTATGACATCATCGGTGATCTGGACACATGCTGTCACCAGTCATGGTCTCTATATACTATAAGTCACTCTGTTGGTTGGTCCACCAAAGAAATGTGGTCCACAAAGTCAATGTCAGTGGAGTTGATGACATCACAATGGAGTGACTGATGTCTCAAAAATGTGCATTATCTGATCGCAGCTATTGCGAATTTGCTCTTGTTCTGTTGCATGTTACTTGTAGCTTTTCTTTTACATCTAGTCTTTGTTCCTGCACTGTTTTTTCGTTTACACCAACATTATAATAAGTAAAACAATACAATGCCTCCTCATGGTAGTAGGCATTTTCATATAGGGTATACACTATGAAAGATACAGTACCTCCACATGCCAGCAGGAGGAGGGAGAGAGGGGGAGAGGGAGAGAGAATGATGAAAGAGAAAGTAACATTACAGAGATTGGGTTGGGCTGTGGGAAGAAGGGGTTTGTGTGCGCGTGTGTGAATGAGTGTGCGTGTGTGTGTGTGTGTGTGTGTGTGTGTGTGTGTGTGTGTTTGCGCGCGTGTGTGAATGAGTGTGCATGAGTGTGTGTGTGTGCGTGTGTCTGTGTGTGTGCGTGTGTGTGTGTGTGTGTGTGTGTGTGTGTGTGTTTAAGTGATTTTGTGACCACCCTGTATCGTTGTATGTGTCTTAGTGAGGTGGTCCGGTCCTTATAAACCTACTGTATTATGGCACTTTCACGTGCATGAATGTGCACGTGTGTGTGTGTGTGTGTCTGCGTGTGTTTGTGTGTGTGTGTGTGTGTGTGTGTGTGTGTGTGTGTGTATTCCCAGGGCCAGGACAGGCTATCAAGCATCTATCCATCCTTTGTAGCGATCAATATTTATAAACCCCTGAGGATCTGTGGTATAAAGCATATAAACAAGCAATGGAGTAGAGCAAGATAGACCACCAGAACACACACACACACACACACACACACACACACACACACACACACACACACACACACACACTTGAAAGTGTCATATTGCTGGTATATACAAAAACATAAAAGTGCATTTGCAGTCAAACACAAATATAACCGAGAGAGACGGAGAGAGAAACAGAGAGAGTGACAGAGATAGTATTCAATATTTTGTCAGAGAAATTCATAATTACATAAAGAATATTGTAATTGGTTTCTCAGAAATGCTCCCAGTGCGATTTGGTGAGAGGCAATTTAGGTGAAATCAGGTGAAACAATGAGTATTGATTATCATCAAGATTCTGAATTTTATTATTGTCTTGATGATGGGGTAGTGGTTGTCA
>NC_139629.1:26390631-26408131 GCF_964638095.1 Poromitra crassiceps
GTGTGGGTGTGTCAGGAGTTACAAGGCACATCAGTGATGTCACAATAGCGCGCTGGGTGTTCCCCTGGTCGGGCTCCATCAAGAAGCGGGTCTGTCAGTACCTCCTAGAACACTACCTCGGCCACCTCCTGCAGGAACGACTGAGTTTGGACCAGCTGGGCTTGGACTTGTACAATGGCAGCGGTGTCATCAAGGAAATTAACCTCGACGTGTGTGCGGTCAATGAGCTTTTGGAGTCTCTTGGGGCACCTCTGGAGATTGTGGATGGCTTTGTGAGCAGTATAGCAGTGACCATCCCCTGGCAAGCTCTGGTGACCGACCACTGCACCTTAGAGGTTTCTGGTTTGCAGATAACATGCCGACCCAAGTACCGGACCAGTGGGAGTTGGGACTCCCAAGGATGGTCATCAAGCATGACCTCCAGCATGCAGCTAGCCCAGGAGGTCCTGAAGGACCCCCCGGTGGCGTCCGAGGAGCCGCCTGCTCCGCTGAAGGGGCTTGAGATGTTTGCACAAACCATTGAGACTGTCCTGCGTCGTATTAAAGTCACCTTCCTGGACACTATCATCCGCATCGAGCACCAGCCCCTGGCCCTGGAAACATGCATTGCCTTAGAGGTGCACATCAAATGGCTGGAGTACTGTGACATGATGGTGCGGGACCCAGCCAGCCAAACGACTGTGCCCGTCGACATCCGCCAGCCTCGCTCCTTCCTGCACAAGAGTCTCCAGCTGAGCTCTGTTCAGCTGTTCTATGACAGCACCGAGACAGCACAGGGTCCTTCAGAGGACCCTCAAGGTTCAGCCACAGCTAGTGAAGGAGAGGAGGAGGAGGAAAAAGAGGAGAAGCCCCCGGCAGCCCTCTCCTGTCCTCCTCCTCCTCAGCCGCTGCTCATAGGAAGCTGCTCCGGCTTCATCAAGACCATAAAGTTCAAGCAGAATGAGATGCTGCCCGGACCAAAGTTGGAGTTGGATGTAAAGCTGGGCTGTGTCCACATGCTGCTGTCTCCAGATCAAATAACCCATCTGACAGACCTGCTGGCAGCTTTCAGCATAGACACTGAGCCAGAGAGTAAGGAGGGCGAGGGGCTGCACAGCCGTCCTGTAGACACTGAGCCAGAGAGTAAGGAGGGCGAGGGGCTGCACAGTCGTCCTTTAGACACTGAGCCAGAGAGTAAGGAGGGCGAGGCGCTGCACAGCCGTCCTTTAGACTCCAACGACCTGCGTCTGCTCGAGGAGGATTGCGGCAAGCAGCTGGGTTCCAGCCCCCGGGATGGGGTGTCGGACACCATGGCCGACCTGGAACCCGACCTCAGCGGCCTGGAGAACGGAGACATATTTTACTCCATGGGTCCTGCTGGGATGATGAGCAGTGCATTACTGCAACTGACACTGACTGGCCTCACCCTAACTCTGTTGCAGGATGACCTGCCCCCCGGCATGGATGGGGTCCAGGTGTGTCAGGTGTTCTTCCGGGAGCTGGCCTTCTTCAAGGACAGCATGTTCAGCGAGAGAGACTTCCACCATCTGAGAGGCAGCTTCGCCAAGGCCTGTCCGCACTCCAACCTCAGACTGACGGGGGTGGCCGTGCAGGTTGCATGTGAGATGCGCAGCGGGAATCGCCACAATCATGCCATGACCTCAGACCTCTCCTTCAGCAGGCTGGAACTGTTAGAGTGTCTCTGGGAGGACAGCAAGCCTCAGTACAGCGAGTTGCTCCAGTTCCACAGAGCTGGTTTGTTCACAGTTGGAGCTGCAGCCAGACTGTGCGCCAAGTTACACTACAGCCTCAATGAAAAACACCTGCGCAAGGGTAAGCGGCAGGTGGTGCGTCGGGACAGTGTGGTGAGAGTGCAGCTGGCAGAGCTGAGCACTGAACTGAACCTGGACATCCTCAGTCGCCTGGGGAGCCTGAGCAAGGCCTTCAGCCACTGTCCCAGACAGACTGCTGGACCTGGACATGCGCAGACCCAGAGCAGTGAGCTGCACTCCTACTTCTCCCTCCTGTCCCCCAACGTCATCCTCAAGCTCCGCTTCCCCATACCGGACCTGCATCCCCTCCCCAAGCGTTGTCCGCCCAGGGTGGTGCGGCAGGAGACCCTGTTGCTGGAGCTGACGGAGCTGGAGGTGAAGCACCAGGAGGCTCCGGACCTCCAGAGTGAGCAGGCTGCCCCGGGACAGCCCTCTGGGCCCTGCCTCACCCAGTTGCTAGAGGCCTCCTTCACTGACATGCACGGGTCATATGAGGGCTGGGAGGGAGGCTCTTTTCCCTGTATCAGAGTGAAGAAGAACCATGACTCCCTGCCCAGGGTATCCGTGCGTGTGAGCGGTGGAGATCCCCAGGGCACAGGAGCAGATCTGGGCGTGCTGGTCCACAGCCTGGCCAGGGACCTGGGGGCCAGGTTCTTCGAAAGCCACTGTGAACTCCAAGACAAAATCAGCTCTCCTTTCTCCTCCAACCGCACCATGTTTGAGACCGAGGAGATTGTGATTCCAGCCAATCCAGAGCAGATGTGTCAGTTCCAGGCCCAGTGTGTGGCCCAGTGTCAGTGTGCCATGGACATCAGTATGCCGCTGGTCTACATCCTCCTGCCCAGCAAAGAGGCCTTCCAGAGCATGTATAACATGATCAATAATGATCTGTTGATGTGGAAGCCCCCTCCCCCCTCGGCCCACAGCCCCCGCCACAGCCACTATCACCGTAACGAGTTCAAGCCCTGCAAGTCGGTCTTCAGACTGGACTCTGATTCAGAGGAAGATGAGACTCAGTTCTACTCGGCCAACGAATCTAGAAGACAGGTGGAGCCCCACCCTAACCACACCCTCAGCCTCGTCTCCCTCACAGTTGTCATTGGCAAGGGCCGTCTCCAAGCCATGACAGACAGGAAGGAGGACCACAACCACGGGGAGATCGTACTCGACCTGGAAGGGGGGAAGATATTCAGTGTGGCACAGCACCAGAACAACCCCAATCTCAACTTTCTGTGTGTGGAGAGCAAGCGGGTGGCGCTCTACCACCGAGCGCTGGTGAAAGACCCCCCCATCCCTGAGTGGTTGGAGATGCCCAGCTTCACTCCCCCAAATCACCTGGACCCTACCATCTACCCCACAGAAGTGGGTGTGACCAGTGTGAGCGGCAGGGTTAGTGAGCCTCAGATGTTGTCCACAGCCATCAAAATCACCATAGACCCCCAGAGGAAGGTCAAGGAGTTCCTGGTTGCTCTTCTGCTCCAAGGCGCCACCATGCGATATTACATGACCCAGACCAATCAGAGTTGGCATGAGCAGCTGGTTGACTTCCTGGATGTCATCGATGACCCCATCCTGGGATACACACCATCTGCCATCATTACCGTCCTCCATATACACCTCACTACCTGTGCCGTGGACTACAGGCCCCTGTATCTGCCACTGCGAGTGTTGTTCACCACAGAATCCTTCTCTCTGTCCAGTAATGTCATTGTAGACACTGCCACCTTCCACCTCAGATTTATCCTGGATGACTCTGCCTTCTATCTCTCTGACAAGTGTGAGACTGACACTGTGGACCTGAGGAGAGACTATGTGTGTGTTCTGGACATTGACCTGCTGGAGCTGGCCATCACCACATGGACAGGCTGTGCCACGGGCAAGCAAAGTCAGCCTCTGTTTGAGCTTCGTTGTTCCAACAACATGGTTCACCTCCTTACCTGTGCAGATTCCTGTGCTGGCCTGGTCAACCTGCTGCAGTACCTGATCTCCCAGGGTGACCTGCATCCCCCGCCGCGACACACCTCGCCCACCAAGATCTCTGGACAGAAGTTACCGCTGTCAGAAAGCCCCGCCTCCTTGCCGCCCTGCCCACCAGCTGAGACCGCTGAAATCAACCAGTATGATCTGGCTGATGCCTTGATTGACACAGAGAACAGCCAACAAGAAGAGGGTTTAGATCCAGGCTCACTCTCAGTACCACAAGGCTCGCTTGTCTCCGACTACCTGTTCCCCAGTAAGGCCTCCAGGCAACGCCCCTCTGTCCTGCAGAGAAAGGAGTCGCAGGCAATTATGTCAGAGGGAGGCTCCGAGGGCTCCACTGACAACGAGGACTTCTGCATCCTGGAGGCTCCAGGCATGGGCATTCCTCTCAAGGATGGAGAGCCTGTGGTGAGGGTGCTGTCCCAGGGGCCCATAAGGTTGAAGGATGGCCACTTCTCCAGGCCACGGGGCAGCTCAGACCTACTGCTGGCCCCCAGTTGCTTCCCCGTGGCCCAGAGCAGGGTGGTGCTGCGAGAGATTTCTGTAGTCTGGCATCTCTACGGGGGCAAGGACTTCGGGGGCAAGCCCATCTCCATACATGCCCAGCATGTAAATAGGGGCCGTTCAGTCCCCGTTGGTGTCCGAGGCTCCCCGTCCCGCTCTGTGCCTTCCCCCCGACCCCAGAACTCCTGGCGCTGGGCTGGAGGCAGCGGTCGTCAGCACACACTGCTCATGGAGATCCAGCTTACCAAGGTGTCCTTCCAGCATGAGTCCTATGCGGTGGCGGTGGATGGGCAGGAGAGAGAGGGACTGGTTGGGACTGGGGTCAGGGTGGGTCCAGGCAGGGAACAGCCCCTCTCCAGGCAGGTATTCATCGTCCAGGAACTGGAGGTTCGAGATCGACTGGCCTCCTCGCAAATCAACAAGTTCCTCTACCTCTACACCAGTGAGAGCATGCCGCGCCGCACCCACTCCAACATGTTGACAGTGAAGGCCCTGGAGGTGTGTCCAGAGTCGGGTCTCGGGGGTCCAGAGTGCTGTCTCAGAGTCAGCCTGCTGCCCCTTCGCCTCAACGTTGACCAGGATGCATTGTTCTTCCTGAAGGGTTTTTTCAGTAATCTAGCTTCCTCTGTTAACTCTTACCTGCCTGTGGATCCTGCAGCCGAAGTGAAGGCAGACCCCTCCCAGAAGTCGTCTGAGGAGGAGTCAGATGACGGTCTGGGACCTGACTTAACAGCCTCCGTGGAAACTACACATAGCGAGCAGAGCTCCTCTGCCTCCTCCACTGACCAGCCAATCTACTTCCGGGAGTTCCGTTTCAGCTCTGAAGTGCCTATCTGGCTGGACTATCAAGGCAAACATGTAGTCGTTGAACAGGGAACATTTACTGGGATTCTGATTGGCCTGGCCCAGTTAAATTGCTCAGAACTCAAGCTGAAGAGGCTCTTCTGCAGACACGGTCTCCTTGGCGTAGACAAAGTGATCCAGTATGCCGTCACCGAATGGCTGACGGACATCAGGAAGAATCAGCTGCCGGGCATTCTGGGAGGTGTCGGCCCCATGCACTCTGTTGTGCAGCTCTTCCACGGAGTTCGGGATCTGTTCTGGATGCCCATAGAGCAGTACAGGAAAGACGGACGCATTGTCCGGGGTCTCCAGCGTGGAGCAGCGTCCTTCGGCACCTCCACAGCCTCGGCTGCTCTGGAGCTCAGCAACAGGCTGGTGCAGGCCATACAGGCCACAGCAGAGACGTTGTGCGCCGTCACTGAGGGCCGGGCCCCCTCCAGCCGTCCTCGCCGAGCCCCGCAGCCTGCGGACCTCCGAGAAGGTGTGGCCAAGGCCTACGTCACCGTCCGAGGGGGAGTGATCGACACGGCTCAAACCCTGTGCGACGCAGCGGCCCGCGGCCACAAGCAGACAGGTCTCCCCGGCGCTGTGGGCGGCGTCCTTCGACAGACCCTGCCCACTGTGGTTCGGCCCCTAATAGTGGCCTCTGAAGCCACTTCGAATCTACTGGGCGGCATGCGCAATCAGATCAAACCAGATGCCCGGAAGGAGGACTTCTTAAAATGGCGTACAGAGGACGGCCAGGAGTGATCACTTTGTGTGTTTGAGAAAGTATGCGTGATGATTAGATGATGATTTGGGAAATACTCTGTACTCTGCAATTGACTGTGTATGTGTGTGTATGTATTAATGAACGACTGAGAGGGTGTTCCAATGCAAAGAAGGGGGGAAAAAAAGCTACTACTGCAGTAACTTGGCACCCAGTATTTCACATGGACATACAGATTAGAGTTCTCCTGTTTTCCCTTCTGATGCAATCAGGTTGCACAAAACACCGGACTTAACGTCCGAGTTAAGATTTCCATAAAACAAAATCTGTTGCACAAAACCCTCCTCCTTAAGGTTGAACATTTTAAGGAAGACTTAAGGACAAGACTTAAGGGTGTTTTGTGCTACCGGTTTTATTTTGTGGAAACCTTAACTCGGACCCTAAGGAAAATCTTAACTCAAGGTGTTTTGTGCTGCACATTGTAATGTATTGTACGATGTAAAAAAAAAATGGCCACTTGATGCTGGACCCAAAATGGAGTCGTTCCCGTTCACCCCTATGTTAAAATGCCCCACTTTGTAACAGGATTACTGTGTTTACAGCATGGTCCAAAACACTGTTTTGGCTTATAGGCTACAGGTAAAAACCCTTTCATAATTGTACGGGGGTAAATTTTGATATAATAACTTGCCCGTTTAGAATGGGTGGTGTGGTGTCTGTGGCAGTGTCAGTCACAATTGTGATGTCACTCGATCAACTGTGATGTCATCAGTGATGACACTCGAGGTGATGTCACTGATTATGACATCACTGATGATGTCATCAGTGATGACACTCGAGGTGATGTCACTGATTATGACATCACTGATGATGTCATAAATCCTTCCCTGCTGAGGTTATATCACAATGCCTATGTCTTTATCACCCAAAGTTTTTTCCCCAAACAGGTGCAGTGACGTTTTCTCTTCTCTTCACCTACAAAGTGCAAAAGCCACCATGTCTCTGTTGTCTCAACGGCTTCAGATGAAGCCTGTGATCACCGGTGTGAAGTATTTCCTCATCTCGTACAGCCTCATAATTTGGTTCACAGGAGTGATCCTGCTGGCGGTTGGCGTGTGGGGGAAGGTGAGCCTGGAGGCCTTTTTCTCCCTGTTTGACAAGAGCATCAACGCGACATATGTCCTCATTGGGACCGGAGCCATCATCGTTATTTTCGCACTGTTCGGCTGCTTCGCTACATGCTGCAGAAGCCCATGGATGCTCAAACTGTATGCCGTGTTCCTGACCTTGGTGTTCCTGGCTCAGCTTGTGGCTGGAATCTCAGCCTTCCTCTTCAGGCATGAGATCAAGGCCACATTATCAGATGGATATTCATACGCTGTGGAGAACTACGATGGCAACGACCCACCAAGCACTGCAGTCGACACCATTCAACGTACTCTGAAGTGCTGTGGGAATACAAATTACACCGACTGGATGGAGACCACCTACTTTAAAGAGAAGGGCATCCCTCCCAGCTGCTGTAAAGACCACACTAACTGCACACCAGAGAGCCTCAAAGACCCTGAGAAGTTTGGGAATGAGGTATACAGAGAGGGTTGCTTCTCACTGGTGACCAGCACGATGGAGTCCAACTTGGGAATCATTGCAGGAATCTCTTTCGGAACCGCCTTCATCCAGCTCATTGGAATATTCCTGGCCTGCTGCTTATCTCGATACATAACCAACAACCAGTATGAGGTGGTCTAGCAGTCTCCTTCCACAGGTTACTCTCCAGAGAGCAGAGGACAGGAGGACATGAGCAGGAGAAGTAACCCCAACAGGAAGTACTGTAGGCATCTCAAAAGACAGGCTGGAGGATAGAGAGATCAATCAACTTTTATTAGCAGACACATCGTCCATAGAAAGAACAGACAAACACATAACAATTAAAAGAAAACACGAAAGAGCACAGTAAAAAAAAAACTATAAAAGGCACTTATACCAAAATTGACTACTCCAGAGTGATGGAGCTGAAGCCAGACTACCTCAAGGCCAGCCTGAGGAGGGCGCAGCTTCGACGAGACAGACCGCAGCTGGACGAAACTCTGGAAGACTTCCAGAAGGTTCTGGAGAACGATCCAGGCCAGGACACTGCCAGACTGGCCTGCATGAGGTTACCTCAGCACATCATGAGAGGGATGAGAAGCTGAAGGAAGAGCTGATGAGTACCCTGAAGAAGCTGGACAACTTGTTCCCGAGACCTTTACGTGAATCCGTTTGGAAGTTAGGCACTTTTTATGTTGGGCACGCCCATTGCCGCAGTCATGTCCATTCCCACAGTCATGTGTACAACATTGCTGTTGTTGATGGTGGTGGTGATGATGATGATGATGATGATGATGATGATGATAATGATGTGTATTGTAAGCCCATGCCTGCTGGGCATACAATGTATGCATGACAATAATAAAGAATTAAAAAAAAAAAATTCATTCATGCTTTCAATGTATTGTGTATTGTATTGTTGTACTGTTGTCTTGGACACCAGGGATCTGATAAATAAACAAACGCCCACTGTCTGCATGGGCGCGTTAAGTAAAAAAGAAAAAGAAAAAGGTGTTTTGTGCAACCGGCCCCGCCTGCTCTATTCCCTTCTGCCACTAGTACACTAGTATACAGATTCTTCTCACTGTTCTTTTAGTATGCAAACATATCAGCATCACGCTCTGACTTCATGGGTTTTAGCTTAAACTTACCATGTTAAAGAAACATGCTGATCAGTGCTGTCTGTGGTCTAATTCAGCCAGCGCTAGATGTGAACTGAAACGTCATTTGGATATCAGTTCACCTTGTTCGGGTGCATGGTGTGTGGTGTGAAGTGTCCCTGACTTTGGTCCACTTGCATCGGTTATTGATGTCTGGTCTCTCCTGGGAGATCCTGAAGTGTCCTTTCGTCAGATCCCTCCGGAGGTTGCAGCGGCAGGTGGTTTTCACCGACCTCACAACAACATGTCCTGGGATTGGTTCAACTTTGGCCCCGCAATGCTCCTACTCCCACCAATAGGGTACCGCAGGAATGAATGGGAAGTAGCAAATCGCCACCATGCTGTTTCGTAAGGGGAAAAGGATATGGGATTTTAGAATTTGGATTTCAGTTAAATCCATGAAATAGTCTGTGGTTAACAAAAGCTTGTGGGAGTGGAGATTTGTGTTCAGCAGGATAATCTCCACAAACTAGGACCACTTTTATGACTTTTGAAGCGTAAATGCTTTATTTTATTTTATTATTACTGTAAGGTCTGCACCATTGGGAAGATGTAACTTAATTACAGACAATTAAAAAGCATTTTGGTTTGGTAAAAGATTCAACACAAATACAGTTCAAAGTTGCTTTGGCATTGATCGCCACTCCCCCTCCTTTCTTTACATGATAATTCCCGTAGACATTGTATCCATAACCGATGGTTTCAGCCACGTTTCTGACAGAACTATAATGTCGCAGAGATGAATTGTGTCTATTTTATTTATTAAACTGCGTACATTTACTGTCAGTAAATGACATGTTAATCCATTGATGTTTTTGAGATCGTTTGGATTTTCAAGCTGTGTCAGGTCAGGGCCTGGGTTGGGGTGGATGTTACCTGATAGAAGAAGCAGGAGAATCACCTTGACTTTCCTTGCTGGGCCACTTCTCCAGCACTGCCTATATTGGCAGTGCTGGCAGAGAGCTGAAGCATCTTGATTCATCTTAGTTCTGAGTAAAGGAGGCTTTCTAACGCTCTCCCTGAGGAGGTCAGGCAAAATTAGTTTTACAGTACTGTATCTCCTAAAAACTGAACGGGTATGGAGAGCATTTAGGCCAGGGGACGCTGAATTTCACCATGGAAACACACAAATTAAATGATTGTGGGTCAGGTCCAGTGCCCACCAATTAAATGTCCCCATTTAATGACAGGAGAGCAACTTCGCCTCACATAGGTTGTTTTCAGGTGAGGTCACGTCAAGATGGCAACCGGGGCAAGACCATTAACCATTGGCTTGTTTGCAAACCATGTGATCATGCTGCGGGCCAACCAGCAGCAGGCTACAAAGCACTAGCGAAATCGAACAAGTTGCTGGAAAAATGGCTTCTCTTCATTGTATATGGATCATATCCTATATGTTTTGCAATCTTCTGGCGATACCTGCAGCGTGGTGCAGCATCCAACCCTCTTGCATACTCACTTTCCTCCATTCTGCATAGTAGCTCTGGGAGAGCTGCCCCCCAGCGACGTCATCAGAATCACGTGGTTGCAAACAACCTATAGAGTACTGTGACTTTAAACAACCTATAGAGTACTGTGACTTTAAACAACCTATACAGTACTGTGACTTTAAACAACCTATACAGTACTGTGACTTTAAACAACCTATAGAGTACTGTGACTTTAAACAACCTATACAGTACTGTGACTTTAAACAACCTATACAGTACTGTGACTTTAAACAACCTATACAGTACTGTGACTTTAAACAACCTATAGAGTACTGTGACTTTAAACAACCTATACAGTACTGTGACTTTAAACAATCTATACAGTACTGTGACTTTAAACAACCTATAGAGTACTGTGACTTTAAACAACCTATACAGTACTGTGACTTTAAACAACCTATAGAGTACTGTGACTTTAAACAACCTATAGAGTACTGTGACTTTAAACAACCTATAGAGTACTGTGACTTTAAACAACCTATACAGTACTGTGACTTTAAACAACCTATACAGGACTGTGACTTTAAACAACCTATACAGTACTGTGACTTTAAACAACCTATAGAGTACTGTGACTTTAAACAACCTATAGAGTACTGTGACTTTAAACAACCTATAGAGTACTGTGACTTTAAACAACCTATAGAGTACTGTGACTTTAAACAACCTATACAGTACTGTGACTTTAAACAACCTATACAGTACTGTGACTTTAAACAACCTATAGAGTACTGTGACTTTAAACAACCTATACAGGACTGTGACTTTAAACAACCTATACAGTACTGTGACTTTAAACAACCTATAGAGTACTGTGACTTTAAACAACCTATAGAGTACTGTGACTTTAAACAACCTATAGAGTACTGTGACTTTAAACAACCTATAGAGTACTGTGACTTTAAACAACCTATACAGTACTGTGACTTTAAACAACCTATACAGTACTGTGACTTTAAACAACCTATACAGGACTGTGACTTTAAACAACCTATAATTGCATCCCTCTGTTTAATGCTGCCTCCCCAGCACACTACAGCATAGAAAAAGACGCTGGCCACCACGGACTGGTAAAACATCTGCAGCATTTTACTGCAGACATTGAAGGACCTCAGCCTCCGTAAGAAGTAGAGCCGGCTCTGGCCCTTCTTATAAAGTGCGTCAGTGTTCAGTGACCAGTCCAGTTTGTCATCAAGGTGTACACCTAGGTACTTGTAAGAGCGAACCACTTCCACATCCACCCCCTCAATGGAAACCGGCCGCACCGGAGTCCCGTGCTTCCCAAAGTCCATCACCATCTCCTTGGTCTTGGAGGTGTTCAGCTGGAGGTGGTTTCTCTTAGACCAACCGACAAAGTCCTCGACCAGGCCCCTGTACTCCTCCTCCTGCCCCCCCCTGATACACCCCACAATGGCGGTGTCGTCCGAGTATTTCTGTATGTGGCATGTCTCAGAGTTGTGCTGAAAGTCTGCAGTATAAATTGGGAACAGGACAGGAGCAAGAACGGTCCCCTGTGGGGCCCCCGTACTACTCACCACCGTCTCGGAGACACAGTCCCGCAGTCTTACGTACTGTGGTCTTCCGGTTAGGTAGTCAGTAATCCAGGTTACCAGGGGGGCGTCGACCTGCAGCTCTTCCAGCTTGTCTCTCAGCAGGCGGGGCTGTATGGTGTTAAATGCACTGCTGAAGTCAAAATACATAATCCTCACCGCATTGCCCGTGGTGTCGAGGTGGGTGGCCACCCGGTGCAGCAAGTAGGTGACAGCGTCATCCACCCCCAGCTGCTCAAGTCATGGGGAAACGGAAACCGCATCGGTATGCATCGATATGCATGAAGCATAACGTTAGCTGTGCCTGTGAACAGCAGCCAATCTGCTGCCACAATTGAGCCCCTCCGTCTCCGCTGCGATAGCCCCTCCACATGATTAGTTGCCGACACCAGCGTCTTTCTGAAAAGTTACATTATTCTCAGCTGGAAGCGCTGGGAGCCGGCGCTGTGAAAAAGCTGGGCGTAGCGCACTTTTCAGTGCAGAGCAAACGCAGCAGAGAGCCACCAGAGACACTCCCACGGAGGAGGGGTGTGCAGTTGAGGGGGGTGGGGCACGCAGGGCAGCATACAACAGTGTTGGTGTTGTGACAGCAGGCTCGATGGACAGATTGCCAAACACAAGCTAGAATATCTGATGCCCACCAGCAGTAAATCAAGACCAGCAAGAAGGTGTAGGGTCTGCGCACGCAGGGGCCAGCGCTGCTGGTTGCAGCTAAAAAATATTATTTTGCCAAACAAAATTCCTTTGTTTTCCCTGTTTTATTGAAGGAAATTATTTTTGAGGTGTCACTACATCAGAAAATATTAGCTTCAGAGTCAGTGCTGTGCTTGAAATGCTTCATTTCACAAAAGGCTAATTATCTCAACTTCTAGTTTGAAATGTCTGTTTTTGGTGAAAACAACCTATCTTCTCCGGCTGATAAGTAAAGAACGGAAAATGATATCAATAAACTTTTTTTTGCTGATGATACAATAGAGTCTCATCGTTCTTTGGGCGTGTTCGGTGTTTACATAGTAATATCACACAATATTCTGTGGGCCTCGAGAAATCACTGAAAACGCTCTGAAAGGGCTGGCACTGGGAGCATCCGTTTTCCAAAAGTGGCTGGCACTCAATGAGTTAAACAACCTATGTATTAATGAACGACTGAGAGGGTGTTCCAATCCAAAGAAGGGGGGGAAAAAGCTACTACTGCAGTAACTTGGCACCCAGTATTTCACATGGACATACAGATTAGAGTTCTCCTGTTTTCCCTTCTGATGCAATCAGGTTGCACAAAACACCGTCATTTAAGATTTTCCTTAACGTCCGAGTTAAGATTTCCATAAAACAAAATCTGTTGCACAAAACCCTCCTCCTTAAGGTTGAACATTTTAAGGAAGACTTAAGGAAAAGACTTAAGGGTGTTTTGTGCAACCGGTTTTATTTTGTGGAAACCTTAACTCGGACCCTAAGGAAAATCTTAACTCAAGGTGTTTTGTGCTGCACATTGTAATTTATTGTACGATGTCAAAAAAAAAAAAAAAAAAAAGGCCACTTGATGCTGGACCCAAAATGGAGTCGTTCCCGTTCACCCCTATGTTAAAATGCCCCACTTTGTAACAGGATTACTGTGTTTACAGCATGGTCCAAAACACTGTTTTGGCTTATAGGCTACAGGTAAAAACCCTTTCATAATTGTACGGGGGTAAATTTTGATATAATAACTTGCCCGTTTAGAATGGGTGGGTGGTGTGGTGTCTGTTGCAGTGTCAGTCACAATTGTGATGTCACTCGAGCAACTGTGATGTCATCAGTGATGACACTCGAGGTGATGTCACTGATTATGACATCACTGATGATGTCATCAGTGATGACACTCGAGGTGATGTCACTGATTATGACATCACTGATGATGTCATAAATCCTTCCCTGCTGAGGTTATATCACAATGTCTATGTCTTTATCACCCAAAGTTTTTTCCCCAAACAGGTACAGTGACGTTTTCTCTTCTCTTCACCTACAAAGTGCAAAAGCCACCATGTCTCTGTTGTCTCAACGGCTTCAGATGAAGCCTGTGATCCTGACCTTGGTGTTCCTGGCTCAGCTTGTGACTGGAATCTCAGCCTTCCTCTTCAGGCATGAGATCAAGGCCACATTATCAGATGGATATTCATACGCTGTGGAGAACTACGATGGCAACAACCCACCAAGCACTGCAGTCGACACCATTCAACGTACTCTGAAGTGCTGTGGGAAGACAAATTACACCGACTGGATGGAGACCACCTACTTTAAAGAGAAGGGCATCCCTCCCAGCTGCTGTAAAGACCACACTAACTGCACACCAGAGAGCCTCAAAGACCCTGAGAAGTTTGGGAATGAGGTATACAGAGAGGGTTGCTTCTCACTGGTGACCAGCACGATGGAGTCCAACTTGGGAATCATTGCAGGAATCTCTTTCGGAACCACCTTCATCCAGCTCATTGGAATATTCCGGGCCTGCTGCTTATCTCGATACATAACCAATGAGGTGGTCTAGCAGTCTCCGTCCACAGGTTACTCTCCAGAGAGCGGAGGACAGGAGGACATGAGCAGGAGAAGTAACCCCAACAGGAAGTACTGTACTGCCCTACAAATCATAACCGCAGTACCTACGCCAACACTGAAACTGAGAAAAATGGCTTTAAAGTTTTTGGACTGTCCAGCCAAATGAGATATAGGTTGAAAAGTGGCAATGCGCTTATTAAATATGTATACGTTAAATATATGTTAAAGTATTTTTTGGGGGGCAAAACAATTATTAATTAGTTGACCTATGACCCCAGAAATGCAGATACGGCACTCTGTCTGTGTATTACCTTAAACAGATGTGTAGGTAGTACAAGGGAAAAGCGCAGTAACTACAATCTAATGTGCTTCTCCTGTCTTGTTTTTCATGAGACAATTGTAATCGGTTTTGATTTCGATACCACATCATATCTGTATTTAATTGTTTTATTGTTTACATGTTTAAAACATTTAAATGGATGAGTAACAGATAAATTCAGGGAATCCTGAAGTCAGTTGATGTAATCTTCACCACTGGTGTTGCTTTTTGGTCATCATTCTGACACAATTAATTAATGAGCACAGTTGTTTTATGATCTTAATTTAGAACAGGTTTTCTGAATTTTTTGAATTTGATAATTCATACAAGAACATATACAGTATTACATAGCATATTACAATTATTTTGATTAAAATGAATTACAGACTGAGTCTGAATGCTGATAATTTATGCAGCAATTAAAAGGATTGTCCTGATGAGCTAGGTAGTGTTACCAAACAATTATCACTATCTACAGCCAGATTAACACTTCCCAGTGGAGAACACAATTCCCTTCTTTATTGGATGATCTCTTATGGATTATTAGCTAGGAATACAGCATTTACGATTTTAAAGACACTGAAGACTCATTCATTAACAATTTGGACAGCTGTCAGTGCACTCTCATATTGGGAATTGACTGGATTAACTAAACAGATTGTGCCATTATGAGTGATTGATATGTTGGGCTTTGTTATGGAAAGAGCGGGAAAATTGCAGTAACTACAAAATCCAACCAAAAACCAATCTGAACCACAGTAACTACACCTCAAAATGTAGTTACTACTGCGTTTATCTCTGTTTAAGTCCAGCTGAAGCTCTGTGAAAGCAAATCAAACTGCAGTAAGTGTAGTTACTGCAGTTTTGTCTGGTTTTTGGTTGGATTTTGTAGTTACTGCAACTTTTATACTCTGTTTTCTCAAATAGAGAGCAAGACTGAACTTAGAAAATTTTTCACATGATAAAACAGATATCTAAAAGTTCAATTTCAATAATAACTCAATTTTGACCAAAATTGTAGTTACTGCGGGTTTGATTTGGAGGGCAGTGTAGGCATCTCAAAAGACAGGCTGGAGGATGGAGAGATCAATCAACTTTTATTAGCAGACACATCGTCCATAGAAAGAACAGACAAACGCATAACAATTAAAAGAAAACACGCAAGAGCACAGTAAAAGAAAAACTATAAAAGGCACTTATACCAAAATTGACTACTCCAGAGTGATGGAGCTGAACCCAGACTACCTCAAGGCCAGCCTGAGGAGGGCGCAGCTTCGACGAGACAGACCGCAGCTGGACGAAACTCTGGAAGACTTCCAGAAGGTTCTGGAGAACGATCCAGGCCAGGACACTGCCAGACTGGCCTGCATGAGGTTACCTCAGCACATCATGAGAGGGATGAGAAGCTGAAGGAAGAGCTGATGAGTACCCTGAAGAAGCTGGACAACTTGTTCCCGAGACCTTTACGTGAATCCGTTTGGAAGTTAGGCACTTTTTATGTTGGGCACGCCCATTGCCGCAGTCATGTCCATTCCCACAGTCATGTGTACAACATTGCTGTTGTTGATGGTGGTGGTGATGATGATGATGATGATGATGATGATAATGATGTGTATTGTAAGCCCATGCCTGCTGGGCATACAATGTATGCATGACAATAATAAAGAATTAAAAAAAAATCATTCATTCATGCTTTCAATGTATTGTGTATTGTATTGTTGTACTGTTGTCTTGGACACCAGGGATCTGATAAATAAACAAACGCCCACTGTCTGCATGGGTGCGTTAAGTAAAAAAGAAAAAGAAAAAGGTGGTTTGTGCAACCGGCCCCGCCTGCTCTATTCCATTCTGCCACTAGTACACTAGTATACAGATTCTTCTCACTGTTCTTTTAGTATGCAAACATATCAGCATCACGCTCTGACTTCATGGGTTTTAGCTTAAACTTACCATGTTAAGGAAACATGCTGATCAGTGCTGTCTGTGGTCTAATTCAGCCAGCGCTAGATGTGAACTGAAACGTCATTTGGATATCAGTTCACCTTGTTCGGGTGCATGGTGTGTGGTGTGAAGTGTCCCTGACTTTGGTCCACTTGCATCGGTTATTGATGTCTGGTCTCTCCTGGGAGATCCTGAAGTGTCCTTTCGTCAGATCCCTCCGGAGGTTGCAGCGGCAGGTGGTTTTCACCGACCTCACAACAACATGTCCTGGGATTGGTTCAACTTTGGCCCCGCAATGCTCCTACTCCCACCAATAGGGTACCGCAGGAATGAATGGGAAGTAGCAAATCGCCACCATGCTGTTTCGTAAGGGGAAAAGGATATGGGATTTTAGAATTTGGATTTCAGTTAAATCCATGAAATAGTCTGTGGTTAACAAAAGCTTGTGGGAGTGGAGATTTGTGTTCAGCAGGATAATCTCCACAAACTAGGACCACTTTTATGACTTTTGAAGCGTAAATGCTTTATTTTATTTTATTATTACTGTAAGGTCTGCACCATTGGGAAGATGTAACTTAATTACAGACAATTAAAAAGCATTTTGGTTTGGTAAAAGATTCAACACAAATACAGTTCAAAGTTGCTTTGGCATTGATCGCCACTCCCCCTCCTTTCTTTACATGATAATTCCCGTAGACATTGTATCCATAACCGATGGTTTCAGCCACGTTTCTGACAGAACTATAATGTCGCAGAGATGAATTGTGTCTATTTTATTTATTAAACTGCCTACATTTACTGTCAGTAAATGACATGTTAATCCATTGATGTTTTTGAGATCGTTTGGATTTTCAAGCTGTGTCAGGTCAGGGCCTGGGTTGGGGTGGATGTTACCTGATAGAAGAAGCAGGAGAATCACCTTGACTTTGCTTGCTGGGCCACTTCTCCAGCAGCAGGCTACAAAGCACTAGCGAAATCGAACAAGTTGCTGGAAAAATGGCTTCTCTTCATTGTATATGGATCATATCCTATATGTTTTGCAATCTTCTGGCGATACCTGCAGCGTGGTGCAGCATACTCACTTTCCTCCATTCTGCATAGTAGCTCTGGGAGAGCTGCCCCCCAGCGACGTCATCA
>NC_139629.1:26413131-26775631 GCF_964638095.1 Poromitra crassiceps
ACAGCTAGAAGGTCCTGCGTTTGATTCCCACCTGCGACACTGTGGGCGATGAGGGTGCCCCCCCCCCCCCCCAGGGTGCCCCCCCCCCCCAATGTCCAATGTGCATATGGCCCAGGTGGGCTTTCTCGTCAGGTGGGCCTTTCTGTGTGGAGTTTGCATGTTCTCCCCGTGCTCCCCTGGGGTTCCTCCATACGAAGATTGACACCTGACCAGTGATGACCACGTTTGAAGATGGTCCCCGGGCGCTGGCGGCACACAAGTGAGCTGCCCGCTGCTCCTGGCTGCCCCCTGGAGGAAGGACAAGCCTGGACGGGATTGTCACCGGGCCACCGTCAGCGGGGGCGGGGCGCTCCTTCATGTGACCACAGCTCCGTGACTCCCTGACCTCCAGTCTAGCTTTGTCCACGAGCCACTGAGTCAGTGTGGAAAACTCATTTAGGCCTAATTACATGCTGCTCTCTCTTACTTTCTTTCACTGAAGACGCACTCTCTTTCTTCCTTTCACCCCTTTTTCTTTTCTCCATCGTTCTCTCTCTCTCTCTCTCTCTCTCTGTTTCACTGTGCTTTTCTCCTCGCTCTCTCGTTTCTTCCCTCCTCATATATGCTCCAGTTACCGGCTCGAGGTAGTCCTGCGCTACCAGCCAGCCAGAACCCGTATAGACACACTGGACATCGAACACGCTGGTGCAGTGGACAAGAGGCCACAGGTACACAGGTACAAAGGCTTTGAGCCGGCTCATTGTTGTTCACTCAGGGTCAGCCATAGGTTAGAGCCCAGTCTTGATTAGTAGACATAACTTATACATGATTACCCTTCTGCAGGTCCTATGGCCCCAAAACACACACACACACACACACACACAATGGATGAGGCACAGAGTCAAGACGTCAAGAGGGTTTCTACACACACACGTGCACACACACACATATGCATGCACGCACGCACACACAGACACACAAGTGCATGCATGCACACGTGCGCGCACACACAAGTGCATGCACGCACACACACACACACACGCATACATGCACGCAGACACACACACACGCATACATGCACGCAGACACACACACACGCATGTCTAAGGTTCAGAAGCGAGGGGTCAGGCAGGTGAAATGTAAGGAAGCCTGTGAGGAACCGGACCCGGGACAAAAACAACGTCAGAACAAAAGTCTGATGAATGATAGATGACAGTCTGTGTGTGTGTGTGTGTGTGTGTGTTTGTGTGTGTGGTCAGATGAATGATAGATGACAGTCTGTGTGTGTGTGTGTGTGTGTGTGTGCGTGTGCGTGCGTGCGTGCGTAGATGCTAGTCTGGGGCCGACGAGCAGGTCGAGTGTGTCTCTGATGGCAGACAGACAGAGAGTTAACTGTGTTTTAAAAAACTCCCCTTGCATAATAAAGATCCTTACTACAGTACAATCTTAATGGTGTGTTTATTGCTAGCAATGGTGAAGATGCAAAAACTTAACAGAAATAACACACCAATAAAAATGGCTATATCTAATCAACTCTTCCAGTGAATTGGTTGGTGCTTTTATTTGCGGAGCTTCCCAAGATTTTCCCAAGGTAATGAAGGCCAAAATCGGGGGTGGGAAGTAATTAAGTATAAATACTTTGTTACTGGACTTGAGTGTAGGATTTTCAGGCATCTGTACTTTAATGAGTTGTAGGCCTATTTATTTTTCTGACAACTTTTTACTTTTACTCCCTACATTTTAACACAAATATCTGTTCTTTCTACTCCTTACATTTTCAAAACAGACAAGTTACTTTAGTTTTAATGCAAGACAGACAAAAACAATGTAACGTTGTTTGTCTCTCGTCTCAGCTTTCACGCATTATGTGCACCTTTTTTGTGGAAAAACCATATCACACTAATTATTAATGAAAGTATAGTCATTATACATCTTAAAACATGTTGATGGGGATCTTCTACGTAAGTTTAATAGTGTTCGAATTATATTAATATGACTTGAGTTTCACTTCGCTTTGCACAGAAACAGCCGGTAGAATCAGTACTTCTACTTTGAGTCTATTTTTTTTACACGTGTAAGTACAGTACTTCTACTTACAGTAAGTAAAGAATGTGTGTACTTTTCCCATCTCTGGCAAAAATAAACGGGAAATACAAGCCCTTGCAATATACTAAATTTGCAAGTGTGTGTGTGTTTAAATAAATCTACTATCCATAAACTCAAAAATATTAAAGATGGTGAGCTGGCATTTAATTTCTGCAACATGGAGGCCATTTAACAGACCATAATAATCAAACTCGTAACAGTCTGTTTTTAATGTGACGTGATATTGATCCCTGTAAGGAAATTATCATTTCTGTTGACCCCACCCCTCCTTACACAGGAAGGTCAGAGGGCAAGGACAATTTGGAGGGGGGGGGGGCCTCGATTCCGTGTCGCCCGGCTTTAAAGATGGCCTCTCTAACCGCCTCCATCTCAATGGTTTTCAATGTGGGGTCTGAGAACCACCAGAGGTCCTTGTTGGGGTTTTCAGGGGGTTCCTAGCAAATTAATGAATTATTCAACTTCATTTGTTTCATTTACAATTACTGAATTTAGAAGAATGACTATTTTGATCATCATTGAGACTCGCTGCTTTATTTAATGTGGAATCCATAACGCAGTACAGATGCTAACGCGCCGGTGTGGGCTGGCTGCTGCAGCAATACTACTGACTGTAATTTACCGAGCTGAATTACTCTCATACTTATTGGAAAGCGTTTTGCATTTGCAGCCGGGACGCGGGTCGATATCCGAGCCATAAAGCGGACGCCACAGTCACAGGAGCAATGTCTGTAAACCGCTCAGAAACGTAAAGGTACTGTAAAATGAAATCCATTCTGCCCGCCACAAGAGATCAAAAAATGGCTGCCACCATTACCAGTCTATATTACACTTCCAGAAAGTTTAGGCACACTCAGGATGTGGCATTCGTTTGTTTGGGAAATGCTTACTGCTCAGTGCGCTGATCAGGCTCCGGGGAGCGGAGGAGATCCAAGGCCGAAGCATCACAACAACAACAACAACAGCTTAATGACGCTCTGGTAATGGAGCACAGGCAGGTCATTTAGCAGGAGTACTCACTCTGACAGATACACACATGCACGCGCACGCACACACACATGTATTAACTTGCCTTTGGATGCACAATAATTGATTTCTTGCTGATATTCGATATGCCGATATTTTGGCCGTTTTACGATGCCGATATCCGATGTGTGCGCACATTTCTTTTCCACCTAGAGAACATCAAGTCTCTCCTGTGGAATTAGTTTGACCCCCCCCCCCCCCCCCCTTCCCGTGATAGTTGGACCCACCCATCCTGCTCAGCCAGAAAGGATGATGTAATTACGTAATTAAATAAATCCGGCTCTGTCAGGTCACCCGCACGGGTGCTCTTTACACCTCCTGAAGTTTCAGCCCGATCGCACGTAAAATGGCATAGCTGTGGCTGGACAAAATAATGTCGGACAAAATTCTGCTCACAGACAGAAACTTCTCATTCTTATTAGGCTAGTAGATGCCTATCGTGATGGCCCACTGGCAGATGCAGAAATGAATACAATGCTTTTCAAAATGTACACATTAACTGGACAAAATAAGAAAACTTAGTGTAGTGTAAAACATGTCATATTTCTTTTGATGTAACATTTTCCTTCATTCTTTTTGCATTGAGCATTTGGGCGTAATTAAAGTGTCCATTTATCGGCCTGTTGTATCGGCAGAAATGTTTTTTTCAGGTCAATGCCAATATTTCATGTGCCAATAGAGCTGAACAGTCACGTGACATCTCTTGCCCCGGAAGTGAGTTTCCCATTCATTTTCTCCATAGACGTTTAGAAAAATCCTTATATAACGAGCTTTAAGGCAACCCGTGACCTACTGAATCATGAGTGACCATACATTGATTTTGTGTCTACCTCTGAGATGTTTAACTGTCAGTACATGTGCCGGGGGGAGGGGCATTGATAATAATATAGGCTACTTTCATTCATTGTTTGTCTATTACTGTGTGTGTGTGTGTGTGTGTGTGTGTGTGTGCGTGCGTGCGTGCGTGCGTGCGTGTGTGTGTATGTGTGCGTGCGTGCGTGCGTGAAGGTACGATAAAGACAATAACTGTGAATGTGATTCTTGTGGGGGAATTAAGACGAATTTAAATTGTGATAAGACTGAATTAATCGCATTTACATTGTTTATTCTGAATATGCTGAAATAAAATGTTTGCTCTTCAAAAAAAAAGGTCAGTCAAAGCTGAAGGAATGTGAATGTTAGATCCAGTCAGATCTCTTGACAAAGTGGTACCGCTTAGGATGATGTCTTTGTCTTTATTTAAGATCCCCATTAGCTACAGCAGAGCTGCAGCTATTCTTCCTGGGGTCAAACAACTTGCATAGTTTCAAGACATCAAAAATTTGCATAGTTTCAATCACATACAAAATTGTGTCACAAAATGACACAAAATGTCATCTAAGTCTTTGATGCTCAGAATGAAAACACTTTCACACACAATATTTTACAGATACTGAATGATAAATGACTATAACTATATCGCATATTCAAAAAATTTACTATATTTTGTCATTAAAAAGGGAAGGGGGAGAGAGACAAAACACAAATGTGGAGCTTGTCCCAAATTAGACACATGTATGTGTTAAAACACAAAAAGTGTTGAAGCATCTAAAAGCACATTTCTAAATAAATACATTCACAGATCAATAATCAATCAATAATGTCATAGTAATAACAAAAACACTGTCATGTCAACTCAACTCATAATTTAGACAAATTGCCGGGCATACCTCTCTCAGAGGCCCTCATTAGTGTGCTTTTACCGCCCTCTAGTGGTCATTATGGAGTACTACGTCTACTCTTGCTACTACTATAACTACTGCTTTTACTAATTGCTATTGCTACAACCGAAGGCACTACTAGTACTATTATCACTACTGCTGCTAATACTACTACTACCACTACTTATTTCTTTAAATATTTCATTATTGATTTAAAATAGATGTCACAAGTCCAGCTCACCCAGCAGCACAGCTCTGCAGCTTCACCTGTTGCTGCTCTCACCACAGCACTTATGTATTTTCATGTGATGACGGTGAGTAAAACTTCTCGCACAAAAACTACAACTGAACGGCTTCTCTCCTGTGTGGACTCTCATGTGTGTCTTCAATTTTCCTTTATCACCAAAACATTTAGCACAGTGTGAGCAACTAAATTGTTTCTCACCTGTGTCAGGTTTCTCCCCTGTGTGGAGTCTCATGTGTCTCTGCAGATGTCCCTGGCTGTCAAATATTTTACCAATCTGAGCAACTAAAGAGTTTCTCCCCAATATCAGAATCAGAATAACTTTTATTGCCATAGTATGCAAGTTACATACGAGGAATTTGTCATTTGTCTTAGTGTCTGTATGGAGCATAGCGGTCACATCAATATACAGAGATAAGAAGTAGGAAGATAACTAAAGTCAATCACAAAGTTGCAAGTGCAATCAAATCGAGTAAATATATACAATAGTTCATGAGTGGTGAAGTGTTCTGTGGATAATAAATATGAATTTACGTTGAATTTACATGAGATTTACAGACTGAGTTAAATATACGTTAAATAGGCAGTGGATTTACATGAATTTACAGTCGGAGTTAAATAGAGTTTACATTGAATGTACATGAAATTTACAGGCTAAGTTAAATAGGCATTAAATGTGCAGGGAATTTACATGAATTTACAGTCCCAGTTAAACAGGCATTAAATTAGATATGAGTTACAGTTTTATGGGGGGGGTTCAGTTGAGTTTAGGAGGAGGTAGTGAGTTTGTGTGTGTGTGTGTGTGGGGGGGGGGGGTTGTTGGTGAGGCCCTTGGCGGAAGGGGTTTCTGGGCCTTGTTGGTGAGGCTGATGGCGGTTGGGAAGAAGCTGGTCTTGTGGCGGGTGGTTCTGGTCTTGGCAGACCTAAGTCTCTTGCCGTGGGGGAGTGTCTTAGTTTGTGGCCAGGGTGGGAGGGGTCGGCCATGATCTTGCGAGACCGCTTCAGTGTCCTTGCTGCATGCAGGTCCTGGAGGGATGGCAGGTTGCATCCGATTATCTTCTCAGCGCAGCGGATGATGCGCTGAAGTCTGTTGATGTCTTTGAGAGTGGCAGCAGCATGCCAGACGGTGATGGAGGAGGTGAGGATGGACTCAACAATGGAGGTGTAGAATTGCACCATCGTGGCCTTTGGCACTTTGAATTTCTTCAGCTGCCGCACAAAGTACATCCTCTGCTGTGGCTTCTTGGTGAGAGCTCTGATGTTCAGCTCCCATTTTAGGTCCTGGCTGATGATGGTCCCCAGGAAGCGGAAGGACTCCACAGTGTTGACTGGGGAGTCACCCAGGGTGATGGGGGAAGGTGGGGCTTTGTTCCTCCTGTAATCCACAATCATCTCCATTGTTTTTTGAGCATTTAACACCAGGTTGTTTTGACTGCACCAAGTCACCAGATGGTCAACTTCCTGTCTGTATTCCGCCTCATCTCCGTCTGTGATGAGCCCTATGAGGGTGGTATCGTCTGCGAACTTCAGGAGCTTGACCGACTGGTGACTGGAGGTGCAGCTGTTGGTGTACAGACCGAAGAAGTAGGGAGAGAGGACACCGCCCTGGGCAGCACCGGTGCTGATGGACCGAAAGTCAGTGATGTGCTTACCCAGCCTTACGTGCTGCTTCCTGTCAGTCAGGAAGTCTGTGGTCCATCTGCAGATGGGGTCGGGCACGCCCATCTGGGAGAGTTTCTCCTGTAGCAGGGCTGGGAGGATTGTGTCAAACGCCAAGCTGAAATCTACGAACAGGATCCTGGCATAGGTTCCTGCATTGTCCAGGTGTGTGAGGATGTGGTGGAGGGCCATGTTTATTGCATCGTCTACAGACCTGTTGGCTCTGTAGGCAAACTGTAGGGGGTCCAGGAGTGGGTCTGCGATGGGTCTCCCTCCTGACTGGTCCAGAGTTCCTCCTCCTCTTTAATGTGTGGGGGCTCCTGGTCCTGCTGCTAAGGGGGCACCTGTTCTTTACAGATCAACAGCTGCAGGACATCTGGAGGTAAGATTGAAAGACACAAACACATTAAGGAAAACAAATTATGCACAACCAAGGCCTAAACTACCACCTGCATCCTGACAATACTCAAATATGATCCATAGCACACATGCTATTTCAGTTACAATGGGAGAGAGTTTTGCTAACTTTAAGCCGTTATCAGTTTATGAGGAAACCCATGAACACACCTGGGTTACTGCTGAGTCATCAGGTTTAAACACACCTACTGCTGAGTCATCAGGTTTATTCATTGCCGTCAATGACCACTGTAGAAAAGGCTCCGTAATGGCCCATCTTGATGTCAGACGGTCTAGGCTGTCTCCTGTGTGAGGTCAGACGTGACTTTGTGAAGTCATCGATGATGTCATACCTCCCGGGACGTTGTGATATCACCATTGATGTCATACCTCGAATGTGGGAGGTATAAAAGTGATGTTCTGTTATGTTATGCTGTTGTTCTCTCTCTGCACATCATACACGAGTTCTCTGTCTCTGACTCCCTGTGAGCTATCTATCTGCTAGCTACTCTGTATGTTGCTTCTGCCTGGATATCTCAAATAATCTGCCTGAAAGACATCTCTGTGGTTCTAACCGATCACCCTTCCCGAGCTCTTACCTAAGATCCAGCAAACTTCACACAAACTTCCTAACAACCACTCATACACTTTGAGGTGAGTTCCCGCTATTTACTAAGTGCATGTAAACGCAGAAATCAGATTATTGCCAGTTACCTGATTATTCTCAGTTATCCGTGTATTGTGTGCATGTATACACACTCATATTGGTGTTGCAGTTTTACAAACGAGATTTCAGTAAATCACACTCAACTTGGAGTCAAGCCGATAGAGTCTTATGCTCGCTATCTGTCTAACGATAGATGTATCAGCCAGGACAGAATAGATAGATAGATTGATTGATTAATTGATTAATTGATTGATTGATTGATTGATTGATTGATTGATTGATTGTAGCCTTAGGGGCCGTGTTAGTCTGACTCACTGGAAGCAGGCTGCGGGTATAAGCTCCACCATTGGCGCAGACCATTTCAGAATTGTAATTGTGTAAAGTTCTGCAGTTTTTCAGTGGGGCCCTGGCTTCACTGCAAGCATGAATTAATCAAATCAAATCATATCATTGTCACTTTTTGTGACCAATCAATCAAAAACGGGGAAGAGGCAGTGCTAAAAAAAAGATGTTAAAAGGGCGGGCGGTGTTAATCACAATTTGCAGTGTCTTTTAGTCACAAGTTGTGACATCACAGTGATGTCATAAATCAGTGAATTGTGTCATCAGCAATGTATGAGCAATTGTGATGTCATCAGTGACGTCGCCAGTGATGTAATCAGTGATGTCACTCGAGCAATTGTGATGTCATCAGTGATGTAATAGAGAGACAAAGTGGAATGTCACTTCCTGCTTCAGCACTGTACCAGAGATTTTCATCCGCCATTTATTTTACCATAGACATTTCGTAAAATGCACATAAAATAGTTGTACTTCGTCGAACCTTCGTCGGTTCAGCTAATGCTATAATCGGGAGAGACCATAGAACATTTCACTCGGACCAAAACTTAAAAACACAACATTGAAAAAATATTTTCTTCAAACCCGCATTTTTTTAACGTTTTGGTCCCAGTGAAATGTTATGCGATCTCTCCTGTTTCTAAATATAGCTGAACTGTTTGGTTTGAACCAGTAAAACTATTTTTATACGCATTTTACAAAATGTGTATGGGGAAAATAAATGGCGGATGAAAAAATCTCTGGTACAGTGCTGAAGCAGGAAGTAGGCGGTCACTTTGCCTCTCTATAATATATAAGCCTATAAGATTACACTGACTTTACCCTGATGATTCTGATAGTTTGTTGGCCTGCTTCAACCTCCAGCTTGTCGGTGATCATGAAGACCAATGTCGCCTTCTTCATCCTGGTGCTGTCCAGCCTGCTGATCACTATCCTGCTGGAGAGGACTGGTTGCCTAACGTTTCATAATCAAATCAACATAGTTTCCCCGTCCTGGACTACTGCAGGCTCCTGCTACCAGTGCCATATGCCTGAGGATGTTCTGGAGGAGCGCCTCCTGCTGGAGTCCATTGCTTGGCCTGACGCGCCACTCTTGGCTGCACCCGTTTCCCTGAAGCGAGTCAGCGATGCCACCCACAGCACCTTCACCCTCCTGCCAGCAAGTGGGTTGGGGGTGCAGTGGCGTGTGGGCGATCACCTGGAGGCTCGGATCCTGATGCGGGACGTCCAGGGGCATCCCAAGAGCTTCGGTGGAGACTTCCTAGTCGCCCGTCTGCACGACCGGGTTGTCGACGCGGGCGTGGCCGGGCGAGTGGTGGACCACCTGGACGGCTCCTACACCGCCGTGTTCCCGTTACTGTGGGAGGGACGAGCGCAGGTCGAGGTGATGCTGGAACACCCCAGTGAGGCCGTCACAGTGCTGCGCAGGCTGACCAGGGACCACCCTTACCGGAATTTCTTTCAGAGCATCTTCCGCTCAGGATCTGTCTCTGAAACCACGGTTTGTAACGTCTACCTGCCTTCGACCCAGGAGCCGCTGTGCAACTACACCGACCTGCACACCGGGGAGCCATGGTTCTGCTACAAGCCCAAGAACCTGAACTGCGACGACAGGATCAGCCACTACAGAGGAAGAACCGACAAAATGACTCAATATCTTATGGCCAACGAGGAGAAACTGTTCCAAAGTAAAGTCAACATGAAAGTCTTCATTCGTGCTTCAGGGTCTGACACTGTCACTGTGTTGCCAAAGGAGGAAGCTCATCCAGAGATGCAGAGCAGTGTTTTGAAGCCTGAACCTTCTGGATATTACTACCAGGGCATGTGGCGAGCCCTAGGTGGCATCACAGTTCACCAGTTCAACGACGCTGCTGTCATCAGCGAGTGTTTGAGAGACAAGGTGGTCCACATGTATGGAGACTCCACCATCAGACAGTGGTTTGAACACCTCGACTCTGTGCTGCCAGACCTGAAACAGGTTGACCTGCACACCTTGAAGGACTTCGGACCACGCATGGCCATCGACAGCGCCCGCAACATCACGGTGAAGTGGCGCGTACATGGCCTTCCACTCCAATGGAATAACATCCAGATCAGTGAAGTGCGCTACATCGCCAACGAGCTGGACAGCCTGGTTGGAGGCAGCCACTCTGTTGTGGTCATCAGCATCTGGGCCCACTTCAGCTCTCTCCCCATCCAGGTGTACCACAGACGGCTGCAGGGCATCCGCAGGGCGGTGCGACGGCTGCTGCACAGGGCTCCCGACACGCTGGTGGTCATTCGGACCGCAAATCTAAGGGACTTTTCGTCTATCAATGTGCTGTTCACCAGTGACTGGTATGCACTACAGCATGACAAGGTGCTCCGGGCCATGTTCAAAGGTCTGAATGTCCACCTGGTGGATGCCTGGGACATGGTGCTCGCCCACCACCTGCCCCATAACCTGCACCCACAGCCCGCCATCATCAAGAACATGATAGACGTTATCTTGTCCTACATCTGTCCACGGGGGGGGGGGGGGTCAGTTGAGTTTAGGAGGAGGTAGTGAGTTTGTGTGTGTGTGTGTGTGTGTGTGTGTGTGTGTGTGTGTGTGTGTGGGGGGGGGGGGTTGTTGGTGAGGTCCTTGGTGGAAGGGGTTTCCGGGCCTTTTTGGTGAGGCTGATGGCGGTTGGGAAGAAGCTGGTCTTGTGGCGGGTGGTTCTGGTCTTGGCAGACCTCAGTCTCTTGCCGTGGGGGAGTATCTTAAAGAGTTTGTGGCCAGGGTGGGAGGGGTCGGCCATGATCAGTGTTCTGGCTGCATGCAGGTCCTGGAGGGATGGCAGGTTGCATCCGATTATCTTCTCAGCGCAGGAGATGATGCGCTGAAGTCGGTTAGTGTCTTTGAGAGTGGCAGCAGCATACCAGACGGTGATGGAGGAGGTGAGGATGGACTCAACGATGGAGGAGTAGAATGCCCCATCGTGGCCTTTGGCACTTTGAATTTCTTCAGCTGAAGTACATCCTCTGCTGTGTGACAGAGTTTCTTCTCCTTGTTGTCGTTGTTCTTCTTCCTCTGATATTCAGTTATAGATTTGGATCAAAGAAATCCCTCAGGCTTATCAATGAACAGGCCGAGTTCCAGTTATCTTGTACAGTTGAATAACTTTGTGCACAGAGAGAACAGAGATCTGAGCTGTAGCAGGTTATTCCTCTCTGAAATAGAGAACCAGAAAAAGAATGAGACAAGGAGGGTGTAGCAGGGGAGGGAGACTGTCTTATCCTTCCTTTATTGTCCTTGACTGTCTGCAGTTTATCCCTGTGTCCCTGGTGGTGGCGACACCTGGTGGTGGAGACATAAGGGCTCAGATGAGAAAAAAACATTTTGACGGTCTTCTGCATATCAAGGTCAAACATGGTGTGGGAGTTTGAGTTGTCACATAGAATGAGTCAACACTGTGCTGTAAGTTTAACACTGTGACACGAAACTCACACCTCTGTTAGATTTATTTCTGATGGGATGGCTCCATCTGGGCCCTTCTTGATCTAACTTCTTTCTCTCTCTTTCTAAAAAATAAATAAAATAAATAATCTAAACTAAACTTCACTGTTCCTTCAGAGGTTGTAGTTGTCATAGACTGTGTTGCATAGTTGATTGCTCTATTGCTGACAAAAATGCGTTAATGTAAGTCGCTTTGGATAAAAGCGTCTGCCAAATGACGTAATGTAATGTAATGTAATGGGAGACAATAACACCTCCCTTCATGTGATTTTAGGCAATGTAATTGGGGGGGATATAAGATAGATAATTATGGCGAGAAAGAAATTGCATAACGTGCATCAAAAGGGTAGCCTATGCCAGAGGTTTTCAAAGATGAGCCTCCCCACTCCCCAGGGGGGCTCCAAACATTTTTTCCAGGGAGGCTCAGTGAAGTGGAAAGATATGACATTAGTTATCAAAATAGCCTAAATGTGCGTGATTTGGGTAAAGAGATTCAGGGAATTTGACTTTCCCCCCACTAGAGTGCGCAGCTTCCTCTGCCAAACCATGAGCTTTCCACCTGGTACATACAGTACCTGTTTTGATTAACATGTCTTCCAGTTTGAAACAACATTTTGAATACTACAGTATGACCAACTTTCTACCCTTGATCTGGCAACGTATCTCGGGAGACATACATCTCAAGTTGCTGAATAACACCACAAACAGACACTGTCTTCTTCATCAGTACATTATGACAATAGTCATAATTAGTTTTATGAAGTTACAGTATATTGTTTCTTTATTGAAAATAACTATGATTAATAGCCTACACGTATAATTACTTGCCTGCTGGTCTAGCCTGGTTGAACCCGGCAGCCTTCAACGTGATGTCATAGACTATGCCTGTGACTGATAGTAAGTGGAGGTCACGTGCTCTCAGCATCTCAGCATGTCCGGCACCAATGGCAGCCATTATTATTATGCAGAGGTGGAAAGGATACTGACAAATCCTACTCAAGTACACATGACAATTAACTCAATTAAGTAAAAGTACTAGTCCAGGAAATTACTCAAGTAAGAGTACAAACGTAGCCTATGCTCAGTTTTGTGATTATCTCCTTTGCCAGACGAGCTAGAGCTGCAATATCACAATCATCAGATACATGCATTCTGCTATGGCTATCAGCAGTGTCAAATGAAACAGAGATTTCAGAACTAATCTGACGATGCAGATCATTCAATTTGATCGTCTAATTCAATTGGCCAGTCTGACCAGATTGTGGAAGTGATTCTGGACCTGTTCGCGAGCAGTCCCAATGCTACTGTGATGTTTTCATAGTGCGGTTGTCTAAACAGAAATCTTAATTTACTCATTTACTCAGTGTATATTTAAAAGTACTCAAGTAGAATAATATATTATTAAAAATACTCAAGTAAAAGTATATTATTATAAAAAATACTTAAAAGTACAAATCCTCAAAAAACTACTCAGGCACTTTTACTCGAGTACTTTCCACCTCTGTGATATATCAGATCAGCCTGACTGAACGATGACAGATAACATGAGCCAAGTCATGTGACCTAGATACTAATAACAGGCAAGACTTTTGATAAATGATCATTTGATTGGATGAAAAGTATATACGGTAGTGTAACTCTCTATATGCAGCTACTGAAGTAGGCAGTGGCCGATACGTCTGGCTGCACTGTGGTCATGTCAAATAAAATAAATCAACAGTTTTCCTGAGTGCGGGTCAGTTCATATTTTACATTTCATTTGAAGTTAAACATGAAAATCTACAATGTTTTCATCCAACAAAAGGTACAGTACATAGTATATGCACACACAAATTGTCAATTGAATTAAAACAGTTGTATTGGTGTACACTGTAAGAAGTCATCTGTACAGTACATGTAGCACACATGGGAAGCCTATGAAGAACATCATTCTCATCATCAACATTGTCTGGAGAAGACAGTCATCCTAACAGAAGACAGTAATCCTAACAGCTTGTTTGTCTAATAAAATGTGTTGTGTTGACAGAAAGAAAGACAATATGGTCAAATAAAAGTACTATACAAGCATCACTTGATGTGAAGAAACTTCACTCAAACTTTTTAAGAATTGAGAAAAGCCGGTTGGATTTCGGGAAACAACGTTATCTGGCACGGTTAAAAAAAACAACTGATACAAAGGCTTTGCTGGACCCTGACAATATGCATAATACTGAACATCTAGCAATCATAAAACACTTGATATTTCTGAATAGGGCAATATTTCGGAGTAATTTGTGCAGACTTGAGGCTTACTTGCAATCTGATTTGCCGATCCAAGTCATAAAAAATCATTGAAAACATGTAGGCTACAGTAGTCCCCCCACCCCATGTAGGCTACAGTAGTCCCCCCACCCCATGTAGGCTACAGTAGTCCCCCCCCCCCCAACTTGCCATCTCAGAGCTTCTTGAGACGTGGTGAGCAGTAGCCTATATGGAGCCCCTTTTTTTGTTTGAAAGGTGGTCCCATCCACATTTTGTTGAGGAGAATGCTGCAACAGTGTTTTGCTATGAAACCCCACAAATCTTTTGTGGACTAAAAATGTCCTTCCATCGGCATGGGGCTGAGTAGATAATTTAATTTCTGGGTGACAGCGTACAGTACATAGAGTACAGTCTGTCTTTGACTGACTGACTGCTATTCAGAATGGTCAGAAGGGCAAGAAACTTGGATTTTTTTTCACGTATCAACCACGACACTGCTTTCAATATTTTACCAGCCAAATCTGATTGAATCGAAAGCAATCTCCAAATGTTTCTTTACCGACTGTGGCTGGCAGAGAGATCAAAGAAACTTAGCAGCCACAGTGCCTCCTGGTGGTCATCTCCCACTCTGATTTTCAGAAAGAAGATGGTGAATAAGACGAAACAAAATCGAGGCTTGGCCTCACAATATCTAAAGACACAAAGTGGAATTGTCGAAGTGTTTTGAGCGGTAAATACAAAGTGTTTTGAGTGGTAAATACAGTGAAAATGTGACATCCGATGCTACATACTTCACAAATCATCAAGCCGTGATCGTTTTAAAAAGAGGGCATGGTCTAAAAAAATATTCAATTCTAATAAAAAGGAAGAAAGCTTTGAAGATTTTAAATATATTTATATATAAAAAATACATGAAAATACAAAAACGTAGCTAAAAGAATGTGTACGGAAAATAAAAGTTGTATAGTACAGTATAACCTAGCTTGTCAAATTACTTAAAGCTTAAATACTTGGGAATTGAAACGATTTGGTCTCTGAAATACTGATTTAGGGACCGTCTTGCAGAGCCAAAAGTCTCACCGAGATCAAGTGAATACTCTGTCCGGTCTTCAATGACCCAATTTCAAGGAAGAATAGGAGAAAATCCTTCCAGTGAATATTCCAAAAATATGTTTTGTTTCGTTTGCTTGATTTCCATTGGGCGTTTCAACATTCCTATCTGTACATTTTGAAGCATATATCCTGCTCTACCTCACATCAAAGGCAACTTTCTTGTAGCAAAAACAGGGGAGCACAACGTGGGGAGATGCGCCCTTATATCCGTCCCACAACCTTGCATTGATTCTGCATTGCAGGACCTTCCTATCAATACCATATCAATAATGGAGAAACCGTACATCGGCCATAGCATATATATGGATATATATATATAAAGAAAGAAGAAAGACTTGTACCATGGCTACATTTTTCAGTGAAACATCAGTAAAGGGCGTTTGTCTTTTTGTCTTATAGACAGCAGGGGGCGACATTGAGTTTTCAGGTCCTACACACATCTCACGCCCTAAATACATGATATTGTAAAAGTGTGTGTGTGTGTGTGAGCGAGAGAGAGAGAGCGAGCTAGATCCAGATGTTGGCTGGCTCGCCGCTGACCAAACTTTGAATAAAACTGCAAAAGGAGATGCAGCAAGCAAGTTACATGAACTGTAAAGAAAGAAAAGGAAAAAAAAGTGTTTAAATGTGAATAGGTGATAAGGTGGTTAGGGTTAGGCCCCCTTTAGGAGTGGAGAACGTGTTTGGTTCATCTAACTTCAGCCTAACAACAGTCCAGTCAGTGTTATCAGGGATGTAACCATGACAACACAGGACTCAACAGTATAAAAAGTGGAACCGCCCCCCCCAACCCCACCCCAACAATTTTGATGGGGGAGTTTGGTCACCGAAACCAAGAAACACCAAGAAACTCACATCCGGGCATGAAGTCCACTTTGGTTGAACATCAGTCCAGCGCGGCGGTGCTAATGTTGCTTCTTCGCTAGGAAATTGGTCAAACCTTGTGTAAACAAATAATAATAATAATAATAATAATGAACACTGATTCAAGCTTGTGCTGCGGTAGTCAGGAGGCAAGGTGGGCAAGTGTTTGGGGAGACGGTCCTGTAACGAGCAGGTCACATGCTCCAGCCCGGCGTCGCCCATCGTCTGTCCCATCAGCTCACAACAGCTAAAGTGTAAATGTAGTCCGGTCTGTTACTGACCTCGCTTTAATCGTTGTGCGATCATCATTTTGATATTGCAAGGTGATTTCCTTATTAGGTCATTAGTCCACTATTATTGGAATGTCAGCCCACGTCGATCCACGGCATCGCTGCAACCCGTGAATATCGTTGGTGTCGTCGTCTCGTCCTTCAGGTCAGGAGAGGAGAGGTCAAGCCTGTTTATTTCACTTCATAATGCCAGGTTCAAACTGCTCCTTTAGGAGACGTGTGAACGTTGTCAGTCTGACGTTGCGTCACCGTCGCGCTGCGATCCGGCTTAGGACATGCTGGAGCAGCGGACCGAGGGTGAGCCCATCTGGGTCAGCACCTTGTCCAGCCACTGCAGGGGGCCGTTGAGATGCAGCTCGATCCAACAGGGGGTGCTGGTTACCGTTTGCCGCCTGTTAGGGACAAAAGACAGACACCGTTAGGGTCCGAACAGACTTCCCTTCCTCTAACCCTCTAGTAGTAGCAGCAGTAGTAGCTCTGTGGTAGTAATAGTAGAGCAGCACTCAGCAGTACTTGTACTGGTACTGTACAGTACTGGTACTTTTGAAACAGTTACAAAGTGCTTTATGAATGACTAATCTGCAATCTAACTTTTTCCAGGTCTGATCAGACTCAGAAAAAACAGCTGGCTATGCTGCTGTCCAGCCAGGCTGAGCCCACCTCTGCAGTGCAGACAGTGAACCAGACAAGCCACACAACACAACAGCGAAACCCAGGCCAGGGAAGACAAGCCAAAACACCCCCACAGACACTGTCTCGTCCCCCACAGACACTACTGTCTCGTCCCCCACAGACACTACTGTCTCGTCCCCCACAGACACTACTGTCTCGTCCCCCACAGACACAGACACTACTGTCTCGTCCCCCACAGACACTACTGTCTCGTCCCCCACAGACACTACTGTCTCGTCCCCCACAGACACTACTGTCTCGTCCCCCACAGACACTACTGTCTCGTCCCCCACAGACACTGTCTGTCTCGTCCCCCACAGACACTACTGTCTCGTCCCCCACAGACACTACTGTCTCGTCCCCCACAGACACTACTGTCTCGTCCCCCACAGACACTGTCTGTCTCGTCCCCCACAGACACTACTGTCTCGTCCCCCACAGACACTACTGTCTCGTCCCCCACAGACACTACTGTCTCGTCCCCCACAGACACTACTGTCTCGTCCCCCACAGACACTACTGTCTCGTCCCCCACAGACACTACTGTCTCGTCCCCCACAGACACTACTGTCTCGTCCCCCACAGACACTACTGTCTCGTCCCCCACAGACACTACTGTCTCGTCCCCCACAGACACTGTCTGTCTCGTCCCCCACAGACACTACTGTCTCGTCCCCCACAGACACTACTGTCTCGTCCCCCACAGACACTACTGTCTCGTCCCCCACAGACACTACTGTCTCGTCCCCCACAGACACTACTGTCTCGTCCCCCACAGACACTACTGTCTCGTCCCCCACAGACACTACTGTCTCGTCCCCCACAGACACAGACACTACTGTCTCGTCCCCCACAGACACTACTGTCTCGTCCCCCACAGACACTACTGTCTCGTCCCCCACAGACACTACTGTCTCGTCCCCCACAGACACTACTGTCTCGTCCCCCACAGACACTGTCTGTCTCGTCCCCCACAGACACTACTGTCTCGTCCCCCACAGACACTACTGTCTCGTCCCCCACAGACACTACTGTCTCGTCCCCCACAGACACTGTCTGTCTCGTCCCCCACAGACACTACTGTCTCGTCCCCCACAGACACTACTGTCTCGTCCCCCACAGACACTACTGTCTCGTCCCCCACAGACACTACTGTCTCGTCCCCCACAGACACTACTGTCTCGTCCCCCACAGACACTACTGTCTCGTCCCCCACAGACACTACTGTCTCGTCCCCCACAGACACTACTGTCTCGTCCCCCACAGACACTACTGTCTCGTCCCCCACAGACACTGTCTGTCTCGTCCCCCACAGACACTACTGTCTCGTCCCCCACAGACACTACTGTCTCGTCCCCCACAGACACTACTGTCTCGTCCCCCACAGACACTACTGTCTCGTCCCCCACAGACACTACTGTCTCGTCCCCCACAGACACTACTGTCTCGTCCCCCACAGACACTACTGTCTCGTCCCCCACAGACACTACTGTCTCGTCCCCCACAGACACTACTGTCTCGTCCCCCACAGACACTGTCTGTCTCGTCCCCCACAGACACTACTGTCTCGTCCCCCACAGACACTACTGTCTCGTCCCCCACAGACACTACTGTCTCGTCCCCCACAGACACTACTGTCTCGTCCCCCACAGACACTACTGTCTCGTCCCCCACAGACACTACTGTCTCGTCCCCCACAGACACTACTGTCTCGTCCCCCACAGACACTACTGTCTCGTCCCCCACAGACACTGTCTGTCTCGTCCCCCACAGACACTACTGTCTTGTCCCTGGGAGGGTAGAATGCAAAGCAAGGCCATTGATGGATGGATGGATGGATGGCCAGAGAGCCAGACTGACATGGACAAATAGTGCTCAAAAGGCACGTGACTTTTCCTCACGTCATTTGCTCCGGAAGTAAGTTCTGCATCCATTTTCTCCATAGACATTTAGATCAATCCAAATGTAACGAGTTTTAAGGCTGGAACCAAGCCAACAGGTGATCCAGAGAATCTTGAGTGACCATAAAACATTCGGTGTGAGTGAGAACGAAAAAAATCGAAATGAAAAATACAAAAAAAAAAAATCCCGTTGGTTATTTTTGTTCTCGAAGTTGCCTAGTGCTTAACATAGCCGACAGTGTTATCCAGGGGCCAACTGCAATGAATGCAACACTCAAATAACCTTCAATTCCACTAGAGATGAAATACTCCTACAGCCCTAAACTGGTGGTGTATGGCAGGAAAGTGGTATGATGTGAGGAGGAAGGGAAACACCTGTACTCAGCTCCCCAGCCCTTGACGAAGCTCATCCTGATGGTGCACATCCTCGTGAGCTGGTAGACCGCCTCAAAGCCCTGGTTGACTGACTGGGCCAGCAGCGCTGCAAACTCCTGGTTGTTAAAGATCTTCAGATTGCAGCCTAGGAAAGAGCAGCCAGAAGAACATGTGTGAGCGGAGTGAGGCATAGATAGATAGCATCTTATCTTCAATAACCCCATCTTTCCTTTACACATCTCTACATCAGTTAACACTGCTCATTTGGCTCAGACTGAAATCAAATTGAATTCAAAGTTGCAGGGGTGCGTATGCGTTAAAGAGGTCTTCACAGGTCGAAAATGTGGACCCGGCCCCATACGGGTCTCGGGTCGGGTCCCGGGTCTGAGTAGAACCCGTGAAGACCTCTACAGTAATATGCGCGTGGGAGTCTGACTGTATAAACACCTGGTGGTATCTTGCAGACTGTGGCAGGGTGCCAGCCGTATCGCTGGTTGCAGTTTGGACTCTGGACAAAGATGGCGCTGTCGCTGAGGCACTCGGCGAACACCTCCCCTCCGATGTAATACAGCCGCACGCCACGACCTGAGAGAGAAGAAGAAGAAACCCAGAGAAAGACGGGGAGAAATGTAAAGATAGCATGAGAATAACAGCAGGTTCAAGAGAGAGAGACTTTGCCTTTGTATACTTGCCTGAATCTTTTAAGTTGTGATTATCTTTGGAGAGGTAAGGCACTTTGTGTGTGTGTGTCTGTGTGTGTGTGTGTGTGTGTGTGTGTGTGTGTGTGTCTGTGTGTGTGTCTGTGTGTGTGTCTGTCTGTGTGTGTGTCTGTGTGTGTGTCTGTGTGTGTGTGTGTGTGTGTGTGTGTGTGTGTGTGTGTGTGTGTGTGTGTGTGTCTGTGTGTGTGTCTGTGTACCTATATGTCTCCTTGTCATCTCCACGGTTGCGTTCCTGTTCACGTTGCTGAGCAGGCCGAGACAGAAGCGCTCGGAGTTGGAGGGGTCGGTGAAGCCGTCGACGGTCAGAGACGGCTGTGAGGCGTGGAAGGTCTCTCCCACCCGCTGGTTTAGCTCGTAGTACGCTATGGAGCACCAGAAAGCAGGTTCGCTGTACGTGACGGGCTGCAGGTCTGAAGAGCCACAGGAGGGAGACAAAGTTCATACAATAATGTTTAAAATCCCACCATATTTCCTTAAGACGTGTTCCCCCCACGTTTACCAAATCTAAAATCTCACACGTTCCCCCCCCAGACTTTAAAGTCGAGCTGAACCCAAAAATGACTTTTCTTTTCTTTTAATTCAAATACCTGGGTATGCAGTGCACCTATTTAATAATGTATGCCAAAAAAAAATCTAATTTCTTTAGTTTTTCACACTTTTTCACATCAAAAATTCATTTTTCATTGATAACAGCAATCTACAGTTTGCTGACGTCACCTACTAGTACTATCAAATTTCTACCCCATTTCAACCAATCATATCACGACATGCAGCTGTCAATCAAATCTTCATTTCAGGATAATTTTCTCTTCCAAATGAAGTAGAAAATGGCGCCTAGTGCCTGTCATCTGGCAGAATTCCTATCCCATAAACTACTAACTTGTATGAAACATGAACAAAAAACAAAAACTATAATCTCTAAGAATGCAAAGCATTTAACAGGCTCGTTAAAACGCGCATTCCAGGAATATCGTATTTACAGAAATAGCGTGAATGGCGCGTGCTTGAGAGCGTGGTAGTCAGGGGTCTGCCCTCGGAGATTCCAGGCAGGCGGGCAGCACCCATGCATCGGATTGTCCGCTCGCTCCGCACGAAGCAGCTGGCTGCCTGGTACTCTGCGGATCCCACTCGCGTAGCACGACAACACGCTGGATCCCACTCGATTTGGGGGTGGAACACGCCATGATTGACCAATGCCAAAGCCCGTCAACAGAATTGTCAAATCAAATCATCGACACCGTATATGGTCCGCCTCTCAATTCGTTTTCAGTCTCCGACGCTCGCGCTAGTGCATTCCGTTCGGGTTCACCTCGACTTTAACTTCAGTTGAAAATGACGGTCTTTGTTCAATAGGATGCAAGTCACTCTTTAGCTCTAGATCAGGGGTGGGCAACTCGCGGGCCCCTGGGTCAATTTAAAAAAAAATATATTTTTTTTTACAAGGCAGACGTTTTTGGTTAGGTTAGACCACTAAAATCTGTTTTTATTTTACTGTACAACCCAGAACATGGTGCTAATGGTGTTAACGTTAGCATTTGAGTGAACATTATTGTAACAAACTATATCCAGGATGCACATTACTAATCTGATTAATATCACATATTTGGGTGATGTACCCCATCAAATGTTTTGAAGCTAGAGCAAAGTTTTGGTGTCATCTGAATGTTAGAATTACTAAATTTGAATATGAAAAATATAAATGTTGGTATAATAAAACTTTGATTACCAGTCCTTTTCATCAAATGAGTATAGCTATAAGTGGGAGTGATGGTGTTACAGTAGGCCACTGGTGGAAGTGCACAGTCACAATCTGGCCCTCTGGTAGCGAGGATTTTTTTTTTTTTTTACTTATCATCAAAGTTGCGCATCCCTGCTCTAGATGATGTTGCACAACAACAAATAGCACATGTGAAATGACAGTGGCTTTACAGCCTCATAACATGCACTAGAGGGCAGTCTGTAGACTGCATCCCTCTGCCAACCTTTCTACACTACCAAGTATCCTGCTGTTATGTGGATCCGTTTGGAAGGTAGGGGCCTTTCTGTGTCGCACCCGTTTGGTCAGCGCGGGCATGAAAAGTTACGCAGTTCTAAGTTGGCCCATAACCAACTTTGCTACAAAGTTTCGAGCAAATCCATTGATAACTTTTTGAGATGTCCTGCCGACAAACAGACAGACAAACAAACGGGGGTGAAAACATAAGTAAGTAAAGTACGTAAGTAAGTAAAGAGACATATGCAAAAAAAAAATTACTTTTTATCTTACTTTTTATTTTTTTTATTTTTTATGTATTTCTAAAACCAACTGTTTACACATGCACCCTATGCACTTTACATGTGTATAAACAATGTTGCGTCCTGCACCCTTGCGGCTCAGATCCATGTACGCTGAGGGACACGAGGAACCAAATGCACTATCTCGGTTTGATCACACTGAGCTCCTTTCCTATTTCCCTTCTTGTGTATGTATGTATTTTTGTATTTTGTGACCGAAATGAAATACAATATGTTTACTTGCAACGGTGATGAACTGTAGAAACTGAATTGCCCCCCGGGGATAAATAAAGTTTTCTCAACTCAACTCAACTCAACATATGGGTAGTGTAACATGGTCTTACCCAGGCCGTGACTGACGGGGGACAGGGTGCTGGGTGATAGTTCTGCTGGTGAGCCTGGGAACAAGACACACAATACTGAATCCATTATTTCCAAGGTATAATAGACGCGGTGTAATGTCTGTCTAGTTGTACTCATGTTCAGTGCTAGCTTGTGGTGTAATGTCTGTCTAGTTGTACTCATGTTCAGTGTTAGCTTGTGGTGTAATGTCTGTCTAGTTGTACTCATGTTCAGTGTTAGCTTGTGGTGTAATGTCTGTCTAGTTGTACTCATGTTCAGTGTTAGCTTGTGGTGTAATGTCTGTCTAGTTGTACTCATGTTCAGTGTTAGCTTGTGGTGTAATGTCTGTCTAGTTGTACTCATGTTCAGTGCTAGCTTGTGGTGTAATGTCTGTCTAGTTGTACTCATGTTCAGTGTTAGCTTGTGGTGTAATGTCTGTCTAGTTGTACTCATGTTCAGTGTTAGCTTGTGGTGTAATGTCTGTCTAGTTGTACTCATGTTCAGTGTTAGCTTGTGGTGTAATGTCTGTCTAGTTGTACTCATGTTCAGTGTTAGCTTGTGGTGTAATGTCTGTCTAGTTGTACTCATGTTCAGTGTTAGCTTGTGGTGTAATGTCTGTCTAGTTGTACTCATGTTCAGTGTTAGCTTGTGGTGTAATGTCTGTCTAGTTGTACTCATGTTCAGTGTTAGCTTGTGGTGTAATGTCTGTCTAGTTGTACTCATGTTCAGTGTTAGCTTGTGGTGTAATGTCTGTCTAGTTGTACTCATGTTCAGTGTTAGCTTGTGGTGTAATGTCTGTCTAGTTGTACTCATGTTCAGTGTTAGCTTGTGGTGTAATGTCTGTCTAGTTGTACTCATGTTCAGTGTTAGCTTGTGGTGTAATGTCTGTCTAGTTGTACTCATGTTCAGTGTTAGCTTGTGGTGTAATGTCTGTCTAGTTGTACTCATGTTCAGTGTTAGCTTGTGGTGTAATGTCTGTCTAGTTGTACTCATGTTCAGTGTTAGCTTGTGGTGTAATGTCTGTCTAGTTGTACTCATGTTCAGTGTTAGCTTGTGGTGTAATGTCTGTCTAGTTGTACTCATGTTCAGTGTTAGCTTGTGGTGTAATGTCTGTCTAGTTGTACTCATGTTCAGTGTTAGCTTGTGGTGTAATGTCTGTCTAGTTGTACTCATGTTCAGTGTTAGCTTGTGGTGTAATGTCTGTCTAGTTGTACTCATGTTCAGTGTTAGCTTGTGGTGTAATGTCTGTCTAGTTGTACTCATGTTCAGTGTTAGCTTGTGGTGTAATGTCTGTCTAGTTGTACTCATGTTCAGTGTTAGCTTGTGGTGTAATGTCTGTCTAGTTGTACTCATGTTCAGTGTTAGCTTGTGGTGTAATGTCTGTCTAGTTGTACTCATGTTCAGTGTTAGCTTGTGGTGTAATGTCTGTCTAGTTGTACTCATGTTCAGTGCTAGCTTGTGGTGTAATGTCTGTCTAGTTGTACTCATGTTCAGTGTTAGCTTGTGGTGTAATGTCTGTCTAGTTGTACTCATGTTCAGTGTTAGCTTGTGGTGTAATGTCTGTCTAGTTGTACTCATGTTCAGTGTTAGCTTGTGGTGTAATGTCTGTCTAGTTGTACTCATGTTCAGTGTTAGCTTGTGGTGTAATGTCTGTCTAGTTGTACTCATGTTCAGTGTTAGCTTGTGGTGTAATGTCTGTCTAGTTGTACTCATGTTCAGTGTTAGCTTGTGGTGTAATGTCTGTCTAGTTGTACTCATGTTCAGTGTTAGCTTGTGGTGTAATGTCTGTCTAGTTGTACTCATGTTCAGTGTTAGCTTGTGGTGTAATGTCTGTCTAGTTGTACTCATGTTCAGTGTTAGCTTGTGGTGTAATGTCTGTCTAGTTGTACTCATGTTCAGTGTTAGCTTGTGGTGTAATGTCTGTCTAGTTGTACTCATGTTCAGTGTTAGCTTGTGGTGTAATGTCTGTCTAGTTGTACTCATGTTCAGTGTTAGCTTGTGGTGTAATGTCTGTCTAGTTGTACTCATGTTCAGTGTTAGCTTGTGGTGTAATGTCTGTCTAGTTGTACTCATGTTCAGTGTTAGCTTGTGGTGTAATGTCTGTCTAGTTGTACTCATGTTCAGTGTTAGCTTGTGGTGTAATGTCTGTCTAGTTGTACTCATGTTCAGTGTTAGCTTGTGGTGTAATGTCTGTCTAGTTGTACTCATGTTCAGTGTTAGCTTGTGGTGTAATGTCTGTCTAGTTGTACTCATGTTCAGTGTTAGCTTGTGGTGTAATGTCTGTCTAGTTGTACTCATGTTCAGTGTTAGCTTGTGGTGTAATGTCTGTCTAGTTGTACTCATGTTCAGTGTTAGCTTGTGGTGTAATGTCTGTCTAGTTGTACTCATGTTCAGTGTTAGCTTGTGGTGTAATGTCTGTCTAGTTGTACTCATGTTCAGTGCTAGCTTGTGGTGTAATGTCTGTCTAGTTGTACTCATGTTCAGTGTTAGCTTGTGGTGTAATGTCTGTCTAGTTGTACTCATGTTCAGTGTTAGCTTGTGGTGTAATGTCTGTCTAGTTGTACTCATGTTCAGTGTTAGCTTGTGGTGTAATGTCTGTCTAGTTGTACTCATGTTCAGTGTTAGCTTGTGGTGTAATGTCTGTCTAGTTGTACTCATGTTCAGTGTTAGCTTGTGGTGTAATGTCTGTCTAGTTGTACTCATGTTCAGTGTTAGCTTGTGGTGTAATGTCTGTCTAGTTGTACTCATGTTCAGTGTTAGCTTGTGGTGTAATGTCTGTCTAGTTGTACTCATGTTCAGTGTTAGCTTGTGGTGTAATGTCTGTCTAGTTGTACTCATGTTCAGTGTTAGCTTGTGGTGTAATGTCTGTCTAGTTGTACTCATGTTCAGTGTTAGCTTGTGGTGTAATGTCTGTCTAGTTGTACTCATGTTCAGTGTTAGCTTGTGGTGTAATGTCTGTCTAGTTGTACTCATGTTCAGTGTTAGCTTGTGGTGTAATGTCTGTCTAGTTGTACTCATGTTCAGTGTTAGCTTGTGGTGTAATGTCTGTCTAGTTGTACTCATGTTCAGTGTTAGCTTGTGGTGTAATGTCTGTCTAGTTGTACTCATGTTCAGTGTTAGCTTGTGGTGTAATGTCTGTCTAGTTGTACTCATGTTCAGTGTTAGCTTGTGGTGTAATGTCTGTCTAGTTGTACTCATGTTCAGTGTTAGCTTGTGGTGTAATGTCTGTCTAGTTGTACTCATGTTCAGTGTTAGCTTGTGGTGTAATGTCTGTCTAGTTGTACTCATGTTCAGTGTTAGCTTGTGGTGTAATGTCTGTCTAGTTGTACTCATGTTCAGTGTTAGCTTGTGGTGTAATGTCTGTCTAGTTGTACTCATGTTCAGTGTTAGCTTGTGGTGTAATGTCTGTCTAGTTGTACTCATGTTCAGTGTTAGCTTGTGGTGTAATGTCTGTCTAGTTGTACTCATGTTCAGTGTTAGCTTGTGGTGTAATGTCTGTCTAGTTGTACTCATGTTCAGTGCTAGCTTGTGGATTTCATGTTCACTGTTGGACAAAACCCGCACGTGTGTCTGTGTGTTGATTGTAAGGTCAAAACAACGCTATATCTCCAGCTTAGATCAATTATGACAGAGGCTGTTTCTGTGAACTGTGACCTCTGGTGTCAACACCACCAACATCTGACAAGTCCAGAAATGTGCGGGTCAAACACTGTTCCCAAAACATGTGGAGTGTAAGAAATATTTAGAGAGGACATTCAAACAGCCATCATATCCTGTCATCAAAAAAACAAAAATTATTTAAATTAATGTATTCATTTATCTATTTTTAAACCTTTGTTTACATACTCAAAATACTATCTGTCTGTACTACTAGTACCAACTAGTCTCTCCCACTCATACATACACATACTACTCACTTTACATCACGTACCTGCACTAGACATGACTTGCACTACAATATTCCATTCATATCTACGTTCTTTTTATTTTCCTCTTTAACTTCTGTTTGTAGTTTCTAGTTGGATTCTTTATTGTAATTCTTGATCCGTCTTTGTGAATCATGTGCCCGTGCTTTTCATACTGAGAGGACCCAGCATTTACTCTGTGTAAGCTCTCTGTGTGAAAATAAACACACTTGAACTTAAACTTAATACACACACATTTAAGGCTGTTTAGCGGACATTTTATCCAAAGCACAGTATGAGCGCAAACAATTCTCGCATGCGTGGGAATTGAACCCTCACCCTGGCAGTGTTAGTGCCTTGCTACAGGAGCACAGAAACTATGAGAAACGTAGTCTACCTGATTCCATACTTTGATTCATCTGCTGGTCGCTCGTCTCTCCATCTTCACTGATGTATCCAGGTGGAGGAGTCTCTGTTGAACATGCGCACGCACGCACACACGACACACACACACACAGACCTTGAGAATACATTGTAAATAAAATTCCGATATCGATATATCGGCCCATATTCTTATATTATAATATACCCATTATATGACAATTTTTTTTGCAAGGATCCCTCAAATATCAAACACTGTTACTAACGTATAGATGTCCTTGGGTTTTTCTAACTCTAAAACTATGTCCCTTATGGTGCAACACATTTCAGTTGTTTGGTATGGTAGCTGGGATCTAGCTGGGAGCAGCAATTCTGAGTGGCTGCCACTGTTCCTACACCTACTGTGTTGTTAACCACATGAATATACAAAATACTGAAATAAATAGATGAAATAAACGGATGAAATAAATAGATGAAATAAATAAAGAAATACAGCCAAAGTGGCAGGAGAACTTAAGGATTTACCAGCCACTGTGGAGACCACTAATTGACCCTTTCCTGCTGTGCAGCATACAGACCTGGTATATAGTTATTAGGGGGGTCTATACAGACCTGGTATATAGTTATTAGGGGGGTCTATACATTACAGACCTGGTATATAGTTATTAGGGGGGTCTATACAGACCTGGTATATAGTTATTAGGGGGGTCTATACAGACCTGGTATATAGTTATTAGGGGGGTCTATACATTACAGACCTGGTATATAGTTATTAGGGGGGTCTATACAGACCTGGTATATAGTTATTAGGGGGGTCTATACAGACCTGGTATATAGTTATTAGGGGGGTCTATACAGACCTGGTATATAGTTATTAGGGGGGTCTATACATTACAGACCTGGTATATAGTTATTAGGGGGGTCTATACAGACCTGGTATATAGTTATTAGGGGGGTCTATACAGACCTGGTATATAGTTATTAGGGGGGTCTATACAGACCTGGTATATAGTTATTAGGGGGGTCTATACATTACAGACCTGGTATATAGTTATTAGGGGGGTCTATACATTACAGACCTGGTATATAGTTATTAGGGGGGTCTATACAGACCTGGTATATAGTTATTAGGGGGGTCTATACAGACCTGGTATATAGTTATTAGGGGGGTCTATACAGACCTGGTATATAGTTATTAGGGGGGTCTATACATTACAGACCTGGTATATAGTTATTAGGGGGGTCTATACAGACCTGGTATATAGTTATTAGGGGGGTCTATACATTACAGACCTGGTATATAGTTATTAGGGGGGTCTATACATTACAGACCTGGTATATAGTTATTAGGGGGGTCTATACAGACCTGGTATATAGTTATTAGGGGGGTCTATACAGACCTGGTATATAGTTATTAGGGGGGTCTATACAGACCTGGTATATAGTTATTAGGGGGGTCTATACATTACAGACCTGGTATATAGTTATTAGGGGGGTCTATACAGACCTGGTATATAGTTATTAGGGGGGTCTATACATTACAGACCTGGTATATAGTTATTAGGGGGGTCTATACATTACAGACCTGGTATATAGTTATTAGGGGGGTCTATACAGACCTGGTATATAGTTATTAGGGGGGTCTATACAGACCTGGTATATAGTTATTAGGGGGGTCTATACATTACAGACCTGGTATATAGTTATTAGGGGGGTCTATACAGACCTGGTATATAGTTATTAGGGGGGTCTATACAGACCTGGTATATAGTTATTAGGGGGGTCTATACAGACCTGGTATATAGTTATTAGGGGGGTCTATACATTACAGACCTGGTATATAGTTATTAGGGGGGTCTATACATTACAGACCTGGTATATAGTTATTAGGGGGGTCTATACAGACCTGGTATATAGTTATTAGGGGGGTCTATACAGACCTGGTATATAGTTATTAGGGGGGTCTATACATTACAGACCTGGTATATAGTTATTAGGGGGGTCTATACAGACCTGGTATATAGTTATTAGGGGGGTCTATACAGACCTGGTATATAGTTATTAGGGGGGTCTATACAGACCTGGTATATAGTTATTAGGGGGGTCTATACAGACCTGGTATATAGTTATTAGGGGGGTCTATACAGACCTGGTATATAGTTATTAGGGGGGTCTATACATTACAGACCTGGTATATAGTTATTAGGGGGGTCTATACAGACCTGGTATATAGTTATTAGGGGGGTCTATACAGACCTGGTATATAGTTATTAGGGGGGTCTATACATTACAGACCTGGTATATACCGTAAATTCCGGACTATAAGCCGCGGCTTTTTTCCCGTTTTTTGGCCCCTGCGGCTTATATAACGGTGCGTCTTATCTATGGATTTTTTCAGAAAAAAAAAAAAAAAAAAAAAAAAATCTCTCTTTTTTAGCACTCTTTCTAACTATAAATCCACTTCTGTTTTAATTTCCTCTCTTGCCCTCTTTTCACCACACCGCGGACACTGTGTGCACTGTAAAAATAAACAACGGTGGTGTTGTGTTATGTTGTTTTGTTGAAATTGTGGTAATACGGTAAATGGGAGCTTCCTCAAACAGCCATCCCGACAATCCCCTCTGTGCGTGACCACTTACATATGGTAATTACGGTAAGCAAACGGCCACAAGCCCATCAACTCCCTCCCCCGACTACCAGGAGAAAATCACAAACTTCGGCGAATTCACACAAAGGAAGATCAAGGAATATTCCATCGAACCGGAGCAGATCATAAATATGGATGAAGTGCCTTTGACGTTCGACCTGCCACTCACTCGGACTGTTAACAAGAAGCGCCCTGGAGGATTCTTTCACCAAAAAAAAGCTTTGCTCGTTCTCGACAGCATGAGAACGAGCAGTAGATGATCATGAGGTGGTTTTTCAGACGTGTCGATATAGCAGTTTATCGCAAAAGTGTAATGGAAACACATTTTTCGCATTTGCACGTCATGTGACCCATATTATCCCTTGGAAAAGGAGCGGAAAATAAGTTTGGTAAGTAAGGTTCGATAGCCGTGTCAAAACCTCCGCAGCAAGTGGAAAACTTTGAAGCAACGCTACCTAGCAGAAAGACGAGTGTTGTGCAAAAGCGTAGCCGGGCAAATTAGATAATGTTTAATGGCAGAAATCGGTCCATGGTGACAGCAGGCTGCCTGTGTGCGCGCATTTGGCACAGCGGCGAGATGAGAGGATGAAAAGCACACACTGGTGCGGTGGTGCTGTCTGAAGTGAATACAGTGACTGTGAGTAGGCTAATACATTGCACACGTTTCAGGTGCAATTATAGAACCAAATCAGCCTTTTCCCCCCTCCATCTCTAAATCGGACCAGTTGTAGGCTACTAGGCTACCTTTTTTCCTCTGCCTGTCGCGCTGACTGCATTCACGCAGCCAGCAACATTTTGCGACTCATTTTCTTTTGAATTGATAATCAGGCTCGTTTATATGCATTGTAACTTCATGTTGGGATTTCCATTGACCATTGGTTGGATTTGAGCATGCAGGGGACGGGATATGGGGCAGATCCCCGTGCGTAATCACTGTGGCAGCTGCTGCAACGGGGAATCACTCAAACGCAACTTCAATGGAAACGCCTACAAGTCGCAATTGTACATTGTCGAAGTTGTAGAAATATCGCAATTCTTTTGCGAAAAACTGTAATGGAAACACAGCTATAGATGAAGAGGAGTTCGTTGGTTTTGAGTGACAATGAAGGAGAGAGGAGAGTGGTTGACGAAGCCACCCTGAACCTGTTCGTTTCCGACACTGAAGATGAGGACTTTGGTGGTTTCAGTACGCAGGAAGAAGAGGAAGACGAGCATTAGTGACTTGACTTCTCTGGTTACAGGTTTGCTGCACATATAGCCTATTGTTGTGTGATTTTGTCTGGGGATTAGTGACCTGACTTTTGTTTTGTTTTGTTGAAATGTTAATAAATGGGAGCTTCCCCAAACAGCCATCGCTTTCCCGACATTCCTCTCTGTGCACGAACCCTTTCATATGGTAATTAAACATCAAAACACCCGCGGCTTATAGACCGGTGCGGCTTATAGAAGAAAAAAATAGTCAATTTTGGTCCCGCGGCTTATACACCGGTGCGTCTTATAGTCCGGAATTTACGGTAGTTATTAGGGGGGTCTATACAGACCTGGTATATAGTTATTAGGGGGGTCTATACAGACCTGGTATATAGTTATTAGGGGGGTCTATACAGACCTGGTATATAGTTATTAGGGGGGTCTATACATTACAGACCTGGTATATAGTTATTAGGGGGGTCTATACATTACAGACCTGGTATATAGTTATTAGGGGGGTCTATACAGACCTGGTATATAGTTATTAGGGGGGTCTATACAGACCTGGTATATAGTTATTAGGGGGGTCTATACAGACCTGGTATATAGTTATTAGGGGGGTCTATGCCGGCGGGGAAGTTGGTGTTTTCGGGGATGGAGTGTGTGTAGTCGTCTAGAGGCGGGAGGTCCGTCATGATCTCTGTGTGGCGCGGCACCAACACCGGAGGAAGAACTACGGAGACAAGGTTGCATTGACACATATACGCTTATAGTGATTTCTTAAAACAAATTCAAATTGTACAAAGAAGGGGTATAGCTAAATCACTTCCTCTATTCACTTCCCAGGCAGGTATCAAACTCAAATGGGTTCTCACCAAGATAGCTGTACAAGAACACTGACACACACCACATGCGCAGATTTGCTAGTAGAGGTGGCCTGGTAGACTGGTTCGCTTGTATAAATTATGATATGATAATATGATAATAACCAGTGTTGGGCAAGTTACTTTCAAAATGTAATATACTACATTTTACTAGTTACTTTCATTTAAAGGTAATATGTTACTTTACAATATTACTTTCTGTGTAGAGTAACTTGTTACTTATTACACTACTTTTGCATTACTTTTACCAAAACAACAGCAGCAGCAGAATAACATCGCCGCCCCGGAACATCCCGAAAAATAATTTCAACCACCTTGAAGTCAGTGGAAACAATCCAAAATGCTAAATGTTATTATTTTCCTTTGTTATTGTCATCTGTAGTGGTTATTTGCATAAAAACACACCGTTTGATTAGGAAATGATTGTATCTTTTTTAAATATGTGCATTGATTTAATAAAATGTAACTCAATTTGTAACTTGAGTTACTTGACAAAGTAACTGGTATAATATTACTGAAATCCTAAAAGTAATAAGTTATATTACTGAGTTACCGCTAAAAGTAATATCTTACATGTAATATGTTACTTTTGTAATGAGTTACCCCCCAACACTGATAATAACACACCCGTCAGTTTACTATGATTACTGTGATTAGAGACTTGAGCACAGTCATCAGTGTTAAATATAAAAACTATTTGACACACACACACACACACACACACACACACACACAGGTCAAGAAGCAGTACCGGGCGTCTCCACTCTCTGGTAGTGGTAGGGGTTGATGCACACTTGGTCCTTCTTGAGGTTGAAGGCGTAGTGGCAGGTGTCCACGGCTCTGAGCTCATGGTGGCTGTGCAGGTCCGGCCACCTCCACAGGCGGCAGTAGATGACGTGAGGCAGGCCTTTGCGATGAGACACCTGGAGACGGCCGTCCAGCGACCTGCCGCGGTTTGAGAGGGAAGGTTGAGAGGTCAGACACCTGCTCTCGTGAGAGGGAAGGTCAGAGGTCAGACACCTGCTCTCATGAGAGAGAAGGTGAGAGGTCAGACACCTGCTCTCATGAGAGGGAAGGTGAGAGGTCAGACACCTGCTCTCATGAGAGGGAAGGTGAGAGGTCAGACACCTGCTCTCATGAGAGGGAAGGTCAGAGGTCAGACACCTGCTCTCATGAGAGGGAAGGTGAGAGGTCAGAGGTCAGACACCTGCTCTCATGAGAGGGAGGGTGAGAGGTCAGACACCTGCTCTCATGAGAGGGAAGGTGAGAGGTCAGACACCTGCTCTCATGAGAGGGAGGGTGAGAGGTCAGACACCTGCTCTCATGAGAGGGAAGGTGAGAGGTCAGAGGTCAGACACCTGCTCTCATGAGAGGGAGGGTGAGAGGTCAGACACCTGCTCTCGTGAGAGAGAAGGTCAGAGGTCAGACACCTGCTCTCATGAGAGGGAGGGTGAGAGGTCAGACACCTGCTCTCATGAGAGGGAAGGTGAGAGGTCAGAGGTCAGACACCTGCTCTCATGAGAGGGAAGGTGAGAGGTCAGAGGTCAGACACCTGCTCTCATGAGAGGGAAGGTCAGAGGTCAGACACCTGCTCTCATGAGAGGGAAGGTCAGAGGTCAGACACCTGCTCTCATGAGAGGGAAGGTTGAGAGGTCAGACACCTGCTCTCATGAGAGGGAAGGTGAGAGGTCAGACACCTGCTCTCATGAGAGGGAAGGTCAGAGGTCAGACACCTGCTCTCATGAGAGGGAAGGTCAGAGGTCAGACACCTGCTCTCATGAGAGGGAAGGTGAGAGGTCAGACACCTGCTCTCATGAGAGGGAAGGTGAGAGGTCAGACACCTGCTCTCATGAGAGAGAAGGTGAGAGGTCAGAGGTCAGACACCTGCTCTCATGAGAGGGAAGGTGAGAGGTCAGACACCTGCTCTCATGAGAGAGAAGGTGAGAGGTCAGAGGTCAGACACCTGCTCTCATGAGAGGGAAGGTCAGAGGTCAGACACCTGCTCTCATGAGAGGGAAGGTGAGAGGTCAGACACCTGCTCTCATGAGAGAGAAGGTGAGAGGTCAGACACCTGCTCTCATGAGAGGGAAGGTTGAGAGGTCAGACACCTGCTCTCATGAGAGGGAAGGTCAGAGGTCAGACACCTGCTCTCATGAGAGAGAAGGTGAGAGGTCAGACACCTGCTCTCATGAGAGAGAAGGTGAGAGGTCAGACACCTGCTCTCATGAGAGGGAAGGTTGAGAGGTCAGACACCTGCTCTCATGAGAGGGAAGGTCAGAGGTCAGACACCTGCTCTCATGAGAGGGAAGGTCAGAGGTCAGACACCTGCTCTCATGAGAGGGAAGGTGAGAGGTCAGACACCTGCTCTCATGAGAGGGAAGGTGAGAGGTCAGACACCTGCTCTCATGAGAGAGAAGGTGAGAGGTCAGACACCTGCTCTCATGAGAGAGAAGGTCAGAGGTCAGACACCTGCTCTCATGAGAGGGAGGGTGAGAGTAGGGATGCATCGATTATAAATTTTGATGTACGATTATAGTCTGAGAAAAAACCACGATTATCACGGTTTCACGATTATTGTTATGGACGTATAAAAATCACATGAGCATTCTTTAAATAGAGGTTTTATTGTATTTCCCCCACAATCTTAACAGTTGCTGCCTTCGGATTAAAAAAAGAAGAAAGAAAGGGCAGATGTACTCAGATGTGGCTCTGACCTAATCAAATCTAACTGACATCACTATTGTGAACATAAAACAAACAACATTTCTGATATATGATTGTTTTAGTAAAGTGTATCACAATAGTCAATACAAAAAATATTTTATTATTATTTTATAGAAGCGAAAGTCTAGCTGCTTAGTCTGCAGAAAAAACACAAAAGGCATAGTAACTTATTGGCATCTTACTGGCAACTAAATGGGCCGTCTGAATTTTGCATTGGGGTCAGTTCTATTGAAGTGATGATGGGGCAGGCATGGAAAGCCTCACTATAAGCCATCATGTGTCGTTTCACTTTTTACTGGAAAATGCTCCCTCTAGATTAAAGAAAGGACACTCTGTGGTGTTGACTGGTGTTTGTTATGTAAATGTGCGCATTTGTTTTCGTTGTCTCAGTCAGATCATGACTGCCAAGCAGCTAGCTACGTTAGCTTCACGTTATTAGGCCTACATGTAACGTTAGCGGGTTGCTTTTGGAGTTGACACAAACCCTTGATGTTTCTTTTTGTGTAAAGCATGAGGTTCTCTATGGTTTAGGCCAGCGCTGGGAGCATGAAGTGCTTTAAATGCGGGGATGTTTGGTCACAACGAGCTCGAGGACCGCTGCCTGTTGAACTATGTACGCTAGGCCATGGCCAGCTAGCTAACATTAGCCACAACAGCTAACGTTAACGTCATTGACTGTATGTTAACGGTAAACAAATCCGCTGCCTCCTCCCCATGTTTGGTTTAACGTAACACCAGCTCAGACTTTCCCCTAATCTCAGAAACCTTGCAGGGACATGTATTGCAACATTTATTTTGGTGCTGGCGTCCATGGCTAGGCTACAGACTGGCTACTACTGGGAGACATGGCAGCTGCCTGTGTTTGGTGCCTCCGCTAAATAGTCCGTGCGGAAACGAAGCGAGAGAGACAGGTTCTTCACGGGAGTTTTAAACTGACGAACTGTTGTGAAACAAAACACTCGGTGTAGCGGAGCCTCTGCGGTTATATAACCGTGACGTTTTAAATCGTGGTTAATAGTCAAACCGGTTAACCCCTGCATCCCTAGGTGAGAGGTCAGAGGTCAGACACCTGCTCTCATGAGAGGGAAGGTGAGAGGTCAGAGGTCAGACACCTGCTCTCATGAGAGGGAAGGTGAGAGGTCAGAGGTCAGACACCTGCTCTCATGAGAGGGAAGGTGAGAGGTCAGAGGTCAGACACCTGCTCTCATGAGGGAGGGTGAGAGGTCAGAGGTCAGACACCTGCTCTCGTGAGAGAGAAGGTGAGAGGTCAGACACCTGCTCTCATGAGAGGGAAGGTCAGAGGTCAGACACCTGCTCTCATGAGAGGGAGGGTGAGAGGTCAGACACCTGCTCTCATGAGAGGGAGGGTGAGAGGTCAGAGGTCGGACACCTGCTCTCATGAGAGGGAGGGTGAGAGGTCAGAGGTCAGACACCTGCTCTCATGAGAGGGAAGGTGAGAGGTCAGACACCTGCTCTCATGAGAGGGAAGGTGAGAGGTCAGACACCTGCTCTCATGAGAGGGAAGGTCAGAGGTCAGACACCTGCTCTCATGAGAGAGAAGGTCAGAGGTCAGACACCTGCTCTCATGAGAGGGAAGGTGAGAGGTCAGACACCTGCTCTCATGAGAGAGAAGGTGAGAGGTCAGACACCTGCTCTCATGAGAGGGAAGGTCAGAGGTCAGACACCTGCTCTCATGAGAGGGAAGGTCAGAGGTCAGACACCTGCTCTCATGAGAGGGAAGGTGAGAGGTCAGACACCTGCTCTCATGAGAGGGAAGGTCAGAGGTCAGACACCTGCTCTCATGAGAGGGAAGGTCAGAGGTCAGACACCTGCTCTCATGAGAGGGAAGGTGAGAGGTCAGACACCTGCTCTCATGAGAGGGAAGGTGAGAGGTCAGAGGTCAGACACCTGCTCTCATGAGAGGGAAGGTGAGAGGTCAGACACCTGCTCTCATGAGAGGGAAGGTGAGAGGTCAGAGGTCAGACACCTGCTCTCATGAGAGGGAAGGTCAGAGGTCAGAGGTCAGACACCTGCTCTCATGAGAGGGAAGGTGAGAGGTCAGAGGTCAGACACCTGCTCTCATGAGAGGGAAGGTGAGAGGTCAGAGGTCAGACACCTGCTGTCATGAGAGGGAAGGTGACAGGTCAGAGGTCAGAGACAGGGGGTTTGTATGGGGATTTTGGTTAGATGCCTGAAATAAGGTCTGTGGTTAACAAAAGTTGATGAAACTGAGACCTTTGTGTTCAGCAAGATCTTCACAAATGAACAGCACTTGAGGGGTGAAGCTTTGTTAACCCATTGATACCTGATGCAGCATTTGTGTGTGTATCCCTTTAAGTCTTAAAGGGATACACACACAAATGCTGCATCAGGTATCAACTGGTTAATGTACACACTGAGAAAACACCGTTCCAATACAAGTACTCAATGTTACCACGCAATGAGCACCACTGATACCGGGTGATATAGCTTGGCTATTGCAATTCCTATTACCTGCTAATTGTTCTTATTACATCACTTTACAACATCTTTAATGTAGCCAAATCATTTCCTTATAGGCCTTAATAGTATTATTATTATTATTATTATAGCGGGGTTGTGATGACATGCTGCCATTACATTCCTAATAGTCTCAAAGTCTTCCAGTGATGTTGATAAGCAGAAGTGGTCAGACGGGCCAAAGTGTATTGATAAATGGCTGTGGAAGAGGTTTCATCGTGTCACTCTAGAGCCAGTGGAGAGATATGGATGTGTGCAATATTCAGTCATTCTGTGTGTGTGTGTGTGTGTGTGTGTGTGTGTGTGTGTGTGTGTTTTCACCTGCTGTGGTCAGGGTATCCGTACATGCCCGAAGAGTCCCACTGCTCTATCGTATGGCCTGAGCCTAGACCCCATAGATCTGAGCAATTACTACACACACACGCACACAAAAGACATGCACATACATGCATGCACGCGCACACACACACACACACACACACGCACACACACACAAACGACAAGTACAAAAAGGATACAAATAAAAACAAACAGATGGTAAACATGAGATGTTTCATTCCAAATTAGTAGGATGACATCACAAACATGCTGCTCTCTTATTGGCACGGAGGCAGTCAAGGCCCGCCCTCGTCCTCCTCAATAAGAGAAGCTGGTTGGATGACAGGTGATCATGTGACAGGTCTAAATTGGACAGACAGTGATTCTGGTGCCTTCAGGCAATGCAGGATAGGATGAAAGATGAGTGGATTGAATTATGCACATGGTGGGAAAGATGATGCCAATTCATTTTTTTGTATTCCTTCTGCCAGTTCTAACGTGATCCTCCTGGTAGATCAAAGCTTGAACCAAGTGTGGGAACGGTGTCGAGAAGCTGCTGATCATGAACCCAATCTAGTTCTTTCTTTCTTTTCTTATTTCAAATGACCGGAAAACAAAACGGCAAGTAATTGGTCAACTTTTTTTGCAATTATATTACTTACTTACAGATGGAGTCAACTTTCATTCCTCATAACTTGGGTTTGGATAAAAGCAATTGAGTGATTTAACAGAAAAAGACGCAAATCAAAAGTCTAAATCCATCTTTTGGGTGGCAACCTGTTAATTTGACACTCCAAATTCTTACCAAGGTTATTGCAGACATTTCAAGATGGTTGTGACACTTTCTAATTCAATTTAATTCAATTTAAATTCATTTAATGTTCAATCCACTCGTCACTCATTTGATCCTCATACGATTCCTGAACGCACATAATGTCTCTAAACTACATTATGCAAATAATTGACAATTTGTCACATTACTGGTAAGACACAGGAACTTAAAGGTGTGATATGAAGCAGCTAGTCACCCTGGAAACATACATATAAAACAGTGATTTGTGAATGAAAAAGACCAGCTAGTCACCCTGGAAACATACATATAAAACAGTGATTTGTGAATGAAAAAGACCAACTCAATTCAAATCATGTGTGCCAGGATGTGACAACAGCAAACACCATGATACATGTGTGAAGTGTGTGTATGACCAAAAACACACATCCTCCTGATTCTATGTCCTCCAGAACGTAAGATCTCGCGCCGCCGTGTGTGTGTGTGTGTGTGTGTGTGTGTGTGTGTGTGTGTGTGTGTGTGTGTGTGTGTGTGTGCGTGTGCGTGTAGATGGCAGGAGAGGAAACCAGAAAGAGAAGAAACTCTCCCTCCCAAAAGACAGAACAATTCATCACTTCACATATCAAGCATCTTCTCCATCTTCAAAGGGAAATGATCCAGATATCAACAGCCTGGAATGCTATCTCTCTCCCCCTCCCCCCAACTACCGTCTGTCTACTGTCCAGCGTTACATCTTGGCCTACACCTGGAATACTGATATATATATATATATATATATATATAGATAGATAGAGATATATATAGAGATATATATAGAGATATATATATATATATATATACACACACATATATATATATACATATAGAGATAGATATACAGTATATAGATAGATATAGATATTATAGATAGATAACATTTTAATTAGTCACTGTATAGAAAACAACACACAAAGGTATACCTGTTTTAGATCACAAAAGTCCAAACCATAAACTAACTGCTCTTCACACTGTGAATAAATAGCAGTCCACTAACGTGTTCTGGTCCAGTTGTGTTCACACTTGATGCGTTTCATGCCCGAAACCGTTGCCGAGACTACCTTTTCAAGTGGACCTGGAACGCAGTTCAAACAAACTGGACTTTGGCACCAACCTGAACCAGGCCCGGAGTCCCTATTGGGAAAGCGACCAAAGAACACGAGAGAGGGGAAGCTCATGGAATCTTCACAGACTGTCTCCGCTGTCAGTCAATCCATGGAGGCTTGACTGACAACATCTCACATGGCTCTCAGCTGGGACCTCATGATAAGGTTTCAGCAGGTCAGGTGACTTGGCTAGGTGACCTAATCATGTGACACACGAGAAGTCTATACTGAACGACACTTGACCTGGGCCGGTGCGTACAGTATTAGCAGGTTTGGATGCACAAATCGAAGCCTCCTTCAGCTACCTGAATCCTTCAGAGGACGAACCACAAAGGCCCGAATTCATTTTTACGTTGACTACTTTACTTTAATAATACGCTTTTATGGAGCACTTTTCAAAAACAAAGTCCTCTTCATTCAACAAGAGGACCACACTCAAAACACTCTCCACTCAAAGCTGGCTGGTCCACACTCATACACTCTCCACTCAAAGCTGGGTGGTCCACACACTCAAACACTCTCCACTCAAAGCTGGGTGGTCCACACTCAAACACTCTCCACTCAAAGCTGGCTGGTCCACACTCAAACACTCTCCACTCAAAGCTGGCTGGTCCACACTCAAACACTCTCCACTCAAAGCTGGGTGGTCCACACACTCAAACACTCTCCACTCAAAGCTGGGTGGTCCACACTCAAACACTCTCCACTCAAAGCTGGCTGGTCCACACTCAAACACTCTCCACTCAAAGCTGGGTGGTCCACACTCAAACACTCTCCACTCAAAGCTGGCTAGTCCACACTCAAACACTCTCCACTCAAAGCTGGCTGGTCCACACTCAAACACTCTCCACTCAAAGCTGGCTGGTCCACACTCTAACACTCTCCACTCAAAGCTGGGTAGTCCACACTCAAACACTCTCCACTCAAAGCTGGCTGGTCCACACTCTAACACTCCACTCAAAGCTGGCTGGTCCACACTCAAACACTCTCCACTCAAAGCTGGCTGGTCCACACTCAAACACTCTCCACTCAAAGCTGGCTGGTCCACACTCTAACACTCCACTCAAAGCTGGCTGGTCCACACTCTAACACTCCACTCAAAGCTGGGTGGTCCACACTCAAACACTCTCCACTCAAAGCTGGGTGGTCCACACTCAAACACTCTCCACTCAAAGCTGGCTGGTCCACACTCTAACACTCCACTCAAAGCTGGGTGGTCCACACTCTAACACTCTCCACAAGTCTCATACAAGCATTATCAAGAATACTCAACGGCAGTATGTGGCAACATTGTCAAGGCTCTTCACCCACCCACCACCAGGTGGCAGTATCTAGAACCACCAAAGCTGTCTTTCTCCCCTGAAAACAACGCTGCCTAATCTTCCACTCATTCTTCTTCTTCTTCTTTAAATCATGCTTGGCTAGTCGACACGTGGGCGCTGTGCCCACGCTCGCACTGACAACCACGATTCAGAAGAGTGGCATCGATCATGTGACAGCAGGCATCCGTTTCCTCCTCCAATCAGGTTTCACTTCTGCTGCCCTGGCGACCTATGGCACGGCGGGCATGGGGAAGTGGACCTGATGTTGCACAATGGAAATGTGCAAACCTGCGGGTGCCTGCGCCACACTCGCCTTCTGACTTCCATGTGTAGATCTTCTGTTCTGTGTCGAGGCCGGGCGCTGCACAGATGTATGAAGACTGTGTGTCTTAGTGTGTGTGTGTGTGTGTCTTAGTGTGTGTGTGTGTGTGTGTGTGTGTGCATGTGAGACAGAGTAGATCAAAAGTTTTGGGCACCAATGATTTTAAGATTTTTTTCCTGCATTAGTGTGTCAGTAGACTTGCTCCATTATTTTCTGATATTTAGAAACTTTTCATTTCATTATTATTTTTTAAGTATCTGGACCTGGTTGCACAAAGCACCTTAGGTTAAGATTTCCCTTCGAGTCAGAGTTACGGTGTCCATAAAATAGAATCGGCTGCACAAAACACCCTTAAATCTTCTCCATAAAGGTTAAACATTTTAAGGAAAATATAAGCACAAGATTTAAGGGTGTTTTGTGCAGCCGGTTCTATTTTTTTTTTGGACACCTTAACTCTGACTCTAAGGGAAATCTTAACCTAAGGTCCTTTGTGCAACTGGGCCCTGGTCTTTACTTTTAAGTGGTGCAGCCTCTTGTATAAGTGACGTGTGTGTCCGTCCGTGGAGATGTGGACGAGATGTCAGTAGGCACACGACACACCTGCAGGCAGCCTTGCAGCCTAGGCCCCTCCCCCGGCAGCCTAGGCCCCTCCCCCAGCTCGCCGGTCGACAGAGACACAGGCGTAGAGAGAGAGAGGGAGAGAGAGCGTCTCGTCTCAAAGTGGGTGAAACACGCACGCAGTATATTGCACACGTAGGATACACACGCGCACAGCTTAAGAAACGTATGGAAGTTAATGGAGAATTCAGTTCCTCATCGGCGAGACTTTGGCACGCTATGGAGAGTGCAGCTCACACACACACACACACACACACACACACACACACACACACACACACACACACACACACACACACACACACACACACACACACACACACACACACACACACACACAATTCAAGGACCCAACATGGCAGAGTTTGAAACATGGATCAAGGTTATTTACTGTTAACACTGGGATTGGTTATCATGAGAACTAGCAGGCTTTCCTGAAGCTCACAGACAACTATTAAAGAGAGAGGCTTGAAGGTGTTAAACACTTCTCAACTGTGCCGTTTTAAACCTATTAACGTAAAAAAAATAAAAAAAAAATAAAAAGAACTAGTATTTCTATTCTTGCACAAAATATATAAATTCAGGCACTTTCAACGACCCATGTCTATTTATGTCGGTTTTCAAAATCTTTCAATGCCTTGATTTGTCTCCTTCTTAAATTCACAAACTCTCAACGATTTCAAGCACCCGTGGGAACCCGTGGGACTGAGTGTGTAAGAGAGAGAGACAAAGCGTGTGTGTGTGCGTGCGTGCGTGTGCGTGCGTGCGTGCGTGCGTGCGTGCGTGCGTGCGTGCGTGCGTGCGTGCGAGCGTGCGCGCGTGCGTGCGTTGTGTTGACCCCCTCACCTGGGGATGGTGACACACTTGGTGTTGGTGTTCTGCGTGCTGATGGCTTTCTCCAGCTCGTCCAGCTGGCCCGTCTTCTTCAGCTTCTTCACCAGGCTCTTCACAGCCTTCTCACACCACTTGTCCTCCTGGCCTCCTCCGTTCTGCTCCCCTCCTCCTCCTCCTCCTCCTCCCGCAGTCTTCTTCCATCCCAGCAGGCGCTTCACCACCGGGGGAGTGAAGGGGAGAATGGAGGACATGGTGTGCGTCTGTGTGTGCGGAGTTCTGCTGCCCCTCTCAATCTGACTTTAGGAGTAAGACAGAGAGGGCGTGGGGGAGTAGAGGAGAGAGGTGGCACTAGTGACTCTTGAAGACGAAGGTATATTATTCACGTGAATGGGGGGAGTGAGTCAGAGTGGGCCTTTCTGCAGGCCTGCTGGATGTTCTCACAGGATCATGGACATATCGGTGACGGCGAGGAGGTTGCTGCTGACTCAGGATGAGGAGGACATGGATATCGAGGAGGAAGTGGAGAAATCCAAATGCAAAGTAGGAGTAGAGGGAGCGACGCAGCGGGCATCCAAAGCAACCTATTGGGATAGAGAGAGAAAAGACATCACACACACACACACACACACACACACACACACACACACACACACACACACACACACACACACACACACACACACACACACACACACACACACACACACACACACACACACACACACACACACACACACACACACACACACACACACACACACACACACACACACACACACACACACACACACACACACACACACACACACACACACACCAGCCAAAACAGTGAGGTAAATACAAAGCTAGAATCTGTGATTGACAGCACTGGAAAACAGACAGAATGATTGATAGATAATTAAAATAATAGATTTCTGTTCTTGGGCTGTTTTGAAGCGTCAACGTTGACAGAGAAAACAACAACAACAACAACAGTAGGAATGTCTCCTATTTGCTAAATAAAACGGACGGTGACAAATCACAAATCCATCCTTCCAGAAAAAGTTCAATTTTACAAAATGGATAAACAGTGTGCCGGATTTACTGTTCTTCTTCTTAACCATCGCCAATTCTATTTGGGAAGCATTTGAATCATACACAGAGACAGACAAGACACACACACACACACACACGCACGCACGCACGCACGCACACACACAAACGCACACACACACACACACACACACCTCTCTTCAGGAAGGAAATAAGAAATAATCACATTAAATTATTCAATCAAGTTTGAAAAATGTATCCATTTCCTCGGATCCGGTCTTCTCCAAATGGAAAAGCTTTGTCATAAGCAGCTTTGCAACCCATCTTGAATCCCGGGCCCACAGTTAAAGAAACACACATGCTATTACACAACAATATCATATAACCAAATGAGTGTGGCAGCATATTGATGAGTGAGGACGAAGAATAGAAGATAGCCTACGACGGCTCTGTCCCGACACGTTTCTAACTGGCCGTGTGATCTGCGCTGCGAGGGCGGAGGAGGGGATCAGTACTGTGAAAGTCCAAGCTCTTTCTAAGAAGTCACTCTGCCGGCTTAACCCTCGCACTCGTAACTTACTAATAGTCCTGGAGGCCGATTGGCGTTTAAAACGAGCCAGACCGTTGGCCAAGAGAATTAACTGGAGAGTCTTAGCTGCCGTGGCTTAAATATAGTGTGTTTTGTTCAGGCATGCTGCTGACCACGTCGTGCAGCACATAAACAACACCGGTCAGGAAGGAACGACGGGGGAAGTGTTGAGTGACAGGTCTTGTCCTATATCACCTTATGTAGCCCCGCCCACTTGACCCCGTTGTGTTATGACTTCCTGTTCAAAACAGCGTCTGTTTTACCTGCTCACTAGTACTGTGCTGTCACAGGAAGTGTTCTGTTTTACCTGCTCACTAGCACTGTACTGTCACAGGAAGTGTTCTGTTTTACCTGCTCACTAGTACTGTACTGTCACAGGAGGTGTTCTGTTTGACCTGCTCACTAGTACTGTACTGTCACAGGAAGTGTTCTGTTTTACCTGCTCACTAGTACTGTACTGTCACAGGAAGTGTTCTGTTTTACCTGCTCACTAGTACTGTACTGTCACAGGAAGTGTTCTGTTTTACCTGCTCACTAGTACTGTACTGTCACAGGAGGTGTTCTGTTTGACCTGCTCACTAGCACTGTACTGTCACAGGAAGTGTCAACACAACAGGAAGCAACTGGCTGAGCCCTGTGTTGGAACACAAGGTGAATAGTGGTTTCCTAAGTGGGGTCGTCAGAGGCCCCCTTGGGGGTCTTCGAAAGGTCCCTAGGGGTCCTCAGCAAAAATAAGAGATCATTTGATTTGACCATTATTGTTATTTTATTTACTGTAAGCTGGATAAAATATGTAAGAATGCTGGCTTTGGTCACATCTTCAGTCTCTTGGCTGTTATCTCTCCAACTTATAAAGTCAACTCAAATGTTCTTGATGACTGTCCCCAGCTACAAAATCCTATCAAGGGGGCTTTGTGAGTTAAGCGAGAAACGTCCTTCAATGTAGCCTCGAGTTTAGGATGTTGTCAGCAGAGTGAGGAGCGGAAGTCGCCGCCACGACAGTCTTGTGGCATCGATAAACACGTTATTTTAGAGCCACAATATATCAACAACTAGCCAACAGATATCAAAGCTGGTTTAAGCTTTATGGAAAGAGCATGACTCGAACATGAACCTTATATTATCAAACTGGTCGTTCAGTGGCGTTTTATTGCCACACAACTAAACTAACGTTAGCTCACAGCTAGCTATGTTCCAGCCTAGTGTGGGTGGTGCATGCATTTACATAGGGGGGACACGCATGGGGGTGGATTTGCGCGTAACATCCCGTCGTTGCTGATTCCTCAGCTGCGTTGAGTCACATTTTTGGGGAGCTTCAGGCTCATGATATATATATATATATATATATATCATAATAAATAAAAATTATATATTATATATATTATATATCAGGACATGATATTCCATCATAACAATTGACATTCAGCGATGCTCGTCAGGCGATCATAAATGGCTGTACTATAAACTGCTCTTTAACACAGGTCTTGTCCTCTGACGTAACATTACTGTTTTCCAAAGTGGAGTCTGGGCCCCACGCCTTTATTGTCTAAGCAAAAATCAAAGATGATTTGATTTGACTGTTAGGCTTACAGTATCTTATTTACTGAAAGCTAGAAGAATAATGAAAGTGTATAAGAATGACTATTTTGGTGACATTTTCACAAATAGTCTCCTCTGTTACCTCCCAGACTAGTATAATAAACAAACTCATCCGAAATCTGAACAAGTGGGCGGGGCCTAATGCTTACCTTTACCTGTACAGGTGTTTGACACGAAAAACGGTGCATGGGAGCTCTTGCTGCTGTGTGGAACAAAAAGCACAGGGACAAAAAGTGCTGTTAATGCACATTTGCTTGTGACACGAAATGCTAGAAATGTCTAGCTACAGGCTGGTTTGGTTGGTTCTGTAAAGTCGTTATGTGAAAGCGTGTGTGTGTGGTAGGTTACTGCTCTGTATGCGATTTCGTACCACGGCTAAAAACGTTACTTCTCCCACACAAACAACACACACTAGCCCTTTTAGGACGTGGTATTCATACCACTAGCGTCCTGCTAAGGGCTAGGTGCTAGGCTAACGTTACTGTAGCCTACTACCAGCGGCTATTTAGGAAGGACTACACGAGCCGATCAGCCAGTGACTTTGACAAGCCGATAGATCGAGCCTGCTGGCTGTCAGTAAACTAGCCTATTTACATACCGCAGTGAAATGTTCAGGTTTCTTTTGTCCCTTATTTGACTGATAGTTCAACCGCCCCGGAAAAAAAACACACAGAACCCGCTAGCAAGCTTGCTGCTACGTTGTGTCACACATAAATAAACAGGTCTGTTGCGTTATATCCTGTCGCTTACAAATCAAACAACATCTCAATGTTTTACAAACACTTAACGTTACCCAGAGCGGGGATGGTACGTGGAGGAAGGCCAAACCGTTAGTCGGGCACCTGTCGGGGAAGAAGTCTGATTGTGCGTTAAATCCACCCAGAGAGACTTTAAACTGTGTTTTCCCCTCCAAGTAGCCTACACCGGGATGATGATGATGATGATGATGATGGCCAAAGAACTTACATTAATAGAACTGAATGCTAACAGGTTGTTCCATTGCAACATGGGGGAGCACGACATTTCTTTGCAACACGGGTGCCGTCCTACTCAGAGCCATTGCCTTAGGATTGGCCGTCATGGTTCTGTGCTGTTCTCCCATTGGCACAAGGGCGTTTTCAGGCCAAAATGGCGCCAGCGCAAAAAATTGGGGTCTTCGCTTCTTGCCTTCTATTTTCTTTGTGATGGCAAAGCTCAACCGAACCTACTGGCGCGCGCACAGAAGATGATACGCATGGTGTCCCGCCTCCTCTTCCTTCCTATTGACTCATGAATCAGAACACCCTCCTCCTCTGTCTTCCTACTGGCTGATGAATCCGTGCAACCTCAGAGGGCAAGCCGCATGTTCTATTGGCTGGAGGCCGAATCAGTCAAAGCCAAGGTTATAGGCGATGTTTATGGACATCATTGATTGTCCTTTTCTAAATTGCATAATCGAATGTCAGTCAAGCAGTCAATACTAGGATAGAATAGAATAGAATAGAATAGAATAGAATAGAATAGCCAAACAGTCTGTGTGGCATAGACAATAACATTACAAAGTGGTTACACACACACACACACACACACACACACACACACACACACACACACACACACACACACACACACACACACACACACAATGCAGAGCATTATAACTTGTTATTATATCTGTCCGTGGTGCAAAATGACTTTCAAGTCCCTGTTTCTGGAGAAATACAGAGAAAAGTGTTGCATGGAGAGTTTGGAAAACAGGGGACGGACACCTGAAACTGGTAGGCCAGGCAAAGAGAGCATATTATTATTATTATTATTATTATTATTATTATTATTATTATTATTATTATTGGTATTTATTATTTATTATTATTATTATTATTATTATTATTATTATTATTATTATTATTATTATTATTATTATTATTATTATTACTTTAAATTTACTCACGTTACTGTAGAATTGAGTAGCTTTAGTGCAGCCTATCGGTGTGGGCCTATCCTTGTGGATTTCAAACCATCATCACTTACGTCCCTCTATATTTACAAATTTAGACAAGCATTAAGCTATATGCTATTTCACCCTATAATTCTATCCTATAGTAAAGTGGCCTTTACTGTATTTTCCTGGTATTTCTTCCTTTGTTTTCCCATTGTATTAACATTCAATATCACTATGTGGATGTTGTTTTTCTGTGATATGTGAAGCCCATAAAATCATCTTGAAAAGTATTCTGTTTTACTGTAAGGCTATAACTAGTGCCAACTGGAACCGCTATTGAGATATAATTGAGAAGAAAAGGTGGGGTCAACCTTTCCTGTCCTACTAATGTCCAACATGCAAATATGCAGAATATACAGACCATGCACCTGCAGCACTAGCCTCACAGCTGATACTCCTCTTTTGTTTCTCTCTTTCGGAGTCTCAGACAACGCCCCGCAAATTCCACTGCAGGCTCCATTTTAAAAGGCCCTATGTTTTCATGCATATAGCAATCATAATAGAACAGTATTTGTCTTAAAACCAAGGTTGTTGCCCTTCAAAACGGGCTATTCGTTTTCTAGAATGTTGCAATACAGAAGGATTTTTGTCATGTCCGTGCCTTCACATTGAAAACGGTCGTTGTTGTTCTTCCGCTTTCCAAACAGCGCCATCTCTGCCATGGCTATGGGTGGAAACCCGCAATTACACACATGTGGAAGATCAGAAATGACAGGCTCTGGCATGACAAAAGCGGCTCGGTACTGAAAACCACGCAATATTTAAGAACCCGAATAGCCCGTTGGGCCTTGAACCATTGGGTTTAAGGCAAGCTGTTTTATTCTGATTGTTACATGTATGAAAAAGTAGGAGCCTTTTCAAATGGAGCCCAGCCCACAGTGGAATTCACAGGGGGGTTGTCTGAGACTCTGAAAGAGAGAAACTAACGAGTATCAGTTCTGTGGCTCCAGCACCCGCATGCAAATCTGTCACCAACGTGTCACCGAGGAATGAATGATGAAGTTGCAGCCCCATCTGAAGGCTGTGTGTGGTGTGGGTATATTTGATCATAACGCAGCCACATCTGAAGTGTGTGGCTATGATCATAAAGCAGACAGTCTGTGTGTGCGTATATATTATCATAAAGCAGACAGTCTGTGTGTGCGTATATATTATCATAAAGCAGCCTCATGGACCAGGAGTGTTTTCATCATCATCATGGGAGCAGCAGAGAGGCGCGCATGTTCAGTGTGCGCTCGTCAGTCGACCTCGCCTGTCAACCTGTTGCTCTGCTGCGGAGGTGACTGTGTTATGAACGCACCTGTTTGGATCTTGAGGCAGGTGTTCTCCTCATCATTCATCCATGGACTTGATTGACGTAGCCTACAACAGACTGGTCACGTTATAAGGAGGTAGATGGATGAAAAAAACAACAACAGCACAAATTGGACACCATAGGTCATTGTATCTTCTTTCTCAGTCGGTTCACTCACTTGTAAGTACTTTTCATCATTCATTCAGTCAGTCAGTCAGTCAGTCAGTCATTCATGAACTAATTAGCGAGGGTTATGCCAACAAGTTGCAACAATGATTGTTAGCAATTCTGTAGACTTTACAACAATGTCTTATAGGTCTGAGATATGCCAGTTACTCCTGTAAACAGGTGACATTTCAGACCGTTTTGCATGAAAGGGTATAGGCCGAATAGATCATGCAGGATTTTCACAGTACAACAGTCAACAAAACACATAAAAGTACCTCAAAGCAAGAGATACTGGTGTGACCGACCGACTGACTGACTGACTGACTGACTGACTGACTGACTGACCGTGATAATTTCTCTTGCTGTTAGCGTGTGTTTACTCAACTTTTAAGAGGCAATAAGTTCTAACGGACAGAGGGAGTTTGTCCAGTGTATTACATGTGCATGTTCCACAGTGTGTCTACAGGGGCTGAACCTGCCTACCTGCAGGTGGGTATGATGCTCTGAGTCTGTGCCTACAGGGGCTGAAGGCCTACCTGCAGGTGGCTCTGATGATGCTCTGAGTCTGTGGATGAGAAGCAGATAACAAGTCCCCATGGGGCGTCGCCACGGAGACGCTCCTGAGCCATCACTGTGGTTGATTGCATTAGCTATAGAGTTTGTTCAGCCACACCCATGTGACTGCAATACTCTGAATGAGGGAGGAGGCGAAATCACATTTTATGCCTCAAAATGATCAGAATTTAGTGAGGGAGGAAGCTAAATCACAGGTTCTGTCTTTTTTTATTTGTTTTTTTTATTAGACAAAGAAACACTACAGTCGTGGCAGAATAAAATGTCGGAACGTGCGTTTTGGGAATCCATGAAATGTAGGTAGCCTACAATATGAACATTTCTGAAACAAAATACGTTGCTTTTCACGTTTCTCGAATGGGAATATTGACGTTATACACATCCTACATGGGGGTAGGATTGCTGTAGCATCCCCGTCTCACAAGCGAGATGGTGCATGCTCGACTTCCAAGCGAGGCATGTCATGTTTTTGATTTTGGTTTTAACCCCAACCCCAACCTTAACCAAGTTGCTTCAGTTGCATAAACCAAGTTGATTTGTTGCCTAATCCTAACCAAGTTCTTTCACTTGCAAATCATCTAAATCATATTTGTGTGTGTGTGTGTGTGTGTGTGTGTGTGTGTGTGTGTGTGTGTGTGTGTGTGTGTGCGCGTGTGCGCGTGCGCGTGCGCGTGCACGTGTGCAGGTGTGTGTCTAACAGGAGGTGATGGCGCGCTGCAGATGCAACGGAAGAGTGCTGTGCATGTGCCTACTGCCCTGCATGATGACCGGCCACCTTCTGATCTACATCATGGTGTCCATATTCGTCACTATCTCCTACACTCCTCCTCAAATAACCATCCACTTTGTGGCCCCGGGTGCTTCTGCCAACTCGACGGCCTCGGCCTCGCACCCGTTGGCCCCGTTCTGGAACCTGCGGCTGGAGGAGCGCGCGCTGTGGAACCGACTGCAGCACGTCTGGGACCGCCGGCATAATCCCATACTGCGAGGGGACACGAGCGGGGCGGCGAGGAAGGCCCACGCCAGGCCGTCGTCGTCTTCCTCGCTGGAGGACGAGTGCCTGTCGGACTGCGTGTCGTACAAGTGCTTCGTCCCTCGCGTGGACGACTTTGACGGCTTGCCAGAGCAGATGAGGGCGTTCATTGGGTCGATGCACTGCAGGGACTATCCCCTTCTCATCCATCAGCCGGCTATCTGTGCGGGGAACAAAAGCGCTGGTCCGAACACCCCCATGCTCCTGATGGCCGTCAAATCCCAGGTGGGGAACTTTGAAAACAGGCAGGCCATCCGCGAGACGTGGGGGCGAAGTGGTCTGGTGAAGGGCGCGCCGAATAGGAAAGGCGGAGAGGTGCGCACAGTCTTCCTGCTCGGGAGGCAAGACTCGAGCACAGGTCCTCACCCGGACCTCGGAAACCTGCTGGAGCTGGAGAGCCGGAAGTACGGGGACATCCTCCAGTGGGACTTCAGAGACACCTTCTTTAACCTGACCCTAAAGGACTTGTTGTTCTGGCGTTGGCTCCGGCAACACTGCCCCACCGCCGTCTTTGTCTTCAAGGGCGACGACGACGTCTTCGTTCGAACGGGCGCCCTTCTGGACTACCTGCACAAGCAGTGGGAGGAGCACAACGTGTGGCGAGATGATAGAAATGAAACCGACGCGACGATGGATTTGTTTGTGGGCGATGTCATCACGAACGCAAAGCCAAACCGGCAGCCAGCCACCAAATACTACATCCCAGAGGGTTTCTACAAAGGTGTGTACCCGGCGTACGCCGGCGGAGGAGGGGTGGTGTACTCCGCCTCGCTGGCGTCACGTCTGCGAGAGGTGTCCGAGAGGGTGCGGCTTTTCCCGATCGACGACGTGTACCTGGGCATGTGCCTGCACAGGCTCGGCCTCTCCCCGAGCCACCATCCTGGTTTTTTAACCTTTGACCTCCCGGAGGCAGACAGGGACAAGCCGTGCGCGTACAGATCTGTGCTGCTCGTGCACAAACGCACTCCCAAGGAGATGCTGACTCTGTGGAAGCAGCTCCAGGCGCCTCCCGCCCAGTGCTGAGGCTCATTTGTCAGTCAAAATAGGCTCCACTCAGTCCAGAAGGAGCGCTGCACACACTCGTAAGAAAAGATACAACGTTGTATCTTTCATTATTGGGGCTGCACATTCTTGTAAATGAGGCAGTCCCTTTGAAGGTTGCATCCATTGTCACTTCTTTCTCGAAAAGTTTGCCTTTACTGAAAGGGCAACTGATATAGGACGAATCAGCTGATATAGGACGAATCAGCTTGCCACCCAGAAATGCGGAACCCCCGCGGCAGTTATTCGTATGAGTTGTGCCAAACAAACGTTAATATCTCAGAAACTATACATCACATCGCTTATTTTGACATTCTGAGTGAGAGCAGAAGTAGCTCAAGAGTTTGATGTATAATATATGCATGTCGTGTTAAAGTTGTGTGAACTGTCGCCGTTTTTAAAATGTAAACAGAGTCAGCCGGCTATAGAGTCAGACACTCAAGCCTCCCAAAGCTCACGCTCCATAGGGTCCCATTGCCCTTGCCACCCAGTGACGCGGTTTGTTTACCAAAATGCTGCTTGGCTGATCCCTTGTATACCTTATCTTATGGTACTTTGTATGTAGTATAGGCGATTATAGACCTTCCAAACAGGGGTTGCACCACCCAGAAGTCAATATTACTCCGGTAGGGGGGTTTCTGGATAAAGAAATTTTGTACATTTTAAAATAAAATGCATGAATCTGGGGCACTCTGAGAGCAAAATGAAGAGGCGAGTAGATATGAAGAACTACACACATCACATGAATATCCTCTTCACTATGCTGTGGCTTTAGTGATGAAAAAATAATTGTCTCCTTATATAGCCTATTCTATCTGCATGATAGTGTTTCCCAACCACTGAACCGTGGCCCACTGGTGGGCCTCAGAGCGCCATCTAGTGGGCTCCTAAAGCAGGTGTTTGCAGTCAACTACTTGAAATGAATATGTGGCAGTCAAAATCTATTTGTGGTGCTCAAAATCTATTGTGGTGTACCTCCACAAATAGATAACTGTAGGCCTATTATATATATTATATCTATTATATAGGAGACACTGAATGCTATAGTAGGATATGACAACACATTCTGCAACAACATATCACATATGTTGAATGACACCTACTGTAGATGCACCTTTACCCAAGCTGCAGTCAGGTGATGTTGTACTGGTCAGCTTCCAGGTATGAATGTGTGTGTGAATGTGAACAGGGCACTCCTGAAAAAGAGAGCATTGCTCTCAGTGAGACTCCCCCTGTATAAATAAAAGGTAAAAAAAAAAAAAAAAAAATCATCTGGCCACTAGGGGTTGCACTTGCAGCCAGTGCACCAACGTATAATCGCCCATGGTACTACTACCAAAGAGCATGGAAGGAAAGAGACGAAACTCCGGCCATTTTTGGAAACAGAATGCGCCTCGCAGTGGTCAGCTGCGGTAGCGCGGGCCCCTATAATCAGCCTCTCTAAACAGTAACTCAACGGGAGAACACTCTAAATTTCGTGGATTCACATATTTTCTGGGCGTACTGTAAATCTTGATTGAAGTGGTGTAGTGCAGGGATGTAAAACAACAACCATATTGTGGAAACTAAGCAAATTTTTTCTTTTTTTTCTTTTAGTTTTTTCAAGATAAATAGTAAATGCAAAGGACCCGAGGTTAAAACCACGGCAACACACTTCTGACGGAGTGGACGACAGCCGCATTAGCTATTTATCTTGAAAAAACTAAACAAAGAAAACGAAACATTTTGCTTAGTTTCCACAATATGGTTGTTGTTTTACATCCCTGCACTACACCACTTCAGTCAAGATTTGCAGTACGCCCAGAAAAGATGTGAATCCACGAAATTTAGAGTGTTCTCCCGTTGAGTTACTGTTTAGAGAGGCTGATTATAGGGGCCCGCGCTACCGCAGCTGACCACTGCGAGCCTGTGCGAGGTTATTTTGGCGCTGTCACGCTTCCAAAAATAAAAAATGGCGGAGGCTGCTGGGCGCTGATGTTGCAATGGGGCAATATGGAGCTTTCAGTTCTTTCCATAAAAGTTCTTTGCTACTACCAGGTTAAAGATGTAAAGTTACATCCATCATGGTACTTTTTTGTAACCAGCTGCACATTTGTACCATTTTATTTAAAAAAGAAGAAGAAACAAAGTACCTTTTTATTATGGGGTACTAATACAAATGACAATGCTGTGGTTACAGGGTAACAAAACAAGAAGGCGTCACAATTTCATTATGAGAGATTTATAAGGTAGTTATGGTGCAACTATTTTTTGTAATTACTGTAATCACAGGGTACAAACTTATTAGTGCCCTGTAGTTATGCAAGTACAAGGTGTGTGTGTGTGTGTGTGTGTGTGTGTGTGTGTGTGTGTGTGTGTGTGTGTGTGTGTGTGTGTGTGCGTGCGTGCGTGTGTGCGTGCGTGCGTGCGTGCGTGCGTGCGTGCGTGTGTGTGTGTGTGTGTGTGTGTGTGTGTATTATATGGCATGCATTAGAAAGGGGCTTTAGTGGAGAGTTTGATGACGTTGCAAATATGTATCTATTTGATATGTAATTTTGATGATTAATATTTCTTTCTCTTATTCTCTATGTGACTTACCCCAGGTGGCCTAATTGTTTGGTGTATGATGATGTTGACTGTACTGTGTACCTGTTTCAGGTCTGAGGAAGAACAGTGTGTTTTACATGTAACTTACATTGTGGTGCCAATAAAGCAGCAAAAGGTACTGTGTGGGCATTTTCATTTTCAGATATTGTACTAGTACTCCATAATCACAAACTAGTTATACTGTAATTAAAGTTAACTTTATTTTCCTTTTCTTTTTTTATGTTTAACTAACTGATCAGAGACATTTTTTAAATTGAAGCAGTATTTAACGATCCAGCCGCGCAACGGAGTGGAACAGAGGCAGGCAGGGCATCAGGGGGGCACTTAGCCTCAACGCGAGACTCATCAGTCATTCTTCCTTCTGACGGCTCCTACACACCGCCGACGAGTCTAAGCGATAAACTCGCATGTACTCACATGTACTCGCACTCGCCCTGCAGCTTGGTTGGCTGCCTTGCTGTATTTCCGTCTCCAATTGGTCTATTTCGGTTTTGGCCCCTCCTCTCGTCTTGCCGCCTGCGATTTCCTCCGCCAGGTATCCCAGCATGCTTTGCAAGCTGGTGAGCGACAAGATGGCAGCGAGGGAAGGAGGGGCATTTCGAAATCGACCAATTGAAGACGGAAATACAGCAAGGCAGCCAACCAAGCTCCAGGGCGAGTGCGAGTACATGTGAGTACATGCGAGTTTATCGCTTAGACTCGTCGGCGGTGTGTAGGAGCCTTGAGTCTCGGATGCGCGGCCCCTATATCCACTGCAACGTAGGCTAAATGGCTGCACGCGATAATATACACGTTATCAATCACAATAAAACTGTACCCACCTCCGAGACAATGTTGTTATCCAAGATGTGGGTGCCCTGGCACTCCCAAATAGTGCGTACTTTCCAATACCCGAGCCCTTTTTCACATGGCGGAGCCAATGCTCAAAATTGTAAACTGCACTACACCCTCCCAACCACTGAGCACCGAACCGATACACATCCGGCGCTGTGGAGCACCTAAACACTTCGACACTGACATGTCCGATCGCACTTAAAACGGCGCAGCTGTGGCCAGCCGAAATTCTGCTTACAGGCACACACACAGACACACACACACACGCACGCACGCACGCACGCACACACTGACACACACACACACACACACACACACACACACACACTCACGCGCACACACACACACACACACACACACACACACATGGATACTTCTCTTATTATAATAAGAAATAATGCGCGATTGCTCAACTGAGCATATTTGGCCCATGTTGCCCGAGCTGCTCGAAATGGTAAATGGACTGCGCACTTTTTTGGGGGGTGTGACCAAACTCTAGAAATGTATGACATCGTCTGCAATTTATGACCCCATCACTGTCTGTGACATCATCAGTGATTTAGCAGTGATATCATGACATCAGTGACTGCGTGATCTCACTGTGTTCACAACGTGTGATCTCATCTCACTGTCTTCACGTGTGACTTCTGTGTTCACGGGTGATCTCACTGTCCTGTTCACATGTGACTTTTCTGTTCACGCGGCGTGACTGCTGAGACAAGACACTGAGCCCCGCCTCCCCACAACAGTTCAATGTCCAGATGGTTCTCGGCCAGCTCCAGGCCCTGGGAGCGAATGGATTCTTTTGTCATTCACGTTGCACAGTGCCAAAAGGCACAGGTGAATTCTCTTCCGCAGAGGAGGCTGTTTGCCCTTTGGAGAGGAGGCTTGACATCGCGTCTGTGTCTCGCTGCTCTCATCAGGGATCTGATGATGATGGGAGGGAGCCACAACCTGCTGTAGCAGCCGTTTTATAACCTCCTCTGCAAACATATGGACAAGCTCATTGGAGGAATCCTTGGATATCTCTGGGAATTGCTTTGTTCCACATGTCCCAAATAGGCCAGAGTCAGACTCTGATCTACTGGACAGAAGCAACTGTTCCAACTGCTCCTCGCTGGTCTTATTCATAATCACATCGACTCTTTCAATGAGTCTGTTTGTGAGATTGCAAACGGATCCACTGGACAGCAGTGTCTGAAGCCTCTCCTCAGATGAAGACACAGCGATGGCCCCCTTCAGGCGGATGTCCCGGGTGATGCTGTCCACTATCTTGGACACCGTATTCGGCACCAGCTGAGGTGGATTGCGAATTGGAGGTGTCTCGGAGCCAAGAGCTGTCACATCAGGAGTCTTCACAGATGATCTGTCTCCCCCCTGCCCCATGCCTAGCTCCTTGTTGACCCCTTGTGGCTGAGCAGGAACATTGCTTGGTTGTGACTGAGGGCCCTGTTCCATGATGACCTCAGATGGCTGAGTGGGGACACTAGCCAGCTTCTCATTGACCTCTGCTGGTTGAGCAGGGACATTGCTTGGCTCTTGCCCAGGGCCTTGTTTCCCGATGCCCTCTGCTGGTTGAGCGGGGACATTGCTTGACTCTTGCCCAGGGCCTTGTTTCCCGATGCCCTCTGCTGGTTGAGCGGGGACATTGCTTGGCTCTTGCCCAGGGCCTTGTTTCCCGATGCCCTCTGCTGGTTGAGCGGGGACATTGCTTGGCTCTTGCCCAGGGCCTTGTTCCCCGATGCCCTCTGTTGGCTGAGTGGGGACATTGCTTGACTCTTGCCCAGGGCCTTGTTTCCCGATGCCCTCTGCTGGTTGAGCGGGGACATTGCTTGACTCTTGCCCAGGGCCTTGTTCCCCGATGCCCTCTGCTGGATGAGCAGGGACATTGCTTGACTCTTGCCCAGGGCCTTGTTCCCCGATGCCCTCTGCTGGATGAGCAGGGACATTGCTTGGCTCTTGCCCAGGGCCTTGTTCCTCGATGACATCTGTTGGCTGAGTGGGGACATTGCTTGGCTCTTGCCCAGGGCCTTGTTCCTCGATGACCTCTGCTGGTTGAGCGGGGTCATTGCTTGGCTCTTGCCCAGGGCCTTGTTCCCCGATGCCCTCTGCTGGTTGAGCGGGGTCATTGCTTGGCTCTTGCCCAGGGCCTTGTTCCTCGATGACCTCTGTTGGCTGAGTGGGGACATTGCTCGAGTTTGGCTCTGGTGGCAGCAACATTGCTCATATCTGGTGGAGAAACATCCTCATTCCCACCCATATATAATCTCTGATCTACACATCCCTGATGGCATCGCTGGTGACATCATAGTTGCTTGAGTTACGTCACTGATAACATCTTCTAATGGCTTTCCGGGAGACTGGATGCCTTGCGACACATTGCTGCCTCTCACAGAATATGACACAAGTTCCAGACCCCCCAACAATGTTCCTCCCACCTCGCTCTCCTCTTCGACCGCCGTGTTCCCGGAGCTCTCGGCATCGTCTCTGGCCATTCACCACCATTCATATTCCTTCAGACGCTGGTACCCAGAGAAAGGCAGGAAGTGACGTTCACTTTGGCTCTCTATAGGTCATCAGTGAGTGATGTCATCAGGGACTGATGTCATCTGTGAGCCATGTCATCAGTTATGTCCCTCGAGCAATTGTGATGTCATCAGTGAGCTGCACTCGAGCAATTGCAATGTCATCAGTGAGTGATCACAATTGACATCACATCACAATTGCTTGAGCAATTCTGGTATCATTAGTGATGTCATTCAAACAATTGTGACGTCATCAGTGATGAAATCAGTGATGATATATATATATATATATATATAGGTGGGAATGAGGATGGGAATGAGCATGTTTGCTTCTCTGACTCCACCAGGCACATGCAGTGATGATGAGTGCCCAGCATGGGGCGACGAAGGACCAGGCTCTGTGCCACCAGAGCCAGACTTCATTGTCAGCATTGTCCCTGCTCAGCCAGAAGAGGTCAACAAGGAGCTGGGCAATGTCCCCGCTCAGCCAGCAGAGGTCATCGGGGAACAAGGCCCTGGGCCAGAGGTCAACAAGGAGCTGGGCAGTGTCCCTGCTCAGCCAGCAGAGGTCATTGGGGAACAAGACTCTGAGCCATCCAGACTTCAGACACTGCTGTCTACTGCCAGTGGAGCCATTCAAAATTTCACAGATAAAATCATTGAAAAAGTCAACGTGATTATGAATAAGAGCAGTGAGACAGAGGAACAGAGGCCAGGCTCTGTCCCCTCTCAGCCAGCAGAGGTCAACGAAGAGCCAGGGGCTGAGCAACTGGTCAGAGAAGGAGAGCTGGTAGACCTTGATATAATAGAAGAACCTTTCTCTAAACTTTCTCTAACCTTTTCCATGGACCCAAACGGACCAGTCACCCTGGGGGTTCCTGAGCTTCAGCAAACTCGCATTAATAACATGATAGAGAGCTTCTTAGCCAGACTGGACGAAGGACAATGGAGGGATGTCAGTACTGGAGATCCGGAAGTGAAGAAGAAGTTGGCCGTGATCTCTATGGACATACAGACATTTCTCACAGAATCCATAATTGAGGTTCTTGTACCAGCCCTTCAGCGCTTTGTCCACACATGTGACATTGTCCTCCCTGGGGTCAGAGAGCAGCTTATCCCACAGCTGTCAGAGCCCCTCAGAGAGAACTATGACATCACAGCGGCCACGCTCCAGCGGAGTTTGGAAAGCAACGTTAACAAGGTTGTTGGTGTGGACAGAGCTGACAGCATGGTTTCCGAATTCACAGAGGCCATAGCCGAAGAGGTCGTAACAAAAGTAGTAACTTTCTTGTCGTCGGTCATCCAGAATTCTGGAGGATCCTCGAATGTCACCATTCCACTGATCTCAAGCAGCCAAGCGTCTGGGAAGATGTTGCAGGTAGTTGAAAACACCATGGAGCGCATAAAACCTGTAAGACCTGTCAGGAAGACACTCAAAGACATCTGGAGACTGACTTTGAAGTCAATTAGGAATATGTTTATATGGTCAAAGAGGAAACCGTCAGAGGAAAGCAGAATAAGGACAGTAAAAATAATCTCCGCTGTTGACTCCTTGCTGACGTCCTTGGATGTTGACGACATGGAAGAACGACAGTGGGGCGACAGATCATCCCCATTGAAATCTTACATTTCTGTGAAGACTCCTGGTGGGACACGTCTTGACTCAGAGACACCTCCCATTCCCAGTCCACCTCAGCTGGTGCAGAAAACAGTGTCCAAAATAGTGGACAGCATCATCCAGGAGACCAGCCTGTCCCTGAAGGACGCCAGCAGAGAGCCTTCCTCTGCGGAGAGGCTTCACACACTGCTGTCTAGTGGAGCCATTGGCAGTCTCACAGACAGACTCGTTGAAAGAGTCTATGTGATTATGAATGAGAGCAGCAAGACGCAGGAACATTTGCAGGTGTCCAGTAGATCAAAGTCGGACTCGGACTTATTTGGGACATATGGAATAAAGCAATTCCCAGAGATATCGAGGGACTTCTCCACTGAGATCACACATATGTTTGCAGAGGAGATTATAAAACGACTGCTAGAGCAGGTTGTGACCTCTCATCACGAGATCACTGATGATGAGAGTAGCAAGACACAGGAACGTTGTCAGGCCTCCACTCCAAAGTGCAAACGACCCCTGCGGAAGAGAATGCACCTGGAACTTTTGCGCCTGTGCAACGTGAACGATAAAAAGATCAAGTCACTGGCCGGGCCTGGAGCTGGTGGAGAGTCAACTGGACCTTGAACTGCTGCGGGGAGGGGGGGTTCTGCGGGGAGGGGGGGGTCTGCAGGGAGGGGGGGTTCTGCGGGGAGGGGGGGTTCTGCAGGGAGGGGGGGTTCTGCAGGGAGGGGGCCTTGGCCTGATGGCCACTACTATAGTGATGTCATTATGCCCAATCAAAACCAGCCAAAGTATATGAAGTCAGCGAGCAGTACACAGCTGCTGCTCCACAGGAGTTTTTTGGGAGTGCCATCTATCAAAGCAAACCTTCAGAGCTTCCTCTCTGTGACATGGTGTGAGAATGAGCAACTGGAGCCTGCTCTTGGCCCAACTCATCTCTTACCTGGGTGCTGGAATCAAAGAATATGATGAAGAGTGTGGTGTTCACAGAAGGGTCTGTTGTGGATGCTCCTGCTCTGGAATCCACATTGCAGGAGGCTGGTGGATAATACTCCCCACCCTCTACAGTGTCCAGAACGAGTTGACAGTTCTCATCCATGCCAAATGACACAGACATCACCATGCATGTGCCTATACTATGGTGCAACACACTTCAGAGATCTACCAGAGCTGTGGGCTCTAGGACTACACTACCCACAACCCCCCTCAAAGGTCCTTCACACAATGAGTGAGTGAGTGAGTGAGTGAGTGAGTGAGTGAGTGAGTGAGTGAGTGAGTGAGTGAGCGAGCGAGTGAGTGAGTGAGTGAGTGAAGGGGCACTGCACTAGAAGCTTTAAAGTGAAGATCTGTAAACCAAATGTAAACAAAGGGAAGACCCACCACCTAAAACTAATGCCTGCCTTGGGTTTGGGCAAATTTCACTCTCACCCCCCCCCCCCCCCCCCCCCCCCCTCGCATACGCTCTCTCCTCATTGGACACATGGCCCAATTTTGCAAAAGCTAAACATAAGTTTCAGTTGAAGCTGTAAAAGGATTGTATTGTTTGTAAACAGACTATAGAGACTATAGAATATGTTAAATTGCAGTGCATGGGTGCATGTGTGTGCAGGGGGGGCATCAAGGGGCCCGGCCCCCGTGATTAATTAAAGGGCCAGAATCCCAAGAAGTCATTTTGACTGCTAGATTCTAAAGGATAAAGACCCAATTGAGAGATGAATGCAGTTACTGTAGGTACAGTATATCTAAAGTTTGTGTGTGTGTGCGTGCGTCTGTGTGTGTGTGTGTGTGTGTGTGTGTGTGTGCGTGCGTGCGTGCGTCTGTGCGTGTGTGTGTGTGTGTGTGTGTGTGTGTGTGTGTGTGTGTGCGTGCGTCTGTGTGTGTGCGTGCGTCTGTGTGTGTGTGTGTGTGTGTGTCTAAAAGACACATTTTAACAAGTTTAAAGAAGTGCCAGAACTAGAACTGATGCAAGTCGTAGATTCTAAACTATATCATCTCTCATAATAAATACCCAATTGAGATATTAATTCCGTATGGTCAATATGACCGCTTATGGCCATAATGAAAGTGAAAATAATCATATTTTCTTTGCCTTTTTTGTAATTTATATAAAAAAAACAAATTTAATTTTGAAAATGCGGACCCTTTTAGGAAAAGTCAGGTACCAGCAGCATTGTATTTCTTATGCAAAGTTATTACACATACATTTCAAAAAGGTCAAAATGACCGCCGTGGCCAATCCTGCCCTGCATGTCAGCAAACCGGCACATTGGTAAATCCTTACCAACACCCTCAGCATAACAGATAGCAGTATTGACTTTTCATTCATAATTTTTACAACATACAAAGCATTCTCTATTATAGCATCTTAAATTAAAATTTGTAGAAGATTAAAATTTGGTTTTGAAACTGTTGCAAACAATCTCATCTATGACCACCTGGTGGCATCATTTCAATAATAAGGCATGCTTCTCTCTCTCTCTCTCTCTCTCTCTCTCTCTCTCTCTCTCTCTCTCTCTCTCTCTCTCTCTCTCTCTCTCTCTCTCTCTCTCTCTCTCTCTCTCTCTCTCTCTCTCTCTCTCTCTCTCTCCCTCACACATGTACTCTCTCTCTCTCTCACACACACACACACACACACACACACACACACACACACACACACACACACACACACACACACACACACACACACACACACACACACACACACACCAGAAAAGGAATGGGAGAATATTACTTGAATAAAGTAGCTGATATTTCCTGTAGGCCTGCTTATATATCAAAGTAATTTTCTTATATTACATGTAGGCTACTGGCAAACAACGTTCACCACCCATTTTGGTAGGAAAACAACAGGTGATTGTGATCAATTAACAGGTGATTACAATCAAGTGACACTTACAGCCAATGAGCTGTGTGTATTGTAGCGCCATATTGGTAGGAAAAAGGCTTGTGACATCATCGGAATACTATGAATAGGATGAGTATAATCATAGTTGTTCCTGTCCACCAAATTTAATTGAAATCTGTTGATAGTTTTATCTGAGAGAGACAGACACAGCCTACTAACATAACCTTCTTGGCAAATGTATTGAACGTTTTCTTTGAGTCAAAGTTGATCAAATTGGGTATATCAAAAAATATTTAATATTTAATTCATGGGGTTTTGCTTGCCACTTAATTGATATATATATATTTTTTTTTTAATCAAATGGGGTTTTCTTGGAGCAAAATCATATCAAATTGGGAGCATGTAATGTTAATGCATTTCATTCTTGATCACCAAAATGTTCAACCCCATTTTAACAAACAACATTGCAAAACAGGTTGGTGCGTTTGCCTATTATTATTATTATTATTATTATTATTATTATTATTATTATTATTATTATTATTATTATTATTATTATTATTATTATTATTATTATTATCATGGGTTCAAGCCCCGAAGGGGCTGACACCCTGTTGTTGTTGTTGTTGTTGTTGTTGTTGTTGTTGTTACTAATACCACCACTAGTCTTTTTATGAATGAGTAGGGGACGCGTACGTGATCCAATCAATCAGCCAATGAGCAGATTGCACATACAGGCTACAGCTGATCGCAGCTCTCTGCAGCAACAAGAGGTCATTCAAACGTGGAGATTGAAGGAGCGCCACGCACACCGCAGGAGCAGCAGCAGCACCTCCTCACACTCGAGTCGGTTCAGTCAGTCGTCGTCACACGCACAGGGACATTACAGCTGGATTTCGTCTCATTGTATTAGCCTATTATTTGGCTATTTTTAATGCTCGCTCGCAACAGCGCCAGATAGCAGCAATGACGCTGAAAGGCAGCAACCCCGTGGCTGTTGAGCGACGCTATGATTTGGCGTCGTTGTTCTGCCTGCTCGGGAGGCACGGTCCCGCCGTGGCCATGGCTCTGATTATAGCCATGTTGTCCGTGCTGGCGGCAGTCATCCTCTACCGCACCGTGAGGGGGAAGAGGAGAGAGGCCACAGCCGCCAACAACCGCGCCGTCAGGGGGGAGAGGAGAGAGGCCACAGGCGAGGCTGCGGGAGCGGAGGAGGACGCAGCGTGGAGCGGGGCCGGACGCGAGCCAGGCCCGGAGGAGGAGACACACCGCTCGGTGCTGCTGGAGTCAACAGGTAGCCTCATTTATGCCCCATTTTCCTACGAAAATATATATATATATATATATATATATATAATAAAACGATGTGACCGTCAGTGCCTAGAGATGTCGCAATTCCTGCAAGCTTTTAGATGCCAATGCTTATCAACGGGGGGTCGGGCACTATGGGGTCATTGAGAGGGTTCCAGGTCCAGGAGGTCCCCAGCAAACGGATTAATTGTTCAACTTCAGCATTCACAATACAATAAGTTAACACAGATAATGTAGAAGAATGAATATATAATAATCTAATAATACAAAATATTCTCAGATTTGAGTCTGAGAAACAAAATCATCAGAGGGTCCATGGCTCTATGGACTAAATTAGGGGTCCTTGATATGGAAACGGTTGAGAATGTGCATGGGTGCACTGCATTATTATTAAAGAGTGCCATAGGATTAGGACATTTAAAAAATGTAAAGTGATCTAAGGCCACTTTAAACTCTTAATAGTAAATCATTTTTTCATAAGGGTATAGGTTATCATTATAAGACCTGGTGCAATTATTTGGGCTAAATAAAATCCTCATGCCATGGAATTAGTTTAAAAATAAGATTGAAGGCCTACTCTGCAATGTCAAAATGTAATTGTACTGTAGCCCTCAGGCTCTTCTCAATTGGACCAGCCAATTTTCGCCAGCCAAGTTTGACAAGCCGAGTTGCCTGGAAACAGAGTCCAGACACACACGAAATTGAGAAGAGCCTGAGGGCTAATTGTACTGTATCCCTTGAAATGTCCTTAATTTCTCATACATGAGCACAAATTATCCATGAACCCATTATGACATCACTGATGATGTTATCATGATGATGTCATAAAGATTTATGACATCACTGATGTCATAAATCTCAGCGATTTATGACATCACTGATGATGTCATCAGTGGGATTTATGACATCACTGATGATGTCATCATGATGATGTCATAAAGAGTTATGACATCACTGATGATGTCATAAATCTCAGAGATTTATGACATCACTGATGATGTCATCAGTGGGATTTATGACATCACTGATGATGTCATCAGTGGGATTTATGACATCAGCTCCCATTTATATACTGATGATATGATATATATATATATATATATATATATATATATATATATATATATATATATATATATATATACAGTATATGAAGAGTTAATTTGCAAAAACAGTTATCTCCGTTTAGATTTTTTATCATTTCATTTTTTATATTGATGTATTTATACTGTAATTTATTTATTTTTGGGAAATTTGTATTATCAATCATATAATATCCCTGGAGTGCACATTCTATGTGCACTCCAGGGAGTATCAAACTGATGTTTGTTCATTTTAAGAATGGCGTTTACCTGTTTTTGCAAATTAACTCTTCATATATATATATATATGAAGAGTTAATTTGCAAAAACAGGTAAACGTGTATATATATATATATATATATATATATATATATATATATATATATATATGTATATGTGAGAGTTAGGAATCAAACATTAGGGTGTGTTTAAGGTTGCATGGTGTCTCCTCCATCAATAACCCTTTATTTTTTTTATTTTTTTGCACGAGTTAAGGGGTGATTCATGTAAATTAGATTATTTTAACTGATTACTGGTTCACAGAAAGCTATGATTTACATAGTTACAGACATATTGTGATCAAAGACGAGGGAAACCTAGTGTGGCGATTTGATCCAACCAATCAGTATCAGCTGATTGCACTGAGTAATTCATCTTTGGTGTCATGCTGTCAGTCATTATGGTAAATAAGACTCAATCCAGTTGAAAATTGTCTTGCTGTGTTTTAGGCTGGAAGTTACAAAACCAGATACTCATGTCATCAATTATTATTATTATTATTATTATTATTCATAATTTGTTTGACATATATCTGCAGATCTAGGTAATAGGTTACTTCAACCATTCATGAGTTTAGAAATTCACTAAATTTCTACAGTGCAAGTGCATAACTTCTCAAGAGCTACAAAGTGCTTTACAGACCAAAACAGCCAGAAATTGCAGATACAGAGAGACATTAAAAACAAACGCTCACTGCATAATTCCCTTTTGTGTTTCATGTATTTCATAGTTTTGATGTCTTTACTATTATTCTAAGATATGGAAAGTAGTCCAAATAAAGACAAATGTGTCCAAACGTTTGACTGGCAGTGTAAATCAATTGCATCAAATGAATGCCTGGACCTGTTGGTTTGACCCTGTTCAGATGGAAGCAGTACAGGCAGAGCGTGATAATGTGAAGGCATTGTTTTCATCAGTCATTTAGAAAACAAATTGACACCTCCTTTGTTGAACCCCCTTACAGAAGAGAGGGATGAGGGCTCACCAGATCTGCTGGAGGATGATGCACATCTCATTCAGCCTCGTCTAGAAATGGAGGAGCGCTGTGCTGCTGTTCGAGACTCCTACACTGAATTGGACGCTATTGAGGAGAAAGCTCCTCTCTGTTCTCCTCCTAAGAGTGGAGACCAAGTACCAGACCTCCATCAAGATGACCCAGAGGAGACGACGGTCGCCAGTCGGAGCCTTGAGAGTGATTTGAACTCTTCTAATGCGCCTGAGATACATGCAGAGGAGGGCGATCGGTGTTCCCAATGTGACGACCAGAACGAGGCTGAGGTGAAGGCGGGGGACGTTGTGGAGTCGCACCAGGAGGCCGATGGCGACGCCGAAGATGAGACCGTTAGCGACGACGTGGTGGTTGAGGATGAGGAAAGCTGCTTGAAGGAGCTGGAGTCCATCGACTATGAGAGCTGCCAAGAGGATGAGCTGGAGAAGGTGAGATGTCAGACTGGGTGCAGACTGTGCAGACCAGTAAGAAATCAAAAAGATTCTTTCATATTTATTTCCAAAGTAAGAGCCAGGACGAACGGATGACTTTTTCCTCTCTGCACAGAGATGCATTTATTTGTAGTAACTATAATAACAGACACTTGTCCTCTACCAATACAACCTTGTTTTTCTATTTTGGTTAAATGAGTCGGATGCAATCAGTAAACTGACCTCCTCGCATTGCTTCTTACACCACTGTCTGCCAGGGCGAACAGACCGGTTGGATCAATCAACCACAAAGCAAGTACATACGTTTAATGGTTACACCTGTGTCAACCCATTTATGACAAGTCAAAGTGTCTGCAGAGATAAGGGGCCAGTATCGTATCAATGTCTAGGACAGTGGTCCTCAACATGGGGTCCGGGGACCACCATGGGTCCTTGAGGGGGTCCAATTTGCTGGGGATGCATGCGTTTACAACAGTGGTTTTCGCTACAACGTTAGCAAGGAAATTACGTAACATAACAGCCACATTACCATATTCAGTGAATCCCAGCTGCTGGGTGATCTGAAGCCATAATGTCCTTCATTTTGTTGTTGAGGTAGGCTAGTCCTGATTGGATGTTGAGAAACCAAATTGATGAGCCTGGGAGTTCCCCCATTTTAGCAGCAAGCTATGCAAGCTCATGGAGGTATGACCACTGTAAACAAAGGATTTCATTGGGCAAACGTATTTTTCCCATGCGTGAACACTTTATAGTGTAACGTTAAAGTTATCATCTGTAGCTTACAGGCAGCATTATCACCTCTACTAAACAGTCGATTGTGAGTCCAAAACAGAGTAAAATCATTGTCAAAACTTTTTTTTTGAATGAAAAAAAAAAAAGACGTGTGATCGGTTGATGATTTTTCTAAACTGATATGAATCTGATGGCGAACCTGATGAAGCACTTTGTGAAACGCGTTGTTCACCTTGTTTCCTGTTTTTAATGTAGCCTAATAAATAAATTAGTAAAATAATAAATAAGTTCTACAGCGCACACCAGGGTAGGAAAATAGACACTTTATTAACTTTAAAGTGTTTATTTTCCTACCCTGGTGTGCGCTGGAGATCTTATTTATGATTTTTTACTCTTGGATATGATTTAGTATCCGGTTATCCGTGTACACGGTGACACCCCTAGTCGGCAGTATTGTGAGATTTCCAAGCTGTACCAATGGCAGAATTCCTTACTTATTAAGCCTGGTGTCCAGCCCCCATGAATCTCAGTCTCTAGCACGTTTTCCAATTGGCATGGTGATTCATAGCAGTCTGGACACAAGGCAGTTATTTCAGACAGATACGGTAGTTGACAAACGATTGGATGGTCGATGTAGCCACATAGGGCCACATAGAAACAAACACACACGTGTTGTTAATTCCAGAAGAGGTGGCGCTAACATCACGTACGGTAAACAATGCCGAAAATGAAGCAGAAGATGCCGAGAATGGAGAGCTTAATGGCTGCCAAAACACCCCAAGACCAAAACACACAGCAGTTTTAATTTGACATGATGACTATTTTGGGACTCAACACATTGCGGAGAGCCGTCTGAGCGTCACTCACCAGAACGTAAAATCTAGACTAATTTCACGCTTGGGAACTGTTAATTTCGGGCCCTGGCTTGTTGTATTAGCTTGTAGCTTGTTAGGTTAGCTTGTAGCTTGTTAGGTTAGCTGCTGTTTATCATGAAACTTACTGCAGAACACTTGATACCCCACATTGTTACCAGAATAAATGGCTGGTTGGAGCAAAGTGATGCAATGACCGTGACAATTGTGGTTTTAGCTGGCTGATGGATAACATTATCTTGTTTGCTAACGCGGCTATCTAGCTAACATAGCTAATCGATTTACCAGCCAGGAGCCCCTCTAATTCAGCCCTAAAATAAGTTTTGGGTTGGTGGTCGGTCATAATGATATGAAACGGAGAAAAACAAGCAAATCTAAGCAAATGTTTGGCATTTTTACTATAGCGATTCAGTGATGATCAAAATAACCATTTAACCATTTCTGCGCTACTGTGATTGTGTATAGTATGTTGTCATGCATGTATTTCTATCAACTGGAGTTAACACTAAGGATATTAACTGTTTTCTGCTTATCTGGCTAGGTGTGTGATGCAGAATGCCAGGAGGCAGCTACGTCCGTTTGCCCAGGTGAAGATGAAACTGCAGACCTGAAACCTGGACAAGAGGATGAAGACGTCCAGTCTGTTGTGAACGAGCTGCTCAGCCAAACTGCAGACCTGAAACCTGGACAAGAGGATGAAGACGTCCAGTCTGTTGTGAACGAGCTGCTCAGCCAAACTGCAGACTTGAAACCTGGACAAGAGGACGAAGACATCCAGTCTGTTGTGAACGAGCTGCTCAGCCAAACTGCAGACCTGAAACCTGGACAAGAAGACGAAGACGTCCAGTCTGTTGTGAACGAGCTGCTCAGCCAAACTGCAGACCTGAAACCTGGACAAGAGGACGAAGACGCCCAGTCTGTTGTGAACGAGCTGCTCAGTCAAACTGCAGACCTGAAACCTGGACAAGAGGACGAAGACGTCCACTCTGTTGTGAACGAGCTGCTCAGCCAAACTGCAGACCTGAAACCTGGACAAGAGGACGAAGACGTCCAGTCTGTTGTGAACGAGCTGCTCAGCCAAACTGCAGACCTGAAACCTGGACAAGAGGACGAAGACGTCCAGTCTGTTGTGAACGAGCTGCTCAGCCAAACTGCAGACCTGAAACCTGGACAAGAGGACGAAGATGTCCAGTCTGTTGTGAACGAACTGCTCAGCCAAACTGCAGACCTGAAACCTGGACAAGAGGACGAAGATGTCCAGTCTTTTGTGAACGAACTGCTCAGCCAAACTGCAGACCTGAAACCTGGACAAGAGGACGAAGACGTCCAGTCTGTTGTGAACGAGCTGCTCAGTCAAACTGCAGACCTGAAACCTGGACAAGAGGACGAAGACGTCCAGTCTGTTGTGAACAAGCTGCTCAGTCAAACTGCAGACCTGAAACCTGGACAAGAGGACGAAGACGTCCAGTCTGTTGTGAACGAGCTGCTCAGCCAAACTGCAGACCTGAAACCTGGACAAGAGGACGAAGACGTCCAGTCTGTTGTGAACGAGCTGCTCAGTCAAACGGCAGACATGAAACCTGGACAAGAGGACGAAGACGTCCAGTCTGTTGTGAACGAGCTGCTCAGTCAAACTGCAGACCTAAAACCTAGACAAGAGAACGAAGACGTCCAGTCTGTTGTGAACAAGCTGCTCAGTCAAACTGCAGACCTGAAACCTGGACAAGAGGACGAAGACGTCCAGTCTGTTGTGAACGTGCTGCTCAGCCAAACCCCACACACAGGCGAAGACGGTGGTGGTGGTGATGATGATGATGATAAACCTTCTTTGTTTAACCCCGTTACAGAAGAGAGCGATGAGGGGTTGCCAGATATGCTGGAGGACGACGCTGATCTGATTCAGCCTCGTCTAGAAATCGAGGAGCGCTGTGCTGCTGCTGCTGCTGCTGTTGGAGACTCCTACACTGAATTGGACGCTGTTGAGAAGAAAGCTCCACTCTGTTCTCCTCCTAAGAGTGGAGAGCAAGTACCAGACTTCCATCAAGATGACCCAGAGGAGACGACTGTCGCCAGTCAGAGCCTTGAGAGTGATTTGAATTCTTCTAATGTACCTGAGATACATGCAGAGGAGGTCGATCGGTGTTCCCAATGTGACGACAAGAACAAGGCTGAGGTGAAGGCGGAGGATGCTGTGGAGTCGCACCAGGATGCCGAGGACAACGCCCAAGATGAGACCATTAGGTTCGTGGTGGAGGATTACGAAAGCTGCTTGAAGGAGCTGGAGTCAACCGACAACCAGAACGAGGCTGAGCCGGGTAGCAAAAGCACACAGGAGAGAGAAGACTTGGAGTCCACGTCAAAAGATCTTGTTGCCCTTATCCCTCAAATCAAGGATGAAGAGTATGAGGAGGAGCGTCTGTCCTCAGATGGTATTGATTGTAGTAATTATTCCGGAGATGCACACTTCCTGTCAGAGGAAGAAAAGAAAGATGAAAGCGAAAGAGAGGAGGTGGAGGAAGCTGAGATCTGGGCCGCAACAACAGCTGAGAATGAAGTGAGCCAATTGAATGAACAGCAGGTGACGGACAAAGTCCCACCGTTCTCTTGGGATAATGTCGAGGATGACAATCGTCGCCTGGCCGGTGAAGTGATGGAGGAAGATATGGATCAAGAGATTGACCACTTGAGCGATCCTCCAGCTGTTGCGTCTGAACCTCTCGTGCCATGCGCCGACGAGCAACAACTGGAGGTTGAGCAGAAAGATGAAAACCATCATACGTGTAATGAAGAGGAATGCGTTCCCCCCAGTGTGGCCGATCAACTGGAAGAGATCACATCGACTCGTGACGACTCTGCCGTCTGCGTCTACGAGGAGGATCATGATATTTCAAGTGTGGCACTCGGCCTTCCCCTACCGCCTTTCAACCAGCCAATTGAGGATGAAAAGGACGGCCCAGCAGCTGTCATTATTACTGATACAGATGGGAACATCTCAAACACTGCACATTGCCAGAAAGAGGTTCAAACTGAAACTGCTCCGCCCTTGGATGAAGATAGTGATGGTAATATGTGCGGCGCTCGCTTGCCAGCTTGTGACAGAGGAAACCAGAATCAAAATAACAATAATGGCACAATGTTAACATTAGCTGAAGACGGAAAGGCTCCGGTGTCTGACCCTCACCTGCCATCTTTCTACCAAGACCAAGAATGTGCCCATAGGGACAAAAATGAAGCCTTCGACCAGGCCACCAGTGCTACTGATCCCGACGCGGTTGCTTGTGATGGTGAGAACTTTACTGCTCCTGTAATTGCTGAAGAAATGTCTGATCCTCACCTGACATCTTTCTACCCAGTCCAAGAATGTGACCATAAGGTAAACTATAAAACTGTTGATGAAATGAGTCCTGAAGATATCACCCACCCAGGGTATCATCTTCCCTTGCCGTCTGCTAACCAAATTGAGCAGAGGGGAACCAATGAAGACGGTATGTCGTCTCCTGAAGAGAGCGGGATCTCGAGCATGGCCGTCAGCCCTGATTTGCATTCTGCTCCATTCTGTGAAGATGCTGATATAGAGTTTGACTTGTCGACTCCCGTCACCGATGAAGATTTTGCGTCTCCAGTTGTAGATCTTGGCTCCCATCTGCCATCGTTCCAGCTTTTGGGAGCGATCGATCACAGCCCATATGTTGATAGCGATCTATCAAAACCGCTCATTGATGAATTTGGGAGCATTACAGCCTTTACAGGTATGGTGTTTGGGCCTTACCCATCACCTATCTACCATCAAACCCACAGTGAGGCCACTTGTGAGTCATTCACAGGCAACGACGACGTGTTTGGCCAGGCGATCGAGGACCGCTACAACAGAGAGATGGATCGGTTTAGCCAGCAGATGGCAGCAGCCGTCACTAACAAGCAGACGGAGGCGAACGATTCTGTTGGAGTGCCGGAGACGAAGGAGGAGAAACGAGCAGGGAGTGTTGAGAAGAAGGGGGGAGCACAGGCAGAGGAGGAGAAAGTAGGGGCTTATGAGAAGACGGAGATCAGCATCATGGAGGCGACCATGGACAACAACGAATGGATCACGGACGGAAACTACCAAGTCCTTTCCTGGATGAGTTCTTCTCTCTCCTCGTTTGCTCAAAACCACGCGAAATCCGACCAGCTCGCCACAGATGAACACCAAAGCGACTCTGCGGTCACCACGGCAGCGTCGGACGTCGCTTCTGTGGATACAACCGCAGCGGATATCACACCTCCTTCCACCGAAACCAAACAAAACGGCGCTCATTCGGTTGCGGATGAAAACGTGGTGGCGGTCCAGCCCATGTCCCAGAACGTGAATGTCACTTTCTCTGTCCACTACCTCACTCGCTCCCCGGGCCAGACGCTGGCTGTCACAGGGAACCAGCAGGAGCTAGGGTGCTGGAAGGGATTCGTCCCGCTAGAGAGGGCCAAGGACGGGTACTGGGCCAGCGTCGTCAGCCTCCCCGTGGAGAGCCATGTGGAGTGGAAGTTTGTGTTGGTGGAGGAGGGCGAGGTGCGTCGCTGGGAGGAATGTGGCAACCGCTTCCTGGAAACTGGGTATGGAGACGACTTGCATGTGCACAAATCGTGGGGACTCTTATAAGACGGAGAGATGAAAAGAAGAGGTGAGAGGAGAATTTAACGTGTTTTGAGAAGAGTGCAATTCCATATTTCTTCCTTCTCCGTTTAAATGTTTAAATTCACTGTTGAGGTCTGAAATAAAACCACAGCTTTTTAGTCATGTAAGTTTTGGATACTGGACCCAGATATTAAGCCAAGTTAATCACAGTTACAGGCTTCACCACACCCACATGGTGAGAAGTGAAAACAACCTTAGAAAAATGTATACCCGCATACGTAACCCGAGACTTTACTCAGGCGATTGCCCAGTACAAGACACTTCAGGGAGCCGAAAGATGGCAGTTGGACTGTAAAAGAAGCCTCGCCAAAAAATAAATAAATATTTTTTATTTTGCTGTGGCAATATCTATGATTATGCAATTTGCACCTCTTTAAAAAGTGAGTGATTTAATGCAAGTCATGTATATAGTTATATACGCATAATAATGTATTACTTTATGTCCTTATGCAGCTTGAATACTCCCTTAAAGTCCATGGGAACCAAATTCAGAGATTTGTTTCTAAACACGTGTTAGAAATGAGCTGCTGAAAACATGTGAAAAGTCTTAGCCATCTAGTACGGAATTGTGGAGTTGTTTAGTTATTTCTGTGATCATGATTGTTTGGGGGCAGGCCTGGAGAGGTCTCGATGACATCATGGAGAGACTTGGCATGGCCCCTCCTCTAACACTATATAAGACTGAACTCTGCACTGGAAATTCAAAAGAAATTGCATCAAAATGAATGAAGTTACACAGCACTGAAGGGGGAGGGGGGAAGAGTACTGGGAGCACAGAGAATATTTAGTTTTTCATGATTTTAAAACCTACTTTTATATACCGGTACTTTTTCATCGTTCAAATTTGCCTGGGTGGTTAATAACACTTTTCTGTGGTGTGACAAACTGAAAACACATTTACTTTTGGTTTCCAGGGACTTTAACAATCGGTGAGATTAAATGCACATAGTTGACTTTTTACTACAGCAATAATCAAAGCAATAATTGTTCAGTGCATTGTATGGTTGGTGTAAATCAGGTATTCTAAATTGTTTACCACTATACTGTGATAAAGTTGTGAATTTTGATGCTGCTTTTTCTCCCATGGGATTCAGTGCTCAGTGCATGCAAGAACTTTTCATTGTTGTTCTTATATAGTGCCTTTTCAGTCATGATTTGTCTATTACTGTGTTGCTGGATGTCTTTTTGTTTGACCTCACGTTTCCCATTACAAATCTTATGGTTTTACTGAGATTAATCCTTGCACTCAAATCTGATTATACAGTAATTGCGTTTTCGGTGCTGTCAAATTGTGTTGTCACTGTAACAGCCCATTTTCTTTTCAGTTATTCTGTAAATTAAACTATCTCAGATATATCAAGAGTATCTTATGCAATATTGTGATAATTAATGCTATTCTTGAATGTTGATGTTAAGATGGAGTGGTGGAGTCGTTTACCAAATAAACTAATTTTACAAGAATGTCACAGTTGGGCAGGTGTGTTTCTTGTGCACTGTAATTCATTACATGGACAGACAGTTGGAGATATCTGAAGTGTTTTGTGCCTAAATGAGATGTCGACTAGGGGTTTCTGGCACAACTTTACTTCCAAGGTGCATGCAGAAGGGAGAAAAGTCTAAAGAGGTCAACTACAGCAACAACAGTATATAGAACAACTTTATTGTTAGACCAGCCAGGGTCCTCAGTCTAACAATAAAGTTGTTCTATACTAAGTGTTGCTGGAGTTTTGACCTTACTGTGACTGGTAAACAAGGGTTTAAAAAAAACTATACCGGATCATGTATTCTCAAGATTGTATAATCCAAAATAATTTTTATTTTATTTAGTCTTTATTTTAAGTCCCTTAATTAAGATTTGAAATAATATCACAATTTAGCAGGAGCAAATAAAAGCGATACAAGAGTTATATTTGCATCAATCCTGTTTCCTCTACTGTACCTTCGTCTAAACTGCAGTTGTTTATTCCATGTAAGCAGTATTTCTTTTTTTTACTTAACATGCATTATTTGAGTTTTGACACATTAAACCCTCAGCAATAACCTAAGGTTATATATGAAAACTAGTCCAGTAGTTGCATATTTTGTGCCCAAAAAAAATCTGAAAGTGCAGGTTTCCTGTGATGAACTGTGATGACTCATAAAGGAGTTCTCACAATACAAGCAGCAATGTTGTTCCATGCTTTTAATGTTCTATTTACCCTTTTTTCCCTAGAGGCCAAAATGTATTGCTCTCCTCCAATTGAACGCAATAGAGAAATCAATGTGTCAGTCTGGAATAATTGTAAATTTCCATTCCAAACCGCTATAATAATGATAATAATAATAATAAAACATTAATTCAGCGTCTCAGATCCAGTCTGTCATAGTGTCATCATTTCGAGGACTTAGAAAGCACCTAACTTGATTGAATGTTGTATTGTCATTCTGTCTGAAGAGGTTGGTGTTACCGGTTCTTTTCAAATGGATTTTTTTTTTTTTTTTTGGGGTGTCTCTTGAGTCCATCCACCTTCTTAACTATAGAATTTAGCTATACTACAATATAACTGCACATATAACATCCTGGTTAAATTCCAGTGAATCATTGGCTGCTATTTCAACACACAGATGGGCTCAAACCACAGACTCCGACTCTATAGAGTCAACGGATGTATCGACAAACTCCTTGAATTGATGCCTGAATTGAGTTGATTTGAGTCTCTTGTCAGCCAAAATGAAAGCCAAGACCACGGCCTTCATGCAGGTCCAGCTGGCAGGCTGAGAGTGGGCCCGTGCAGGGCGAGCGTCATCAGCAGCTTTATTTCCATGCCAAGTTCTCATCTCGTGTCTATGGTCCAAGGTGACTCCCCTGGCTCTGCAAAGCACTGTTCATCCCCCAGCAGCCCAGGCAGTCTGTTGATGGTGACCGCAGGTACACACAGGCACACACAGGTACACACAGGTACTCACAGGCACACGCACAATGCTGACCGCAGGTACACACAGGCACACACAGGCACACACAGGTACACACAGGCACACACAGTTACACACAGGCACACGCACAATGCTTTGGCTATACAGCCAGTGAATGATTGATCTGCACTGCAGGGAGTGGGCAGGCTTTTGTGAGGTCATTTTAGAGACTAGAACCACACAAACACTTTTGAGTGAGGGGGGGAAAAGAGGCATTACAGGGAGGATTTTTATTGTTTTGATTATACCGCCTGTATGTATGTATACTGTATGTTAGAGGCATTACAGGGAGTATTTTATGTTTTGATTATACTCGGGCTCTTTATACTCTTTTTGTTGTCAGAGTGAAGTGGTTTATTTGAAGTCAAGCCAGGGCCGGCTCTAACCTGCTGGAGGCCCATGGCAAAAGTCTCTGTGGAGGCAAATCTAAAGTAGAAATAATCAAATAAAAGAAGCATGCGGCCCTGGATGTCTGTATTTCAGCAGCTCTCAAAGGTAAAGAATAAGGCAGGATCTCCGCTAATTTCCCCCAATCACCTGCCTCGGTTATGTTTCCGAGATTTGTGATTGGTCGAATGCCGTCGGACATCCTTCTGGTCTGAAGTGTTTTTTTTCTTTGGAAGATGACAACTTCCTCTGTCTACATTTGAATGGGCTACAGAGTAGGCACAGACTGTCTCTGTCTACATTTGAATGGGCTACAGAGTAGGCACAGACTGTCTCTGTCTACATTTGAATGGGCTACAGAGTAGGCGCAGACTGTCTCTGTCTACATTTGAATGGGCTACAGAGTAGGCGCAGACTGTCTCTGTCTACATTTGAATGGGCTACAGAGTAGGCACAGACTGTCTCTGGATCATTCAAAGATTGTGGAAGAGATAGACTGGCCTTGAGGGACTAGAGTTAAAGTGGAATCAAACTGGGAAACACAACGGCAACAGACATGCGATAAAAATCTGATTTAAAAGCAGAAAAGATGCACTAATTTGATGGAACGTTCTCTAGTGCCCTTTCTGTGAAACGTAACCCAGGCTCTCGTTCCACATTTGGAAGACCCCCCTTCATCCAAAGTGACTTATAGTAACGGGAGTGTGTGTCCCCCTGTGGGAGTGGAACCCCTAACTGGGTCACATCAGGCCTCCTTGCCTGATGTAACCCAGTTGATACCGGGTCAGCAGGGCTCTGCAGCCGCAGGTCGTGTGATTTCTGTTCTCTTTTCTGCATCCAAAACACAAGTTCAGTGAACTTCTCCCTGTTTGCCCAAGCAGGCCAGAAAGCCAAATATAACTGTGTTGACAAAACTGGTTTTGATGTTTGAGGCTCTGATTAGTTCTGATTAGTTTTTTCTCAGAAAGGAAGAGTCATTTATTTTTCTGAATCTTATTAAAAAAATACACTTATTTCTTTATATAATACAATCTTGTTCAGTCTAGGTGCATAGAACTAAACGTGATGTGTATAAAATACTCTACTATGAAGTGAGGTTTCAACCAAATTTCAATCAGGAAGGCCGCCATATTCACGTTACCTGATCAGCCCGTGACGTCAGTCAAGCCCAAGCGTGACGTCATGACGTCAGTTGATTCCGTCCAGTATGACGTCAGTTGTCACTGACAAAGGAAAAAGGATAACATTTAGAAAGGTGGACAGTTTAGACTGACCTCAAGATTGAAATTATTTTTCCGGGATGGTTCCATGTCATTTTGCTACTGCTGTTATTTTTTGGTGAAAGTAATGCAAAAGTAGTGTCATAAGTAACGAGTTACTTTACACATACGGTAATATTGTAAAGTAACTTATTACTTTCAAATGACAGTAATAGTAATATGTAGTATATTACATTTGGAAAGTAACTTGCCCAACACTGCCTAAGTAGATTTTGAAACCAGCACTCTATAGGTAAAATAGCAGCAATGTGTAGGCTACTTCTACCTTCTAGTAGGCTACTCTCTCCACCACTAGTTCTAGTACTCTCTCCACCACTAGTTACAAGCATGTTTCATTATAAGAGCATGAGGAACTGTGGCAGTATTAGCTCCTGAGTCATGTCAGCTGGTTTGCTCTCTCACTAGTGCTAACGAGGCAGCAGGGAGTGTGTGCACTTTCTAAGGTTGAAGGTAATCCTTTATTTAGACACTAGGCTATATGACTGACACCACCCTCTCTCTCATGTTAACCCATTGATCTCTGTTAAGACACAAGTCTCAACCCTGAGTCAGCGGTCTGAAACTCCCGTCTGCTTACATCAGGCTCAGTCTTCACATGGAATTCTAACACACAGAATTGGGATGTATAAAGCTGGAAAACCCCTTAAAATCAAAACCCCAAACTTGCAGATTACTTCATTCAACAGCCAATCAGAAACAATCCTCCAACAACAGATAGGTAGGTCTGTGGGTTTGTCTGAGTCATCAGTGCAGTAATCTGTGTTCTGGTAGACCAGGGGTCAAAACCTAGTCCGTGGAATAATTAGTCTTCATTTGAGAGGTTTAGGGGAGAAAAGGTTGGATGTAATTCCTAAGTGTGTGTGTGCGTGTGTGTGTGTGTGTGTGTGTGTGTGTGTGTGTGTGTGTGTGTGTGTGTGTGTGTGTGTGTGTAGCTATAGTGTAGATAGCTTGTAGAGCTTCCTCTCTGGGAGGCAGAAGTTGACCCGTCTGTGAGATCAGGCAGATCCATATCATGATCCTCCTTCAAACTTGGACCTGCAAGTGTGAAATTCCCGTTCTCTTTTGAGTCTGCCGTCTCTGCTTACAACCACCCAGCCAATCAGAATGGACTGCAGCATTCCATTTGAACTTTGATATGGAACGTTTGTAGAATATTATTGGAGAGTGTATGCATGTTTGTCTGTATTGTACAGTAGCCTATCTCACATTTATTGTTTTATATTTTGCCATTTTTTCTCTTCTCTTCTCTTCTCTTCTCTCAGATATATTCCAAGTTCTGTGTCATGTGTGAACAGGAGATCATCCATTTTTAATCCATAATGTTGCCTATTTATGGCTAGAGTAAATGTCACCAAGCATGCAGTAGCCTATTAATAGTGTACAGGATTTAACTGTCCACTCTTTTCTTTCACTGCTGCGTGTATTCTACTTTTCTTCTCCAATGATTGGGCCAAAAGCAAAAGGTAGGAAGTGGAAATCTTGATAGGTGTCTGTAATTATTCTTGAGCACGTGTGGCCGGTTGAGTAATCATTACAAAGTGTCAATAAAATAATTGTCATTTGTGATTATAAAATGGAGCTAATATTGCAATTTTTCGGCATTTTTATGCCGCAACGATGCATATCATCACGTTTTTTCTATTGTGATATAACAGATATATCATCCCGCCCCTACTGCATAGCCTTCACTTTGATGCGGTCCTATGTTGTTCCCAGTGTTGGGGGTAACTCATTACAAAAGTAATATATTGCATGTAATATATTACTTTTAGCAGTAACTCAGTAATATAACTTATTACTTATAGGATTTCAGTAATATTATACCAGTTACTTTGTCAAGTAACTCAAGTTACAAATTGAGTTACTTTTTTTTTAAATCAAAGCACATATTTAAAAAAGATACAATAATTTCCTAATCAAACTGTGTGTTTTTATGCAAATAACCACTATAGATGACAATAACAAAGGAAAAGGATAATATTTAGAATTTTGGATTGTTTACACTGATTTCAAGGCGGTTGAAATTATTTTTCGGGATGGTACCGGAGCGGCGATGTCATTCTGCTACTGCTGTTATCACAGTGAAAGTAATGCAAAAGTAGTGTAATAAGTAACCAGTTACTCTACACAGACAGTAATATTGTAAAGTAACTTATTACTTTCAAATGAAAGTAACTAGTAATATGTAGTATATTACATTTTGAAAGTAACTTGCCCAACACTGGTTGTTCCATGCTGCTCAGTATGCTGTCATGGTGGCACAAGCAGCCAGGCTATTTATAAAGCATAGCACTCCTCATTCCTCATGCTGCGGCCATGTAGGTGACCTTCACTAAGCCACAAGTAAGGGTTAAAGTGCTGGGAGGTTATATGAGCTGAGTTGAGATCTGTTTTTAAGCCTTACAAACACAACCTTTTGCAGTAAATCACTCTTGTGTTCTCACTCCGAACTCGTCTCAGAGCCCCGCATTGTCAAGCGCCTTCTTTGGCGACCGCCGCAACGCTCCACGGAGCCTAGAGCGTTTCTGGTAAAGCAGCACGGGCGGCCCGTTAAAAAAGCACCTAACCTAAGACTCGCCAAAATGTAGCCCAACTTTGAAGCGTTATTTTAGCCGCGTTCCCGACAAGCTAGCATGCTTTAGATAGTCTAGTTTCATCTGATAAAAGATGATCTTCACTCTGGCTTTAAAAACCAGGCCGCTACAGCCTCTGAAAGACAGTATGGGTGGTCAAGGACACCGGCATCCCCAAAGGCATAGAAGAGGTTTGAAATCATTGCCAACAAGCTTTTCATATAATTTCTCTATAATGTGTCTATCCTGTTCTATCTGTTCAGTTACTGGCTTTCATTGAAACCTTATAGTTATTGGCTTTTATGATGCATGTACTATTCATTTATTTACTTAATTAATTTAGTTATTTACTATTTTCTGGTGGGTGTGGAGTGGGTGTTCTGCCAGCACGGAAAACCATGAGGAACATGGGATAATGCAGGGGATACTGACAAAATGTCACTTTCGGACAAAAGCATCTGCTAAATTACAAAATGTGTAGTGGCACTCCAAAAATCCAGAAAATAGCGAGACATGGTCTCCGGTATTTTATTTTTTAGCTTGAGTTCTTTTGTCTGTAAAGCACTTTGTAAAACTCTTTCGTTTTGAAAAGTGCTACAAAAATAAGAAGTACTATTATTGCTGTTAGTCCTCTGCACTGACTGAGCCATAAACCAGCATATCATCTGTGACTGGCAGCAAAGAGCTGGAGATGAGTGGCTGTGAGAGAGCTGATCTGGCTCCACGCCAGGCGGGGACAACCATCATCAGTGTCCCAGGGGACATTGCAGGTGTGTGTGTGTGTGTGTGTGTGTGTGTGTGTGTGTGTGTGTGTGTGTGTGTGTGTGCGTGTGCGTGCGTGCACATGCATTTGTATGGATGGGAGAAAAAAGAGAGAAAGAGAGAGGAAAAGATAGAGAGAGAGTGAGAGTGGACGACGTTTTCTTACATAATGCATGAGACCTGGATGTTTTTGGGTTGGCGCTCCTCAAGTCAAGTCATAAAATATTTATAGTAATTGCAACCATTTGTACCCATCATGCTGTAAAGTAATGGGCTGAGATACAGATGATCTTTCTATACCATGATACAGCAGTGTGTTTGTGTGAATAATTATGTGTGTATATGAATGCATGTACCGTATATAACTAGCATAATTAGATATGCATATAGATATGCAAGTAGGCGATACGTGTATACACACACACACACACACACACACACACACACACACACACACACACAGAGAGGGATCTGTATCTTAATGCTTTGGCAGTATTGAAATTAAATAATATCTTACAATTAAAACACGTTTCAGATGTGGGCCTTTGGAACAAAATATCCTCAAACGACCAGTCAGTGGCACCATTTGTGTCTAAGGTTTAGGAATGAAAAAGAACATTCCTGCACCTTTATTTTACGGACTCTCAAAAGTAAAAAAGTAATGGAAAAAAAAAGTGGCAACATAGACTACACTGACCCCTATAGGCAGCTCCACTTTCCCACTGACCAAACATGCTGACTCAGTGCTAAACAGTTAAGAAGTTACCGCATTATTCTGATTGAATATTCAATGAACACAGAGCAAAATAATAAAAAAGAATGTTTGTATTTCTTCAAGTCAACAATTACGTAAACAAAAAACAATACATTGACTGAGACAAATCATTAATCATCAACTACAACCTAAATCATGTGTGCTTTTTCCTAACCTTGACACCCTAAGTATTGACGATTCACTTGGGAACGATGAAAAGAAATTCAAAAGATACAAAAGGCAGTGTGGAAATCTCATAGCAACTTAGCGTTTTAAAATCTTCATCCTAAATCCAAACAAATAACATGAAATTAAATCAGGCATGACACAAACTTAATCTCATCACAAATTAGAAGACACATTTCATCAACATAAGGCTGTAAGTGCTGCCACAAAAACATTTTTCACAGTTATTAACATCAACATCGATCCATTACAAAAAAACTTGAACCAAAACTGGGCTCAGTTTGAACAGTTCCCCTGGATACGACCCAGATAAAAGACCCAGGTACGACCCAGATGATACGACCCAGATAAAAGACCCAGGTACGACCCAGATGATACGACCCAGATAAAAGACCCAGGTACGACCCAGATGATACGACCTAGGCAGCGAGCGAGCTGTACATGTACATCCTCTCATCCGCCCAGGCTGCGTTCAAGTGCTTCAAATCAAAACCTTTCCAGATGTTTGGATTTCCCTCTGCGACGACCTGAACGCCACAGTCAGTCCCTGTCTGTATTCACCTCCTCTATGAAGGCCAACTGATACTTCTGAGTCAAAGTGTTGCCCGTGAGTCTGTGCTTGGACCACTGAAACACTAGATGGCAGCAATAACAACAGAAGCAGTAGTCTCTATGTTCTCTGAAACTCGTGTTCCTGGATGATCATTTTTCTCATCATAAATTCAGTGACATTTGGTTATTTGGTCGAATTTGGAGATGAAGAGATTTGAGAGATTTTGTGAACCTCCTCAGCTCATCTCTTCATAGAATACCGCATGGATGATGTATTTTTGTAGGCCTGAAATAAGGTCTGTGGTTAAAGGTTTATGAAACTGTCACCTTTGTGTTCAGCAAGGTCATCTTCACAAACCGCTTTTCTTATTTTTGAAGACCGCCAAATATCGTGATTTTCAGAAAACGCCTTTTTAACTTTCTTCTACCAAAAGACCAGCGTCGCCGTGGAATTTTTAAAGTTTGCTCCCTTTCTACTCTACGAAAGATTTTCTACAAGCGACAAACTTTTCTTTTCTGTTAATTGCTCATAAAAGCGATGTTCATTTGTGAAGATGATCTTGATGAACACAAAGGTCTCATAGTTTCATAAACTTTTGTTAACTCATTCAGTGCCAGCCACTTTTGGAGAACGGATGCTCCCAGTGCCAGAGTTTTCAGAGCGTTTTCAGTGATTTCTCGAGGCCCACAGAATATTGTGTGATATTACTATGTAAACACCGAACACGCACAAGAACGAGCTGGCTCTATTGTATCATCAGCAAAAAAAAGTTTATTGATACCATTTTCCGTTCTTTAGTTATGAGCCGGAGAAGATAGGTTGTTTTCAGCGTTTTCAGGCTTTTCAAATTATTAGCTGAGATAATCCGCCTTTTGTGAAATGCAGCATTTCAAGCACATTCACTGAGTCTGAAGATAATATTTTCTGATGTAGTGACGTAGTTGTTGTGTGATGCCCTGCGTGCACCACCCCCCTCCCCCCCTCCCCCCGTAAACTCCTCCCCACACTGCACACAGCCTCACGCAACCATTATATTTTCGGAGTGCTGCGTTTGTGTGCTGCTGTCGGCTCTCAGCGCCACAGCAGGGAAGAGCCAACCCGGATTGCTGAATGGTTTGGCGTCAGGGGCTGCTTTCCTGGCTGCTAATCGGGTGGTGAAACTATACAGACAGACAGACAGACAGACAGGGACAGAGGGGCTCAGTTGTGAGCGCGGATTGACTCCTGTTCGGAGCCAATGTCAGCTCCCGCGACAGAGCAAATGGCTCTGGGAGCATGCATCGGTTTGTCTTTGATCCACGGCTTTTAGGCTGTTTCTCGGACCTGTCTCTAATCTGGACTGCACTGAGCAAGCACTGTCGCCACCTAATGAGTCCGTAAAATAGGTTATACACCTCCAATAGCTACTATAGTTGTACAGGAGCTGCGGAAGGCTTTGATCGACGTCCCACCGTCAAAAAACGCATTGGACGTCGAAGGACGTCCGTGGCATTCTACGTCACTATTTAATTGGACGTCGAAGGACGTCCATGGCATTCAATGAGTTAAGCACAGACATCACAAACTCCTTCCTGCGGCAGTCTATTACCGGCACCCTGAGTTTCCCCTTAAATCTCCCCTGAAGTTGCTTCAAAGTTATAAAAAAATAGGACTACTTCTTCCACAATGTTCGACAACATATAGCCTACATTCTGCTTGGTCGAACTCTTCACTGAAGCTACAGCTGCTTATATTAGGTGAAATATTAAAATCCAATACACACATTTTTTTAGTGGCTGCACCATTACTACAGCAAATGGTAAAAACCTAGATGTACTGTGCATCATTTTAAAGCTACACATTGACATTTCCCTGCAATGTTGACTAAAATTTTAAATAAAGTTCTGTGGGTTTGAATAAGGTTTGGCTGCAGAACATGAGTTTGCAATAATGATTGGGATTGGGATTGTCAATGATCACATTAGGGACCTCAGGGTAGGAGCGGTAGGGACAGTTCACTCCAAAATCCAAATCCAAAATACACATTTTTCTTATCCATCTAAATGCAATTTTGTTGCGAACTACACCCGCCAAACGCGCAGAATGGAAGCATGCATCTAACGTTTGCTTAGCTGTAACGTTAGCATGCCTCCTTCTGCGCAGTGAGATGATTGGCGGGTGTAGTTCGGTCAAAAGAAAATAGTTCCTACATGAAACTGCCCACAACAAGGTCTGTGGATTATCTTGAGTAATCAGGTCAATCATTTCTGGAAAGAGACATTGCTTTTTTGGGCACCACATGCCGAGTGCCATCCAGTTCCATTGTATTCGAGAGAAGGCAGACATCTCTACAGCCGATATCTCCAAAACTCGCACCAAAATGATCTTTCTAGATGGATAAATAGCAGTACAGGTAAGAGGAAAGAATACGATATGTATTTCCGATTTTCGGGTGAACACCTACAGTATTATAATGGCAACACTTTGACGCAGAAGTAGAAGGTGCTGGCGGCTAGGTGGTGTGCGGCTCCTCGTTTTCCTCGCTGATGGTGCGGTAGTGCTGCGGCTGGCTCTGGGCCAGAGGCGAGTCGGTCTGGGGGAAGAGGGCGGAGTCGGTCTGGGGGAAGAGGGCGAGCCGGCTCTTGAGCGGGCGTTTGAGCAGGAACCGGCCGGAGGTCACCAGCTGGCCGTAGCCCTGCGCGTGGGAGAAGGCGTAACCCGAGCGCCGCGTGCTGATCCTCCGCTGGGGGATGCGGCGGGGCTCGGGGGCTGGCACCGCCTCCTTTTGCACCTTGTGCCTCACCTGCAGGGAGGCAGGGGGGGACAGGGAGGCAGGGGGGGACAGGGAGGCAGGGAGGCAGGGGGGGACAGGGACAGCTTTTTATGCTGCGTCATGTTACTTTGATGAGTGCTGGTGTACGTGCTGCAAGATGAATTTCTCTGAGAACGGAGGATAAAATATGACCTTTTCTTTCTGTCCTGCACCGGATCATAAGTGCCTTTGCATGGGCATTTTGTTTTGTTAGTTGTTCAACTTAATAAAAATGTAAAAAATAAAAATAAAAAACAAAAAAATCTGTAAAGCCAAAAAAATCAGTAAACGCCAAATGTGCTGTGATGCAGTGTGTAGCGTGTGTAGCGTGTGTAGCGTGTGTAGCGTGTGTAGCGTGTGTAGCGTGTGTAGCGTGTGTAACGTGCGGTGTCACCTTGTCGTTGATGGTGGGCCGCAGCTGAATGAGGAGGAAGCGGAAAGCCACCACAGGCAGAGCACAGAGGATGGAGGTGAGGAGGATGGTCAGCCACACGTTGGGCTGGTTCAGGGAGTTTCTGGCCGTGCCTGGGGTCGGCAAAGTACAAGAAAAAACATCACGTTAAATAATGTCACATTCCCCCTGTGGCTAAGAATGGAGGCATCACAATTGCTCGAGTGACCATCACTGATGACATCATCTAATGGGGGGGGTTGACCACTTCTAGCACCGCAGTCTCCCATCCAAGGAGTATCCTAGGCCAGACCTACTTAGCTTCCCCAGGAGCCACTGGTGCTGACGATGAAGGTACTCACCGATGAAGGGGAATGAGGAGGTGAAGATGAGGAACATGCCGTTGCTGTACATGGTGAAGGTGATGGCGAAGTAGGCAGACAGGCTTCCCCACACAAAGAACTGGTTCACAGCCGTCCAGTAGTGCGTGTCCAGACACAGCTTTAGGAAAAAACACAAGCAGCTCAGTCTCACATGTCACTCCCGCTCTGTGTGTGTGTGTGTGTGTGTGTGTGTGTGTGTGTGTGTGTGTGTGTGTGTGTGTGTGTGTGTGTGTGTGTTTAGTGGCTTTTAAACATGAAGTCTGGATCATGTCTGGCTAGCAGCTAGCAGGATATTTTCCGGTTTTACCTTTTTAAACATGAGGGGTCTTTGTTTAGAAACAGCTGGAAATGGTCAGTATTCTCTCTGCCAGTGGGTGGGGGAGGGGGAGGGGGTGCGGAAGCATGCACGTTATTCCCTACAAGGCAAATAGTTGTCATGTGAGTCGTCGTCGGCGCTGTGCTCAATTGAAACAGCTTTAGCGAATCTATAACCAAACTCCATTCAAAAACATGCCATTTTAACTCGAGGGTCCATTCCGACCGCGAGGGGTGGCAGTATGCCAAAAATGAGCGCTTCCGCCTTTGTTACATAAAGCCGCCCAGTCAAAATAGTGGTTGAACTGTCGTCAATCACTGTGGGTGATTTATATTATTTATTTAAGTGGCATTCAAGTCATATCTGACTAGTTTTCAATGTATTTCTCCCCACAAAAGTTAGGCTAGGCCTATGTCTCACTTTTTCTGACATGGATCAGCAGCGCAGCAGTAAGCTCTCTCCTCTCCTCGGTGTGATGCACGGACCTGCCTGCCTGCATAGCTGAAGCGCGTTGGGATCCCTAGCTCTACCAAACAATTCAAAGCCGTTTGCAGCACTTGAGTAAACCGTGAGTTTGCTCATTTAATTCGTTGATATAAGCGATTGCCCGAACGATTAATTAATTAATAAACTAGTGAACGTGAAGTGCCACCACCCGCCCACTCAGACATGATCGGGATTATGAGCTGCCAGAGTTAAACAGCACCCGCTTTTCCTATTATGCGGATGCTATACCGGCGACCGAGATGAATATGATACGGACTCGCGGGAGTGCGCGTAGGCCGGCTAATTGTTGTTTAACATGCAGGCCAACCGGCTAGGAGCGGGTTATAATACGGATTCCACTGCATGTTAAGAAGTGGCTCGAGTGTGTGTGTGTGTGCATTTTGTGTGACTAATGTCACCCATAAGCCACCATAGGTGATTCATGGGAGCTTACTGTATTACCAGGGAATTCTTTACAGTGTGTTCTCTGAACAATTTGAGTTTAAACAGATCTTAGCGGGACAAATTCAATTGTTTATTTGCTAGTACACAGATGTGTTATTTCATAGTTCAATAACCGTTTCCTAGATGTCCCCCCAAAAAATCTGATTAAGGCACAAAACAATAACTTCTGAAAGGAAAAGTTAATTTCTGTGTGTTATAAAGTGAATTTCTGAATTTCTTCATGCATGTTTCCAATTTGTGACAGGAACTGGTGTTTAGACCTTGGCCTAACATGTAGGACAAGGTCGTTTTTCAGTTTTTCACAGATTGTGAAAGTGCTGATTGTAAGCTTTCAAATGATGTGTGATACATTGAAATCTGAAAATAGTAGAAGAAGATTTGAATTATTTATTTAGTATTTAATTAAGTATTTGAATTAAGTATTTGAATGTCCATACTCCTAAAAACAACATTCAGAAGTATTTAGTGATGCTAAAACTGTTGTTTGTTATATTGAGTTGGTTCTTTAACATCTAAACTTGTGTCAAAAATAAAATACAAATAAAAATATCTTGTGCGATTTCACAGTTGCCTATACTTGTTTCCCTCTTCACCAGATCGTGTCACATGGTTCGTCTGCTCACCTGTATATTGACAGAGGGTGTCACATGGTTCGTCTGCTCACCTGTATATTGACAGCGATGAGCAGACAGGTCGCTGCCAACAGAGCGAAGGACTGGTAGTCCACGATGTCCTTGCCGTCGTCGCGGACGGTGTCGTGCATGGCGGCCCAGGGGATGAAGAAGAGGATGAGGGAGCTGTAGCAGCTGTGCAGCATGCAGCGGATGAAGGCCTTCTTACTGAAGTACAGGTTGAGCTGGCCGGGGGAGTAGAGCTGAGGATACTGGAAACTCCACCGGTCACTCACATCCTGCAGGGGGGAGTGAGAGAGAGAGGGGGGGAGTGAGAGAGAGAGGGGGGAGACACAGAGAGGAGAGGGAGGCGGAGGACTGAATTTAGCATTTCTTTCTTGCAATTGTGATCTCATATACATCTCAGAATCTCCTCCAGAGCTTGCAATTCTTTTATTTTATTTTATTATTAGATAGGTCGTCCTCGATGAGCCCAACTGGTATATACTCCTTGTTCTAGGCTTTACAATGCTATGTGAGGACTGAGCACATTTCAAAACAAGGCTACAACGTGCTTTAGAAAAAAAAGATCATAAATCTGCACAGCTAAGGATCAAAACACACAACAGAATCCAGAAGACAGTCTTCATAACAAGCTAATTAATCCAAAGGAATCCGGAAAAGTGAGTTTTTAAGACAGATCTAAAAGAGGAAACAGTACAGTACTGGCAGCCTGATCGTTTCACAGAATAAATGATATGATATTAAACCAAACAGGTTGGATGTGAGTTTTAGAGTGGTGCAGTGTGAAGATATTAAACCAAACAGGTTGGATGTGAGTTTTAGAGCGGTGCAGTGTGAAGATATTAAACCAAACAGGTTGGAGGTGAGTTTTAGAGTGGTGCAGTGTAAACAGGTTGGAGGTTAGTTTTAGAGTGGTGCAGTGTAAACAGGTTGGAGGTTAGTTTTAGAGTGGTGCAGTGTAAACAGGTTGGAGGTGAGTTTTAGAGTGGTGCAGTGTAAACAGGTTGGAGGTTAGTTTTAGAGTGGTGCAGTGTAAACAGGTTGGAGGTGAGTTTTAGAGTGGTGCAGTGTAAACAGGTTGGAGGTTAGTTTTAGAGTGGTGCAGTGTAAACAGGTTGGAGGTGAGTTTTAGAGTGGTGCAGTGTAAACAGGTTGGAGGTGAGTTTTAGAGTGGTGCAGTGTAAACAGGTTGGAGGTTAGTTTTAGAGTGGTGCAGTGTAAACAGGTTGGAGGTGAGTTTTAGAGTGGTGCAGTGTAAACAGGTTGGAGGTGAGTTTTAGAGTGGTGCAGTGTAAACAGGTTGGAGGTGAGTTTTAGAGTGGTGCAGTGTAAACAGGTTGGAGGTGAGTTTTAGAGCGGTGCAGTGTAAACAGGTTGGAGGTGAGTTTTAGAGTGGTGCAGTGTAAACAGGTTGGAGGTGAGTTTTAGAGTAGTGCAGTGTAAACAGGTTGGAGGTTAGTTTTAGAGTGGTGCAGTGTAAACAGGTTGGAGGTTAGTTTTAGAGTGGTGCAGTGTAAACAGGTTGGAGGTGAGTTTTAGAGCGGTGCAGTGTGAACAGGTTGGAGGTGAGTTTTAGAGTAGTGCAGTGTAAACAGGTTGGAGGTGAGTTTTAGAGTGGTGCAGTGTAAACAGGTTGGAGGTGAGTTTTAGAGTGGTGCAGTGTAAACAGGTTGGAGGTGAGTTTTAGAGTGGTGCAGTGTAAACAGGTTGGAGGTGATAATCCAAAAAGGTTCATAGTGTCTATACTTTACTTAGATTGATAGGTTTTCTTTTATATCAGACACAGGTTTGTATTCCTACCTGACATGTTTCGACGGTAATACTTCCACAACGCTCTCAAAACCTGCCACTACCCAAACTGGGCCATAGAAAAGGGAAAACAGCAAGTCAAACAAAGACAACACACCCGTACAGGTAAAAAGAAACCGGACAATAAAACAGAAAACATAGGGGCGGTCACACTACCATACATCAGAGGCATCACTGAACGCATACAGAGAGCCATGAGTAAACGTCACATCAGCACACCAGTCAAACCACACATAAAACTCAGACAACTGCTAGTGCACCCAAAAGACAAAATCGACCCAAACAAAAAATGTAACGTCATCTATGAAATACCATGTCAATCATGCAATAAATCATACATAGGAGAAACAGGACGGTCATTCATCACCCGCAAAAAAGAGCACCAAAAGGAATGTGAGAAGGAGACAACAAAAAGGCAGACACGGGCTATAAAGGAACAGGCACTACAAGAAAATCTCAAATCAGCAATCACAGATCACTGCAAAAGGGAGAACCACATTATGGACTGGGATAAGGCCAAAGTCATCCGCACCCAGGACAACAAACACCAGCGCTGGATTATGGAGGCAGTGGAGATCAGGAAGCGGGCGCAAACGACGATGAACCGGGACGAGGGGGCCTATATGCTTTCCACCACCTGGAGCAGCGTTCTCAAACGGCGAGATGACAGCAAGGGGCGTGGTCGTCCTGTCAAATCTGACAGGACGATCACGCCTCTGTAAACAACATCAGCTGTTAAAGACACGTCACACACCATCTAGTGACACCTCTGAAGAAGACGGAAGTATTACCGTCGAAACATGTCAGGTAGGAATACAAACCTGTGTCTGATATAAAAGAAAACCTATCAATCTAGGTTGGAGGTGAGTTTTAGAGTAGTGCAGTGTAAACAGGTTGGAGGTGAGTTTTAGAGCGGTGCAGTGTGAACAGGTTGGAGGTGAGTTTTAGAGCGGTGCAGTGTAAACAGGTTGGAGGTGAGTTTTAGAGTGGTGCAGTGTAAACAGGTTGGAGGTGAGTTTTAGAGTGGTGCAGTGTAAACAGGTTGGAGGTGAGTTTTAGAGTGGTGCAGTGTAAACAGGTTGGAGGTGAGTTTTAGAGCGGTGCAGTGTAAACAGGTTGGAGGTGAGTTTTAGAGTAGTGCAGTGTAAACAGGTTGGAGGTGAGTTTTAGAGCGGTGCAGTGTAAACAGGTTGGAGGTGTGTTTTAGAGCGGTGCAGTGTAAACAGGTTGGAGGTGTGTTTTAGAGCGGTGCAGTGTAAACAGGTTGGAGGTGAGTTTTAGAGTGGTGCAGTGTAAACAGGTTGGAGGTGAGTTTTAGAGTGGTGCAGTGTAAACAGGTTGGAGGTTAGTTTTAGAGTGGTGCAGTGTAAACAGGTTGGAGGTGAGTTTTAGAGTGGTGCAGTGTAAACAGGTTGGAGGTGAGTTTTAGAGTGGTGCAGTGTAAACAGGTTGGAGGTGTGTTTTAGAGTGGTGCAGTGTAAACAGGTTGGAGGTGAGTTTTAGAGTGGTGCAGTGTAAACAGGTTGGAGGTGAGTTTTAGAGTGGTGCAGTGTAAACAGGTTGGAGGTGAGTTTTAGAGCGGTGCAGTGTAAACAGGTTGGAGGTGAGTTTTAGAGTAGTGCAGTGTAAACAGGTTGGAGGTGAGTTTTAGAGTGGTGCAGTGTAAACAGGTTGGAGGTGAGTTTTAGAGTGGTGCAGTGTAAACAGGTTGGAGGTGAGTTTTAGAGTAGTGCAGTGTAAACAGGTTGGAGGTGAGTTTTAGAGTGGTGCAGTGTAAACAGGTTGGAGGTGAGTTTTAGAGTGGTGCAGTGTAAACAGGTTGGAGGTGAGTTTTAGAGTGGTGCAGTGTAAACAGGTTGGAGGTGAGTTTTAGAGTGGTGCAGTGTAAACAGGTTGGAGGTGAGTTTTAGAGTGGTGCAGTGTAAACAGGTGCAGTGTGAAGAATCAACATCTTACCTGGTCAAAGAGACTCATGCCGAGGACGGGAAGAGCCGTGTAAACCAGGTTGTACAAGGTGATGAACCACTCGTCATACACCGTCTGTGTGTATCAACAACAACAACAGCATTCATTATGCAAATATACACAAAGGATGTATACACCTATATGTATCTATGAATACTTGTACTGCAAACAGGTAGACAGCTTTATTCAAAGTATCAAAGCTGCACTTTGAAAAATGTACAATTTAATACCCAGAAATACTGTAATGTGCTGTCAATAAAGCATTGAGCTGCTTTAATGTATACTTTAGTTCATGTACTCTACATTATGTATACAAATACAAATACTTTACTTGAAGTGAAGTTACACAGCATAACGGCATTACAAGCACATTGTAACCGTGTTATAACTATGGCATATATTTTTCCTAATTTCCCAATTTATATTTCCTAATGATTACCTCCGCCAACAGATTTGTCGAACGAGTTGGGTTATGTTTTCGCCCCCATTTGTCTGTCTGTTTGTTGGCAGGATACAATGGATTTGCATGAAACTTGAAAAGCAGGCCATGGGTCACAAAAATGTGCTTTCAAACGGATTCACGTAACACAACAAAACGCAGTAGAAAGGTTGGCATGCGCTCGCCTAGTTAGACCGCTGCTCATCGTATGCCTCCCATGCAGTGTTGGGCAAGTTACTTTCAAAATGTAATATACTACATATTACTAGTTACTTTCATTTGAAAGTAATAAGTTACTTTACAATATTACTTTCTGTGTAGAGTAACTTGTTACTTATTTCACTACTTTTGCATTACTTTTACCAAAACAACAGCAGCAGCAGAATGACATCGCCGCCCCAGAACCATCCCGAAAAAGAATGTCAACCGCCATGAAGTCAGTGTAAACAATCCAAAATTCTAAATGTTATTCTTTTCCTTTGTTATCGTCATCTATAGTGGTTATTTGCAGAAAAACACACAGTTTGATTAGGAAATGATTGTATCTTTTTTAAATATGTGCTTTGATTTAATAAAAATGTAACTCAATTTGTAACTTGAGTTACTTGACAAAGTAACTGGTATAATATTACTGAAATCCTATAAGTAATAAGTTATATTACTGAGTTACTCCTAAAAGTAATATATTACATGTAATATGTTACATTTGTAATGAGTTACCCCCAACACTGCTCCCATGTGCCGCTCACCTGTGCAGAGAAGCCACAGAAGAAGGCGTACCAGAAATGGACAAAGGTGAAGGTGAAGTTCTTATAGAAGAAGTAGCTCAGGAACTTGCACATGCGCAGGTAGGACCAGCGGCCGTGCACCAGCAGGAGGCGCTGCAGGTAACGGAACTGGGCAAAGGAGTAGTCGCTGGAGAGGACCGCCTGCATGCCCTCCTGTCCGCTGATACCCACTCCGATATGAGCAGCTGGAGGGAGAGAGGCAGGTAGAGAGGGGGTTAATATGAGCAGCTGGAGGGAGAGAGGCAGGTAGAGAGAGGGTTAATATGAGCAGCTGGAGGGAGAGAGGCAGGTAGAGAGAGGGTGAATATGAGCAGCTGGAGGGAGAGAGGCAGGTAGAGAGAGGGTTAATATGAGCAGCTGGAGGGAGAGAGGCAGGTAGAGAGAGGGTTAATATGAGCAGCTGGAGGGAGAGAGGCAGGTAGAGAGAGGGTTAATATGAGCAGCTGGAGGGAGAGAGGCAGGTAGAGAGAGGGTGAATATGAGCAGCTGGAGGGAGAGAGGCAGGTAGAGAGAGGGTTAATATGAGCAGCTGGAGGGAGAGAGGCAGGTAGAGAGAGGGTTAATATGAGCAGCTGGAGGGAGAGAGGCAGGTAGAGAGAGGGTTAACATGAGCAGCTGGAGGGAGAGAGGCAGGTAGAGAGAGGGTTAACATGAGCAGCTGGAGGGAGAGAGGCAGGTAGAGAGAGGGTTAATATGAGCAGCTGGAGGGAGAGAGGCAGGTAGAGAGAGGGTTAACATGAGCAGCTGGAGGGAGAGAGGCAGGTAGAGAGAGGGTGAATATGAGCAGCTGGAGGGAGAGAGGCAGGTAGAGAGAGGGTTAACATGAGCAGCTGGAGGGAGAGAGGCAGGTAGAGAGAGGGTTAATATGAGCAGCTGGAGGGAGAGAGGCAGGTAGAGAGAGGGTTAACATGAGCAGCTGGAGGGAGAGAGGCAGGTAGAGAGAGGGTTAATATGAGCAGCTGGAGGGAGAGAGGCATGTAGAGAGAGGGTTAATATGAGCAGCTGGAGGGAGAGAGGCAGGTAGAGAGGGTTAATATGAGCAGCTGGAGGGAGAGAGGCAGGTAGAGAGAGGGTAAATATGAGCAGCTGGAGGGAGAGAGGCAGGTAGAGAGAGGGTTAATATGAGCAGCTGGAGGGAGAGAGGCAGGTAGAGAGAGGGTTAACATGAGCAGCTGGAGGGAGAGAGGCAGGTAGAGAGAGGGTTAATATGAGCAGCTGGAGGGAGAGAGGCAGGTAGAGAGAGGGTTAATATGAGCAGCTGGAGGGAGAGAGGCAGGTAGAGAGAGGGTTAACATGAGCAGCTGGAGGGAGAGAGGCAGGTAGAGAGAGGGTTAATATGAGCAGATGGAGGGAGAGAGGCAGGTAGAGAGAGGGTTAACATGAGCAGCTGGAGGGAGAGAGGCAGGTAGAGAGAGGGTTAATATGAGCAGCTGGAGGGAGAGAGGCAGGTAGAGAGAGGATTAACATGAGCAGCTGGAGGGAGAGAGGCAGGTAGAGAGAGGGTTAATATGAGCAGCTGGAGGGAGAGAGGCAGGTAGAGAGAGGGTTAATATGAGCAGCTGGAGGGAGAGAGGCAGGTAGAGAGAGGGTTAATATGAGCAGCTGGAGGGAGAGAGGCATGTAGAGAGAGGGTTAATATGAGCAGCTGGAGGGAGAGAGGCAGGTAGAGAGAGGGTTAATATGAGCAGCTGGAGGGAGAGAGGCAGGTAGAGAGGGTTAACATGAGCAGCTGGAGGGAGAGAGGCAGGTAGAGAGAGGGTTAATATGAGCAGCTGGAGGGAGAGAGGCAGGTAGAGAGAGGGTTAATATGAGCAGCTGGAGGGAGAGAGGCAGGTAGAGCGAGGGTTAACATGAGCAGCTGGAGGGAGAGAGGCAGGTAGAGAGAGGGTTAATATGAGCAGCTGGAGGGAGAGAGGCAGGTAGAGAGAGGGTTAATATGAGCAGCTGGAGGGAGAGAGGCAGGTAGAGAGAGGGTTAACATGAGCAGCTGGAGGGAGAGAGGCAGGTAGAGAGAGGGTTAATATGAGCAGCTGGAGGGAGAGAGGCAGGTAGAGAGAGGGTTAATATGAGCAGCTGGAGGGAGAGAGAGAGGCAGGTAGAGAGAGGGTTAATATGAGCAGCTGGAGGGAGAGAGGCAGGTAGAGAGAGGGTTAATATGAGCAGCTGGAGGGAGAGAGGCAGGTAGAGAGAGGGTTAATATGAGCAGCTGGAGGGAGAGAGGCAGGTAGAGAGAGGGTTAATATGAGCAGCTGGAGGGAGAGAGGCAGGTAGAGAGGGTTAATATGAGCAGCTGGAGGGAGAGAGGCAGGTAGAGAGAGGGTTAATATGAGCAGCTGGAGGGAGAGAGGCAGGTAGAGAGAGGGTTAATATGAGCAGCTGGAGGGAGAGAGGCAGGTAGAGAGAGGGTTAATATGAGCAGCTGGAGGGAGAGAGGCAGGTAGAGAGAGGGTTAACATGAGCAGCTGGAGGGAGAGAGGCAGGTAGAGAGAGGGTTAATATGAGCAGCTGGAGGGAGAGAGGCAGGTAGAGAGAGGGTTAATATGAGCAGCTGGAGGGAGAGAGAGAGGCAGGTAGAGAGAGGGTTAATATCAGCAGCTGGAGGGAGAGAGGCAGGTAGAGAGAGGGTTAATATGAGCAGATGGAGGGAGAGAGGCAGGTAGAGAGAGGGTTAACATGAGCAGCTGGAGGGAGAGAGGCAGGTAGAGAGAGGGTTAATATGAGCAGCTGGAGGGAGAGAGGCAGGTAGAGAGAGGATTAACATGAGCAGCTGGAGGGAGAGAGGCAGGTAGAGAGAGGGTTAATATGAGCAGCTGGAGGGAGAGAGGCAGGTAGAGAGAGGGTTAATATGAGCAGCTGGAGGGAGAGAGGCAGGTAGAGAGAGGGTTAATATCAGCAGCTGGAGGGAGAGAGGCAGGTAGAGAGAGGGTTAATATGAGCAGCTGGAGGGAGAGAGGCATGTAGAGAGAGGGTTAATATCAGCAGCTGGAGGGAGAGAGGCAGGTAGAGAGAGGGTTAATATGAGCAGCTGGAGGGAGAGAGGCAGGTAGAGAGAGGGTTAATATGAGCAGCTGGAGGGAGAGAGGCATGTAGAGAGAGGGTTAATATGAGCAGCTGGAGGGAGAGAGGCAGGTAGAGAGAGGGTTAATATGAGCAGCTGGAGGGAGAGAGGCAGGTAGAGAGGGTTAACATGAGCAGCTGGAGGGAGAGAGGCAGGTAGAGAGAGGGTTAATATGAGCAGCTGGAGGGAGAGAGGCAGGTAGAGAGAGGGTTAATATGAGCAGCTGGAGGGAGAGAGGCAGGTAGAGAGAGGGTTAATATCAGCAGCTGGAGGGAGAGAGGCAGGTAGAGAGAGGGTTAATATGAGCAGCTGGAGGGAGAGAGGCAGGTAGAGAGAGGGTTAATATGAGCAGCTGGAGGGAGAGAGGCAGGTAGTGAGAGGGTTAATATGAGCAGCTGGAGGGAGAGAGGCAGGTAGAGAGAGGGTTAACATGAGCAGCTGGAGGGAGAGAGGCAGGTAGAGAGAGGGTTAATATGAGCAGCTGGAGGGAGAGAGGCAGGTAGAGAGAGGGTTAATATGAGCAGCTGGAGGGAGAGAGGCAGGTAGAGAGAGGGTTAATATGAGCAGCTGGAGGGAGAGAGGCAGGTAGAGAGGGTTAATATGAGCAGCTGGAGGGAGAGAGGCAGGTAGAGAGAGGGTTAATATGAGCAGCTGGAGGGAGAGAGGCAGGTAGAGAGAGGGTTAATATGAGCAGCTGGAGGGAGAGAGGCAGGTAGAGAGAGGGTTAATATGAGCAGCTGGAGGGAGAGAGGCAGGTAGAGAGAGGGTTAACATGAGCAGCTGGAGGGAGAGAGGCAGGTAGAGAGAGGGTTAATATGAGCAGCTGGAGGGAGAGAGAGAGGCAGGTAGAGAGAGGGTTAATATCAGCAGCTGGAGGGAGAGAGGCAGGTAGAGAGAGGGTTAATATGAGCAGCTGGAGGGAGAGAGGCAGGTAGAGAGAGGGTTAATATGAGCAGCTGGAGGGAGAGAGAGAGGCAGGTAGAGAGAGGGTTAATATCAGCAGCTGGAGGGAGAGAGGCAGGTAGAGAGAGGGTTAATATGAGCAGCTGGAGGGAGAGAGGCAGGTAGAGAGAGGGTTAATATCAGCAGCTGGAGGGAGAGAGGCAGGTAGAGCGAGGGTTAATATGAGCAGCTGGAGGGAGAGAGGCAGGTAGAGAGAGGGTTAATATGAGCAGCTGGAGGGAGAGAGGCAGGTAGAGAGAGGGTTAATATGAGCAGCTGGAGGGAGAGAGGCAGGTAGAGAGAGGGTTAATATGAGCAGCTGGAGGGAGAGAAGCAGGTAGAGAGAGGGTTAATATGAGCAGCTGGAGGGAGAGAGGCATGTAGAGAGAGGGTTAATATGAGCAGCTGGAGGGAGAGAGGCAGGTAGAGAGAGGGTTAATATGAGCAGCTGGAGGGAGAGAGGCAGGTAGAGAGAGGGTTAATATGAGCAGCTGGAGGGAGAGAGGCATGTAGAGAGAGGGTTAATATGAGCAGCTGGAGGGAGAGAGGCAGGTAGAGAGAGGGTTAACATGAGCAGCTGGAGGGAGAGAGGCAGGTAGAGAGAGGGTTAACATGAGCAGCTGGAGGGAGAGAGGCAGGTAGAGAGAGGGTTAACATGAGCAGCTGGAGGGAGAGAGGCAGGTAGAGAGAGGGTTAATATGAGCAGCTGGAGGGAGAGAGGCAGGTAGAGAGAGGGTTAATATGAGCAGCTGGAGGGAGAGAGGCAGGTAGAGAGAGGGTTAATATGAGCAGCTGGAGGGAGAGAGGCAGGTAGAGAGAGGGTTAATATGAGCAGCTGGAGGGAGAGAGGCAGGTAGAGAGAGGGTTAACATGAGCAGCTGGAGGGAGAGAGGCAGGTAGAGAGAGGGTTAATATGAGCAGCTGGAGGGAGAGAGGCAGGTAGAGAGAGGGTTAACATGAGCAGCTGGAGGGAGAGAGGCAGGTAGAGAGAGGGTGAATATGAGCAGCTGGAGGGAGAGAGGCAGGTAGAGAGAGGGTTAATATGAGCAGCTGGAGGGAGAGAGGCAGGTAGAGAGAGGTTTAATATGAGCAGCTGGAGGGAGAGAGGCAGGTAGAGAGAGGGTGAATATGAGCAGCTGGAGGGAGAGAGGCAGGTAGAGAGAGGGTTAACATGTGTGTCTGAGGGTTCACACATTCAGCAACAACGTTGTTCAGCATTTTCCAGCTGTCCTTGCTCAGCATGTAGATCTATGGTAGAGATATGCAAAAAAAAAAAAGAATTCGCCATGGAGTTGGTGGATGGTCTGAGCGCCAATATGTTTATTGTCCCAAAGTGTAATTGGTTATGGGGTCAGGTAAACAACAAGGTAAAAACAGCATGGCACAGCTGTAGATACAAACCAAACACATACAAACCAACACAAACCAAACCACATACAAACCAAACACAAACCAAACACTACTTTTCCAGCTCTGTGCCTGCTGTGCTTGGAGCTGAGCTCACCCTTGATCATGCTGACGTCGTTGGCCCCGTCCCCGATGGCCAGAGTGACCGCCTGCTTGAACTTCTTCACCAGCTCCACCACCTGGGCCTTCTGCAGAGGAGTCACCCTGCAGCAGATCACCGTCTGACACATACAGGCTGTCCGCAGAAGCTCCAGCTGCAGGTCCTTCTCCAGGGCAAACGCCTGGGGGGAGAGGAGGAGGGAGGGATAGATGGATGAATGGATGAATGAATGGATATGGATGGATGGATGGATGGATGGGTGGATGGAGAGGGAGACATGATGAATGAAGTTGGTTGCACCACCACCCCTTCTGCTGATCTGGGCAGAGTTGTAAGCTAGCACATGGTTCCTCTGATACATGTGCAGTCTGAGACCTGAGAGAGAGGAGTTTGACCGGCAGGACGTAGCGCGTGGGAGGATCACACTATCCCCGCCCCCCCCCCCCCCCCCCCCCAGTCCCTCCCCATGAACAGGCGCCCCGACCGGCCAGCGGAGGCACTAGTGAGGCGACCAGGACTCATAATATAATAACTAAATGATTCGAATTGAACACTTTGGAAAGGTGCTGCCTGCTGTGTTTTTAGGCAGAGCAGAGCACGTTGCACATGAGGTCGAGCGCTATTTCTGTGAGCTGATCAATCAAAGATGAGGCAGTTCCAGTATGTAGGCCACTGACAGCACTGTTCTCACTGTCAGTATGTAGGCCACTGACAGCACTGTTCTCACTGTCAGTATGTAGGCCACTGACAGCACTGTTCTCACTGTCAGTATGTAGGCCACTGACAGCACTGTTCTCACTGTCAGTATGTAGGCCACTGACAGCACTGTTCTCAATGTCAGTAGGTAGGCCACTGACAGCACTGTTCTCAATGTCAGTATGTAGGCCACTGACAGCACTGTTCTCACTGTCAGTATGTAGGCCACTGACAGCACTGTTCTCACTGTCAGTATGTAGGCCACTGACAGCACTGTTCTCAATGTCAGTAGGTAGGCCACTGACAGCACTGTTCTCAATGTCAGTATGTAGGCCACTGACAGCACTGTTCTCACTGTCAGTATGTAGGCCACTGACAGCACTGTTCTCACTGTCAGTATGTAGGCCACTGACAGCACTGTTCTCAATGTCAGTATGTAGGCCACTGACAGCACTGTTCTCACTGTCAGTATGTAGGCCACTGACAGCACTGTTCTCACTGTCAGTATGTAGGCCACTGACAGCACTGTTCTCACTGTCAGTATGTAGGCCACTGACAGCACTGTTCTCACTGTCAGTATGTAGGCCACTGACAGTACTGTTCTCACTGTCAGTATGTAGGCCACTGACAGCACTGTTCTCACTGTCAGTATGTAGGCCACTGACAGCACTGTTCTCACTGTCAATATGTAGGCCACTGACAGCACTGTTCTCACTGTCAGTATGTAGGCCACTGACAGCACTGTTCTCACTGTCAGTATGTAGGCCACTGACAGCACTGTTCTCACTGTCAGTATGTAGGCCACTGACAGCACCGTATCTATCTGAGCTTATTTCACACTATGTGCCGGCATGCCCCCTTCCCTCTCTCAATGCTGGTCTCCTATAGCCATTCCCTCTGTCAACAAAAAAATCGCTTGGTTTCAGAGCTTTTGCCTACAACGCCCCATATCTGTGGACTGAACTTCCACTACATGTTAAAGAAGCGAGCTCAGTCTACATTTTTAAGACTGAAAACACACCTTTTTGCACTTCAACTACAGCCGGGTTCTTCACCTTTTAAAACATTCTTTTAATATGGATGTTTTTTAATGTGCCTGTTTTATTTTTATTTATTTTTTACTATTTGTATTCAAACAGCCCTTTTAGATTGATGTTTTTTAAAGCAACTACGAGCAAAATGTTCACTTGTTATGAAACCGTCTAAATTTAATAGTGATGCTTCACTATCGCTGTGAATGGGCGAGTGCTCTCGTTGTTTATAGTCTCTCTCCGGGACGGAAAGACACAGAAGTGAAAGGAAACGGCAGCATAACCACAAAATTACAAAATTACGTCCAAACAAACTGTTAGAATATAATGAGAGATGTTTGCGAGAGTAGAAAGCCCCTGCAAGTAGCGAGGAAAACATCCTTTCAACATCGATGTTTTAAATGTGTCGTTTGTAACAATTTTATTTTGTTTGCTGTAGATATGTGTTGTCCTATGCTTTATTTTAAGTGTATTGGGACCATGCTTCATGGTGATTCTGCACTTTAAATAAAATGGATTTATTGATGTATTGATTGATTTAAAACATAGACTAAAAACACATGCAAAACAATAAATGTGGAGAAATTAGCAGTAAAAAAAAGTCGGTAGTGTTTGTTTAAAGATTCAGTATGTAGCACATTGGGTGTGTTGTCGGAGTTTCTGTGTTTGCAAATAAGTAGCGTTTGCTGATAACGGGCAGCTACTGCAGCTAGTCATGACGTAACAAAGTGTGTTTTGTGACCCACTTTTCTAGCAAAACTAAATGTAGTTGAGGAAGTGCTTTTTCTACCAAAACAAAGGTAGTATAATATGAGCAAACTAGAGGCAGAACAGAGACAGTGACAGCAACAGAAGAGAGGTGATGAGGGGGGGAAAGCAGCTACGTTCACACAGACCTATTCAAGTTTTTCAACAAACCGCTGGTTTATTGTGTGGCAACAAACCGCATTGACAGCTGATTGACAGCTGACATGAAGTGAAGTCTGCTCTGTACTACCGGTATAGAGCTTGCGTTAGGAGCACGCTATATAGGCTTAGCTTGTAAACAACTACGGTGGCTCGTAGTGGACAAATATCATGACATTGCGTAACGTTATAGCCCCCAGATGTCCGTCAATTCGTGTGCCTGTTGATGAGCGATTTAAACAGAGCGACCGAGCGATTCCAAAGGGTGACAAAGGCGACAGAGAGAAAAATAAATATCTCGGTGTGAACACAGCTAAGATGGCAACTGGAAGGGTGACAAATAGTTCATTTAAAATGTGAGCATGTGTGAAAGATCTTCTCACCAGACTGTGTCCGTTTATCACCAGGCCGTAGTCTCCATCCACCTCCTCGTCCTCCACGGTCTCTGACTTCAGCCTCCAGAACAGGCCGGCTCGGGCCTTCAGCACAGTCGCCTCCTCTGCTGCTTCTGGACACATCTTCCTCCGTGCTCTCCTGAAAACAACACAGGACTTTTTGGAAATGACTGATTGAAGATGGGACGTTTTACCTGCCAAAGTGTCTGCTAGAACTGACAGCCAATATAGTAGTAGTAGTATTCACCTTATGGTCAGCCAATGACTTCCTATTGTGTCGACACTTCCTGTGACGGTACAGTGCTTGTATTGTGTTCATCGTGTTAACTGTGGCCAACACTGCCGAGGGGAATTCAGGTGTATGCAGAGCCCTGAAAACCAGCTCCGTGGCCTTGTGGTCTGAGTGTCCGCCCTGAGACTGGGAGGTCGTGAGTTCGATCCCCGGCCGAGTCATGCCAAAGACTATAAAAATGGGACCCGTTTGCCTCCCTGCTTGGCACTCAGCATCAAAGGGTTGGAATTGGGGGGTTAGATCACCATATGATTCCCGAGCGCGGCGCACGCTGCCGCTCACCGCTCCCCCAGGGGATGGGTCAAATGCGGAGAACAAATTTCACACATTGTGTGACAATCAGTGGGACTTTACCTTTACTTTACTTTACTTTACCTAAAAGCCACCACTGAGTCAGACTAGGGTTGACCAGGTTTTGAACAGGAAGTCGTAACACAACTGGGTCAAGTGGGCGGGGCAACATAAGCTGAACAGTAGTTACTGTATATACATTCCTTCATATACGTATTTAAAATACTGTATATACAGCAGGTGCTACAGGTCATACAGGTGTTGCAGCGTGGTTGTGTCTGCAGGTCAGGACTTACTGCAGCTCCTCTCTCACGCCCTCTGCTGTGTTCGCCGCCACCACGAAGATGTCCTTCATCTCCTCTCGCAGCATGTTGCAGGAATAGCCGATGTTCTCCGCCGTCTCTGTCTCAAAACATCAACAAGTGCTGTTTATGTGCAGTTCATCTGTAAAGCCTATAGGGGGGGGTAAACATCCACTAACTGTGTTTCTGTGACACCTGAGTTTATTCATAGTTATAACAGGATGTGTGGATATGTCTTCTAAGCCCGTGTAGGCCGACACAGCAATAAAATAAATATCATATGAATACATTTCAAATCAGATAGTGACTATTCGAGGTGTGCAAGTACCTCAGAGTCTGCCTGTGTGTGTGTGTGTGTGTGTGTGTGTGTACACACACTATACATGTACAGTATATAAGCCTCACCCTGTTTATCTCCAGTCAGGACCCAGATTTTGATGTCAGCTTTAGCCAGCTGCTCGATGGTCTGCGGGACACCGTCCTGCAGCTTGTCCTCCACAGCTGTGGCTCCCAGCAGCTGAAGACACACAGCACACAGACAGCACAGGGTGCAAATCAAGCAATCATCATCTATTCCCACACATCTTGAATGTTACAGCTCAATCAATCAGTTCATGTCAATCAAATCACTCAATCAGTCAAATCACTCAATCAGTCAAATCACTCAATCAGTCGTGTAAAAAGAAGCTGATAAGAGGTATGAGCTGTGTGAAGCGACCTGCAGGTCTCTCTCTATCTCCTCGTACAGCTCGTCCAGCATCTCCTCTCGGCCGTCCATGGCCGTGCTGGCTGCATGGTGCCGTCTGCTCCACTCCTTCATGTAGCTGTCATCCAGGTCCTTATAGGCCAGAACCAGCGTGCGCAGACCTTCTCCTGCATACTCCTGTTCCCACACACACACACACACACATACACACACACACAGAATGTGTGCGTAGTTTGTTTGAGTTAATTGTGTTTTATTCCTCTATTTTTTATTGCACAGACAATTCTGTTCAATTGAATTGTATTGATGAGTTACTTCCTGTTCCTGAATTGACCCCTGACCCCAGCTCTCTACTCACGTTGAGGTGTCTGGTGGTGACTCCCATCAGCTTGCTACAGGACGGGTGGAGTCTCTCGTAGATGATCGTGTCGGCTCCTTTGCAGAAGAGCGTGAGCTTTCCCTCGGGGCTGCGCACTGCAGACCACATCAGAGTCACTTTGCAAGCTTAGATTTAAGAACTTCACGGTTCATGAAAAATATCTTGGTTTCCAGACACCTATTTGTATCTGTACGACATTAGATAAACACTAAGAATAGTACACCTTACATGATTTCTGTGTATTGCAGTTTTGATGTTATTTTTTTTAGCTGACTGGCCATTTAGTCAGGCTTCACTCACAGAGTTGGCATGCAGCCTCTCCTCTCTCCCCCCAGAGGGTTTTCATAGTCCACTTCCCTGGCTGAGTCCAACTCAGCTCAGCTCCTCGACTCAGGTGTGCTCCATCAGCTAACGAATGGAGCGCTCCATGGTGCTCAACTAATTAGCCATTTTTGCCCATTTAGTCGGCCCCATTACCTAATTAGGTCTGCCTGGCTGCTGCACCTGTATGCGAGTTTGAAAGTATGCAAGTCTTCCTGTCTGCTAAAGCTACACACTGGTGCTCTTTCTGGACTTTAAAACGTACAGATCCTGTGATACTGCCCGTTGGTCCATAGTTTGCCTTCATTCACCAGGAAATACTGTCTCTTGAGGCTTTTAATACACACCCTGCATGATTATGACTTGTGTAAACATTTAAAAAGTATTTTTTTCCCTATATTTTCTTTCTGTGAAATAAGCATCTGACCTGTTGAGCGTTGCTCAAAGAATCGGAATGGAGAATGGTTATGAACCGAGCCGACCCTACCTATGACTGACATCCTCTTGCGGACGTTGTTGAAGTCCAGAACAGCCAGCAGGTCGTAGGTCACGCGTCGGCCCATCTCCATCACCGTGATGCTCTCCGGCGTGCGAGAGCGGAACACAAAGCCAAAGTTTCTGGCTGCCGTCACCAGAGCGCCTTCATCAGGTGACTGTGCCTGATAGTAAAGCTCTCCTGCCCAGAGGAGAGGAGAGGAGATGAGATGAGAGGAGAGAGGGGAGGAGAGGAGAGGAGAGGAGAGGGGATAGAGGGAGAGGACAGGAGAGAGGAGAGGAGAGGAGAGAGGGGAGGAGAGGAGAGGAGAGGAGAGGAGAGGAGAGGAGAGGAGATGAGAGGAGAGGGGAGGAGAGGAGAGGAGATGAGAGGAGAGGGGATAGAGGGAGAGGACAGGAGAGAGGAGAGGAGAGGAGAGAGGGGAGGAGAGGAGAGGAGAGGAGAGGAGAGGAGAGGAGAGGAGAGGAGAGGAGAGGAGGGGAGACGAGAGGAGGGGGAGGAGAGGAGAGGAGAGGAAAGGAGAGGAGAGGAGAGGAGAGGAGAGGAGAGGAGAGGAGAGGAGAGGAGAGGAGAGGAGGAAGATAAGACAGAAGAGGACAGGACTACTGTAGTCCTGAACTGTTATTTGACGCCCATTCAAACCTTCTGGAGGTTTCAGAGCTTCAGGACCACACGTAGGATGCAATTCTCTTTTAGCCTTTTGCCAGCCACTCGTCATGCAGTAATAAAGACGTGCATTAGATGGCGCTCACCCTCTTTCTTCTCCTCAGGCATGACAGTGTGGCACACGGCCAGCAAGCGGAAGAAGGCCCGCGCCTCCAGGTTTCCGTCTTTCACCGTCTCCACCAGAGCGCGGTCATGGAAGATGAACTTTGGATCTGCCAGCTGGTTCCAGGAGAAGTCCACTCTCTCTGTCTTCTGCACAGGACAAACAAGAGGGAAGAGTTTAGCGAACGCACACTTTTGTCAAATGAACACAAAATAAAAAAATACAATCATGTGTCACAGTGTTCTCCTCTCACCTCTGTTATTTCCACCCGTTGTCCAGAAAAGTCAAACAACTCCCCTGGATAAGAAAAAGAATGACACAAATCCGAAATCAACTTAACCATCAAGCTCAAGTTCAGCATTCCGCAGTTTAGTGCCAATGGGTCTCAACCTGGGCCTCAGGAGGGTTAGGGCAACTTTTTTTCCGGGGGTATGGGGAGGGCTACAATATGAGTTATAGCAGTCCCAACTCCGTCCCATATCAATGATCCAAAATGTAGCCCATAATAAGACACAGCAGTCGTGGGGCTGATCTCGGGGGGCGACGAGACGGCCTACAGAGAGGAGGTGGGGGCCCTGGAACAATGGTACCAGGACAACCACCTCTCTCTGAACGTCTCCAAGACCAAGGAGATCATTGTGGACTACAGGAGAGGGGGGGGCGCACACCCCCCAATCACCATCAACGGCACAGTGGTGGAAAGGGTGGACAGCTTCAAGTACCTGGGTGTCAACATCCACCAGGACCTGACGTGGGCCGGCCACACCGCCACTGTTGTCAAAAAGGCCCAACAGCGAATACACGGACTCACGCGCCTGAAGAAATTCAGGCTAAGGCCAGAAATCCTTACGGACTTCTACAGAGGCACCATTGAAAGCCTGCTGACTGGCTGCTTCACCACCTGGTACGGGAACTGTACCACCATGGACCGCAGGGCGCTACGGAGAGTGAGACGCGCGGCCCAGCACGTAACAGGATGTGAGTTGCCAGACCTGCATGAACTGTACAAACAGCGGTGCCTCAGGAGGTCCCTGAAGATCATCAAAGACACAAACCATCCCCACAACAGCCTGTTCTCCCTGTTGCCCTCAGGGAGAAGATACAGGGTCCCAAAAGCACGCACAAATCGCTTGAGGAACAGTTTCTTCCCGCAGGCCACGAGACTCCTTAACACATTGACTGCCAGCCAAAAATCGATTTTTTTTTACGTATTAATACGTCAATGGCAGTGAACCGCTGGATTTTTTTTTACGTATATATACGTCAGTGGCAGTCAACGTGTTAACATACACAAATAGTGTAGTAGCCGTGCTGTACCGTACTGTAGCTGCTACCATTACGTATGTCTAATGTTTAATTGTATGTTTAATAAGGAATATGCTATTTGCACCTGTATGTCAAATACGCCGAATTTAAAACGCCGAGTTTAATTGTATGTTTAATAAGGAATATGCTATTTGCACCTGTATGTCAAATATGCCGAATTTAAAATGTTTAAGCACGTCTAAAGTATGCACATGACATGTGCACCTATGGTTGTTGTGTCTCTTGTTGTTTTTGCACTCATATGCCCTGTTGTATTTGTACTATGTTGTAAACGGAGTCCACAGCACAAGAATTTCACACGTGATACTTGTACCATGGAGTGACAATAAAAATCTTGAATCTTGAATCTTGAGTCCCAGACCCAGTTTAATTTTGTCTTTTGGACCCAAGTCTGAGAATATGTTTTATTGTTAATGATTTTGTCCAGAATGCCATGACTATCTGTATTGTAGATAACAGTGAAACTATGATCAACATAGCCATTATTCTACTTTCTCTAATAACATTTATTTATTTTAAATCAATATCAATCATGTCTATATTTTCAGATTTTTCACGAAGTTTCGCTTTTTTCTCCTGAAATACTGATAGGTTATTTGATCCTCTGAGAATCAAATAAGGGCAAAACCATGTTTTGCTTCTTCTTTACTTATTTTACGGGGCCATACAGGCCAAAAAAGTTTGAAAACTCGCTGTCTTACACAGATAACCAGAGCTTCTCACCATATGACTTTCCATTGATGGAGCACTTGTTGAAGCTCATGATGTTCTGTGTCAGCGTGCCGGTCTTGTCACTGAAGATGTACTTGATCTGGCCCAGCTCCTCGTTCAGCGTGGTGGTCCTGGCCTGGGCCGGGGTGTCGTTCTTGGGGTAATACATCTTCCTGTCCCAGTCTATGAAGAAGCTGTTGCCCAGGCGGATGATTTCCACACTGACACCAACAAACACACAGAGATTAGACGGATAAATGTGACGAATTTGACGTAGAAGAAAGAACAGATGTCAATTCAACAATGGCCATTAAATATTCAGCCAAGCATGGGTGAAAGAAGACGGGTGCGAGGCGACGCACGAAAAGATTTGGTGTCTGTACGCAGTACCGGGAAGAGACAGAGTGACGTGCAGCTGCCGGTTAATCAAAACCCACAGAAGCCGTCACAATCGCATTTCCAACGAGGAAACACATCTGTGCTGACGTTATGTTGTTAGGTCAACATAAACAACAGTAGTCTCTCTCATAAATTGCTTCTAAATTGTTCCAGTGCAGTTTTAGACCTGTGTGTTTTTAATCCGTGCTGTAACGCTAAGCGCACAGCCTCTTAGAACGTCAGTGGCACGGCACGGTGGATCAGTGGTTAGCACTGTTGCCTCACAGCAAGAAGGGCACGGGTTCAAATCCCGGTCCATCCCAGGTCCTTTCTGTGTGGAGTTTGCATGTTCTCCTCGTGTTCGTGTGGGTTTTCTCTGGGTGCTCCGGTTTCCTCCCACCATCAAATACATTTCAATCATGAGAGACTCGTAATATAATTTTAACAAACTTTATTGAATCAGAATAGACAGTTTGAGTATGGCGTATGACTCCATGATGTGACGCTCCTCTTGCTTATGAGAGAGGGGCGTCAGTGCTGTATGAGATAGGACATCCCCCCTAAGGGGATCTGTTTCCAACAGGAGTCATGACATTGGTGGTGATCTGGGGAGGTGGTGGGATGAAGCTTCTTGCTCTGGAGATGCTGGATGAATGCGTGATGCTGACACAAGGTGAGTGATGACTGCACAAGTGTGATTTAAGCTGTGGTGATGGGGGCTTTATACAGTACCAGGAGAAGGGCATTTATGATGTCATAACTGACGTCATTTGGGCAACTGACATCACCCTGCAAAGGTGACGTCATAGAGAAGGTGACGTCGGAGATGGTGACGTCATTTAGTGACGTCATTTGGGCTGAGGGGTATGACAGCATGGGGTGCTCTATTAATGCCTTATTTGGTCTTCCATGATTGAAATTCAGTCTAAGACTACACGTATGTTAGGGTTAATACTCCTGTCAGTGCTCCTGACCAAGGCACTGGCAAAAGAACTGGAGTTGGTCCCCGGGCGCTGCACTGCGGCTGCCCACTGCTCCTAGTTCTAGGAAGGTTCCTAGTAGAGGATGGGTCAAATGCAGAGGATGAATTTCCCCATGGGGATAAATAAAGGATAACTTAACTTAACTTAAGCTGTCTGACAAAATAGTTTCGTCCGCTGGCTGCTGTGTGCAGTTATTTCTTGTTAAATCCTCCCAAGTAAAATGACAGACAAAATATGTCATGATGTTTCACGATGTTCAATTTGATTCCAACACAGACAGCGGTAAAACAAGCTCCTCAGGCAAACTTGCCCGGCACTAAACGGCGCCCAACTGCACATGCGTCTGTAAACACACTGGAGAAGGGTGCGTTTGATTTATTGTTCCCGTACATTTTACAACCAAACGCACACACTTTATTGATGTCATTTGCAGCGGGCAGCGGGCAAGGACAAATAATAAACGAGTGCACCAATTCCAAACATATTTGGCTTTTTTTCCCCTCATACCTCGTTTCAGAACAAAAGGAGCGGGAAACCGTGATTACATAAAGCAGAATCAGAATGCAAAGAACAATTCTTCAAATGTTTCAGAGAAAGGAGAGAGATGCAGAAAGTGAGAATGTGGTTAAAGTTAGAAGAACGACGCACAGGGATGATGATTCAGAGCAGACTGTTTCTAAACTTTCTAGCTATCACCGCAGCTTACTCAGAACACAACACTATGTTGTGCACACTTTGTTTGTGTTCTTGTAATGTAAAACACAACATTATGTTTGTATGCTGTTGTTTTGTTAAGTTAATTAAGTTAAGTTATTTAAATAAATTAGTTACTATATATTGTGTGTAGTAGTGTTTCTAATTTCTAATCTACACCATACAGGCATTAAAAATTTGGATGTGTGTGTTCAGGGATGCATGAAGCTGGAGGTGGGCTGCGGGAGGAGAACAACATGATATGATAAGATATGATATGATGGCGCTTGGCGGGTGTTAATTTTGGACCCCGTCTTGTGTTTTAAAATTTCAACGCAAATAATGAAATCCTGCAGCTCAGGGAGCATTGTGATGTGCTGACCTGACGTAGAGATGAACATTGTGATGTGCTGACCTGACGTAGAGATGAACATTGTGATGTGCTGACCTGACGTAGAGCGAGATGAACATTGTGATGCGCTGACCTGACGTAGAGATGAACATTGTGATGTGCTGACCTGACGTAGAGCGAGATGAACATTGTGATGCGCTGACCTGACGTAGAGCGAGATGAACATTGTGATGTGCTGACCTGACGTAGAGCGAGATGAACATTGTGATGTGCTGACCTGACGTAGAGCGAGATGAACATTGTGATGCGCTGACCTGACGTAGAGATGAACATTGTGATGTGCTGACCTGACGTAGAGATGAACATTGTGATGTGCTGACCTGACGTAGAGATGAACATTGTGATGTGCTGACCTGACGTAGAGATGAGCATTGTGATGTGCTGACCTGACGTAGAGATGAACATTGTGATGTGCTGACCTGACGTAGAGATGAACATTGTGATGTGCTGACCTGACGTAGAGATGAGCATTGTGATGTGCTGACCTGACGTAGAGATGAACATTGTGATGTGCTGACCTGACATAGAGATGAACATTGTGATGTGCTGACCTGACGTAGAGATGAACATTGTGATGTGCTGACCTGACATAGAGATGAACATTGTGATGTGCTGACCTGACGTAGAGATGAACATTGTGATGTGCTGACCTGACATAGAGATGAGCATTGTGATGTGCTGACCTGACGTAGAGATGAACATTGTGATGTGCTGACCTGACGTAGAGATGAACATTGTGATGTGCTGACCTGACATAGAGATGAGCATTGTGATGTGCTGACCTGACATAGAGATGAACATTGTGATGCGCTGACCTGACATAGAGATGAACATTGTGATGTGCTGACCTGACATAGAGATGAGCATTGTGATGTGCTGACCTGACATAGAGATGAACATTGTGATGTGCTGACCTGACGTAGAGATGAACATTGTGATGTGCTGACCTGACATAGAGCGAGATGAACATTGTGATGTGCTGACCTGAGGTAGAGCGAGATGAACATTGTGATGTGCTGACCTGACATAGAGATGAACATTGTGATGTGCTGACCTGACGTAGAGATGAACATTGTGATGTGCTGACCTGACGTAGAGATGAACATTGTGATGTGCTGACCTGACATAGAGATGAACATTGTGATGTGCTGACCTGACATAGAGATGAACATTGTGATGTGCTGACCTGACGTAGAGATGAACATTGTGATGTGCTGACCTGACGTAGAGATGAACATTGTGATGTGCTGACCTGACATAGAGATGAACATTGTGATGTGCTGACCTGACATAGAGATGAACATTGTGATGTGCTGACCTGACGTAGAGATGAACATTGTGATGTGCTGACCTGACATAGAGTGAGATGAACATTGTGATGTGCTGACCTGACATAGAGATGAACATTGCGATGCGCTGACCTGACGTAGAGATGAACATTGTGATGTGCTGACCTGACATAGAGTGAGATGAACATTGTGATGTGCTGACCTGACATAGAGATGAACATTGTGATGCGCTGACCTGACATAGAGATGAACATTGTGATGCGCTGACCTGACGTAGAGATGAACATTGTGATGTGCTGACCTGACGTAGAGCGAGATGAACATTGTGATGTGCTGACCTGACGTAGAGATGAACATTGTGATGTGCTGACCTGACGTAGAGATGAACATTGTGATGTGCTGACCTGACGTAGAGATGAACATTGTGATGTGCTGACCTGACGTAGAGATGAACATTGTGATGTGCTGACCTGACATAGAGATGAACATTGTGATGTGCTGACCTGACATAGAGATGAACATTGTGATGTGCTGACCTGACGTAGAGATGAACATTGTGATGTGCTGACCTGACATAGAGTGAGATGAACATTGTGATGTGCTGACCTGACATAGAGATGAACATTGTGATGCGCTGACCTGACGTAGAGATGAACATTGTGATGTGCTGACCTGACATAGAGTGAGATGAACATTGTGATGTGCTGACCTGACATAGAGATGAACATTGTGATGCGCTGACCTGACGTAGAGATGAACATTGTGATGCGCTGACCTGACGTAGAGCGAGATGAACATTGTGATGTGCTGACCTGACATAGAGATGAACATTGTGATGTGCTGACCTGACGTAGAGCGAGATGAACATTGTGATGCGCTGACCTGACATAGAGATGAACATTGTGATGTGCTGACCTGACGTAGAGCGAGATGAACATTGTGATGTGCTGACCTGACGTAGAGCGAGATGAACATTGTGATGTGCTGACCTGACGTAGAGCGAGATGAACATTGTGATGTGCTGACCTGACGTAGAGCGAGATGAACATTGTGATGTGCTGACCTGACGTAGAGTGAGATGAACATTGTGATGTGCTGACCTGACGTAGAGTGAGATGAGCATTGTGATGTGCTGACCTGACGTAGAGCGAGATGAACATTGTGATGTGCTGACCTGACATAGAGTGAGATGAGCATTGTGATGCGCTGACCTGACATAGAGTGAGATGAGCATTGTGATGTGCTGACCTGACGTAGAGCGAGATGAACATTGTGATGTGCTGACCTGACGTAGAGCGAGATGAACATTGTGATGCGCTGACCTGACGTAGAGATGAACATTGTGATGCGCTGACCTGACGTAGAGCGAGATGAACATTGTGATGTGCTGACCTGACGTAGAGCGAGATGAACATTGTGATGCGCTGACCTGACGTAGAGCGAGATGAACATTGTGATGCGCTGACCTGACGTAGAGCGAGATGAACATTGTGATGCGCTGACCTGACGTAGAGCGAGATGAACATTGTGATGTGCTGACCTGACGTAGAGCGAGATGAACATTGTGATGCGCTGACCTGACGTAGAGCGAGATGAACATTGTGATGTGCTGACCTGACGTAGAGCGAGATGAACATTGTGATGCGCTGACCTGACGTAGAGCGAGATGAACATTGTGATGTGCTGACCTGACGTAGAGCGAGATGAACATTGTGATGCGCTGACCTGACGTAGAGCGAGATGAACATTGTGATGTGCTGACCTGACGTAGAGCGAGATGAACATTGTGATGCGCTGACCTGACGTAGAGCGAGATGAACATTGTGATGTGCTGACCTGACGTAGAGCGAGATGGGCACCACAGTGTTGAGGACGATGACGTAGGACCAGAAGGTGAGGAAGGCGGACAAGGTGGCGTTGACCCCGGCATCACGAGGGAGGAAGACGGTGAACACAGAGCCCTCCCTCACCTCCCAGATAGCATTCCCCACGGCCAGGATGGAGCACATGCAGGCCAGGAAGCCGAAGATCTGAGGAGGGACAGGAATGAGGAAGCTTAGGTATACACTTAAAGGTTTCTCACCTCATTTAAACATCTTTAGTATTGTTATGGTCAAATCTATTGACAACATTTGTAAACTCTCATTGTTTAGATTAAATGTCAATCATTATACTATTATTAAGATTGGACGATATTCAGGAACAGTCATTGTTTAGCCTTGAGCATTCATTGGTTAGGCTGTGTGTCCACATAGCGTTTGCCAGCTTCTTTTTGGTGTGGAAAAAGCGCTGCCTTGAGCACTTCTTGTGAGGAGAAACAGTGGATGATGAGTTATATGCGTTCAATATAACCAGCTGTTAGCACTACAGGCAATACAGTGCTGTTAGAACAAGCCAGGCTTACCAATACATGTCCGGTATAACGTTCATCCATACTGCCTTTATGATCGCTGCAGTAGGCCTACCTAACATACATTCAATGATTAGCCTACAAGGTCCTATTTCTCCATCGCCACTTTGACTTTCTCCAGATTCACGTCACCCGGCTCTTCTGCATTTTCTAATTGTGTGAACTTCTTCTAAATGAAATAATGGTGGAGTTGAGTTGAACAATTCATCAGTTTGCTGGGGCCCCCTGGAAAACCCTCAAGGACCACTGGTGGTCCCCAGACCCCACGTTGAAAACCACTGATCTATATAGCATATTTGAAGTGTAATCCTTAAGATGATTCTATAATCATTATGTTATTCTTCTTAATTGTGTGTGTGTGTGTGTGTGTGTGTGTGTGTGTGTGTGTGTGTGTGTGTGTGCGTGTGCGTGCGTGTGTGTGTGTGTGTGTGCGTGTGTGTGTGTGTGTGTGTGTGTGCGTGTGTGTGTGCGCGCGCGCGCGTGCGTGTGTGTGTTCATGCACGTTAGACTCACACACAACACAAGCACGTTCATAAGGTGATCAATGCTGGTCCGTTTGAACGTTGTCTTTCCACAATTCTGCATCAGCTTGGTGTCAGGACCTGGAAAGGTAAAGAATAGGGGTGTTACGATACACTCAGTTCACGATACGATACGATGCACGATATATTGGGTTCACGATAACGATATGATATGATATTTTATTACGATATATTATTTTTTGCGATCGATTTGTAAGTTGAGGGGGCATCCTCCACGCTAATTTGAGTAATTTCACCATTTTCATCCTCCGTGTCTGTAACGTCCCTCGTCTGTTCAAACAAAGCAATGAAAAGGAGAGCGAGCATGCAATCAGATGCAGATCAGTGCCACCATGTTCAGCTTCTTAGTTTATTTGTTTAGCACAAATTAAGGTACAAATCTGTGCAAGGTGGGAACGAGGCCTTTGCAGGCTTGTACAGAGTTCCACACCTACCCATATCAATTTCGTGACATGCAGGCTAAACACTCAACAAAAAAACACAGAAAACTAAAACTACATGTTAAATCAGCAAAGCAGCAAAAACAAGGTCATTTGCATCTGAGGCAAAAACATGAAGGCTAAGAGGAAAACAAAGTCTGTTAGAGAAATTTGTCCAAATGTGTCAGAGAAGGATGAGTACAGGGATCAGGAGGACAGTAGATGTTTCTTCAGGTGCTTTTTGAAAGCAGAATAAGAGGACATTGATCTTAGCGGTAGGCTTAATTCACTCCAAAGCTTAGGACCTCTAAAAGTGATGTTGAATTGGTGCCTTGAAGTCCGTAAGAGTAGATTGTTGTTGCTGTGTCTTGTTTGATATGAATGGACATTTGTGGTGGGAATGAACAAATACTGAAGGGTGACTGGAAGATCATGTTTCCTATATATAAACTTGTGTAGAAATAAGCAGGTTTGATAAACATTCACTTTGTCAATGGGTAATATATTACCGGTATATTTTTTAAAGAGGGGTGCCAAAGGAGCGTATCTATTAGAATGAGATATAAATCTTAGATATTTCTTCTGTATGATGCATAATTTGTTGAGATATGTAGGTATAAGTTGCCGCCCAGACAATGTTACAGTAATTAATGAATGGGAACAGAAAACTATAATAATATAAGGTTAAATGAGCTGAGGAGTGAATTAAAGGACAGACCTTCCTCAATATGCCAAGCATATAATAACCCCTAGAAATTTAGTATGCTGAACTAATTCAATTTCAGCATTATTGATAAAAATTTGAGCTAGTTCTATAGGATAATATTTATTAACATTACAATCTCATATCTCGCGATATGAGATTTCATCTCGTCACGTTTTGATATCGCGATATATCGTGGGACAATATATTGTAACATCCCTAGTAAAGAATGAATTGAACAAAACCCGGAGAAAAAGTGTATTACCTTGTTGCTTTCAATCAGATGAGGGCATATGACATAGAAATGTATCTAGAGTCCCTCTTAACTATTTACCATGCCCCTTACTCAATATGTCTTGCCAGTTGCTTTAACAATAATAATAATAAATAATAATAGATCATATTGATTACAAGCCAGTGAGTTTACCTCCAAAGAGGACCAGGCCAAAGCACCACCCGGTGTTCCTCAGGGTGCAGCCTCTCAGCAGCACCTTGTCGTTGTCCAGAGAGTAGGTTTGTCCCTTCACAGTCAGGGTGCCTTTGAATTTGTCCAGGCGGTTGTTGGGAGGCTCACAGCGCACCTCACCTGAGACACAGGAGAGGTCAGGGGTCAGTAACCCTAACCTCAAAACAGTTTGGGAAAATCCTGAAAATTATACTTAGGCTATGTATATGTTGTATAAAGAAAATCCAGGGCCAGGTAAAGTGCCTGATTGGTTGAGCTAAACCTCTTGCATGGCACCGTAACCCCGGCGTTACGTTTCTGATTTTTTGCTGTTCATCTGTCATTTATGTGATTAATTAGGTGGTTAATTCTGAACAATGCTGTTCATGCTACATACTAAATTAACCGGCTGAATCTTGCGCATCGAACCATGTCTTCCTTTTTCAGATCAGATCAACACAGCAGAAGTTACAGCTGTCTTTGTACAAAGACAAAGACAACATTTCAGATTATTTGGCTTTTTCAAATGGCTTTTTATAATGGCTTTTTGGAAATCCGCCTAGGTATCTCCCTACAAAAACCACTGCCAAATACTCATGTTTTGGTATTTTTTCATCTTCTTTGAGTTGGGATGTGGTAAGGCCTGTGGCTATGTCTCCATTGGGTTTCTAGCCATAAATACAACAACCACAGGTAACTGTTTACACTCTAAAAGTGTTTTTTATTCTAGGCGAGAATCAACCACTGTGTTTGAGCTGGTGTTACTCAGGGTCAGTAAGACATAGAGTCATTCTGACAGTTGGAACAGAAACGTCAAAGTCTTACCTTTCAGAAAAGGTCAGGCAGTTGTCTGTACCCCTAGCGGTTCAGCCACAGTAAGCATTTTAGTTTGGGTATGTCGTTTTCACCATTTTCTTCAGAAATAGGTGGCTTTATGGGCGAGTCAAAGAGCCACTGTTTTAACACAATGTAGCTAACTGGCATACTTGATTGGCAAGAAAATTGCAGTGGTCCTTTCTTTTTTATTCATCCATGATCATGGCATTCATGATGTAAGGTCAGCAGCTAGGTAGCTATAGGCTAGCTATAGCTATAGCTATAGGCTAGCTATAGCTATAGGCTAGTATGGCTAGTTTGAACTTGGAAGGTCAGCTATCTAACTAGATAGTTAGCGAACATCGATAACTCTGTATGGCTATATTGCATTTTGTATATAGTAGCAGAAGATGGCTGTCAAAATATTAGCTTCCTCCTAGTAGGTTAAATCCACTGGGTAGTGTTTGGCTCCACCCACTGAGGTTTAACTCAACTAATCAGATTATTTCTGCTTCCAAGAAATGTTTGTAGCTAGAAGTGAAATCTAGGCTAATGAAGTAAGTCCCATGCAGTATCTAGACCAGGCAGTATCTAGACCAGGCAGTATCTAGACCAGGCAGTATCTAGACCAGGCAGTATCTAGACCAGGCAGTGTCTAGACCAGGCAGTATCTAGACCAGGCAGTATCTAGACCAGGCAGTATCTAGACCAGGCGGGGATGGGCAACTTTGATGATAGAGGGCCACATTTTTCCCCCTCATTACTAGAGGGCCAGATTGTGACCGTGCACTTCCACCAGTGGGATACTGTAAGCCTATCACTCAATTAACCAATTATAGCTACTAATTTTATGAAAAGAACTACGGTAAATATATACTGTTAATCAGTTTATTATAGCAACATTTCTATTGTCACGGCATGGGCACTAGGGAGGTCTGTCCGTAGCTATGTATGTAGCCTAGAGAATGGCCAGGTCGCCAATGATGTCATACAGTTCTAGACAGCTCAGTCTGGTGGCAAGGTCACTACTATAGTGATGTCATATATCACGATGATGTCATAGATGATGTCGCATACAGTGATGAAGTCATGAAGTCATGAATCACCGAGGATGTCATACAGTTCCAGACGACTCGCCCTGGTGGCCAGGTCCCTAGTGATGTCATATATCATCACCATGTCATAATTATGTCATCATGTGGGGGGCATATTCTACGTTCACACTCGAGCTACAAATGTCGTACCAATGTCATAGAATAAATTGTGAGGTCATCAGTGATGTCATAAATCCTTCCCTGCTGAGGTTAATAAAAGGGACGACTCTTGCTCACAGCCCAGCCAACTGCAGGGAAGGAATTGAGCGTGCTTCTAGTATATCTCATCTCTGTCCAATTCATTTCCACTTCACTGAGAGACAGAATGGCTTCCAGATCAGAGGAGGATCTCTCCTGTCCTGTCTGCCATGACATCTTTAGCCATCTTGTCCTCCTGTCATGTAGCCACAGCTTCTGTAAAGCCTGTCTGCAGGACCGCTGGACAGAGAGACTCAACCCGAGTGAGGCTTTCTTACTGCAGAGAGATCAGAGAGCTTCAGCAGGATCTGAGCTTCTCTCCAGTCTGCACTCAGGGGAGGATCTCTCCTGTCCTGTCTGCCATGACATCTTTAAAGATCCCGTCCTCCTGTCCTGTAGCCACAGCTTCTGTAAAGGCTGTCTGCAGAGCTGGTGGACAGGGAGACCGATACGCGACTGTCCACTCTGTAGGAAGATCTCGTCACAAAGTGAACCACCTCGTAATTTGGCGTTGAAGAATCTGAGCGAGGCTTTCTTAGTGAAGAGAGATCAGAGAGCTTCAGACGGCTCTGAGCTTCTCTGCAGTCTGCACTCTGAGAAACTCAAGCTCTTCTGTCTGGACCATCAGCAGCCAGTGTGTCTCGTCTGTCGAGATTCAGAAATACACACCGACCACAGATTCAGACCCTTCGATGAAGCCGTAAAGCATCACAAGGAGGAACTCCACAAATCACTGAAGCCCGTAAAGGAGAAACTGAAGCTCTTTCATAAAGTTCAAGGCGAGTGTGATCAAACAGCAGAACACATTAAGGTCCAGGCCCAACACACAGAGAGGGAGATCAAGGAGGAGTTTAAGAAGCTTCACCAGTTTCTCCAAGAGGAGGAGGAGGCCAGGATCGCTGCACTGAGGGAGGAAGAGGAGCAGAAGAGTCAGACGATGAAGGAGAAGACTCAGGGTCTGAGCAGAGAGATAGCAGCTCTTTCAGACACAGTCAGAGCCATAGAGAAGGAGCTGAGAGCTGAAGACGTCTCGTTCCTGCAGAACTACAAGGCTACAGTGGAAAGAGTCCAGCGCCCCCTGCTGGAGGATCCACAGTTGCTTTCCGAAGCTCTAATAGACGAGGCCAAACACCTGGGCAACCTGAGGTTCACGGTCTGGGACAAGATGAAGGAGATGGTCTCCTACACCCCTGTGATTCTGGACCCCAACACTGCCTATACTGGACTCATCCTGTCTGAAGATCTGACCAGTGTGAGATGGGGATGGAGACAGAAGCCTCCAAACCCAGAGAGGTTTGACTACTACTGCTCTGTCCTGGGCTCTGAGGGCTTTAACTCAGCAACCCACAGCTGGGATGTGGAGGTTGGAGACAGTACATACTGGGCAGTGGGTGTGGCAGCAGAGTCCGTCAAGAGCAAGAGAGACAAGCTGTCTGGATTATGGAGGATATGGTTTTCTCACGGTAAATACAGAGCACACTCCCCATCCGATCTAGTCGCTGTTCTCCCAGTGAAGAAGAAGCTCCAGAGGGTCAGAGTGAGTCTGGACTGGGACAGAGGACAGCTGTCATTCTCTGATCCTGACACTAACACACACATACAAACCTTCACACACACCTTCACTGACCGGCTGTTTCCCTACTTTGACATTCGTGATCCTCTGAAGATTTTACCAGTGAAGAAGGTCTCTGGAACAGTGGAACAGTAGGCTGTGTTGAGCACTTGAAGCTCTGGGTTCTGAGTTGAAATAGCTTTTACAGCGTGGCCACTAGGGGAATCTATAATGGGCCACACTGAGGGAGGACGGCGCCAGTTGCCCATCATCATCCCCGGCTGATCTAGACAATAGCAGGCACTTTCTTTCACTCTCTCACCATCGAAGCCAGCCAGAGCCTCGATGCTGTCACCCATCTCTCCAGTTACAGTCAGCGCCTGTTTCACCTTCAGATTGGTTTCACTGGGGGGGGGGGGGGAAGAGGACATGAGAGGGATGCAACTGAAGGGAAATACAAGACAGTGTGAGACATCATGCACACACGCGCACGCGCGCGCACACACACACACACACACACACACACACACACACACACACACACACACACACACACACACACAGGAATGTATATGATTGGCCGTGAAAACACTTGGGTATGCAATTAACTCAAGCCAGATATATAGTCTGCATTACTGTATGCTTTTGGTCAAATGTATTATTACCATGCAGGCTAGAAATACATACCCAATTAATTATGTAGCCTACAGAACCTATACAATACACACCCATCTAATTAAGCAGGCCAGATATTATTTAGCCATCTAATTAACTAGACCAGACATTAAGCTAGATACCCATCTAATTCAGCTGTCTCTATGTAGATCAGATTGAGAGGCTCACTGCTGGACAACAACAGAAGGTCCGCCTAAAAAAGGAAAAGAAAAAAAGTATGAATTGAAAATATTTGATCCATTTGGGAGATGTAGCAATAACCTGAGCTATGTAGAGACTAGGATAAGATTAGATTACTTTATTGGTAACTGGGACTAAGTTGGGCTCAGTGTTGTTTTTAGCATTACTAAAAGCATCAGAATAGATATGCTGCACAGCAATAATATCACTCACAAAAACTTAATTCACATAGGAAGAAACAAATCTCTATTCTTACTGTGACAAATTGATTGTTCTCCAGTTTGATGATGTCTCCGACTTGAACATTTCTCCATTTTTCACTTCTCAGTCTGGTGGAAACAGAAATATACAAAACACAGCATGAAACAGCATAGCAAAGTAGTTACACCATGCCATCACCCAGTTCAACATAACATCGCATAACATAGTATTATAGCATACAATAGCATAACACAACACCTATTCTATGCTAGGCTATGCTATGCTGCATGTTTTATATGTTGTTTCATTTGTGCATTTTGTGTTGGGAGGGTTACTTTTGAAACATATTCCCCTAATGAATACACACCCTAAAATCTAATTTGTAACATATTTTACTCAAGTTAAGTAAATGTATTCTAAATACTTTGGATTACTTTTGCTATACTTCAAAATCGTCTTGCCGAGTCCATTTATCTGGGTCCCTCTGGATGTACGGAAACGACGCAAACGCCCGGGCAACGTGCGGTCATCATGACGCACACTGATGTCATGTTGAGGCGTGACCTTCAGCATTTGTTTGTCAGTCAAATGTTCTTTAAAAACGCATTCCGGACTGTCGTGGATGTGTGTCCTCCGACATTACGATTCTCTTGTGGTGTGTAGCAGCCATATGAATCTTAGAGCAAACAGATTATCTTGTGGTGTGTAGCAGCCATATGAATCTTAGAGCAAACAAATACAACAAAAATAAAGTCATCCCGGCTTCCGGTGGTAATCAGAATACCACCAATTTAAACTGTAACTGTAATGGAATAAGGTTACTCACTCATATTTTGGATTTTAAATAATGTATTTTAAATACATGTATTCCGTTCCTCCCCAACCTATAGCATATAATAGCATAGAATAGGATAGCTATAGCATAGCATAACAGCTTAACAAAGCACAACATAGCATTGCATAGATAACTTACCAAAGCATAGGCTACATAGCATAGCGTAGGATAGCATAGATTAGCATAGCATAGCATAGCATAGCATACAGTAGCTTAATTTCTAGCTTTATCAGTATGCTACATCTTCAATCACACTGGAGGACAAAAGACTCACTCTCCATCGATGAGGACGTCCACCCGCCGGTTATTCACCTGCTTGTCGCTCTTGTGCCTGTTCTGCACAGTTCAGACAGGACGATGGATTACATTTACATTTGGATGAAATTACACAAAAAAGTAGCCTACAGTACGTCTGAGAATAATGATGAATTGCTGATTAGATCATGAGGAATGTAGACCATAGACCAGGCATGTCCAAAGTCCGGCCCGGTGGTCTGTTTGTGGACTGATTTTAAGTGGCCCTCGGCTTGTCTCTCAAAATATACTATGTGGCCCTCATTGATGACCCATCCTTCATGACCATAGGTGAGGGTAGGAACGAAGATCGACCGGTAGTAATTGGGTTCCACTTGAACTATTTTGACGTTACAAACTGTATCTTGTCCATTTAGCTGTGTTTCAAACTTACGATGTCATCGCTGCTGTGTTTTAAACTTACGATGTCATCGCTGGCGTCCTTGGCTGCAGTTATAGAGAGGACGAAGAGCAGAGGGACAGCCGTGGTGAACCAGGAGAGAGAGGAAATGGCTGGGATTAACTGTCAACAGAACACACACACACACACACACACACACACACACACACACACACACACACAATTGAAATGCCTCATTTGCATTGCATTAAATTATATTTACACATTAATTGTATTTTCTAGAGGTCAAACAGGGTCGTAGGTAGCCTGGGTAAACCCAGCCTCCACGTGATCAGTCATGTTACAGGCATAGTCTGTGACGTCACGTTGAAGGCTGGGTTCACCCAGGCTAGGTCATAGGACATTAAGATGGTAAATGGTAAATGGCCTGCATTTATATAGTGCTTTTATCCAAAGTGCTTTACAGTCAGTAGGTACATTCACCCATTCACACACCGATGGCGGCAGGTTACCTAGCAGGGTGCTGGCACACCGTCAGGAGCAATTTGGGGTTCAGTATCTTGCCCAAGGACACTTCGACATGCAGAATGGAGGAGGCGGGAATCGAACCACCGACCTCTTTTATCCAAAGCGATTAGTGGACGACCCGCTCTACCTCCTGAGCTACAGGAGGTGCTTTTTGTTAAGAAAACAAAAAGCATCGTCTCCATAATCTATTCCTGCAGGGACTGAACAGATTTACCCTCCTTTTAACAGTTTGCAAATAAAACTGTAATCTGCAATAAGGAAGAATGAATGAAGTATTTATTGTCCGTTCGGTTTGCTTTGTGTACTGCATGTGATTTGAAGAGTAATGTCCCGGCATTTGATATGGCAGATTTTACTTGAGATGTTGATGGTTTTTGTTATCCTGTTTTATGACGGCTATATGTTTTATGATGGTTATCTGACGGCTCCCAGCACAACATCTGCAAAAGGTGGCCATTCATAAGGCCAGATCAGAACAGCAGTTTCCAAACCCATGGCCGATATAGCAGCTACTCAGTTGGTGACCAAGCAGCCTCTATCAAGAATGGAAAATGCTTTGTGTTCTTCACTGACAACAAATAGATAACAGTAAACCATTCAAACAACATGAAGGTTATTTAAAGATACTAGCAGAATAGCCGTGCAGTGTATCGTCCCTGTGCAAATCCGGCTTGTTAGGTCGCCTGCAGGGGTGCACTTTACACTTCCTGAAAGGTTCAGCGTGATCGCACGTAATATGGCATAGGTGTGGCTGAACACAATTTCTGCTCTCTCTCTCTCTCTCTCTCTCTCTCTCTCTTTCTCTCTCTCTCTCTCTCTCTCTCTCACACACACACACACACACACACACACACACACGCGCGCAGACTTTAAATGGCTCCATGTGGGCTAGTGAAAGTTGAATTGAATTGCATTGAATTAAACCGATTTGAACTGAACACATCTTGTCCAATCACACTGCACGGTTGGAAACAAGTGTTGTATTGTACACACACTGCACACACGGGGTCAACTTTAAATGCGTCTACTTATCTACTCCGAGCCCAACAGTATAAGATAACGTACGTTATCTAGATGCTATCATGACACGCCATCACATTTGATCATTATCACGTCTTCAAATGAATGATTATCAGTAAAACGTCTCCAACATGGATACTGCAGGTGCACAGAGGTGAACAACCCATACAACAATGTGCCTGTAGACAAACATGGCGGTGTTAGAAGGTAAGGCAGAAGATAATGTCTACCTGAAGGAGCATGAGGAAGAGGAAGTAGGCGTTGGCCAGCCGCTGGAACTGCTCAAAGAGGTTGAGTGGCAGGAAGGTGAAAATGTTGTATTTGGAGGTGTGGATGGCATTGTTCTGAAGCAGAGGAGGGAGATAGATCAATATGACAAGCACTGATCAATCATACAATAATCAATCAATACTGTTACTAATCTCTGTTCCAATAGAGTATGACACTGTTCCAATAGAGTATGACACTGTTGCCTGTCTTGAGGGGGATTCAGTTTTCACAGATAAAAGTTTCACTTTCACTATTTCTTAGGGATTAAGAATTATGAGGACAAACAACAAAAAGTGATTCTCCCGTCGATGTGTTCCATTACAAATAAACACATACAAACTTTGTTTAGTTAAACTTACAGCATATTGGTAGGACAGGTTGAAGGGTCTGTCATTAGCGTGCAGGTGTCTCTCCTCCTCTGTGGGAGACGATACAGAAGAAACATTCAGATTCAGAGGAGCGAAACAGAGATGCTATAGCACGACCAATGGTTGACTACAAAATCATTAAGTAGGTTAATGGTTTGTTATTGTTTACATGTGTCATGGCCACACTAGCTCCTGGATTAGTCCTACTGTACATAGCTGTCAAGCTGAAGGCTTTTCTTTTTAGATAATTTTTGGGGGCATTTTTTACTTTATTGACAGGACAGTAGGCAGACAGAAGAGGTGGGGAGAGAGAGAGGGGATGACATGCGGCAAAGTACCACAGGTCAGATTCGAACCCGGGCCGGCCGCGCGAAGGCCTACATTTGTGATACTCTACAAGGTGAGCCACCAGGTGCGGGAGTCTTGATGAAGGTCTTCCAGCTCGAGGCGAGGTCTCTCTCTCTGGACCTTAGGGCAAGATGGCATTTGCTGTGTGCCATGCTCTTTAATACATCCATGGTGCCATGGCCAAGTCAATGGACTGTTAAGTTTGCCCCCTCCATAACGGTGTTTTGTTCCCACCTGTTATATGTCTACAACTGAACTGGAAAAGGTGCACCAGGACGAAGCGCTGGTGAATCAGGAAGCACTAGCTGGCGGGAGATGAGCAGCCAGCTGCTGGGTGAGCTTAACCTTAACCTTACTCAGTCTGACAACTTATTTAAGACTATGTTCACAGCGACCAAGCTAATACTGGAAGCCTAGACGAATATTGTTATGATACGTCTTGAGGCAGGAGGTAACAGTCATGATGTCAGTCTGAGAGGACTTACAGTATATCATCTTTTTCCACGTATTTTCAGTATTTATTATGGTTTTGCGGTATATTGATAGATGCTTGCAGATCTAGGATAATATAGATCTAGGCGCTAGGGAGAGAGACTGACATTCCACATCCGGGGTGAAGGGCTAACGCTTTGCTACATGGCGGCTTCCGGGTCACCTGGGACTAGCCTGGGTAAACCCAGCCCCCAGTGACCTGCTCTCAGGCTCACCCTGCTTACAGTCACAAGGCTACAGGGTCTAGACGCTAGTGACTGGGAACTGAGAGAGCAGGTCACGTGGGGGCTGGGTTTACCTAGGCTAACGTGGGACACGAGGGGAAAAAAAGAGAGAGAAAATAGACTTGACACGGAGAGCTGGCTGGCTCAGGTGAGATCGGGAGAATGGTAGTCACACATGAAGCAGCTGTTTGCTAAGGACAGCTGGTTGTGTGTGGAGACACGGAGAGATGCACCTGAAAAGAGGGGTGGAGCTGATGACACAGATGTGCTATCAGAGAAGCGACGGCCAGATAATGAGGACTGGATGCTAACTAACGGATGCCAAGGCGCGGCGTGACAAGTCACAGTGGAGAATCTCATAGACACTCGTTAACTCTGGACACCGGATCTACAACACGCACCATCATCATGAAGCCCCGCCCACTTGACCCGTTTGTGTTACGACTTCCTGTTCCAAACGCCGGCTGTTTTACCCATAGATATATATAAAGGCTAGATGGCTTAAGGCGGAGTCACCAGCGTCGTTGAACGGCCGCCATCTTGCTACAGTGCCTTTCTGGTACGTTCTATGGTAGCTGGTGACCTGCACAGACAAAAATACTCATAACTCGCTGAAATCTTGACGGATTTACAAACGGTTTGGTTTATTACAAGCATATTCCGTTCCCGAGATACGACCAAAAAAAAAAACACACACTAAAAACACTATTTTTTTGATGGGCTCCAAATTACACCAAAATTAAACCGAAGCATCTATGCCATGAGAGGGATTCAGGCACAAAGTTTCATCCAGTTTCATCCATTTCCCTAGGAGTTATGATCATCTGATGTTGCCATACTAACCCAACAACAGATGCTCATAACTCCTAGTAGCTCCCTGTAGCAAGATGGCCGCCATGCGACGACGTCGCTCTCCATTGGCCGGCAGCGCGGGTAAGCTATCTAGCCTTTATATATATCTATGGTTTTACCCCTGGTCAAACCAGAGATGGTCTCTGGTCAAACCAGAGATGGTCTCTGGTCAAAGCTATAGTGACTCACTGGAAGCAGGCTGCGGGGATAAGCTCTGCCACAGGAAGTGTCAACACAATCGGCTCCGATTGTGTTGACACTTCCTGTTAGTCTCTCAATCCAGATTGTCTCTGTCTACATACGGTGAATAAAGCCAACACAGCGAAGTCTGAGCTGGTCCAAACCAGGAACTGAACCGCGGAGCTGCAAATGCCAGTTTCCTGTGCCAAGGTGTCCGAGGCCACGCGGCCACGCCAGATCAGACAGCGGGAAGAAATGGATGATGTTCTAATTGTGAGTAACCTTTACCCCCCCTAGACAATTTAGAAAATATTCTAGTTGACTGCATCACTGTAGGGAGAGAATGTAATGTAGTTACAAGGCACTAACGTAGTAGCTATATTGTAGGCTAGACCGAGTAGTGGTCATAGATAACAGTTACTAGACATTAAATATTCTTGAGCCAGGATTTCATAACAATTGTTAATAACAATAACGATGCAGAGTTGTGACAACATGCCATTTACTACCTAATTCAGAGCTAATCAGAATTGATTCGAGGTAATCATGTAGATTGATAGATATCCAGGTACTAATCATGAGATACTAGTTCATTAACATGGTATTTAACAGTCTGATCTTAAGTAGCCTAACTTATCATGTATTATTTATTTAGTATTTGTTTTTGATTCAGTTATTCAAGAGCTACTTGTTAAGTATTTGTTACCTTGCAGTTTGTTCCTGATTTATACTTGTTTGTCCCTGTTTTGTACCATATTCAAAAGTGTTACCAGCAGGACCAAGAAAGCCTCCTCCTCCTCCTCCTCCTCCTCCTCCTCCTCCTCCTCCTACTACTACTACTACTACTACTACTACTACTACTACTACTACTACTACTACTACTACTACTACTACTAATAGTCATAATAATAAACTTTATACTATTTATACAGTACTTCTTGAAAACAGTTTGAAGTGCTTTACTGAGAAATGCACATGATGAAAGACAAAAAATAGATACAAATAAAAGGAATGATATATGGTAAAGGGACAGTGCAAAAGATACTCCAACATCCTACATCCATTTGATTTCTACACTTCTCAGTCAATATAAGTTTGGAGGCCCGTGATCTCACCTTGTCCTTCCTGTTTGCCACACAGTTGGCCAAAGTATGACAACAACGACCCCATCTTTAGCTGCGATGTTCCATACCTTCCACCTAGAAAGAGAGCAGGCTTCAGTGGATATTACAGCATCACGCAGAGACACAGGAGCACATGGACTGTTTGTCAGCAGATGAAAGGGGAAACTGTGGCAGAGGGAGGGGAACCAGTTGATGTATGGAACCACAGACAGGTGTGCTTCTTCAGTCGGTGTCCATTTAGATATCTGGGCCATTAGCAGAGGAAGTAAGTAGACTTGACCTATTACCAACAACATGGCATAGATATCATCACCTATTTAGGAGTGCACAAGATATGAGGAATACCTGCTGAGAACAGAACGACCAGGGAGGAAACTATAATGGCTTTAGTTAGTGATTTCTCCGGTTAAATCCACTTCAGCGTAGCTAGGAGTCGCAGCCTGGAGACGGCACACGTCTGTCTGATTCAATATTAGGGTGCCTCTAGGGTTTTTACACGCCACTAAAGGCAAAGTCACATCAGTGACAAGTTGACTGCTCACACTTCCCCCTGTTTACATGGTGTTTTCCCTCATGCTAATGTGTTGATCGCTGAATACAATGATGCTACTGGTGTCTTTCATTGATTCCTTTGATTTGAGGGGTAATTCATTTTTCTATAGGCTGCTAGGCCTACTACTGCTACTTCTACTGCTACTTCTACTGCTACTTCTACTACTACTTCTACTGCTGCTACTACTAATGTTACTGCTGCAGCAAAAATGAAACAAAGAAAAAAGGTCCCAGTTGAGATGATACTGTGCTTCCTATCAAGCTGAACAAACAAACCGGTTTAACATACTCTCATAACCATGAGAAAAAAGAAAGTGAAGGAATGCACATTTTGAAGTAACCTAACATTTGCGTAAGCCTCTGTACTATCAGTTATGCATCACATTCAAAGGAAGATCTAAATAAATAGAAATAAACCCTTGTTTGAGGTGCTATCCGAGGCTCATTTAGACTTTATCTGTTCTGGTAGGGGAGAGCTGTTAAGACACCAGAGGCCACTCCCCTCTCAACCCTTTGTACCAGAGTAAAACACAGCAGACCCATAACCATAATGAGTAGGCCTAAGATAGCAATTATGACCCTGAACATTAGACCTTTTGTTTTTTTTTGGCTTGGCAAAGTCTCCGGCCTACACTCACATTCACCCGTATCTCCTTCTTATCGGATCCCCAAGTCTTAATTGCACCCAAAACCAAAGTAGAATCTACATCAAAAATGAAAGTCAGTCAATCCAGGGTTTCCCGCCATGTTTCCCCTACATCTTGGTATGGTGGAATAGCACTTAAAACACAAAGAAAACGGCAACTCTTCAATGAATTCAATACAGATAAAATAGTCATAAGAAATGACCAAAACAAATCAGAGAGCAGTGGCAGATTGTTGTCTATTTGCTTCATATTGTTCTATGGAAACACCATAGATAATAAAGAGCAACTATTTCCATGTATTTCCTCGTTTCATCATCAGTCAAAATACTTATTTTTATATTGGATGTCTCCACATGAGAAGACATGTGCCATGCCTATCTGTAATGTCAAATTGATGGTTGTGCTGTGGATGGTCTGAGGACTGAAACATTCACCTTTCTGTTATCACTTTTTATTTTCATTATATATATACATGTGTATATACACACATATATATATATATATATATAGTATATATATATAGGTATGTATATAATGAAAATAAGTGATAGCAGTATACCAAGTTGTTTTAGTACAGTATACAAGTGAAGTCAGTCAAACGCAACCCAGCTCCAACTGAAAGGCGTGGCCATGTTTCCCTCGAGTTATTGGGAACTGGGTGATTGAACCCTAACTATGATTGGTCATGAATATTAAATATATCTCTTCAAAGCATATATATATATATATATATATATATATATATATATATATATATATATATATATATATATATATATATAAGCAGGGGTGTAGCACATAATTCTGGGCCCTATACATAAGCAGTCTCTGTAGGTCCCCTTCCTATCTTGATCCATGTCTCTCACACATCAGTTGCATTACTATTTTTTTTTTTTTAATACAAATAAGGGCCCTTGCCCTATTGGGGCCCTTGGTAGTCAGTCTCACTCCTCCTCACTATGACGTCCCTGGGCCCTACTGTACATACAAACAAATGAAATCAGTCACATACCTCAACCAAAAATGTGATTTCCTGAGTCCTTTGGGTTCCGCGCACACACAGACACATACAGGCTACACAGGAACAGGGGGGAAAAGGACGGAACTACAACTCCTAAAGCACCCTGCTCTCGCTCTCTATGCGCACCCTCCCCTCCTCCTCAGATAGAGTAACTCCAGGCGGGCACTCAAGTGGCAGACCGGTCCCGGGACAGTGGAGGGGTTCGACCGGCGGCCTCCAGGTGGATGACAGACACACGCGGGGATGGACGACAGGTGGAGAGAGGTTTCAGGTTGATACAGGAGGAGCCAGGATCCCCCTGCCTTCTGTCTAACAGCCTGTGCAGGGCTTGAGCAAACACAGCAGCGATCTTTGGACCTGGACGGCGATGAGCAGTAAAACGACGACAACACCGGGGGAACGGCTCCAGCCAATCAGGGCGCACAATAAGGGCCGTGATCTGGGAGGTCAGAGGATTTCAGGTATGTCACACACACACACACACCCTGAGATGGGACAGGTGCGCATGCTCAGACACACAATACAACCTTTCTATCCGTTTTCAATATCAGTTCTTTTGATCAGGTTTCCATTTGACATCTTTCATCAGTGCGATAATAGTTTGTTGTTTCCAAAGAACAAACAAGTTGTTATTATTGACTTGGTAAAGGTGAGCCGTTATGAGAGTTGTGAATATTGTGACTGACTGCAGGCCAGATATGCAAATCTGGCTGCTTTCAGAAATGGAATTTAATACCTGAGGCAGAGCACAAAGGAGCGCTGTGTAGTCCAGGGGACCTCAGCATGAACCACTGCATGTGTGTGTGTGTGTGTGTGTGTGTGTTTGTGTCTGTCTGTGTGTGTGTGTGTGTGTGTGTGTGTGTGTGTGTGTGTGTGTGTGTGTGTGCGCGTGCCGTGCGTGTGTCTGGGTATGTATTTGCTGTCGCTTAAGTGGAATTATCTGTCCTCGCATTAAAATATATATAATAACAAAATTGGAAGACCAATGTCACTCCATATTTTCATCTTTGGAAATGTACTGGAATTATTTAAAATGGAGGGGGGGGGGGAGAGATGCAGAGTAGAGGCTGATAGAAGCTGACAGGTAATGATTTTTGTTATACATACAGTAGTGTGGCATCATTAAGGAGAAGTTTAAACCTTTAAGGAGGGGTTTATACCGGCATGTTTAACAACAGAAGGGGAAATACTAGTTGCCAGGGAGTTATTGATTATCGAACAAATACTGTGTACCGACTGTGTCAAAGACCTCTTTCAGGAATGTTGTTGGAATAACATCAAGTGGTGTGGACTTGGAGTTTCTCATCCCGGCTGCTTCACTGCAGCTGCTCAGCGCTCCTGGCCTGAACCATGGAGGACAGTGGGTGAAGAGAATTTCTACACCACCATTGTAGCATGCTTGTGTGTGTTGTACCGCCAAACACACGTGTGCATGCGGTGTGGTGTTTGTGACAAATAAAGATTTTTGTTTGTCCATTTAGTTGAATCTGATAAAAACCTCTGTAAATAAAAACACAATGGTCTTACTTATATGATGGCCATCATAAGTTATTGCAGCAATTTTTTGTTCAAAGAGAGAGGGGAGGGGTAAAAAATTCCTCCAAAATTGGCCACATTAAGACACCAAGAGGAACGCCATAGAAAAATTCACGGTATCAAAAACTTGTTAATTTTTCAACAATTGGGTTAGTGAGGACTAATGTTCTAGAAATTGTCAATATAGCCATACACCCACTAAATGCCATAGGTCTCTTTTGTGGTTGTGGTTGTAAAGACACATGTGGATCAAAATATCAAAATGTAACAAGTGTGTATTTTGTATGTACCGCATGACATTGCCCATCTATTAACATGGGCGAAGAGTCTGTTCCGGCAGTTTTACCGGAGCCGCACAGAGCCGTACCGCATCTGGTGTACACTGGGCTTTAGTGTCAACATACAGTATTTAGGATAAGACTATAAATTTGCATTAAATCAAGGCATGTTTTAGGCACAGATTAAATAAGATTAATAAAACTATAGTCATATTTGGGCATAAAATTTGACAATTCAAACAACAAAAGGTTGAATGAACAGATTATTCAGGGCTTTACTGACATTTATTTTACCCAAAAGATATCCAGATGAGGTGGACTTACCACAGCTGGTGAGGAGGAGCAACATCTGGAGGCGTGGTTTCAATTGAAGGAGCAGAATCTCTTCGCCAAGTCTCTGTAAACTATTAAAAGTCATAAATTCATGGCACATAAAAGATCAGTTTGACAGTGTTTAACCATCCAAAATGATCAGATTCTGGAGGTGAAACACATTACTGATTGAGATGGAAGCTAAAGATGATGAATAATGTTGACAGTAGATGGACAGACAGATACAGGGTTTATCCCAAGAAATTATTTTTGCTATGGAAAATGAATGGCCAGTCTCACTTTGGATCAATAGATTTGTAATGATCCGTTGTTAATATAAATCATAACCTACTGGTGGGGGAAGAAATGTACACACACATATTGATAGATCCTTCTCAAATACTTTATACAAAATTCATTAATTGGAATGTTTAAATTTTAATGATCAATACCATTTGTGAGTAGCAATAATACAAAGAAAACACCACCAAAAAAATGCAGTTACTTTGACTGATATACCACACGTGCTAAACTACTGTTGTGATTCAGTGAGAGTGCAAGGGTTCACAAGATTAGGAAAAAAAGTGAACGCTTGCATCTTGGCACGAGGAACATGTATATTACATGATATAAATTATTCACAGGGGTTCATGTACTGTAAGAAGAGTCATTGTAAGAGTTAGATTTTGTGGTTTTGACATGGTGAGAACGATTTAAAAATGTTTTTTTTTTTTCCATAGCTATCTCTGTCTTCCTCAGGGGTGACATTTCAAAACTTCCCCATTGGTTATGAAAGAGTTCACTGGCACTAAATATCACCACTCCTGTGCACAAAACTGAAAACAGATCTCACAGCACAGTGATTGGCGTCATTTCAAACTATTGAAAAAAAGAACAGACGACAATTAAAGAAAACCCAGCGTCGACTTAAAAGTGAGCAAACAGTTAAATAACAATAGGAACATCACTTGGAAAGCTTATTTGACATCATTGTGGGTGAAGTGACTGATCCTCATTGCGGAGAGACAAAAGGGGATACGCAGATAAAAAGGAGTTAAAAAGATACACACACACTTTTGTTTGTTTCCACCAAAGTAAGGCCACTCAGAGGAAGAGTAGGAAAACATACAGTACGGTCAGTAAACCACACGTACACATTTCTACACTCATCGTTGATTCAGCAAATTGAAGAGCCCGTCTTTACCCGACGTTCAGCATTAAATGTCTTTCAACTCACAAAGACGAGCAAGTCTAAATGGAGCGTTACACAAGTTACCGACTGTGTTACCGATTCATTTCATAACAGTAGGTATCATCTGTATTTCAAAGAATGGATAACTCATCTTGGAGCAAAACACTGCAGAAACAACTCATTCAAACCAGACACTGTGCAAATACTTAAATATACTGTTCTGGCAAACAAGTCTGTTTCCAACAGTAAACAACTTTAGACAAGTACAGACAAAATAAATATGTATAAAAAACTTAAATAAAATGGCTACATCATCATGGTCAGGCCACATCAGCCAAAAGGTTTTGACAGAGTTTAATCTCTGAACAAAGTAAAGTTTGGCCAAGACAGGATTACCCTCCACCAGACACTGGCTGCTTTTGATGTGGTTTTGGTCTGCTGACAGGTCTGAGGCGACATCCCGATCATCTACTGGGGAGAACTGTAGGAATATCGGAATAACCATTCTGATTGTGAAGATAAGAAACCTTACATGGCAAGGCACACACATAACTGATCAGTCCTTTCAATGATTTCTCTAAAGGGATGTTGAGCTTTGGTCGTACCTTGGGTTGTGTAGATTCCTGGACAAGATATAAACTCAAAATCAGTGATGCTCTGTTATCCGTTGCTCCGGTAGACTCTCCAGTCATTGCCAGTGAGAGGAGGAACAGGCCTGAAAACCACACTACTAGCAGTCATCATGCAGAATTGTGGTGAATCGTATGTGTGTGTGTGTGTGTGTGTGTGTGTGTGTGTGTGTGTAAGTGTATATATATATATATATATACATATATATATATATACATATATATATACACACACATATATATATATACTATGTGTAGTCCTACTTTTTTCAGGCATTTACAATTGTAGTAAACATTTTCTTTATTCCATCTCGGCATACTGTAAGTTTCCTCCGACCGGATTTCCGAAAAAAGTAGGACTACATATACTATATATATATATATATATATATATACACACATATATATATACACACATAGATATACACATATATAGATATACACATATATATACATATATACATATACATATATATATACCGGTACATATATATATAGTATATGTAGCCCTACTTTTTTCGGCCATTTACAATTGTAGTAAACATTTTCTTTATTCCATCTCGGCATACTGTAAGTTTCCTCCGACCGGATTTTGGTGTCTTATCGTGGAGGAAGATCAATCCAAGGTACGACCAAAGTTCGGCATCACTTTAAGCGCCTTGCCGCAAAGCACTGGTCAAGATTAATTTCATCTGAGAAACAAGTGAGACATATTTTCAGTATCTCCGCTCTCACTAGTGTATATGTATACGCAGCCTTATTAAGAGAGGTTGCAGAACTAGTGTATATGTATACGCAGCCTTATTAAGAGAGGTTGCAGAACTAGTGTATATGTATATGCAGCCTTATTAAGAGAGGTTGCAGAACTAGTGTACGGTATATGTATACGCAGCCTTATTAAGAGAGGTTGCAGAACTAGTGTATATGTATATGCAGCCTTATTAAGAGAGGTTGCAGAACTAGTGTATATGTATACGCAGCCTTATTAAGAGAGGTTGCAGAACTAGTGTATATGTATACGCAGCCTTATTAAGAGAGGTTGCAGAACTAGTGTATATGTATATGCAGCCTTATTAAGAGAGGTTGCAGAACTAGTGTATATGTATATGCAGCCTTATTAAGAGAGGTTGCAGAACTAGTGTATATGTATACGCAGCCTTATTAAGAGAGGTTGCAGAACTAGTGTATATGTATACGCAGCCTTATTAAGAGAGGTTGCAGAACTAGTGTATATGTATATGCAGCCTTATTAAGAGGTTGCAGAACTCAAGGCCTTGCATACTAGGACCACATGCTTGTTATGTTATTTCTGCATGAGATGAACCAAAAACAGTTTCACAAAAAATGGGATAAACCACAGCGGAGCTACAGTAAAAAAAAAAAAAAAAAAAAAAAAAATGCAATCAAGAAGACTGTCGTTGTACTTCACACATTCACAGTTTGCAGTGTGTAAGGCATCAAACACATGGCCGCAGGTAGGAGGGGCGGGCCAGCAGGGGGGGTTATTGCACAAAAACACAGGGGAGGGCGGTGTGGGACCTCAGACGGCTGAGAGGTGAACACGTTGAGCAGAGGAACGCGAGCAGGAAGAGTGTGTGAAAATACCCAGTGTGTGTGAGCCAAGCCTCAAGTTCCGTTCTTAAAACAGAGGACAATGTGGAAGTACCAAAAACTGTAGTCCCTCAAATGGCCACTTGAGGCTGGCTCCAAAAGGGAGTCATCATTCTCCATTCACCCCCCATGTTTACAGCCTGGTACAAAAAATGCTTTTGGTGTCTCGTTCATTTCACCTTTCATGCCAACTGTATAGATATAACTCACCCGTTTAAAGTCAAATAGACAATAAAAAACAAAGAGTACGTTTTGGGCGTGATGGGCAGGGCGCCCCGCCTGTCCAGTGATTGCGCGGGTCGCAGCTCATGGACAAATAGCAGCCGGCGCTGCGGCTCTGGGAAACCCCCTCTCGTCCAAAGACGATCACTTCTGGCTCCAGAAAAACAAGATGGTGACATCACACTCACTACGTCCATCTTTTTTTTTTTTTTTTACAGTCTATGGAATATACCCAGAGAGTGTGTGAGCATGGCTGAACAGTCGACAGCAGCTAAGACACATCGTGGGTCTAAGAAAGCGTCCGTAAAATCCCTCTCTTCGTGTTTCAGTAGGAGGCTGTCTGTCCATCCTCTCTGCTACATGTGACATCGGATGATGTGATGTTACTGTTGACATTGTGACATCGTTTACTCTACATCACTGACAATGTCACCGATGACGTCACCGCATGTCTCTCTCCTCCTTCCCTCCTCATCTCCCCTCCTCGGCCGAGCGCATCTCCGACTTCAGCCTGACGAACTCCTTGGCCACCTCGTCCCCGGAGCGCTGGGAGAGGATGCGCATGGCGGTGAGGCCCGTGTCGTCCATGTGCACGCGCTGGCCCAGCGGGCACCAGCAGGCGCAGGTGGCCTTCGCCATGATGTCCCTGAGCTGGACCACGGCCACGCCCACCACGCGGTCGGCGCGGCCGAAGCAGTAGTCCTTCACGCACGCCTGCAGCTCGTAGCAGTCCCAGCCGTCCTGGCTGCCCAGCACACTGTGGAGGGAGGAGGAGACGGTTTGTGCGTTCACTAGGGCTGCAAATAACCATTCTTTTCATCATCGATTCATCTGATTTCAGAGGAGCAGATTAAATGCACCTTTAATATAAAATCATTCACAACTGGAAAGCAGCACCAAAATTGGTACAAATACTCCTTAGGGATTGTTCTTTTGATAAAAACCTATTAGCCACGCAAAAATCAAGATTTTTCCAATATGACCACCATTTCCACCCAGGTAATCCAATTTTGGGGACAACTTTGTATAGAATTGTCCAATATGAATGATCAGCAGGTCTGTCACTGTACCACAGCCACTATGTGTGTGTGAACACTGTCTCCAACAGAAAGCTTTATGAAGGGACTGATGTGTGTCTTGACATCATGACATAACTGATCACATTGCTTGAGTGACATCAACGATGACATCACTCACTGATGACATCGCAATCGCTTGAGTGACATCACGGATGACACCACAATTGCTCACTTAGCAGAGCTGTTGAGAAGCAATATTGATCTATTTAGACATAATACATTTATTTATAAGGCAGAATGAGACATAAAAATGATTTCTGATGTATAATTCTGAATCTTCCATAGTTCATTTGACACCAGAATCATCAAAATCGCCCTTTACATGGAATAACTCTGGCTTCTCTGTGGTCATAAATGTATGGTTTGACAGCAAGATCATTCATATTGGACAATTCTCCACAAAGTTGCCCCAAAATAATATTTCCAGGATGGAAATGCCGGTCATCTTGGAAAAGAAATCTAGATTTTTGCATGGCTAATAGGTTTTATCAAAAGTAGGAACTAAAAATAGGTTTTGCTTTTTTTTAACTCTTAAAGGAACACACTGCCCATTTTCAACCAGCTTTCTATCAAAAACTGTAAACGGTTTTGAAGTCTGTCATTTAATTTGACAGTTATTGAGTGTTAAAGTGTGGACCAGTGACATCACTGGTCCACACTAACTCAAATCAACTCTCAATAACTGTCAAACTAGATGAATGATGAATAGTTTGACAGTTATTGAGAGTTGATTTGAGTTAATGAGTTATTCATTTGAGTTAGTGTGGACCAGTGATGTCACTGGTCCACACTTTAACACTCAATAACTGTCAAATTAAATGACAGACTTCAAAACAGTTTACAGTTTTCTGATATACTACTGATGTTCTAATGATACAAAGCTGGTTGAAAATGGGCGGAGTGTTCCTTTAAGTAAAAAGGTTTATAGCTGCTTACAAATGGAAAGTCTCGTTGAACTTGGGCGCCCAGCTGTTGTTCTTGGATTTGGTCTGGAATTTGCGTTTCTTGTCACTGAGGTGCGGTCCGATCATGGTGATCTCCACAAAGGGCCGGAACATTCCAGATGTCTGCCATTTTAGATCATTGGCTCCCACAACTACAATAACACATGCACAAACACACAGATACACACACAGATACACACACACACACACACACACACACACACACACACACGCACATGCACAAACACACAGATATAAACACACACACACAACCAAAGGAGGAGAAAAGTGTGGGCAGATTTTAAGATGAGAACCAGTGGTGGAAAAAGCCCTCAAATCCTTTAGTTAAGTAAAAGTAGCAATAGTACCATATTGGAAACATAGCTTATTAAAAGCAAAAGTTCTTAATTCAAAAGTTTCTTTACAATAAGTAAAAGCATTAAGCAAGTATTAGCAGTAAAGTATACTGAAGTATCAAAAGCAAACACTGAAGATATGGGGGGGGACACAACTCCAGCGCCCACAGCGTCCCAGGCGAGAATCAAACTCAGGACCTTCTAGCTGTGAGGCGACAGCGCTACCGACTGCGCCACCGTGCCCCCAGCCTTCCTCAGCATTGACAATGCTCAGGCTTGTGCCGAAACGTACGTCCATTGATTGATGTCACTGCTGCTACTGAAGGTATTAAAAACCAAAAGGATTTACTTTGAGTGCTGGCTTTTCTGTCTTCTTGAACTCATCCTTTAACCTGTAGTTTTTAATGTTGCGTGTATAACTGCTCCATATACTGTTGGGGTGTTTAAATAATAATATTTAAAATTAATAATGCAACATAATTTGGATGCAAAACCTTCTTCTGAAAAGTAACTAGTAACTCCAGCTGACAGATAAACGTATGATAAATGTACGTTATGAATCTTCAAACTCACCTTTGACGGTAACTTTGCGCTCTCCATTCCCAGGATGGGTGTGAAGGTCAACCTGGATGTTGACTTCACCTATGGGCTTGTCCACCCCCGAGCCTACAGTACATGTCAGATACACATCATGAGCTTTCATTGTCCCCACTACAAAACATGAATAATTCATATAATGTATAAGAAGAGGACAAGAGGCTCGGTCGTGTCAAACTAGGACGATCTTTGAGTGACACAACCAACATGCACAAAGGATGGTGAGGGGGGGGGGGGCAGGTTGGGACAGGGGGAGGGTTGCTGGCAGACCATCGGAATGGAAACCTACCCCTGCTGGGCTGTATCTTTTCATTGGGAGTTAACCTAATACCCTTTCCATTGTGCACTGGCATAGAGGCAGCACAAGAGACAAAGACAACACAACAACAACAACAGCAAGTCAACAAATTCCAGCATCAACGACACTTTGAAGTACAGACAAATACAGGCAGCACAAACAATATTGAGTGAAAACGCAACAGCTTCTCTGGTGCCCTCTTCTGGTGGACTATGAGAAAATATAAACCCTTCCTACTATCCACTCCAAAGACTGTATATTAGTGTGGTGTGGTGTGAACAGTGTTGGGCAAGTTACTTTCAAAATGTAATATACTACATATTACTAGTTACTTTCATTTGAAAGTAATAAGTTACTTTACAATATTACTGTCTGTGTAGAGTAACTTGTTACTTATTACATTACTCTCACCAAAACAATAGCAGCAGCAGAATGACATTGCCATCCCGGAACCATCCCAAGAAATTATTTCAACTGCCTTGAAGTCAGTGTAAACAATCCAAAATCCAAAATCCAAAATTTGTTATTTGTTTGTTATTATTTATTGTCATCTATAGTGGTCATTTGCATAAAAACACATGGGTTCATTAGGAAACTAGTGTGTCTTTATTTAAATAGGTGCTTTGATTAAAAACGAAACAAAAAAAAAAACTTAATTTGTAACTTGAGTTACTTGACAAAGTAACTGGTATAATATTACTGAAATCCTATAAGTAATCAGTTACATTACTGAGTTACTGCTAAAAGTAATATATTACATGTAATATGTTACTTTTGTAATGAGTTACCCCCAACACTGTGGTGTGAACTACCTTGTGCGTGTTGGGTGGTGACGAAGGTCTTGACGAGTGTGTCGGTGGACTGGGTGTAGAGGGAGAGAGCGTGTCGGAGTGACGACAGCTCAGGACTCTTCTCCAGGAAAGCCTTCTTCAGCCCGCTGCCTCCTGCATGGAAGTATTGCTGCAGAGGAGGAGGCAGATGATGGTCACACAGAACAGAAACACACTTTTCCTCTCTTTACCTCCGCCAAGTTATCTGACTTCCAAACACTATTAGACCAGGGTTTTTCAAAGTCTGAGACTATGGGCCTCCCCCCAGACAAAGCTTGGAAAAAGGTACCTGCCTCACTCAATTCCTGGATGCCTATGGGATCATGAAATATGCTATTTGATCCCATAGACACTAAACAATTGAGCCCAAGATAGCCTGATATTGCTGTTTGATATACTACAGACTATACTATGGTCCTCGTGCAGCTCGCGCGAGACCAGGGCTTTCCCCACACAGCTATTGGTCCACGATCGGCGAGCTGCGTCATCATCACCTGACAGGCGACCTGTCAATCATGCCCGAAAAAACATCTTTTTTATCGTCGATTTTATTCTTATATAAAAAGTTATATAAAGGTATAAAAAGAGTTATATAAAAATTCACCCCCATACAGTTGTCATGAAAGGTGAAATTAGCTATATAGACCAAAAGCCTGTTTTGAATCCGGCTGTAAAAATTTCTGCTGTAAAGACGGGCATTTTAACATGGGGCTGAATTGGGATCGACTGTAGAAATGCTGGCGGAGGTACAGTCATAAAGTAGTACAAAGTAGTAAAGTAGTAAAAAGTAAAGTAAAGTAGTAGAAGGTACAGTACAGTATGCTCTCTACTGCCTCTTTTGATGTGCAAGCAGCTGCTGCACTGGAACATTTGGAGCTCATTCAGGATGTAATGATGATTTTCTTTTTTATTACTTTTATTTATTCAGATAAGTTCATATACTTTGGACACTTTGAAATGTGTTTGGAACAGTTTCCTATATAAAAGAAGAAGCTAACTAATAAATTATCAACGTATGACACGTAAAGCAAACAATAAAACAGAGGAGGGGGGGCAGCATTAATAGAGTGTTTTCACTACTTGTCCAGATAACTGAATCAAACCTAAGTGGCTCCATTTCAAAACATCACACTTGCTTTTGTGTTGTTTTTACAGCAAACCTCTGGAAGCATAGTGCCTAAGCTTCTGGCATACTCTTCGCGCACGCGCTGGAGGCGGGGCTCCGGGGAGGGCGCACGCACTCTGCGCAGGCCAAAACAGAACATACTCAGTGCTCAGCTCGCTCCTCCAGGCAGTCTGAATGAAATTGAATGTAACGTTCCCAATTCTATGTATTAAATTCTAAAAAACGACCCTCAACATTTGGGAAGGCTAAGCCACACAACTAGTTCGTTATAATCGAACGTCATGCTTCAAAGGTGACTTTACGATGGTGAGGACTCAATCACAGCAGATATCCGCTGATAGCCTACCACGGAGATCTCACAGGCACAGGCAGCAAAACCCGACGCGCTGATAGAAAAATCTCCGTGGACGCGCCGCGCTGCGCTCAGGCCTCACCCCCCGACACGCCCCGTGCGATGACGTCATAATCGCCGCGCGCCCTATGCGCTTGGCTCGGCGAAGAGTATGCCAGAAGCTTAAGGCTAAGTGCCTTGCTCAACGGTAATGGCATGAAAGGCAGTGAGTTGCTGTAATCCACTTTAACCTGGCTGCCAAACAGTCCTAGCCAAGCCAGGGGTTTAAACCAGAGGTCACAAACCCGTTTCTGGAACCGGTTTCCGGATGCCAGAATAATGGATGAATATTGGATGAAGCAAATTGGAGCCGTCCAGCACAGATCTTGATGAAAGCAAACTGACCTTGATGGTGTCCAGTGCCACGTCCATGACAGCACACTGCTTGGGAGACAGGCTCTTAGCCTCTCCGGCCATGTGGTCCTACACTCCCATGAGTCAAATAGAAAACCAGCATGAGATGAGAATTAGACAAGTTTATTCAATACAATGACTCTGAATGACAAAACACTCATTATCTTAGTTCTTAATTGACAGATAAGAATAAACACAAACTGTGGATTTAGCATGGTGTAATAAAGTATTTCAAGGCGTTATTATGGTCAGTTGAAAAGATGACAATACCTTCAGTTTGGAGAGCTGACCCAGTTCTTTGGCAGCAGAGAGGATCTGTGCTCCCTGGATAAAGTGAAGTGTATGGATGAAGAGAGATTTACTGAGAAAGTAGATGTATTCTTTGTTCCACTGCCAAGATGAGCAGCTGGTTTTAGACGGGTTTAGACATTATTACTCTCTATAGCAATTTTGAACAGAGCTGCTTTTTTGCACGCCCAAAACACAAGACACCAAAATGACAGCTGTTCTCTCCTAGTCTGCGCGGAGGCCCTCCTCTCTCACCACAAGAGGAGCGACATCATCTGCATATGCTGAAAGGCGGTTGAGCTTACAAATGTGTCGCTGCCCTGCGGCAGGACGATGGTCTTCTCCAGGCTGCTCATCACTATCCTCCACAGCTCCTTGAGGACCCGCTTCAAAACGGTCTTCTCACATACTGTGGCAAACAGCGTCAGCCTACACACACACACACACACACACACACACACACACACACACACACACACACACACAGGTTCAACACAGCTGGAAATAACACAAACTAGACTGTGAAAAGTGTGTGTATGTGTTGGCCCACTGTGTGTAGACATTTATTCAGATTTCTGTTGGTATTTTACTTATAATGCTGACAAGAGACGGACGCACAGCTGACATCAAAACAAAAACTGACAGCATAGTATCAAAAGTTTAAGTTTAAGTTTGACCCATCCTCTACTAGGAACCTTCCTAGAACTAGGAGCAGTGGGCAGCCACAGTGCAGCGCCCGGGGACAAACTCCAGTTCTTTTGCCAGTACCTTGGTCAGGGGCACTGACAGGAGTATTAACCCTAACATACATGTCTTTGATGAGGGTGGGAGGAAACCGGAACACCGGGAGAAAACCCACACAAACACGGGGAGAACATGCAAACTCCACACAGAGAGGACCTGGGACGGACCGGGGTTCGAACCCGGGACCTTCTTGCTGTGAGACAACAGTGCTAACCACTGAGCCTAGATATCAAACTTAGTATTAGTATTGAAGTTCTGGCATCCTTTTTGGCACTAGATTAAAGTTAAAATATAACTGTATTATAACCTAACATTGTGAGGTTAAAACAGTGACGTATCCACTCACCTTCCATCCAGGAAGTCCATGAGTGGGCGGAGCATGTTGTCAGAGTCGGCCTCCACCTGGTTTGTGTTGTTGGCGTTGAGCGTTCCTTTGATCTGGTACAGCAGAGAGGCCATCTGCCTCATACACTCATTGATACGGCTCTGGAAACTGGAAAGAGAGAAAGTAAACACAGTAGAAACAGTGTGTGTGAAACAGTGTGTGTGTGTGTGTGTGTGTGTGAGAGTGAGTGAGTGAGTGTGAGAGAGAGAGAGAGTGTGTGTGTGTGTGTGTGTGTGTGTGTGTGTGGGGAGGGGGGGATTACCTGTTCCCAAAGGTACTGCTCAGCTCATCCAGCACATTGTTCAGCTTGACTTGCAGCTCGTTCAGTAAGTCGCTGGCCTCTGTGTCCATCTACAGAGAGGCAAGTAGATAGAGAGAGGGGAGAGAGAGAGAGGGAGAGAGAGGGGGGGGGGGAGGGGAAGGAGAGAGAGAGGGGGGGAGGGGAGGGAGAGAGAGAGGGGGGGAGAGAGAGAGAGGAGGGAGAGAGAGGGGGGAGGGAGAGAGAGAGAGAGAGAGAGGGGGAGAGAGAGGGGGGGAGAGAGAGGGGCAATTGTTTTGAATAACAGCTGCTAAGGCAAACAATAAGAAGTTGTCAGCTGAAAAATAATGATCCAACCGGATTACTGTATTAACAGCATTATTGTAAAGATATCAGTATTTGGCTGCTGCACGTTGATATACATTTTATCACTCTCCAACAGCTGAGGAAATGAGCTGTGGCCTATATCACAACAGTTACTCTTATGGGGTTTGTACCTACCAGACAGCAGAATTTAATTTGGGAAAATAGGGTGACGACTCTACAGGGTTTCAATTAGGGGGAGAAGGGACACTCCTGATATAGACTGATAAGACGTGTTAAGGTTAGGAGTGATAACATGGGTGAATTTCTACATCAAAATCTTTCCTAGTGTAGCTTAAAGCACAAGACTTGTTAAGGGGTTAACGCACATTTAATGAGACTAACCCACCTTTTTACAAGCAACCTCCATCTTTTGAAGGGAGAAGATAAAAAAGAAAGTTGAATATGGCATGTACTGTATGTCTCACAAGCACAGGGAGATGGGACGGTCCAGGAAGGTGGGAGACCCATGCATCCCTCCCCCAATATACCTAAACCAGGTAGAACCTCCAAATAAGCCTTGCCTGGAGGCAGGCGTGAGCGGTCCAGATGAAGCCCTGCTGTGGCTCATTAAGCCGGTGATCCGGGTCAGGTTCTGATTCATGGACTGCCAGGGTTTCGTGGTGCCAATAGTGACGTAAGACGAAACTATCAAAATCAAAACCAAATCGAAACTATCTTATATTTTAGATTCTTTAAAGCACTCTTTGCCTTGTTGGAAAGGCAAAGGCTTTAGATATAAGTTCATACATAGGACCAACTTCACGATTTATATTTGTCTAAGAAAGAGGTCAAAACTCCAGCAGCACTTGCCGCCTACATAGAAGAAGTTTATTGTTAGCCCAAGTTGCTCTACATCGTGTTGCTGGAGTTCTGTTGTCTTGAGACTTTTTCCCCTTATCCATGCACCTTGGAAGTAGGGGAAGTTGTGCCAGGAAACCCTACCCTGCTTCTTTTAGGCCATGTTCACATTACAGGCAAATCCGATTTGCTGCTAAAGTCATTATTCATCATTATCTTGATTGGTTTCCCAAATCTGATTTGGGAGAGTGTCCGCACTGCCACACATCTGATTTGGGCAAGTGTTCAAGTCGGATCTGTGTGTCCAGACCTCCATATGTGGTTTGGAACAAGTGACACAAATCAGACTTGGAGCGTCCAGACTCATAAAACCAATCTGGATAGAATCATTAAGAGGTCACTAAAGTTCACAAATCAGATTTGGCCTCCTAGTCTGAACATGGCTTTGTCTTAAGAAACACATTTGAAGCATTTAAGCATAAACCTTTAGATGAAAATGACTTTGACTGGCAGCATGTCCACCTAGACCCACTTTTTATCTCTCCAAATGCATTGTCAGCCTAAGAGTGCAGCAGGATGGGAAGGGGGATAACACATTAATTGTGTGGAATCTAATTTGCGTTAATATTCTATGGAAAACTACAGAAGATCGATGCCAATTAAGTAAAGTGCAGCTATCGTTCTGTATGCATGTGACCTACCTTCTCTACTGGCGTATCCATCTTTGTGTGGTGGGAAGGTTTTGATTTTGTTTGAGAGAGCGAGATGAGAAAAACGAGATGAGAAACTGTCAAAGCAGCCTGCTCTGTCGTGAAACACTGAAGGAACTTGAACGATCGAAAGACTAAGCGAGAGTCAAGACTACAGCTACCACCAACTACTACTCTCAAACATCAGATCTCGGGATAACACAGGGCAACTTGAATATGAGATTTGAAGAATACTAGAAATCCTGTACATTTTGCATACTGGAAAAAATATGCTATATTTGCAAAAACTGGTAGAGGCAACCCACCTTCTCCTCGTCGAGCTATTGCAAATGAGAGATAATTAAAAAGAAAATACGAATTAAAGAAAATCCAGATATGACATTTGTTTATATGTCAATGAGTGACAGGTTTTAGGAAAGGCCAGGGGGAAAATGACATAAAGTTCACTGAAGGAAGGGGAAAATTGAAGGTGGAAATTGACCACAGGTGAACCAGAAGATACTGAACATGGTAAATGACCACAGGTGAACCAGAAGATACTGAACATGGTAAATGACCACAGGTGAACCAGAAGATACTGAACATGGTAAATGCCACCACGAAAAAAACCACAAGGTCTTGATCCAGCGGGAGCGAGATGCCAAAAGGACAGAGAGTTAGTATGACTGCGTTATCGCAACTGAACGATGAGTTAGCTCAACAGGAGAATGAGCTGGACTGAATGGGACCATGAGCATGAGCGTCTGGGTTCAACTTAATATCACTTCAGATCGCCAACAAACCTCAACCTCAAAGTTCTCCCCTTCCTCCACTAGTTCATCCTCTGCCTCACTCTCCTCAAACTAGGGAAAGACACAGAACAGTAGTGAGACAGCTACAACAAGTCTCATATGACATTTCACATGACGGAACCCTTATGGAATTGTGTGGAGTAACAACTTACAAACTCAGGGTTCAAAGTTCATTTCTGCCTATGTTACAGTCAATGTATAGAAACAGTCAATCTGTACATTTCCCAGACCGCTAAATCTGTAGATTTCCCCGGAATTCAAGAAATGTGGGGAAAAAAGCAAGACCCCGCCCGCTAGCGTGAGTCTAGCCACGGTGAGTCGGTGCCGGCAAGTCGAGCCACCGTGAAAAGGTTTCCCGTTATGTTTAGGCAAGTAAAACAACTTGGTTGGGTTTAGGCAAGTAAAACAACTTTGTTGGGTTTAGGCAAGTAAAACAACTTTGTTGGGTTTAGGCAAGTAAAACAACTTGGTTGGGTTTAGGCAAGTAAAACAACTTTGTTGGGTTTAGGCAAGTAAAACAACTTGGTTGGGTTTAGGCAAGTAAAACAACTTTGTTGGGTTTAGGCAAGTAAAACAACTTGGTTGGGTTTAGGCATGTAAAACAACATGCTTAAAGGAACACTCTGCCCATTTTCAACCAGCTTTGTATCATTAGAACATCAGTAGTATATCAGAAAACTGTAAACTGTTTTGAAGTCTGTCATTTAATTGGACAGTTATTGAGTGTTAAAGTGTGGACCAGTGACATCACTGGTCCACACTAACTCAAATGAATAACTCATTAACTCAAATCAACTCTCAATAACTGTCAAACTAGATGAATGATGAATAGTTTGACAGTTATTGAGAGAGAGTTGATTTGAGTTAATGAGGTTAGGTTATGGTTTGGTTTAGGCTTAAAAAAACGGAACACCTCGGACACGGCATTGCCCACATGCGGGACACAAACCCAGCCATCCCGTGCGACAGGTAATCTAGATTTCCTGGGAAATCGACAGATTTACTAACCTTGTGAGGCACCTGGATTTGTGCGAGATCATGAGATCTCACGCGACAGATGTGAATACAAAATCATTTGGCAGATTTACAGATTTACTGTATCTCTACATTTACCGTGACATTATATTTCCTTTACTCGCATATCATCACATTTTCTGTAATTTTCAGTAGTAGTGAGATGAATATGCAGTCATGTATCTGACACATGTATGCATACAGGTACTGTATATGTACAGGTACTGTACAGTGAACACGCCCTCACCCACCTGCCATGCTAGCATTATATTGTCGCGCTGGAAAAAGAGAGGAGAAACATGGCCATGACAAGACTGCGATAGGCTTGACAGAAATGAGCTGTAAATGCATACTTCAAAGGTCTGAATGTGAAATAGGACAATATTAGCAATAGTTTCCTGTATAAAAACCATTCAAATAATAACAAATCAACAGCACAACTTTCACGAATAAAAATAACTTAATCGGAGAGGAACTTCATTAAGGAAGAAAATAAAGGGGTGTTTCATGTCTGGATGACTTGGGTTTGTAGCAGCAACTTACCATAGGAATTGCCACTGTAGGCTACACAAGCACTCGCTCACTTTTCTTTGCCTCTTCTCATGCTCTCTCGCTCTCTCTCTGCTCCCTCCGCGTTAACAACACCCACTCACTTCCAACACACAACTCTTCTCTCTCTCTATACAGAAACCTGCAGGCAAACTGCCTTTTAACTCCAGCACATCTTGCCCCCCGATACATTTCAAGACTCAACATTCAAGATAGTAGTCTGGCTTGCCAGACTGTACCAGCACAGGAGAGAGTCTGGCTCCTATTACTCTCACTCTGGTATAGTGGGGGAGGAAAAAGCGCTGTTATCTTTAAAACCATCCGCTGAAAGTACCAGGTCTCGTTGAAGAGGCGAATGGCAGTTGGGAAGAAGCTGTCCCTGTGACGAGAGGTTCTCTGCCAACGGGGGAGGGCCTTAAGGGGTTTATGACCTGGGTGCGAGGGGTCGGCCATGATTTTCCAAGACCGCTTTAGCATCCTGGCAGTGTGTAGGTGCTGAAGGGTTGGCAGGCCGCATCCAACCCTCTTTTCAGCTCGTCGGGTGATGATGCGCTGCAGGCTGGAGATGTCCTTGAGGGCAGCAGCAGCAGCATGCCAGACGGTGATGGAGGAGGTGAGGATGGAGTCGAGGGTGGAGGAGTAGAAAAGCACCGACGCTGCCTTTGGCACCTTGAACTTTTCCTCAAACTGCCTAGTCTACTTCTACTTCAGTTAGTGTTGTTCTACATTTCCCCACCTCTTCACACGTGCTGCATTCAGCCGTTGAGAGTTCTTCCGGTCGACGAAAGTGAGAGGCCTTACTCAAAATGCAGACTGTCCCACTTCTCCCTGCGTCATTGTTGAAGTTGGTGCAACATGGCAATTCTAGAGAGAACTCCACTGTAGAGCCCGAACGATATATCGGTCCACCGATATTATCGGCCGATAACCGATATATCGGTATCGGCCGATATGTTGGCCGATATGCCGATATTCTTTTATTTTGTATAGACAGCATGTCGTGTATATTTGATCTTTTTTCTTAACTCAAATTATATTTTATATTTGTTCCGTTTGTGTTTCTGTATTTCTAGTTATTTATCATTATTAAATTCCGAGTTCGGTTGACTGTTTCATTGCAGTGATGTCATTTCGGACAATAAAGTTGATTGATAAGCTGTAAAATATCCTGCCTACATTACATATCTCAAGTCCTGTCAAGTCATATCTTTGTCAAGTGTTTGATATTTGAGGGATCATTGCAAAAGGATTGTGTAATATAATGGTGTATTATATAAGAATATCGGCCAATATATCGATATCGGAATTGTTTTACTTCCTAATGTCGGTATCGGCATCGGCCTGCAAAATCCAGTATCGGTCGAGCTCTACTCCACTGTAGCTGCTGGAAATATCTCAACATGACGTTGTGTCGTCTGTGTTGGTCCAGTTATCCACGGGAATAAGAAGAATACACCAGCAAACAACAAAACTGACCCACAAATGCAAAGTGCAGTCCCGATGGCTTTTGGTAACAGTGTTCAAGTATTTTACGTGTGACTGCACATTTTCCTTTGTATTTTCCATTGTACCTCAGGATTTGGGAAGGCTCTAGTCTAATAGGACTAAGCTATACACTAGAGAGGGGCTGTCTATTTTAGGTGCTAGATCTACTGCCTAATTGGTCAGTCTTTAAAGCTCACTTTCAAGTCTCAGCAGCATAGCGGTTAGGGAGACTGTCCCGACTGGAAAATGTCAGGCTTGCAGCAGCCAGAGCCGTGTGTCCTGTCGATGCTAAATTAGCTAAAGTCAATATAAACGTCTCTAATTACCATGTAATTAGACAGTGACAACAAACTATACAGTAAATAATTTGTTGTACTTGTAATAGAGACCCAACTAATAGTGCCACAAAAGCAATACTGGGCACAGTGAGCAGTGTTCTTCTCTCAGTTAGCACCATTTTTCTCAAGGTGCAACTGAATTTGAACAACGCCGTAAGTTTTGACATCAAGTGAATTATAATTATATTAATAATTATAATAATATTATAAAATAATAAAATTATTATAATAATATAATAATAATTCATTATAAATAATAATAATTATTAATTATAGGCCAATTGAATTTGAATTGAATTGAAGTTACTGTTCAACCACACTGCACTTCAGGACAACTGAAGCTGGCATCTAAACTGCTGCCAATTTACTCCTTCACCCACCGCAGTCTGTGCCTCCTCATCCTCAGTTACGAGCTGCTGTCCAGAGGGAGAGTGAAAAGTGTTGTTTACCACTCTGACCAATACAGCAGTATACTGTCCACCATCAAACTGATTCAAGCTACTGAAAAGCTACATTTATTTAGACAAACATCTGCTCATTCAAGCGCTGATCGATCATGATGCAAACCTACCTCCTCCTCTCCTTCCTCCAACTCCTCTTCCACCAGCACTTCATTTTGCTTCAACAGTAATAAAGTGAACACATTGGTTGAGACTAGAACAGCTAACAAATCCTACAACCAAGCAGCCAGTCCTGTAGGCCGAATCACCGTGTCGTCACGCTAACAACAACAGTGACTTCCGGGTAGACAACTGGCGACAGATTTTAATTGCGGAGATTATTGGCAAACTTATTTATTGTTTATTTCAAAGATATATGCCGTAGTTAAACACGGTGGTCCGACCTATCTGACGTGTCTGCTGTTCTTATTTTATGTAGCCTACTGTGTGTTAGCGTCTTTGATAGACAAAATCTACCCAGCAGCTACAGGCTAGTCTGTGGCCCCAACAGGTCAATTAGGTGTCGTTATTAATGAGATCTGAAAGCATCAAACATGCATTTTAGACTTCACCATTTTCTCTTTATGTATATGACGCAGGGGTTTTCTACCCGGAAGATATTGATTTAAACAAAACATGATGTTTTGGTCTATAATATAACAATGCTACAGCTGCAACAGGGAAATAACAACTATAACTATATGCAAATGCCAAAGTAATATAATTGGGAGTCTAAGCGGAGGGAGGTCACAGCTGACAGAGAATCTATCGATTGTCCTGACTGCAGCTTCACTCAGGACACTGATATGGAGGACATCATTAAATTAAATGCTAAACACTGGAGTCTATTAGGCAGCACAGGGTCGAACCTGTGGCGATATTGATCTATGGCTCCACTTTCATTGACAGCATCACATCACACAGCGAGGTGGGGACACACACTTTGCTACACAACCCGTCCATCACACATTTCAGACTGTGTCCCAGTCCAGCGCACTAATGGACATGATCTACTGGAGATCTACTCTGAATGACCAAAACTACAGCAACTGTACATACCATTGTTTCTTCTGTTGCAATCTGAATCCAGAAAAACAAATCTCAGTTTGAATTTAATTTAAATATATATATAGTATAAACACGCAGATGTCAGAAGTTACACGGAAAACAGAAAAGTTGCATTATGCAACTTTTTTGAGGGTTTCCACCCACCCACATCGATCCTTATCCCGTCTGTCAAAGAGAAGCCGTTTCCCTTGAGTTCCTGCCCTCAGCTGTGTGTGTCTGCCTACCTGTTTGGCCCCCAGCTGTGTGTCTGCCTACCTGTTTGGCCCCCAGCTGTGTGCGTCTGCCTACCTGTTTGGCCCCCAGCTGTGTGTGTCTGCCTACCTGTTTGGCCCCCAGCTGTGTGTGTCTGCCTACCTGTTTGGCCCCCAGCTGTGTGTGTCTGCCTACCTGTTTGGCCCCTAGCTGTGTGTGTCTGCCTACCTGTTTGGCCCCTAGCTGTGTGTGTCTGCCTACCTGTTTGGCCCCTAGCTGTGTGTGTCTGCCTACCTGTTTGGCCCCTAGCTGTGTGTGTCTACCTACCTGTTTGGCCCCCATGGACTCAAACATCTTCTCCAGCTGGATCCTTAACTGCTGGACATTATTCATCAGCACGCAGGGCTGTGAGAGGGGAGAGGGAGAGACAGACAGACTGCAGTCAGGTCCAGTTTATTTATACACCTCTTTATCACAGGCAGGTCTCAAAGGGCTTGACCATATCATATACCATACTACATACATACTGGCACCTCGGGGGTTAATGGCGTATGAGCTGGCACCTCGGGGGTTAATGTGGTATGAGCTGGCACCTCGGGGGTTAATGTCGTATGAGCTGGCACCTCGGGGGTTAATGTCATAATATGAGCTGGCACCTCGGGGGTTAATGTGTGGGGGTCGTGGTACATGACATGACATAAAACGTCATGACACCGCCTGCCTGTTCTTCGCCTAGGCAATTTTATTATAGGATGTTTCCAAGTGTCACAATTAAATCATCCCCACAATTTGATTTTATAGTATGTTATTTAGGGTCTACAACAGAGAACAACTAAAAGGTTAAGCAATATATCTCACTTAAATTTAAGTGACTTATCACTACTTAATTTAAGGATTATCATGAAATTGAAAATGTAAAGAATAACAGGACTATTTGAGAATGATTTTGAGAATGTGTGTAGAGCAGGCTGTATTAGGAGAGAACTGTGTCCTGTAAATGGAGGGTAACAAAAAAGTATAATGTTCTGTAAGGCAGTGATAACTTACAATCTTCTCTTTGTCAATGTAAGAAGGAAAGCTCTTGGTCAGAATGGCACTGTACTGCAGCAGAACTTTGGCAATAGTCTGCAATGGTGAAGAGGGGGAAAAACAACATTAAAACAGAGTATAACAAGGATATAATTTAATTTCCAACAGTTTAAAATCCTATTACTTATTCATGATCATAATAATTAATAATATATAAGTGGGAATAATTCTGAGCTGTTGTGCAGTATGTCAGAGGGAACATTTCTGGAGTAAAACTATTAGAAAGAAGTCCCAGTTGCCCCTTAATGTATTCTCTGTCATGCAGAAAGCCAATCCCCAAACTGTGCCAGAGCTCAGAGCGTCCCCTGGGAGGACAGGATTATGTCCAATTCAGCATTTCTATTTAATGAGGACATCTCAAATTCCTTTTAGACAAATGTGAATGTCCCTGCAGACAACGCGCTAGCTTTTTTTTGCTGTGGTAATTTCTCTGAGGTATTACTGGAAAAACAAGAAAAACTGTTTTCGAAAGGAAGAAGTCTAGTCATCGATCATTTTTAATAACATTGGGAACTTTCAGACCCAAACCTGAAACATATTTGAACTTTGAAATAGCTCTTCAACTATAATTGAAAAACAAAACCGAAAGCAAGAGTTGTGTCCTGCTCTCCGAATCCAATCCGTTTAAATATGAAGGTTGTTTTAGAGGGCATCGTTTTCTCTCCAGTCACGGTCCGATGCAGCGGGTCACCTTGGAGAAGCGGCGGCTGTACTGAGCCATGACGCTGGGGTCGGGACATTCCAGTTTCTTGATGATCTCAAAGCTCTGGTTGAGCTGGGTGAAGATGTCCACCACGGAGCAGGAGAACAGAGCGTGCTCCGACGTCTGCTGGAACTGGGATGGTGAGAAGGTGGCAGAGGAAAAACAAAAACGGTAGACAGATAGACTGTTAGCTGTCATTCATATCTAACATAGTGTATTATGTTTACCAGTGTTGTAGTACTCGAGTCCACTCATTTTCAGGACTTGTGACTCGACTTGGACGACTCAGACTTGTTACTTCGTAAATACAGTTTTTTTTGGTGGTTTGTAATAGACCCTAATAATTTGGCATAAGATATTGATATCTATATTAACCAGCTGCTAACCAGCTGCAGCAGCTTAGTAACCAACCATTTACCAGCTGATTAGCAGGTGAATTCAGACATACGCAGTGTGATATCATTACATTAAAATAGACATAGTGCATGCAGTTGCACATATACTAAACGTAGTGATATGTATTGTCTACTATATATTGGTATATATATAAGCATTAGGGATGGGCATTTCTAGCAAAAACACTATTCGAAATTCGCTGGCCAAATTCGAATTTAATTCGAAATTCGAAAATAAAAATAAAAATGTAAAAAAAAAAATTTTTTTTTTTTTGTGAGTGAAATGTTGCATTGTCTCCCCTGATTCTAAGTCTACGGCTTTATTAATTAATATAAAAAGCTTCTGCTGTGGATTTTTAGCTCAAACAAGCATTGCACCACTGAAGTAAAGAACATGTTACATGACATTGACATTTTCGAAAATAAAAAACAGTTTTGACAATCATGAGTGGTTCATTAAATATTTAGTAGGCTCAGGTCTGAGTGCCAAAGGGGTGCCAAAGTCACCCCCTCTCCCTCTTCATGGGATTTCATCCGCCATTAATTTTTCCATAAACCTTGCTTAAAATGCTTATAAAAATTGTTTTACTTGCTCAAACCAAGCGATTTGACTATACTTAGAATCAGGGGAGACAATGCAACATTTCACTCAAAAAAAAAAAAAAAAAAAAAAAAAAAAAAAAAATCGAATTTCAATAATAAAAGTCGACCTTGATAATAACAACGATTATTCGAAAATTCGAAATTCGATGCCCATCCCTAATAAGCATTACCGGTAGTTATTATTAATTTAATGTTTTTCACCAAACCTTTGCATTGTATGCGAGTTGTCAGTATATCTCTGCACCAATGTCACCGTGATACATCTCTGTACATCTTCTTGTATTTGATGATGAAAGTGATTGTGTTTAAATAGTACATTATGTGAAATGTTGGAGGAACTTTAGATGAGGTGATGTACGCTGTCATGTTCTAACAACACAAATCAAAGGCTTCTTACTCCGTCTTTCTTGTCTCTCTCTAGCGCTCCATGCATGAACTCCATGGACACGTCCTCGTTTTCATCCAGCCACTGGAGCACCAACTGTAAGAACCATCTGCCAGGAAACGTCAGGATGTATCAAGTTAAAATAATGACTGTTTCATCTATCATTATATTGACTGGTCTTGGATAGCTTAGAACAGGGGTTCCCAAACTCCTCCGTCCAAGTACCACTATGTACCAAACCAAATTTCGCAGGGACCACTTCCACTGCGTATGGCACCCCAACACACACACACACACAGTAAAAATGATTATTTAACCATGCAATAGCAGCAGAAAGGCTAAATAACAATATAAGTGTTATTTAGGACCACAGTTTGGGAACCAATGGCGTAGAAGATGATGGCACTATCACTGCCAGGGTTAGAGATTGGATTTCCACTAGGGCTACCCAAGCTATTATGCATTCATTCAACAGTAAGGCACTCTATATAAAAGCATTCACCAAGGCACTTAGTTCACGCTGAAATCAATTAGTTGATTAATTGGTTAGTTGACTGTCAGACAATTAATTATCATTTGGATAATTTTATTAGGATTGGATGCAAAATTTTAAATAATTTAACAATTAAAAATAGCAAACAGTTGTTAGCTACAGTACTTCAAAATTACTCAGATTTCCTTGTCTTTGTCATTTCCATATCATAATACCGGTATTAATACTTTTGGGGTTGGTCAGAGAAAGTATGCAATTTTAAGAATCACGCTGGCCTCTAGTAACTTGTAATGGGCATTTCTCATAATTTCTTTCACATTTTATAGACAAAATGACTCATTCATTAATCGACATAATCACTAGATTCATGGATAATGAAAACAATCTTTAGTTGCAGTCCCACTTGTCATATTAATCCATCTCAAATAAGTGTTTTCCTTCCCTGTGTGCACAAACGAGCTAGTCATGTGTTCATGTGTGCACAAACGAGCCAGTCATGTTTTCCTTCCCTGTGTGCACAAACGAGCCAGTCATGTGTTCATGTGTGCACAAACGAGCCAGTCATGTTTTCCTTCCCTGTGTGCACAAACGAGCTAGTCATGTGTTCATGTGTGCACAAACGAGCCAGTCATGTGTTCATGTGTGCACAAACGAGCTAGTCATGTGTTCATGTGTGCACAAACGAGCCAGTCATGTGTTCATGTGTGCACAAACGAGCCAGTCATGTGTTCATGTGTGCACAAACGAGCCAGTCATGTGTTCATGTGCGCACAAACGAGCCAGTCATGTGTTCATGTGCGCACAAACGAGCCAGTCATGTGTTCATGTGCGCACAAACGAGCCAGTCATGTGTTCATGTGTGCACAAACGAGCCAGTCATGTGTTCATGTGTGCACAAACGAGCCAGTCATGTGTTCATGTGTGCACAAACGAGCCAGTCATGTGTTCATGTGTGCACAAACGAGCCAGTCATGTGTTCATGTGTGCACAAACGAGCCAGTCATGTGTTCATGTGCGCACAAACAAGCCAGTCATGTGTTCATGTGTGCACAAACAAGCCAGTCATGTGTTCATGTGTGCACAAACGAGCCAGTCATGTGTTCATGTGTGCACAAACGAGCCAGTCATGTGTTCATGTGTGCACAAACGAGCCAGTCATGGGGACTTACGATGGGTAGTCGGGGACGACGCCCTTGAAGGTTGGCAGCTCCTTCACATACTCATTGTAGAGCCACTTGACCTTGAAGTGCAGGTTCATGTAGTCGGCGCTCCTACACAGCCTGTGCTTCTCGTGCTCTGCGGAGGAAACGCAAACAAAGTGGCCGGTGAGGGGCGTGGCCAGTATGTGAGGGGCGTGGCCAGTCTGTGAGGGGCGTGGCCAGTCTGTGAGGGGCGTGGCCGGTCTGCGTGTTGTTTCAAGCTGCGAAACAGAGAGAGAGAGGGGGGGGGGAGAGGGAGCGAGAGATTCTAAACCCCCCAGGTCTTTCCAGACTCATGAGAAAGTCACTCTGTCACACACTGGAGAGGATGGCAAACTGTAGATGAATACAATGCATGGACAGGAACGCATGGCGGTACACACACGCTTGTATTATTATACAAGTATTATTATACTTGTGAGCTCCATTGATTGATGACATTCATTCCACAACCACTATGCCTCAAAACTACATGCCTGACCTTCAGCATTTTTACCCAAACCTAATCCTAACCTTAATCCTTCCTAACCCCAAAACCAAATCCAAACCTAATCCTAAACGTAATCCTACACCCAAACTAAACCCTAAACTAACCGAACCTAATGCTGACCTTAATCCTACACCAAAACTAAACCGCAAACGATCCAAACCTAAAGCTGACCTTAACCCTACACTATCCAAACTAAAACCTAATCCTAACCTTAATCCTAAACCCAATCCAAACCCTTAACTCTCCAAACCTAAACCTAATAGTAATTAAGTGCAATGAGATTGGGCATTTATAGTGACCTTAGAGACAAATTATTTTGTAAGAACCACATCAAAACAGGTAGTTCATTTATTTTTTTTGGGGGGGGGAGGATTTGGTTATATACAAAAAAAAATGTTTTTAGGACGCAAAAAAAGGCAGTGTTTTTTAACGAGCTCCTCTCTCAGTTCAGCCATTACACACAAGTACTTGTCCTCTGACTCGAGCAGCAGCACTTTTCAGCAGCTCTTTCAGGACTCTCTCCACCTCTGGGTGCCTCCAATCTTGGAACCATTTCCCATATTTTTCTCTCTCAATGCCGTGTGAAAATGAAGGGGTCAGCGCAGCACTTCTTGTCTTTGATTATTATTCAGTGGAAGAAGGGATATTTCACAGCCATCGTCAGCGTAGGGGATTCATCTTGAGGACAGGGGGGGGGGTTGGAGAGATGCTCACTGCCTCTGGGGACAGGTGCTACTGTAACAATGCAGCACAGACCAGAGCAGCGGAGAACAGAGAAGACTCCTGGGAGACATAAGCAGCTTTCACACCCAGCACAGTTATTATTGCACTATCCCGCTTGCTGCATGTATCTTCTCCACCCAGAAGTTCTACCCGGAGCGTCTCTATCCCTCCCCAGTCCTCCCATTGCCAGCTCCATACTTTCTCTCTCACTCGCCTCCACAATGCAGCATGGGAGACTCGCACTACTACCAGTCACATTTGGACACACCACATTTTTTTTTTTTTTACTATTTTCCACATTTTGGAATAATAGTAAACACATCAAAACTATGAAATAGCGAATCATGCAGTAACCAAAAAGTGTTAAATTAAAACTGTCAAAACTATTATTTAAAGTAGCCTCGCTTTGCCTTGAAAGCTAAAGGCTGTGGGGGGTGGGGTGGGGTGTGGGGGGTGGGTGTATGTGGTTGGGGGGAATCATAAATAAGTTCAACTAAATTTGTACATAGGATCAACTTCAGTATTTGTAATAGAAAAACATTTGAGGCATTTAAGCATACGCCTTCAGATCAAAATGGCTTGAAAATGTACAATGTACAAACGATCAGGTGTGTCCAAACCTTTGAGTGGAGACCAGGGTAAGACAACATACTTTACTATAGGATTGAACTTATACTGTAGGTACTATAGTATTTGGGGGCATAATGCATATTCAAACTAAGTTAGGAGTGTGTTCTGTCTTGGATTCGGGAGGGGGGGCAGGAGGATGGGATGGAGTTGATGCTCTTACCAGCATCAAATGTTTGGCCTCGACAGGCGGATGTGGGAGGGGCTAGAGGATGATGAAGATGGGCATGGGGGAATAAGAAGAGAGAAAGGTATGGAAGCAAAAGATGGAGATATCGAACGGATGGAATACACAGGCTACTCTGTGATCGATGTGCTAGCTTTTCTTATGGTCTCATTTCTGGATGAGAAAGGTTCCACTGCAAAATGAGCTCTCCTCTTGAAAGAGAGTGACAGCTACATTTATGAAGTTACTGATAGCACACAATTAAAACAAATCCTTTCAAAGGACAGAAGGTCGCTTGACAAAAGGATGATCGAATGGTGAATCTCAGGCAATTATTTCACCTTCCAAAGAGACTGTGTTTTGGAAACTGACTCTTTGAGAGCTACAAATCCCCACCGTAGTTGGTGTCAATGAATGCTGTAGTTTATAAAATCTGTATTTCACAAGTTGATACAGCAAGAAAGAAAGAAACTTGGTAGATAGACTGGATGTGATCTGACTGAAGGCCATTGAAGCTCACCTTCCATAGCATACTTCATGTCTTGAGCAAACAGCGTCCACATGACCTCAGCGGACACCTTCCCTACGTTCAGCTCTTGAGGGAACCTGAGAGAGAAATGACAGTTTGAGAAAAGGCTATGTAGCGCTGTCACACACACACACACACGTAAGGACTTACAATCAAATTCATTCATAAGTGGTTGAGTGCTTGAACAATCTGACAATTAAGAAATCAATCTAAGAAATAATCCTCAGATCAAAAAACATGTCGTCAAAATAATGTGTCTGTACCTCATGATCTAATCACCCAGATTAAAGGAACACTCCGCCCATTTTCAACCAGCTTTGTATCATTAGAACATCAGTAGTATCAGAAAACTGTAAACTGTTTTGAAGTCTGTCATTTAATTTGACAGTTATTGAGTGTTAAAGTGTGGACCAGTCACATCACTGGTCCACACTAACTCAAATGAATAACTCATTAACTCAAATCAACTCTCAATAACTGTCAAACTATTCATCATTCATCTAGTTTGACAGTTATTGAGAGTTGATTTGAGTTAATGAGTTATTCATTTGAGTTAGTGTGGACCAGTGATGTCACTGGTCCACACTTTAACACTCAATAACTGTCAAATTAAATGACAGACTTCAAAACCGTTTACAGTTTTCTGATATACTACTGATGTTCTAATGATACAAAGCTGGTTGAAAATGGGCAGAGTGTTCCTTTAAGTATCCTCCAAACTACACCCAGCAACTGGAGTTGGGCCAGAAACGATGTTTGGAAACGGACTGTGAACAAAAGTCCTCCCAACTGATACCAAAATAAAAGCGCTGTGGTTTTATTCAAGTGAGACTGTCTATTTCTTGCCAGTTTAGGAGAGTATGTGTTAAGGCATAGCAGCATTATTATGCCAGTTACTAACTGGTTCAGAACGGGCGTGTAGGAGTTCCTGTCCTCTTCAATGATGGAGACGATGAGAGTGATGAGTTTAGGCCAGAAGTCCAGGTTCTTGATGCTCGGACCCTGCTCCTCCAAAGGAATCTCCTCCTTGTTCTGGGTTAGAGCACAACACCATCAGTCACTAAGCGAGGGTTTAGCGAGAGGGGCTAAACATCATCAGTATAAACACCAGGCTTAATGTTTATAAGTCTGCATGCGCAAAACGGAGGCGAATGGTACAGACACTGTGTATCTTGCTTATGTATGGAGGATATGGCAAAGGAGCGAAACTCCCAAAAAGTTGCTGTATCCCTTTAATGCTTGGCAGTCATGTTCAAGGCAGCTGAAAAGCAAAAAAAATCACCATGTCTACTCTGCTTCCCCATTTTGATGTTCCTTTTCATATCATGGTGGTGGGTGACAACATGGATTTAAACAAAATACTTTGTGGACTTCTCCCTAATTTGCCTGTTTCTCTCCAACAGAATAATTATATTCATCATAAAGAAAGAGTAAGTGCATCTCACTGCACAGGCAGACGTGAAGCTGCCGAGCTGCATATCATTAAGAGCTGTGAAGAAGACCATGTATAACCATCGTCTTTTCCTAAGCCGTCTTTACGCACAGCGTCTCACCCGGGCAAAAGGCAGAGAAGAAGAATCAGCATTCGTTTGTGTGTGAAGAGATGTTAACCAAATGATCCGCTTCATGACCCCGCCCACCGCCAAGGAGACCGGCCGGAGAGGAGCCTGAGCTGACCCAGTATGTGTTCAGTGGGAATTAAAAGGCGGACAATACCGCCTCACACCACAACAAGTGTCTCATCACCTGTGTGTAAGGTGGTGTGGAAAGCTGGGCTATCAGTGGGCAAACTGGCACTACTTGAGGTGAGGGGGAACCACACAAAAAAATAGATTAAAGCTAGTTCAACGGAGACTTTGTTTCATTTCAAGCGGGCAAATCTACAGATATTAGCGCAAAAATCTCGAATATCCCGGACGTGTATAACTCAACTTTTTTTCACGGTCAAGGACCCATAAACTGACACAAATTAGACCACGGACATCCTTGTTTTTAAACGACAGCACACAATAATCATCATGATCCAGATAAAGATCCAAAAGAGAACCATACCGGCTTGTGTAAACTAAACTGTTCAGGATTCATTCTAGTTTCAGCTGTGTAAAGACGGCAAGAGAGAGCAGAACATAACAAACCCCTCTACACACAATCATCTTTTGCAGCATACTGTATCAGGTATGTTTTTTTCTCTTCTCAGTGGCTGCAGAGCCTGGCTGAGGGCTCACCGTGTCCAGAGGCTGGTACTGTCGGCTGTACAGCTCGTGGCAGTTATTGAAGATGTAGTCGTAGGTGGAGTTGAGGCAGGCCTTCACACAGTCCCTCACCACCTGGCTGGCTCTGGGTGGAGACTGCAACTCCTGCACCTGGACACCAGAGGGAGACGGCAAACGACTGGTCACAATAATTGAATCTACTGGTAGCCTAGCATCAGTGTGTCTCACCTGGCAGGTGAACAGGATTGTTGGTCACCAGATCTTCTGAGTCATGGAGTCATTGTATGTAATATGTAAGATGGCAAATTCATGACCAAGGTTTGCATTTCAAAAGCAACCGAGAACCGCCTGGCAAGATCCTCTGGGGAGAAACTAGACTAGAGGGAAGAACTAGACGCATCAAACGCTGTCATCCTACCTTCATTCTGAAGAAGGTGATGCTGGTTAGAAGGTCGACGGTGGATTTCAAGTCCTGCAGCCGCTCTTTACTGCTGGCGGGGAAGTGGTTCTACGAGAGGAAAACAAGTTTAGTGGATTTTAGTTTCAGTTTATTTTTGTACCAACAAACCAAAAAAAAAAAAACGCCAAATTGTGCAAGCAAGATGAAAAAACTAAAACAAAACACCAAAATACCTTTCATCAGAAGAAACTTAATGACATACTGCACTTACCAATTTGGAAAGCATGATTTCCTAATTTTACTCTACGTACAATCTTATTGCTTTATAAAATGCTGTAAACTGGAGTGATGTGATGTGTTCATATTTATACATAATAGACATTGCTTCAGAGATCATGTATAACATTCACGTGATTTCACATGATACCTTTCAAATCAGGAAAAAGGTTGTGAGAGTTTCATGTGAAGGACACTTTAAGAACATCAAATCATCGATGAGGAGTGGTATTTATTTCGCCCCATCAAAATCTTACCCTGTAAGTGGAGAGATCAATGCGCAAGGAGTTGTGTAGCTGGTCCAAGAGCTTGACAAAGCGTTCTTTCTATATGGGGGAGAAGAGGGAAAAAAAAAAAAAAATTATGAGATGATAATAAAGAACTGGACATTAGCGACACCAGAATAGACAGATGTGGAGAGAGAACGATGGTGCTGGTAATATGTATGTATTACAGTATGTGTATTAAAAGTGAGGAAAAATAGAAAGTGATAGGAATAGAGAAATAGGGAAACACAGAACAAGTGTGTGTGTGTGTGTGTGTGTGTGTGTGTCGGTGTGTGTGTGTGTGTGTGTGTGTGTGTGTGCGTGCGTGCGTGTGTGTGTGTGTGTGTGTGTGTTTTTCTGTGCCAGCACAAACCCCAAAGTTGGAGGCAGCAAAGCGGTCGGAGGCGGACACATTGGTGGAGGCGGTTGTGTGGGCGTAGAAGGCATTGATGTTGGCCAGCAGGGTGCTCATCACTGCAGGGACCCCGGGACACATGTACTTTGAAGACAGACAGGCAAAGTGCCTAGAGAGGGACGCAGAGGGGACAGCATGGTGAGGGCCAGCGAGGTAGCGCTCCTCTCGCTGCCAATTTGAAGCGTCGCACGACGACACAGATGTTTAACCGTCGTGGAGGCGAGATGTTCGCCTGGTAAAAACCATCCTGATGATAACGTGATCTCACCTTCTGTTTCACTCTACGTATCAGTCTGGACTCGATTTCAGTGGGCGGGAGTACTCACCTTGACAGACAACTGCTTCAGCCAATCAGTGTCGCCAAATCCAATCCAAATCCACTCGGGAGAACGGCGAAAACGTCTTTTCTGCCGAGAAACTCAGCTGGTGCCTACTCTTGTTCTTGTTTGAATGTTATTGAGTCTAATGTTTACTCTGCTAACGTTAACGCTCGTTGCTTTGGGAGGGAGCTTCCATCATTGTTTTGATTGGCCGGTTACAGTACGCTGTCAACGACGAGGCAGGTCCCTGATTGGACCGGGGTACATTCTAATTCCTGGAAATCGCTGGGGGCGGGCAGGAGGCCAGACTGATCCGTAGAATCAAACGAATGTGAGTTCATATGATCAGGATGTTTTTACCAGGCTAGCGAGAGTTTGGCAGTGTGATGTGGGAGTAGACTGTGACTGGGCCCTGTGATGTGGGAGTAGACTGTGACTGGGCCCTATGATGTGGGAGTAGACTGTGACTGGGCCCTGTGATGTGGGAGTAGACTGTGACTGGGCCCTGTGATGTGGGAGTAGACTGTGACTGGGCCCTATGATGTGGGAGTAGACTGTGACTGGGCCCTGTGATGTGGGAGTAGACTGTGACTGGGCCCTGTGATGTGGGAGTAGACTGTGACTGGGCCCTGTGATGTGGGAGTAGACTGTGACTGGGCCCTGTGATGTGGGAGTAGACTGTGACTGGGCCCTGTGATGTGGGAGTAGACTGTGACTGGGCCCTGTGATGTGGGAGTAGACTGTGACTGGGCCCTGTGATGTGGGAGTAGACTGTGACTGGGCCCTGTGATGTGGGAGTAGACTGTGACTGGGCCCTGTGATGTGGGAGTACACTGTGACTGGGCCCTGTGATGTGGGAGTAGACTGTGACTGGGCCCTATGATGTGGGAGTAGACTGTGACTGGGCCCTGTGATGTGGGAGTAGACTGTGACTGGGCCCTGTGATGTGGGAGTAGACTGTGACTGGGCCCTGTGATGTGGGAGTAGACTGTGACTGGGCCCTGTGATGTGGGAGTACACTGTGACTGGGCCCTGTGATGTGGGAGTAGACTGTGACTGGGCCCTATGATGTGGGAGTAGACTGTGACTGGGCCCTGTGATGTGGGAGTAGACTGTGACTGGGCCCTATGATGTGGGAGTACACTGTGACTGGGCCAGCTAGTGTCCTCTCCAGAGTCTCGTTTCCACCTAATGATGCCTATTAGGAACGGCCATGTCGTCTCCTCCATCTGCTACCTGGCCCGTTTAGGCTGAGGGATCGCCCGCCGGAGTCCGCTTTGTGTGAATGATGGGCCCAGGTAACAGGCCTCTGTATGGAGGATGACATTTCATGGGGACAGATCCATCCTCAGCCCACTTATAATTGACTTTCCTTCATTTGGAGGCCAGCAGGGAGATGACAACAGCACCGGGTGGCACTTTCATGTGGAAGGAGAAGGAGAAGGAGAAGGCGAGGGAGGTGGAGGTGGAGGAGGAGGAGGGATGGAGAGGCAAGCAGGGTTCCCACACCTTCTTATGCATCAAATTCAAGGGCCCAACACGGCAGAGTTTGAGACACGGATCAAGATGAATTACCGTTAAGACACTGGGGTTTTTATAATGAGAACTAGCAGACTTTACTGAAGCTCCACACAGACAACAATTAAAAAGAGAGAGGTCTGAATGTGTGAACACTTACATTTACTTCAAAATACAGTAGATCAATTCAAGCATTTTCTATGACCCAGGACTATTTACGTCTATTTTCAAAAAGTTTCAAGGCCTTGATTTCCCCGCCACAAATTCACAAACTTGCAAGGATTTCAAGGAGCGGACAGACACATGGACAGGTAGAGAGAGAGAGAGAGAGAGAGAGAGAGAGGACACAGACACATGGACAGGTAGAGAGAGAGAGAGAGAGGACACAGACACATGGACAGGTAGAGAGAGAGAGAGAGAGAGGACACAGACACATGGACAGGTAGAGAGAGAGAGAGAGAGGACACAGACACATGGACAGGTAGAGAGAGAGAGAGAGAGAGAGAGAGGGAGAAGTCCAAGGTGATATCTCAGACTCACGTCATGGCCTGGTAGATGGACTCGATCCCATAGCGCATGGCAAACTCGTCCACGATTTCCTGCATCACGTCATCAAAGTAGACTTTCCAAGCATCGTCGCCCTTGGCCTCTGGGATCTTCACCACCCCCTGGCCCAGAACATCGGTCGAATGGTGGAACAGGTTCTGGGATGGAAGGCACCATTGTATTAATGTGTTTAAAGGTCCAGTGCAATGAGGATCGCATTCACCAATTTCATGGTAAAGTTTGTTAGAAGTACAATACCTCACTCAATGGATTGAGAAAGCAACTTTATTTTTTACTACGTTCCTAAACTGTGGAACACCTTAACCAACAATAGACCATTTCACCGGAATTCTGTTGCTCGAGAACAGTTTGCACTCAAGTTTATTTCCTGTCAGTTATTATATTAGCAAACACTGCAACAGGAAATAGAGCTAGGGCCAATTTACAATGTTTATGTTGTGTGTGTGTGTGTGTGTGTGTGTGTGTGTGTGTGTGTGTGTGTGTGTGTGTTTTTGTGTTCTCCAAAGAGAGAAATATTGGCTGCAGTGGAAGATTCGGTTCTCAGCTTTGTACCATCTAACCATCAAAAAAGAAAAAGAAAGTGCTCATTGTGTTAGAAATCAGCATCAAACTTGTCCTGCCTGATTTTAAATCGCTGCACTGGATCTGTAAGGTGTTTCTGCTTCATTACAGTCAAGTAAAGTGGGGTTTTGAGGAGGGACTCCAAGTTCCAGGATCAGCAAGCAGCCATCCTGCTGAAATGTCCTGAGCAGCAAGACACCAAATCCCTACCAGCTGCAGGGTTGCTGCTGTTTCTAAGTATGATTATAGACAGTATGTTATACAGTGGAGAGGAACAGAAAAGATGGAGGGGATGACATGATGACAGAGGCTGTAAATAGATTTGAACCACTGATGTTGAGTATAGGGGTGCGGTGCCTTGCTCATGGGTTCTTCAACAAAAACCACGGCTGCTGATGGACACATTAGCTAACGAGGGGTTCTAACCTCTGACTTTTTTTTGACGATGAAAAAACGTCTTTCTCAGGTGATCGACAGAAATGCAATTCACGGCTTCTGCATACTTCACATAACGCAGAGAGCTGAGAGCGATACCTCGTGCAGGCAGGTGTACTGGACGTGATAGATACCTCATGCAGGCAGGTGTACTGGACGTGGTAGATACCTCGTGCAGGCAGGTGTACTGGACGTGATAAGATACCTCGTGCAGGCAGGTGTACTGGACGTGATAAGATACCTCGTGCAGGCAGGTGTACTGGACGTGGTAGATACCTCATGCAGGCAGGTGTACTGGACGTGATAGATACCTCGTGCAGGCAGGTGTACTGGACGTGATAAGATACCTCGTGCAGGCAGGTGTACTGGACGTGATAAGATACCTCGTGCAGGCAGGTGTACTGGACGTGATAAGATACCTCGTGCAGGCAGGTGTACTGGACGTGGTAGATACCTCATGCAGGCAGGTGTACTGGACGTGGTAGATACCTCATGCAGGCAGGTGTACTGGACGTGATAGATACCTCGTGCAGGCAGGTGTACTGGACGTGGTAGATACCTCATGCAGGCAGGTGTACTGGACGTGGTAGATACCTCGTGCAGGCAGGTGTACTGGACGTGGTAGATACCTCGTGCAGGCAGGTGTACTGGACGTGATAAGATACCTCATGCAGGCAGGTGTACTGGACGTGATAAGATACCTCATGCAGGCAGGTGTACTGGACGTGGTAGATACCTCATGCAGGCAGGTGTACTGGACGTGATAAGATACCTCATGCAGGCAGGTGTACTGGACGTGGTAGATACCTCATGCAGGCAGGTGTACTGGACGTGATAAGATACCTCATGCAGGCAGGTGTACTGGACGTGATAAGATACCTCGTGCAGGCAGGTGTACTGGACGTGATAAGATACCTCATGCAGGCAGGTGTACTGGACGTGGTAGATACCTCATGCAGGCAGGTGTACTGGACGTGATAAGATACCTCATGCAGGCAGGTGTACTGGACGTGATAAGATACCTCGTGCAGGCAGGTGTACTGGACGTGATAAGATACCTCATGCAGGCAGGTGTACTGGACGTGATAAGATACCTCATGCAGGCAGGTGTACTGGACGTGATAAGATACCTCATGCAGGCAGGTGTACTGGACGTGATAGATACCTCATGCAGGCAGGTGTACTGGACGTGATAAGATACCTCATGCAGGCAGGTGTACTGGACGTGATAAGATACCTCATGCAGGCAGGTGTACTGGACGTGATAAGATACCTCATGCAGGCAGGTGTACTGGACGTGATAAGATACCTCATGCAGGCAGGTGTACTGGACGTGATAGATACCTCGTGCAGGCAGGTGTACTGGACGTGATAGATACCTCATGCAGGCAGGTGTACTGGACGTGATAAGATACCTCATGCAGGCAGGTGTACTGGACGTGGTAGATACCTCATGCAGGCAGGTGTACTGGACGTGATAGATACCTCGTGCAGGCAGGTGTACTGGACGTGATAGATACCTCGTGCAGGCAGGTGTACTGGACGTGATAAGATACCTCATGCAGGCAGGTGTACTGGACGTGATAAGATACCTCATGCAGGCAGGTGTACTGGACGTGATAAGATACCTCATGCAGGCAGGTGTACTGGACGTGATAAGATACCTCATGCAGGCAGGTGTACTGGACGTGATAGATACCTCGTGCAGGCAGGTGTACTGGACGTGATAGATACCTCATGCAGGCAGGTGTACTGGACGTGATAAGATACCTCATGCAGGCAGGTGTACTGGACGTGATAAGATACCTCATGCAGGCAGGTGTACTGGACGTGATAGATACCTCGTGCAGGCAGGTGTACTGGACGTGGTAGATACCTCATGCAGGCAGGTGTACTGGACGTGATAGATACCTTGTGCAGGCAGGTGTACTGGACGTGATAAGATACCTCGTGCAGGCAGGTGTACTGGACGTGGTAGATACCTCATGCAGGCAGGTGTACTGGACGTGATAGATACCTCATGCAGGCAGGTGTACTGGACGTGATAGATACCTCGTGCAGGCAGGTGTACTGGACGTGATAAGATACCTCATGCAGGCAGGTGTACTGGACGTGGTAGATACCTCATGCAGGCAGGTGTACTGGACGTGATAGATACCTCATGCAGGCAGGTGTACTGGACGTGATAGATACCTCGTGCAGGCAGGTGTACTGGACGTGATAGATACCTTGTGCAGGCAGGTGTACTGGACGTGATAAGATACCTCATGCAGGCAGGTGTACTGGACGTGGTAGATACCTTGTGCAGGCAGGTGTACTGGACGTGGTAGATACCTCGTGCAGGCAGGTGTACTGGACGTGATAAGATACCTCATGCAGGCAGGTGTACTGGACGTGGTAGATACCTTGTGCAGGCAGGTGTACTGGACGTGGTAGATACCTCATGCAGGCAGGTGTACTGGACGTGATAGATACCTCGTGCAGGCAGGTGTACTGGACGTGATAAGATACCTCATGCAGGCAGGTGTACTGGACGTGGTAGATACCTCGTGCAGGCAGGTGTACTGGACGTGGTAGATACCTCATGCAGGCAGGTGTACTGGACGTGATAAGATACCTCGTGCAGGCAGGTGTACTGGACGTGATAAGATACCTCGTGCAGGCAGGTGTACTGGACGTGATAGATACCTCGTGCAGGCAGGTGTACTGGACGTGATAGATACCTCGTGCAGGCAGGTGTACTGGACGTGATAGATACCTCATGCAGGCAGGTGTACTGGACGTGATAGATACCTCGTGCAGGCAGGTGTACTGGACGTGATAGATACCTCATGCAGGCAGGTGTACTGGACGTGATAGATACCTCATGCAGGCAGGTGTACTGGACGTGGTAGATACCTCATGCAGGCAGGTGTACTGGACGTGATAGATACCTCGTGCAGGCAGGTGTACTGGACGGGATAGATACCTCATGCAGGCAGGTGTACTGGACGTGATAGATACCTCGTGCAGGCAGGTGTACTGGACGTGATAGATACCTCATGCAGGCAGGTGTACTGGACGTGATAGATACCTCGTGCAGGCAGGTGTACTGGACGTGGTAGATACCTCATGCAGGCAGGTGTACTGGACGTGATAAGATACCTCATGCAGGCAGGTGTACTGGACGTGGTAGATACCTCATGCAGGCAGGTGTACTGGACGTGATAGATACCTCATGCAGGCAGGTGTACTGGACGTGATAGATACCTCATGCAGGCAGGTGTACTGGACGTGATAGATACCTCATGCAGGCAGGTGTACTGGACGTGATAGATACCTCATGCAGGCAGGTGTACTGGACGTGATAGATACCTCATGCAGGCAGGTGTACTGGACGTGATAGATACCTCATGCAGGCAGGTGTACTGGACGTGATAGATACCTCATGCAGGCAGGTGTACTGGACGTGATAGATACCTCGTGCAGGCAGGTGTACTGGACGTGATAGATACCTCGTGCAGGCAGGTGTACTGGACGTGGTAGATACCTCATGCAGGCAGGTGTACTGGACGTGATAAGATACCTCTTTACTTTACTTTACTTTATTTCATTTGGCAGACGCTTTTATCCAAAGCGACTTACATCACATTTCAATACAATTCATTCAGAGAAATACAAACAATGAAAACATAACTAAAACCATATATAATCAATAAGGGTTAACCGATTCCGGAGGGACCCAGGTATAGCCCGAAAAGGTACGTTTTTAGTCTCCGGCGAAAAATCGGCAGTGTCTCGGCCAGCATGACCAAGGGGGGAAGTTCATTCCACCATTGCGGAGCCATGGAGGAGAACAGTCTTGAACGAGACAAGCGTTCACCGGGGTCACGTAGCGATGGAGGGGCGAGGCGAGCCATGCAGGTGGAGGAGCGGAGGGAACGGTGGGATGTTTGGAAGCTGACCAGGGATTGTAAGTAGAGCGGGGCTGACCGGTGAACTGCCCGGTAGGCCAGTACCAAGGTCTTGAATTTTATCCGGGCCGAGATGGGGAGCCAGTGGAGCTCACGGAAAAGGGAAGTGACATGGGAAAATTTCGGTAAGTTGAAAACCAGACGGGCAGCTGTATTTTGGATGAGTTGAAGGGGTTGAATGGCCGAGGCAGGTAGCCCCGCCAGCAGAACATTACAGTAGTCCAGGCGTGAGAGGACCAGTGCCTGTACAATGATTTGAGCCGCCTCCCTAGTGAGAAGCGGACGGATTTTCCTGATGTTGTACATGGCGAATCTACAGGAGCGAGCGGTCGCTGCAATAAAGGCTGAGCAGGACAGCTGGTTGTCCAAGGTCACCCCAAGGTTCCTGACTGTTTCTGACGGACGTACGGTAATGCTGTCAATAGTGATGGAGAGGTCAGTGAGGGGGCAGTCTTTCCCAGGGAGGAAAAGTAGCTCAGTTTTTGCCAGATTTAATTTAAGGTGATGGTCTGTCATCCATGTTATAATATCCTTGAGGCACGCGGCCAGACGTGTCTCAATTTGAGTGGCAGAAGGGGGAAAGGAGAGGAAAAGCTGAGTGTCATCAGCATAACTATGGTAGGAGAACCCGTGAGAAGAGATTACGTGACCAAGGGACCTAACATAAAGAAGAAAAAGGAAAGGGCCAAGGACAGAACCCTGAGGGACACCAGTGTTCAGAGTGCATGTTTTAGAGAGGGACCCACGCCAGAGAACCTGAAAAGAGCGGTTGGAGAGATACCTCGTGCAGGCAGGTGTACTGGACGTGATAGATACCTCGTGCAGGCAGGTGTACTGGACGTGGTAGATACCTCGTGCAGGCAGGTGTACTGGACGTGATAAGATACCTCGTGCAGGCAGGTGTACTGGACGTGATAGATACCTCGTGCAGGCAGGTGTACTGGACGTGATAAGATACCTCATGCAGGCAGGTGTACTGGACGTGGTAGATACCTCGTGCAGGCAGGTGTACTGGACGTGATAGATACCTCGTGCAGGCAGGTGTACTGGACGTGATAGATACCTCGTGCAGGCAGGTGTACTGGACGTGGTAGATACCTCATGCAGGCAGGTGTACTGGACATGGTAGATACCTCATGCAGGCAGGTGTACTGGACGTGATAAGATACCTCATGCAGGCAGGTGTACTGGACGTGGTAGATACCTCGTGCAGGCAGGTGTACTGGACGTGATACGGAGCCACCTTCTCCTCTCCCTTGATCTCCACGCTGATTTGGAGGCGAATGGCACCCGACACGGCCGACTTGTCCGTTCTCTTTTCTGCAAATAAACACATATAATGCAGTCTTACAGTTACACAGACACACTCTCTCGCTCTCTCGATGCATTACTCCAATCCACATCGGTCACACTGAGGCCAATTAAAAGCAGGTCTGTTAACGCAGCAGTAATGACAGACTATTAACATGGTCGCTGTATTGTGGGGGGCACTTGATGACGGTGCAGCGCCTGTCTCTCCAGCTGATAGTGGAGAAGACAGTGGCAGTGGGGCTCTATAGAGAGAGCACACTTGACTTGGTGCTCTTCGCTCGCTGGCTCAGCCCTGCTATTTGCCTTGACAGGCACATCATTACGGGTAATTCGTACATGTCGGCGGATAGGTCGATTTCCGACTGGAGTGCCGCTACTTGATAATCACAGATCGCCACAGAGAGCGGAGAGGGGGGGGGGGGGGGGGGGAGAGTGAAGAAGGGAGCGTTAGAGTAGAAGGAGGAGAGAGAGAGAGAGAGTAGAGAGAGATGGGGAGATGGCGGTTGTGGAGTGGAGTGGGAGAGTAGAGGAGGTTCAGAGGGGAGGGTGGTGGGTATATTATTTATTTTCTAAAATTGAGCGGTATTCTCCTTAACTCCTAAACCACACGGCTCTCGCGTTCATATTATTAATATCAGAGGGATGTTAAACAGAGTGAAAGAACAAACTGTGGATTCATAGGCACATTGATATTCCATACAGTGCTGTTGCCATGGTGGAGTCAATTTCAGCGCTATAATCAAGTAGGTGCAAAGAGAGGCCTGGTGCCTCACAATCGTACACTTAATCACACAAATACAATGCAACCATCTGGGGACAACTGTCGCCAAAAGACTCATCCTGAAGGAATGGAAGTCCTCCTCTTCACCTTCTTTTCAAGTATGGCTGATGGACATGGTTTCTGTTATACAGATGGAGAGACTCAGGTTCCTGAGAACCAACTCGCTTAGAAGGTTCTTAACTATTTGGGACCCGTTCCCTCCATTCCCCCCCATATCTCACCAACCTCCTCTCCCCCTACCAACCCTCCCGTTCCCTCCGATCCACCTCTGCTGGCCTTCTCTCCACCCCCAAATCCAACCCCCGCAGTTTCGGCGACAGAGCTTTCTCCAGGGCAGCTCCCAAGCTCTGGAACTCTCTCCCCCCGGACATTAGAGAATCAGACTCCCTCACTGTCTTCCAATCCCATCTCTTCTCCTCTGCCTTCTCCTAGCTCCCCCTGCCTATCCCTGTGTGTCTGTGTCATGCTTGTCCATTGTCTGTTGCACTTATGTCGTCCCCGCTCCTTTAGTGTTTCTTTTTGTAAAGCGTCTTTGAGTCCTTGAAAAGCGCTATAGAAAACCCATGTTTATTATTATTATTATAAGGTTAAAAATGACTAGTGAGCAGTGACTGGGGTTAGGGGTGATGGACAGCTTGCCCGGTCGGTTTCCTGTGGACCCATTGGGTGGGGTCCTATGCATAATATCCCTCACAAGCTAAGATTTATCCTCAATCTTAGTGTTACTAGACCTCAGCGCTGCCTTTGATACGGTTGACCACGAAATTCTATTGGACAGACTGGAAAACTGGGTCGGGCTTTCCGGCACGGTCCTAGAGTGGTTCAGATCTTATCTGCAAGACAGGAACTACTTTGTCTCCATTGGCAACTACACATCTGACCAAACCAAAATGACATGTGGGGTACCCCAAGGATCAATTTTAGGTCCTGTCCTGTTTAACCTTTATATGCTCTCTCTGGGCCTAATTATGCAAAAAAACAAAATAGCTTATCATAGCTATGCAGATGACACCCAACTCTACATAGCCCTCTCATCGGATGACTATGCCCCCATAGAGTCACTGTGTCAGTGCCTTGCGCAAATTAATGATTGGATGTGCCAGAATTTTCTCCAACTTAATAAAGACAAAACAGAGATAATTGTCTTCGGCAAAAAAGAAGATAGGCTCAAAGTTACTGCTCACCTCGAATCCCTATCTCTGAAGCCAAAGGACCAGGTAAAAAATCTTGGCATTATTATTGACTCTGATCTAAATTTCAACTCCCACATCAAGCTTATAAGAAAATCTGCCTTCTATCATCTAAAAAATATAGCAAGGATTAGAGGCTATATGTCCAAACAAGATCTTGAAAAACTAATTCATGCTTTCATTTCTAGCAGGCTAGACTACTGCAACAGTCTTTTCAATGGTCTTCCCAAAAAAGCTGTTAAACAACTTCAGCTCATTCAGAATGCGGCTGCTAGAGTTCTAACAAGAACCAAGAAAGCTGAACACATTACACCAGTTCTCAAATCCCTGCATTGGCTGCCAGTAAATCTTAGAATAGACTTTAAAATTCTGCTAATAGTTTACAAATCTCTCAACGGGTCAGGCCCACACTACATCTCTGAAATGCTTCTACACTATGAACCATCCAGATCCCTGAGATCTTCAGGCACTGGTCTACTAATTGTCCCAAGGACCAAATCTAAACATGGTGAAGCCGCGTTCTCCCACTATGCCTCTCATAACTGGAACAAACTCCCTGAACACATTAGATCTGCCCCTACTCTGCCTATTTTTAAATCCAAGCTAAAGACCTTTATGTTTACTCTTGCTTTTAACTGCTACTAAACTACTGCCTCTCTCGGCCTGTAATTTTAAAAAGATTTTTCCTGTACATTTCCAACAAATGGACTGTACATGTAATAATAATACTGAAGAGTGCCTTGTAACTTATTTAAAACAGAAATAATGTTTCATGTTTGTTAATTTGAGTATATATTTTAACTAAAACTGTCGGCTGTGTTTTTTATGTGTTTTTTATATGTGCATTGCTTTGCTTCTTGTTTTTTCGATTATTTTTTTTGTAAAGCACCTTGAATTGCCTTTGTGTATGAAAGGTGCTATATAAATAAAATTTGACTTGACTTGACTTGACTTGACAAGCACATAAGCACCTTTTGCAGCTGGTAGCACCACGTTAACAATGCCAAATGTCAATGATGTATGTTTTTTTTGTTTTTTTCCTGTGTCTGAGCCTGTTTGTCTTGTTCGTTTATTGTTTTATTAAAAAAAAATTGAAAAAATAAAATAAAATAAAAAAATCACATAAATACAAAATACACTGAGATGGTTGTGTGTAGGAGTGAGGAGTTCAGCAAAGACAGTGAAATATCCTCAGCCACCATGCAGATCAGAGGCAGGATAGATGACGCCTGTGGTGGCTCAATCTATCAGTTAACGTCTGGGGAGTGTTTACAAATGTGTTGTCATTCAGGGCAATGTGGGCCTTCGGGCCTGCTCTTTGCCCGGGTAATTGGCCAGTAAAAATGTCGCCTGCAGGGCAGAAGGAGATGTGGGTAATGAGGTTCACACAGAAACACTACAATGACTACAAAGCAGGATGATTTAGGAACACGACAGTTGGCACCGTACAGATGTGGCAAGGCTGCATATTTCATCACGAACTAACACAACAGTAAATCAATCATTCATTAAGACAAAGTGTAGCTAGCTAATGAAATGCAGGTTGCTGTACGTGACTTTCATGCAGGCTAGGAAGACAGCTTCACACAAAGAGCCTGAAGTATCCGAGTTATTCTTTATTGTCCGCGTGGGGAAATTCATCCTCTGTATTTGACCCAGCCTCTACTTGGTACCTTCCTAGAACTAGGAGCAGTGGGCAGCCCCAGGGAATTATTTTCTCGTTCATGGTCTTGTTTGTAGTACGAGTTTTAGGCTACATTTGTAGCGGCTTATTTTCACAGTGAAGGCAATAGGGTGCTGGTGAGCATGTACCTAATCTTATTCACCTTATGTAGCCACGCCCATTTGACCCGGTTGTGTGGCCGTATCAAAACTTCTGACTAAAAATAAAATAAAATAAAATGGCTGGCTTCTCAAATATCTCTATAACTCTCTGAATTAACTAATAATTTAGCCAATTGTATGTAACATAAAAAATAAAAGCAAACGGCAATGTCTAAGAATGCAACGCCATGTAACTGGCTCGTTAAGTCTCGCATTCCAGGGAATTACGTTAATGTCTGCGGGTCTTATTGACGTTAGTGGCTCGAGCGCAACTCGGAGGAGAGAAAACCATCTGAAGCTTTCTTTGTTGGGGTCCAGGTATGTTTTACAAGAAAGTGCTCGTCATTGTCGACGATAACGTTATCTGACCTGGCTAACAGTGGATACTCGCTTGCTTGCTGTGTACCGGCTCAAAGTAGTAGGCTACATTCTTTATTTTATCCCCTGCACTGTCCGCTCCAAAAACAACTCTCTTATTTTGCGCCGTGACCGCCGGAAGTGTTAAAAGGACCCGGAAGAATTTGGCCCACTGTAAGGTCTGAACATAAGGTGAATAGTGACCATTCATTAAGTTCTACAGAGGCTGTGCACTAAAATAATTTGAAATATATCGATGGCCCTCTCCTCATATAGAGTGTAATTAATACAGGTGGTCCATAAAGAGTACAGCAGACTGACCCAGGTTGTACCAGACGTCCATCTCTCCGCTCAGTGTCCGAACTTCGATAATACTCTGGCCCAGGAAATCATCAGACTCCCTCTTCAGACGCTGCTTCACCCTGGACTTGATGTCGTCATCCTCGTCCCACACGCGCACTTTGATTCGGTCCGAGGAGTTGTGGCACTCGCTGACCACAAACAGAAATGTGCAAAACGCTGTGAATATGTTGAAGGATACAAGACAAACAGTGACAGGGACTGGTGTTTTAGCTAACAAGTAGGCCAAGGACATTTTTCAGTTTTGTACAAATGATGAAAGTGCAGATTGTAAGCATTCAAATGGTGTCATACATTGAAATCTGAAAACTGTTTAAAGGAACACTCTGCCCATTTTCAACCAGCTTTGTATCATTAGAACATCAGTAGTATATCAGAAAACTGTAAACTGTTTTGAAGTCTGTCATTTAATTTTACAGTTATTGAGTGTTACATCACTGGTCCACACTAACTCAAATTAATAATAACTCATTAACTCAAATCAACTCTCAATAACTGTCAAACTATTCATCATTCATCTAGTTTGACAGTTATTGAGAATTGATTTGAGTTAATGAGTTATTCATTTGAGTTAGTGTGGACCAGTGATGTCACTGGTCCACACTTTAACACTCATTAGAACACGGCTCTCTTGAATACTCGATTCTGATTGGTCAATCGACAATATTCACCGGTCATTATTTCTCAACAACCGACCGCTGCTCTGCCACACCTGGATTAATCAGTTGATAAGAGCTTTTTGTCAGCAAACACTACTAATTAGGCCAACCAGTTGCAGCTGTGGTGTCTTGTGTGCCAATTACGAATGAAACCGCTTTGTCGTTGAAAACGCTATTAAAAAATCTATTTGAATAATTATTTTTGTCAGATTATTGAATGATTTAGTTGTAGGCCGTGTTCTAAGCGGGATAATGTATATTGAGGCGGTGATTACTGGGAAATAATGACCTTCAGGTGAATTATTAAGCCCTCCGCTGCGCGTCGGGCTCAATCATCACCTGTCGGTCATTATTTCCCCCGTAATCACCGCCTCAATATACATTATCCCTTACATAACTGTCAAATTAAATGACAGACTTCAAAACCGTTTACAGTTTTCTGATATACTACTGATGTTCTAATGATACAAAGCTGGTTGAAAATGGGCAGAGTGTTCCTTTAAGAAGACAATTATACTTATTTGAATGATCATATTTGTAAAAGCAACATTCAGAGGAAATCGCCCTGGAAGTTGGTGAACGAGCTTGGTTTGCCCTGAACAAGCGTAGTTTGTGAACACATATCTATTTAGTGATCCTAAAACTGTTGTTTGGTTACCGTAGTAATACCGTAGCTCACACTCATTTACAAGAGAGGAGAAAATAAAAACAATGTCATAGTGTTTCATCCCAGTTTAACCCATTGATACCTGATGCAGCATTTGCGTGTATATCCATAATTTGTGTGTGTATCCCTTTAAGACCGTGAACCGCGTGATGCGGTCTTAAAGGGATACACACACAAATGCTGCATCAGGTATCAATGGTTTAAAGAAATGCATAGTCCAAGTCACCAGTGTCATCAGGCTACATTTTACAACCAAGGTATTGTGGTGACTCACAAGTGGAACTTCTCCTCCCAGACAGGGTTGAGGTTGCCATAAATGGTCTTGGTTCTCTTCTTGGTCTTGCCCACCTGGACGGTGACATACGGATCACTGGAGCCTGTCTTATCTTTTGCCTGAAGGCCTTGTGCACAAAAGACTACACGGATACAGAGAAACAATGACATAATGAAGAAACAAAACAATTAGGGAGAAAAATCACTGAGACACTAAAAGATGATCTTAAAAGTGTTGGTTGATTCAATCCCCTATTTTTTAGGGTACCTGTGATTGTGATCTTGGCTGACCACTTGGATGTGCCATCCAGTACACTCTGCTTAATGGTCTTCATCTGCTGGGCATGGATGGCCTTGCTGATGACAAACACATCCCTGATGACATCAAAGATCTCAGGTTTGTTCCTCTCCCTGATCTTCATCCTGTCCTTCATTGCCATGATGATATTCTGAGTCCGGTCTTCAGCTCCATGCTTAGAGCTCTTCTCCGCAGCACCTAAAGAATCAGCAACATGCATGCATACAGATGAACATAGCATTTGAACAGAGCTTCAAACATGAGCTGAATGATGAATTGATGGCAAATGACACCAATCTGGCTTCAATTCAAAATCACTCACAACCACCAAGGCTGACTCCCTGAAATTGGCTGTGTGTACCATTTCACTGGCAGCATATATGGCGTATATGTACTGTACACATACATGATGAATTATGAACGTTTTAAATGGCTGTGATCAGAGCCGTGTAAGAAGAGTTGCGACATCTCCATTCACTCCAATGGACCAGTTTTTTACTCTCAAGAGTTCCAGGAAGTAAGGTTCTGGATTAAGCAGCACTGTCGAGTTGCAGCAAATTGGACAGTTTGTGTTGTACTTTGAAAGTTTTTTTTTTCTTGAATCAAATTGTACATTATCAGCTTTATTTTAGCATGCAAAAGTAGCGCGAGACCCATGCCTGCCTGTTCATTGGATAATGAGTCTCACATTTTGGTCCTCCGCTGACGCCACTCTCTCTCTAGAGGACACTAGCTGTGATGAGAATGTTCACAAATCAGCAGCTACTTTCATCTCCATCTCTCTCAATACTCACGCTGCAGACAGTCTGCGTTCAGCAGCTCTTGGCACTTCTCGTGGCATTTCACCCCGCACTCGGAGCAGCGCATGCCTTGGCGGGCGATGCCCCACAGCAGCCCCTCGCACTCATAGCAGTAGGTGGGCGTCGTGGCGGTCCACACCTCAAAGTTATGTGGTGTAGTGCACGATATGGGGTAGATGAGAGCCTGCAGGGTCTTCTTGTATACATGGTTTTTCTAAAGGAGAGAGGACATCAAGTTTAATGGAAGTTCTGCATTGTTCAGCTAGCTAGTGTCCAGGGGGGTTGTTGGGTAACAAAGGTTATGTGCCAGTTTGTAACCCGCAATAACATAAGCATGTGATCCAAAATTGCATATCCAAAGCATTGACGGAAACAATATCACAATATTCACAAAAGATTGCGATATTATCAATATTGTCCCAAGCCTCTATGTCAGGGATACTCAACTTGCTTTGCCTGGGGGCCACTTTCGTGAAATGATAGAAGGCCAGGGGCCAGTTAATAAACAAACAATATGCATTTTTCTGTAGCGGATTGTAGGTTTTTGGGGTGTCAGCCGGAGTTTAGTCTGACAATGTTGTGCAGACCGGATAGTTAATTAGGTTAAGTTAGTTTGGTTAAGTACATACATAAGTGCCTGGGTAGCAAGCAGACGGTGGTATTTGACAATTTAGCAGCTAAATCATAGATTATTGAAAGATATTCCATATTCCAGACTGAAATGCTATAACAGAAGTGGAGTATTGGCCAGAATGACATGAACATTTGGACACTTATTCAGCGGGTATCTTGCATGTTGCGTTCAGGTGCACTGTAAAAAAAGAAAAGAAAAAAAGAAAATTGCAATTCCATCGCGGGCCATACAGGGGGCGCCCATGGGCCCCACGTGGCCCGCAGGCCGCAAGTTGAGTATCACTGCTCTATGTGCTCTATCTCTTGAGACACCAGGACACGACGAGAACTGAATTTTCAAACTATAGCACAGAAACTTGTAAGCCTTCTACTCACCAACTCCTCGTCTTTGATTGAGGAGCGTGCAGCCATAGCAGAAGCGATCCCGGCCTTCCTGGCTTGGACCAGTGACTGAACAACAGGTGACAGAGGGAAATAAATAAGTTAAGCCAATGCATAAACAAACATATAACCCACAACCCAGCTCACCCCCAAAATATTACTACAAGAATGAATGAAGGTCAGTGTGGTTAAAAAGGTGGCCAGCGGGGGTTATAAGGGTGGTCGTTAGGGTTATAATCCTTTTCCAGAGACGTTAGTGGATTGTTACCAGATGATGAGAAAACCCAGGTGAGTAATATTTAGCCTGGGTGAAACCAGCCTTCAACGTGACGTCACAGACTATGTCTGCAGCGTAAAGTACATGGAGGTCACGTGGAGGCTGGGTTTACCCACGCCAAGTAATATTAGGGAGGAGCCATGAAAACCCAGGTGAGTAATATTAGGGAGGAGCCATGAAAACCCAGGTGAGTAATATTAGGGAGGAGCCATGAAAACCCAGGTGAGTAATATTAGGGAGGAGCCATGGAACTTTAAGCAACTACTGAGGAAGGGATTAATGCCAGGGGCGAGGCGATGTTAGTGACAACACTAAGTAGCAACAGACCCATCTCCCACAAATTTCTGTGTGAGCGTTAGCATGTTACCCATGTTAGTTTTGCTGCTCATAGTTGTCTTTAAGTGGCTTAGCAGGTGAGGATGGAAAAAAAACATGTGGGGATGTATTTGATTTGTCGATTATATATATATTTCTATTAATGATAATATCAAGTAGGAAGGAAAGCTACAAAGAGGATGCATGCAAACGTGCTAATTTGTATCAACTGAGAGGTCTACGATCATTATCCACTACATAAAGAGAGCCACATGCTATACACATACTCGTTTGATGCATCTACCGTTTCATTTGTCCTACTTGATATTTTCTCTTTAGTAGAAAAGGGAGTTGGCAGTTGGAGTCTATTAACTTACCATAGCCTGACCAAGGAGAGTGAATGCATTCAAGAGAGTTGTGGGGAATAGTTTCGGGTTTAAGAGAGGAGGGAGAAAGAAATGATCAGTCTGATTTCATATTTCTCTCCATTTGTTGATAACAATCTCCTGCCAAATTCACCTCTAAGGTAAAAGCATAACTGAGACTTTTGTTTTGGCATCACAAATAGACAGACATACACTCACATAGAAAGAAGAAAAGTAACAGGATTGACTGGTAGAGCAAAGGATTGACAGTGTAGTACTGACCACATCGCTGACCAAGGGGATCGGCTTCTTTTTACGCAGGTCTGGCATGCTGTCAATTCCATACAGACCAGAGCCACCACTATGGACCAAAACGTTCAGGCATGAATTATATATATACTGTATATTAATAAATACAAACTCACAACACAGTTACAGCTTACAGCAGGCCATTTTCACTGCATTTAAAAATAACGGTAACACCTTACAATAAGGGTCATTAGGTTAACAGTTAAGCGTAACAAGCATTAATAAGCATTAGGTCATAATGTTTAATAAGTCGGTATAACCCTAACCATTCACTAACCTCACCCAAACCATTAACTAACCCTAACCGATTAAATTAAACAATGCATACATTAATACCTAATTAACATGAATGAAATTAGTAATGACTACTAGAGACACATTAGTTAACTGTTAATTAAGGATTAGTTAGTGCCATTAATTTAGTGACCCTTATTGCAAAGTGTTATCTAAATCACATGCACTGAAAGTTAATATCATAATACACACTACTTTATTGTTGCTTTATCAGGTTATTACAGCTATAAAAAAAAATACACACAGATACTTTCTCCAAATATTAGTGTTTAGGACCCCAAAGATATGTGTGTTACAATGTGACTTACCCTGGTTTGACCCAGGCCTGTCTGGAATTGGGTTCCTCATCTCGTACCTACAATATTTCAAATGTGAGATTTTAGGTTTACCTCTTACGCCCCGTTTACACCTGGTTTTTAAATGTGACCTGTATCCGGATAAGTTATCTGGATAATGGTCGCATTTAAAAACCAGGTGTAAATGGGGTGTAAAAGATCTGAACACAATGTGAGCCAGGCTACCTCCAGATGTGGTCAGGAAGTTCTGATCGCATCCCGATCACGATGCATTCACATTTAGCATGCATTTTTCCTTATCCAGATAACTTATCTGGATACAGGCCACATTTAAAAAGCAGGTGTAAATGGGGTGTTACAGTGCCTAAGAATGAATGGTGTATGATGAGAACAGGGAGGTAATGCAAAATGAAATTTGGCTGAGTTTAACCCCTCGGATATTATGGAGCATGCGAAATGAAGAAAAAAAAAGGCACGATGCAGTATAGTATACAAATACATGTGTATATGATAGCATGTAAAATGCAATGGAGGACTAAAATAATGCAGATTCAAAGCCATTTAATAAGTCCTACTTCACAGGTTAAGACAGGTGTCAAACTCATTTGAGTCCACCGACCACATGGGACCAAATTGGGTTTCAAGTGGGCCAGACAAAGAAAATCAAAGCATGATTACCTATAAAATAACAACTCCAAATGTTGCAGAGTCTTTTAGTGTAAATAATTCAGATAAGGTTATCTCAGCTACCATAGGCCTATCATATCAAATACACTGTCTGTCATTGTGCATTACAATTGACACCAACTGCAAATCTTCTCTATATTCAAGGTATAGTTGACCATTTATGTAGTAATGAATACTGACACATGAATAGGCTACTTCATGTTGTAACTTGCTCCTGAAACCTGGTACCTCTTAGCCTTCACAAGTGCATCAATATTACGTAGGTGTCAAATCCCAAGCTTGAAACATTTGAATGGACATCTCTGTGCAATTTTCCACACTTTGCAAAGTCATCCTGTGGGCCGGATTGGACCCTTTGGTGGGCCGGTTGTGGCCCCCGGGCCATATGTTTGACACCCATGGGTTAAGGCATATAAAATCAGTTTCTGCCTGTTAAGTCAAGTCAACTCATATGTAAAGGAGAAGTAGAAACATGAAAACAACTGCTGAGCAGCTACACATTCCTCCAAGGTCAAGTTTTCCATCAGGGTCTGCACACATTCCCCGCTCAGTCCACAGGAGTTGAGAGTGTGGATCCCTCGCGCTCACAGTATGGCTTTCTGAATATGTTTGAAAAACGTCAGGGAAATACAGTAGGCTATGTAGCATCTGCTACAACCCCAACACTAGAAATAGAGCAGAGAGAGACTCCTCTAAAGCTACAACATGGTCCAAATAGAAATAGAGCAGAGAGAGACTCCTCTAAAGCTACAACATGGTCCAAATCATCCAAATCAAATATTTTCTATTGATTACAGAGAATCATTGAAACCATACAGTACGAGAAATCACTGTATGGCTTTTCTACAGGAACAGGTTTTCACTAAAGATTGCTCATCTGAGAGTGTGATATTGCTTTTATACAAGTTGTACAGTATAAACAAAGCTATTCAAACAATAATCACAATTTTAAGTCATTTGAGACAACAGATGATTTGTGTCCGTTATTCGTCACCCCCAAAAACAAAAAACAAAAAAAACAAAAATTGTTCCATGAGGATTGCACTACCAAGTCTTGCCAAGCAACAGGTAAACTTGCTGCCTGCAGTTTCCCAACTGCATGTTAGCTAAGCTAACGTTAGCAAACTCCGATGGTGAAATAAGTTCGCTTGTCACACAATAAATCACACTCGTTTAACTTAAGAGGGCATGTATCTTGTATCCTTCACATTCGCTAACCAGTCTTTGAACTGAAATATTTGAAGAAGTTGGGATCCCTGTCTGAGAGAAATAGCCTGGATGGTTTGATGTTTATCCGTTCACCTGCGTCGCGTTGAAGCACTTTTTACAGACTGGCTTCGTTTGATGTGTCCGCACTTGCCTTCGCTGTCGGCAACGTAAGCAAAATACTTCCACATTTCGCTTTGTGCATCTGCTTTCTCTACAAGCGTTGGGCGGCTTCAGACTAGAACAAGCCGCTGCCATTTTCGCTGTGTCTGTCCTGTGTGTCGGGCTGCTGCGGAGGACTGAAGGACTGGCCAGAGAGCGAGCAGAGAGGGGAGGGGCGGAAATCTGCATGCCCACACCGTGATGACGGGGGTCGCGCTTATACCGGAAAACAACTTTCACACATGAAGGCATTACACCGCTTTCTGGTCATTTCCCGGTATAAAGCGCATGTGTGAAAACGGCTATAGTGGAGCGTCCCGTGCTGTTATACTAAATATCAGCACACATGGAATGTCTCTTCCAATCAAATTGCTCGACCAGAACTAACTGTTGTATGAAGGTGTTCCTATTCTATTATCATTTATATTGTGGAATATGATTATGACTGCAGTTAATCATAAAAAGCAACTCTAAATTAAAAATTAAGAGCTACAACTGAACAACTCCAGTGAAGCGGTATGACAAAGACAAATCAAATAAAAGCAGCCATACCCCATGCTACAGAAACAAATGAGCCCAGCAATGGAGCATCGCAGGAATGAGTCCGGAAGTAGCATGTTGGATCTTCAGGGGAAAAGTAAATGAAGTAGCATGTTGGATGAGATCCTCATGCAGGGGAAAAGTGAATGGTGTTTTAGAATGGGGATTTCGCTTAAATGCATAAAATAAGGTCTGTGGTTAACAAAGTTTATGGGAGTGGTAATTTGTGTTCAACAGGATAATCTTCACAAACGTGAATCACTTTTATGACTTTTGTAACGTAAATGTGTTTTATACGCGATTTTCAGAAAACACTTCAAAAGTCATAAAAGTGATTCACGTTTGTGAAGATGATCCTGCTGAACACAAATTACCACTCCCATAAACTTTTGTTAACCACAGACCTTATTATTTTATGCATTTAAGCGAAATCCCCATTCACTTTTCCCCTGGAAGCTCCAACATGTTCGAGACTTCCTCCTTCCGACTACATTAATATGTCATCCCTGCGGTATTCTATGGAAATTAAACTGTAGCAATGGTGGTGGTGGTGGTGGGGGGGTCATCATGATTTACAGACAATGACCAAGATAACAGAAATACAAGATATTAACTTTAAAAAGGGACTTAATATTATAAGTGACCTGGTCATCGTCTCTGCCACTCTCTGCAAAGGAAAGAAAATCACAGAAGAATTAAACTATGGATGCAATAACTACAGTTGAACAAACTAACCTGACCACATACTGTGTATGCAAACAGCATGGCACGTTAAAGAGAAGGCAACATCAACTAATATAAATTTTCAAATCAACAAGGCATTATAAATCATAATTAATTCATAAATAATAATAGTACATTAATTTAATTGGGTCATTAATTGCTTTAAGATTTATTTTTGCTTTCATTATAGGGCTTGCCCCTGCCAGTGGCAAAAGTCGAAGGAAATATCCTTAAAAGTACCTGTCTTAAAGTCTTCTTGAGATTGGGATCCCTGGGACCCCTGAGACCCATGCGACCCCTGAGCAGATTTGGACATTCTAAGATGGCTTTCCCTCTTTTCTCTCAGAATGCGTTGGAAATTAGCTATGCGCTCTCTGTGACCTGAATCTGTTGGTTGTCCTAGGTCTTCCTCGTCAAGGGCAAGGTCTTCCCCTCTCGGACGTAACCCAAACTCATCCAGGATGAGCACTGGACCCAATGGGCTCTGGCCCTGCCCTCCTGGACAATGGTCTGGTGTCAGGTCTGGGTCGGAGAGTTCTCCATCGGTCGGGCAATCTCCTCTGCCTTGTGAAAGCTCTATAGAATGATACTCGGTGGGGGACGTGCAGGGAGAGTGGCTCGCTTCATTGGGGGATGCTTGAGGGGAGCAGCACAGGTTCTCATGTGTTTGGCCACAATCCACATAGACTGAAGGCTCACTGTCATCCTCCGTCGGAGTGCCAAACTGAGTGTGCTTCTCTGACAGACTGATGTCTCCCTCTGTATACTGGCTGGTGCTCCGCTCCTCTGAGGGTTCGCTGGATCGTCTGATAGGGGAGAAGGCAGCCTCCGACCCACTGTCCTCTTTCACATATAATTCAGGGTTGGAACTGTCCATCTTTTTCAAGGCCCCTTTTAAAGCTGACCTGAAAGTGACCACAGCCTTACTGAATGTTTTCACATCAAATCCTACAGTGGAGGGCCTGGCTATGCTCTCAGAATCGATGTCCACAGGTTCCATTGACACCCATTGTCCTGCGTTGTCCCTGGAGATGCTGTGGTCTGTCCACTCCCTGTCCAAACTCTGGGCAGATGCTACATCCAGAGTGTCAGCAGAAGATGGGCAGCCGTTACGAGGTGAAAGAGGTTCCAAGTAGCCATCATCACAGTCTGTCAGCAGCACAGTGGAGCAACTGAGGCTCCTTGAGGGCCCATTGCCCAGTTCATCTGCATAGGCATCCATGGTGTGGTAACCCGAGCTGCGTGAGTAAGGGCAGTTTCCAGCACAGTCGCACTCCAACTGTCCTTCTTCAGCTTGCAGCCTGGGTGGCCTCCAGTCCACCACACTGGAGGAGCTGGAGGGAGAGTTGTAATGCTGTCCAAACGGAAGTGAGAGATGCTCAGAGCTGTTGTGTGAAGAATGACCTGGCGTGCTGCTTTGCGTCTCCTCGGTGGCACACCAGTTCTCCACCTCCTCTCCACTGTTCACACAGGAGCAAATGTCCTCTTCACTCCAACCTCCTTCTCCACTCACACTGTGCTGCAGGTCCACAGAGGCCCACCTGTCATACCCTGCATCACCAGAAAATAATCTGCTACCTCTCTCCGGACAGATGGAACTGTGGCACGAGCAGGACAAGGAGCAGGACAGAGAGCTGGTACAGGTACTGTGGCAGTCATGGCCACACGGGCGCTCCAGGTAGCAGAAATCAGGTCTACTGTGGCATAAGGAGTGCATATCTGAACTATGGTCTGAGTTCTCCTGGTCTCTTTGCTCTGATTGGTGAGTGACTTGATCATCTCTCCATTGTTTAGGTGACCTGTGTGATGGTATAGGTCCTGAATCTTTATCACAGTCCCGTTGATCCAGATGTGGACTATTGGCTGCCCTGTAGAGGGATGTGATGGCGTTCTGCCTACCCAGGCTCCTTCTCCTGACTTTGGCTGATGGAGGAAGAGGCTTGTGATGGGGTGTAGCTGAAGCACCAGAATATAGCTCCCCTATCTCACTGAGCACTGCATCAACACAACAAGAAACCTCATCCACTGAGCCTCGCACGGACGTCAGATACTCCCTCAGATCTGAAATCTCCTCCTGGATCTTATTGATGCCTTTCAGCTCTTTAAGGATATGCTCTACTATGTTACTAGAGCCTTGCTCTGCTTCTTCATCCTCCATCGCTTCCTCCTCTTCTCCATTTTCAATCCTTTCACTGGGCCTGGGTATAGTATCCTCCACAACCCCAATGCCATCCTGACTGGAACTGCTGTTCTCCCCAGATGGGGTGAGGTCTGGGAGGTCAGTTGGGGTGTGGTTAATGTGGACAGTACAGGGAGTCTCGATGTGGCATTCCCGGCTTATCTCCAGCCCCACCAACACAGGTGTGGTCAAGCCGCTTGTATGACTGTGGCCATTGGGCAACATGCAAACTTCTTTCAACTCTCTGCTAGAAGGGTCTCTCTTCAGGCCACAAATGAACATGTCCTCTTCCACCTCCACGGACGAGAGTTCATGGAGGGAATGATCACATGGCCCGTGCAGGAACTTCTGCAGCTTCCTCCGCAGGCATTTCCCCAATTTGGGGCTCTGAGATCTTTTTTTTCCAACCTCTCTCCTCTTCTGCATTTGGTGGGGAAGTAGCTCTGTGTTGTAGGGTCCATCCTGTCCCCTGACCTGGCCTCTGGGGAACATCCCTGAGGATCGGCAGTCCCTAGGTCAACTGGTTCCACACATGGACTGACCAGTGCCACAGGCCTCAGAGTGGTCTGAGCGTAGGCAACATCTTAACCTGCAAGTGACTGAAGAGCACAGAGCGCCTGCTCCATGACTGACATGAGAAAACTGAGAAACAAAATTAGGGATAGTTTAACAAATGAAGCAAAAATCAACATGATTAATACATAAATGCACTCAGCATCAAAGAACACAGTTTTGCCCTGAGCTGCAATTTTCTGGTGACATACCGAAGCTCATCTTTCTTAGCTAATGCTCTTCAAGGCAGAAGATGAAGGAACAATTCTTTGCTATCGTTGTGTTGCAATGAAATGTAGGATATTCAAAACACAAGCTCATCTGACTGTTAGTTCTGGCTACAGGTGTCTGTCTGTATGTAGATTGTTTCTTGGGTTAACCATACTGTAGGTTGTCTTTGTTACTTAGTATATTAGAAGAAATACCAACCATTTCTCCTCGTGCCAATTCATATGCTGTAACAAGTTTGAATGTTTTGCACAGCCTTAATAGCAAACGGGTGGTGTAGCACGGCGTTTTAATCGCTGGCAGACAGGACAGTTGATTTAATGCAGTCAAGCAAAGACAGGAGTAAGTGATAAAATGCCACTGATATTTGGGGCCACTGTGCATCTGGGGCCAGTTGCACCAAGTGGTCTTAACTATGCCTGGTCGTAACTCCTACGTCGGTCTTAGTTAAGACCAGTCTTTAGAGTGGATTTACGCCTGTTGCACCAACAGGGCTTACGTCTGGTCTTAACTACGCTGGTCGTAGCAATGCGCGTCCATGTGAATTGCCGGGGAATGTGCCCTGATTGGCCCAAAAATGTGCCTCGCGCCGTCACCCACTACTGTATGTGCGTCACTACACCCTCCCTCCTCCCACCCCCATCCTCCTGTGGAAGCTCTGGGGGGAAAATGGCGGCGATTGGTGCCAGGCAGTCTGAATGAAATTGAATGTAACGTTCCCAATTCTATGTATTAAATTCTAAAAAACGACCCTCAACATTTGGGAAGGCTAAGCCACACAACTAGTTCGTTATAATCTAACGTCATGCTTCGAAGGCGACTTTACGATGATGAGGATGGTGAGGACTTAATCACAGCAGGTCTCCGCTGATAGACTACCACGGAGATCTCTACAGGTACAGGCACTTTACGCCTCCTCCTGACCAGGCGTAATATTTATGACCGGTCTTAGTGAGAAAAAGGCTTACGCCCTATTGGTGCAACCGGCCTAGCTGTTAGGTCGTAAAGTTACGACCAACTTAGCTTAAGACCAGTCGTAAGACCACTTGGTGCAACTGGCCCCAGTAGACTACTCTTTACAGTAGGATAGACAGTGATGCATAATACTGACCCCCTCTCACTCACAGTGGCACCTTTTACACAGGACCCCATGCAGCTGCCCAGATCTCTCTCATTAGGATGTAATGGGAAGACAGCTATGTAATTAGTAGCAGCATGGGTCAATTCTCCATGCCAGCTGCATGGCTCATTAGCTCTGAACTATCACCCGCATTGTACAACCTACAGGGATTCTTCAATAACCCAAAGATTCATCTATTTGATGTGGTGACGTTACTCCATGAAAGCATGTCATCTAAAAGTGCAGCAAAATTCATAACTCCATGGCTCACATGTCAGTCACTTAAAATCATAACTCCATGGCTCACATGTCAGTCACTTAATGAAAGTGACAAACATTGTCCTTTTACGACACAGAAAGGCCAAAGTTTGAGCAACTATACAGTATGTCGTATTATCTGCTCCTTGCCTGGACAGAACTCAGTGACACCATCACTATCCAATGAGCATAATTATTAAAACAATTAATATAATTTACATATGACTCGTGGCATAGTTTTGAGGTCTCAATGGTAGTTTCTGCCGACTGACCCTAAAAATCACAGAGACGTCCAGAAAGAATTGAAACAGGATATTCTTAGCCAATTTAAAGCATTTGTTTGGGACTCCAAACTATGTATCTATGCCATATTCTACTGATCTACTGTAGACTCCTTGACTCAGTTGACTATTTTAAGACTGAGCCACTACCTAACAATATTTGTTACGGATAGTGAAAGGCATGTTTGTTTATATTTTGCTTTTTGAGGTTCTGCCTGCAATTAATGTATAATACACAAAAAACAAACACAAAGTATATAATACTGTTAACCTGCCTCCCATTGTGGAGTCAGTCCAATTTCCCTATGCCGGTTGTGTGAGAGTTAATCTGGGTATTTTTCTCCAGCGTTCGCCGAAACGGACTGCCGAAAATTATTAGGGAAATGTGTTTGACTACATAAAATATCATGAATGTGAAGCGCCTTGATACATTATTTGGTGATTTCAATGCAAACATTCTGACTCGAAAAAATATGAATTTTTTTGGAAACTCATTTGTTGAAGGACAATCTAATTATCCCCATTCCATTAAGTACATGATGGCAGACAGAGGGAATGGTTGGAAAGGTCATTAACCCAGACCTGCACTGGTGGTTTGCAATAGCACTCAAGCACTGGAGGTGTGCATTAACATGATAAGGGTCTGCTGGGCAGTAAGGTCTAATAATCAAGCATATCACAAAGGAACATGTTACCTATGACCGCCAGCCATTTGAAATTAAGCTGATGAGAATATCAGCCGAATAGCTATCAGAAATGACCCTGGAGCATTACCTTTCTGGTTAAAATTACTTTTATAAATGCTCTGCTCCTTTCCCATCAGTTCATTTACTTTCTAACAAAATAAATGGGACTAATGTGCTTTAAATGCATCGGTTTTGAAAAGACTGTTGACACAAATATCTTTGAACAGCTCATTCTGTTACATTCCACAGGGGCACTGGCTCATTTAGCAGAGACAGCCAACAGTCCCCACTGTATGTGGTCTGTAAAGGCCAGTGACTTATCAGTTAACTGGCCAGAATAAAGGGAGGCTGAGACGGCTGGTTGGAGTCTGGCCCATCCTCAATGACAGTCGTAGCGATAGCCTGCAGCAATATCTTTCATCTCCTTACTAAATGGTCTGTGGCCTGGAAAAAAAAAGATGACTCGCGTTCCTCGTTTTTAAGTGATCAACTTGATTTCTTATCAAAGCGTGACATTTGCTATTAAAAGTGGGACGACCTCAGAAGTGAAATGGACCGAGCATTGCTGAAATTAAGTCATTTCTGTGAAGACTGTAGGAGTAATTAGTTTAAATCGCTTAAATACTACTACTAATACTAATACTACATAAAGCACAATAGCTTTCCTACATCAACCAATATAATGCAACTAAGCTTGAAAAGTTTCACACGGTATCGTGTTTACATGTGTTCATTTAATCTCAAACACATCCTTCTCAACCTGAAGACTAAATGCACAAGAAGACTGCAATTATGTATGTTAAAATGTAAACCTTACCTCATGGAGAAATCAACAATGAAAAACAATCTGTTGTTCATAATATCATCTTGCGAGATCGGTTAAATCCACATGGAGTTTCTTTCAAATAAATCCCCAAGCGCATTTAGCATGTCTTCTTTGGACGACTGACAGACGTAGGACATGAGCGACAGTGTTAGAGCAGGATCACAGAGCAGTTCAGACTCAGTTAAGTACCCCTCCCTCCCTCCCTCCCTCCCCCTCTCTCTCTCTCTCTCTCTCCTTCTGTCCTCTGGCGATGTATCCCAGCACAAAGCTAATCGGCGGCTGTGAGACTACCAGCTCCCCAGTCTCCCTCTCTGTTGTTCTGTCTCCACATCTGCCCAGTCCTGCCATCTGCATTCATTCGCTCTATTCATTGAACTCTTTGACTTTAGAAGTGAAAACATACCTGACAAACATATCGATGCCACTCCTTTGCATAAAAAAGGGTGCTTCCCCCTGCCTACTGGCAGCCTCCGTTGTTAGAAAAGTTGTCCAAAAAAAAAGCCTGTACATTTCTCATCAGGGGTTCATGCCCAGTCAAAACAAGACAAATATACGGTAGGTACTGAAACCGAGACTGTAAATGCGTCTGGCACTGTCTCAGTTACAGCTCCAGTATGGATTTACCCCCGTCTGCCACTTCTGCCAAGAATCCGAGAGTAAACTGTAAATATGCCACGGATCCAGTCTCATTTCCCACTCTGAATGTAAGCCAGCGTGCGAGGATGTTTTACGCAGTCGGGTCCGGCACTCATCCATTACGCTGGTCTCTCTGACACTGCTGTGACAGATTAACTACCCATTCTAATTCATTACAGCCTTTTCAACATTCAGCCTTGTGTCCTAAGTGCTTCCCTATGTCCTGCAATAAATAACAGTTAAGACAGCTTTCACCTTGCGTCGCGGTCCTCCTCGTCCGCGCCTTCAATCAGCCAGCATTTACATGGTCATTCCAAGCAGTCCTCCAAACCAATCATCATAATGGACCCAAGCGAGGACTGAGCAAGCCTCTCCTGCCGCGCTGTAGAAGGCTTCCATTCATAGGATGGACCCTAGGTAGGGCTCATACAATCTGTCCTGGCCCACCCACTACTGGTCTCTAACTGGACTTTGATTGATGAAAGGCAGGATTAGACACAACATCTGTACGTAACGTAACGTAACGTAACGTAACGTAACGTAACGTAACGTAACGTAACGTAACGTAACGTAACGGTGTACACAGTAGGGATAAACGAACACTCCAGTAGTGGTTTTTGATATCAGACCAATATCAGGCTACATACAGTAACGTCATCAGTGAGTGCGTTTACATGCACACTAATAAACGGTTTATTATCAGATTTCTAGAGTTACCTGATTATTGCAGTGTCGTGTAAACGGCACCGTTTATCGGATAAAGGCCGTTATCAGTTTATGAGAAAACCGATAAACACACCTAGGTTTCTGCTGAGTCATCAGGTTTATTCATTGTAGCCAATGTCCACTCATACACTTTGAGGTGAGTTCCCGCTATTTACTAAGTGCATGTAAACGTGGAAATCAAATTATTGCCAGTTACCCGATTATTCTCAGTTATCAGTTTATTGTTTGCATGAATCAGACACCAAAAGCCAATTTCAAAATGTGAGAGATCAAAGCAAGGTGCTATGATTTTCTACCCTTTTCATTAATACTGGATCCAATGACTCAACTCATTTTCCAGAAAAAGCAAGGTCTCAAATCAGTACTCTGTAATAAACTGATACTTTTGTGCTCAGAATCAATACCACCAGTGGGGCGTCCGCCCGGGTAGTGTAGCAGTGGATTCCCTGCCTACCAACACGAGGGTCGCACAGAAAATGGCGGCTGTCCGTGTCGACAGCACGTCCCTTAGTTTGTTATTCGTCTTGTTTTCATCTATTGTCCGTCAATAAACGATCAAAATAGCGTTCATCGCAACAGAGCACTCCTGAACCACCAGAGGGGGCTGGCCAGACAAGCTGCTACCAGGGGCACCAGGTGAGCTTCGCCTCTTTGTAACATTCACAGCTTCTTTTGTATCATGTTCCTGGCTCAAGCGTTCACTGGAAGCCTAGATGAGTGAGCTTGATGTTGTTGTTTACTAGTAATACCTAGGAATGCTCTCTTTGGATTCAGCTCCCTCACGCCCCAGTTTGGATGCCCAGGGTACAATGCCCTGGGGCAAACTGGGCTCCAAAGTGCCCTCTAACTGTAGAGTGAGAGATTACTACATGGCTTTCAGCAGCCTCTCTCTGTCAATAACAGTGTTTACACCATTATGTCAATCACAAGCACATATTATACAAGGTTGGATGAAACTATGAATATTAACAGAGCATTTCCTTGCTACGCAGGAAAAAGCTTAATTTTATTATTCTCATAATCAAATGAAGTGCATTAATGACATTACTTCATGCATGTTAACATAATCATTGCTTCAGCCAATTCTCATGCATCTTATTACATGTTGTTATCTGTGCTAATTTTTTTAAACTAAATGCAAAAAATGTAACGATCACTCTCCCTTTGCCAAAAGTGGTCACCACCTCCGGGGGAAAACATTTCCCCTACGATTTATATACAGAGAAGAGCAATGGATGGCCGATAAACAGAACTGACGATGCACTTGCTAATTCCCCTCACACTCTTTCCCTCTCTTTCAGTTGGTCCATCTTTCTCTCAGGCACAAGTCACCACTCCATTAGTTCAGTCACGCTAGAGAGGAAGAAGGTGAGACGGTGGCTGAGAGAAACTGTTGACCATGCATTTTCCTTTCAGATACATTGTTTTCCACAGTTTCAGCTGGAATACTCGGTGATAATAACTTGTAATAAGTCAGATAATAAGTACGTAAACATCACAAGAAGACTCTTGCAACACAACATGTGAGTGAAGGTCTTTGCGCACACAGTCCAATTGTTTTCGTATGCGTCCTTTAAAATCCGTCATCTGAAAACACAGACGGGTCCCAGCTCGCAAACATCTATTGACTGATGCGAAAAACGCAGAACATCGAACCTCGTCCGAAAACTTAAATGACGGACGTAATTGTCGGACTCGGTGTGTCAATCATGATTGACACAAATTAGGTCGTATTCTTTTTTTTTCTCCGTGCATCAATTTCTGAGGAAAAAACTGACTCTTGTGTGCAAAGACTTTAAGTCCCATGAGTGAACCATGGAATAATGCCAATGAAAGGTCCCTGAAGCACTGTGTTGAGCTCTGCAGAGGGATCAGCATCATCCGGCCTCACAATTACAATGCCATGAGAAGACATGCAATTAACAACGGCAGACTGAGGGGAAAGAGAAGGTGCAGACTGACTACATGGAATGGATGTTAGGCATGGACAAAATTGTGCCGTTAATTGCTAGCTTTGAAGGGCAACACATCAGATTTTCAGTTAGAATACCCAGAGTTGATCAGTCCGACGACTAATAAACTCTGGGACAGACGGACGGTATTTCAGGGTTTTCCAGTGTAGAGCGGACGTCCATGCCACGAGCTCGGCTTCCGTGCACCGTGGTCACCGTATACAGTCTGATTGACGTGACAATGGAGTTGGAGTTGATCGATCAATACATTTTGCAGGTGTATTTTAGATAAGAACCGTGCATAATGAGACGTCGTCTGACTGTAAACAATGACGGAAGCAGTAGTCTTGGCGCGGATGTCCACTCTACACCGGAAACACCGAAATATTGTCCGTCTGTCCCAGAGTCGTCTTAGAGTCTTAGAGGTCAGACTGATGTGGGGGCCTAGATTGCTCCCTCCATAACCACTTGTGAGGTGTCTTTGAGCCTCACAAAGGTAAAGGTAAAGTCTCACTGATTGTCACACACCTGAGTGCGCAAAATTTGTTCTCCGCATTTGACCCATCCCCTGGGGGAGCGGTGAGCGGCAGCAGTGCCGCGCTCGGGAATCATATGGTGATCTAACCCCCCGATTCCAACCCTTTGATGCTGAGTGCCAAGCAGGGAGGCAAATGGGTCCCATTTTTATAGTCTTTGGTATGACTCGGCCGGGGATCGAACTCACAACCTCCCAGTCTCAGGGCGGACACTCAAACCACAAGGCCACTGAGCTGGTAGTTGCTCCAGTGGAGCTGCTGCGACCAACATGAGGAGATTGTAGTTCCAAAGAATGAATGTGTGCACAATGCTGTGGGAACTGCTGGAAATAAAGCATGTGTTTTGTTGATCTTCACGGGGTAAATTAAGTGTGATATATAAACCCACACTCCTCAGTGGATGCTCTAACTCATTTCTTCTAGCTAAACGCAAATCAAAGAAGGAAAACATGTGAAATTTGAGAGTAACACGAGGAAAAAACTAAACAATTTGGCCTGGTGAAAGATATATTTAATAAAAAATAAACATTTGGTACAAATTGGTAAGAGAAGATTCCTTCAAATAGTTTCCATTGCATCATTTCAAATTACCAGAGTGGTTAAACTCAACCAATTCCACAGAGTTGGAGGTGTGCATGTATTAATCTGTTTGTGTGTGTGTGTGTGTGTGTGTGTGTGTGTGTGTGTGTGTGTGTGTGTGTGTGTGTGTGTGTGTGTGTGTGCGCGTGCGTGTCTGGTGAAACTGCATGTATTTGGTTAGCCTGGGTAAACCCAGCCCCCAGTGACCTGCTCTCAGACTGACCCTGCTCACGAGTCACAAGTCACTAGTGACTGAGAACTCTGAGAGCAGGTCACGTGGGGGCTGGGTTTACCCAGGCTAGTATTTGGTTTGTATGTGTGAGCAGAAAAGAGGGTATATGGAGTTCAGAAGTGGTCATGAGGGAGACCATAATGGTGGAGGAAGAGAAAGTGCCTACCTCCCGGAGCTGAACCCTGACTTTATTGATGGCCTTCAACCAACGCACTCTGGATGGTGAGAAGGGCAATGGCGGTCCTTCATCGTGGAACCTGGGGTAAATTGGGTTAAACGGAAAGGAAAACGGTCAATTCGCATACATTTCTGTTATAGCACACATACAAAACATGGCTGCCGTCTTTTAAAAAAAACGGTACCTTTGGAGTTTAGATGACCTCTCTATTGGAGTGTCATTTTTAATGGAGCCATTGAACCCCTGTGCTGCTTCAGCGGAGAGCCTACGTATCTCCTCCTCCCCGACCATGGGGTGTCCATTGGCAGGGTGATGTCCATTTGTGCGTGACTGCCCGTTGGTGGAGGGGTGAAACCCAGTGCTGTGGTAGGAGTGGAAGGACTCCTCCAATTGGGACCCTCCAGTGCTCTCCTGGCCAGTCTCACTAAGCTGGGAGCTGCTCTGACTCAGGTTTCCAGATGACCCAAAGCGACTACTTTCCACTGGACTAGATTAGTGAGAGAGAAGTGAGGGAAATAGTTCAAGTTAAAAAAACATGGAATGTTACAGGAATCATACCTTGCACAAATAGTATTTCCAAATATTTTCCGTTTTGTTTTAGTTGACTAGACAGTGCCAGATGAGTAGGGATTGCAACACAAAACAACCCATTGATGGCCAAGAAAATCACAAGGACGTTTTTAGAGTTAATTTCAGTACTGATAGATACCTACTGTTTTATATACTGCTGTGACTAACGGCATAATTAGTATTAGCTATATTATTAACTAGCATTAACATTTTTTTTTATTGCATTGATCCCCAACCATCTACAGATTGAGGTTAAAACTAATAGCAAAAATAATTTGCAAAGCCTTTGGTAAAGGACTATTTGGATATCATAACATCCCTAAGGGGCCCTTACAGAACTCCTCACTTGGTACAGTATACACAGAGCATATGCTGTAAAAAGATACCCAAACTTACAGGGAAGCTGTTGCATGCTGGGAAATAATGTAAGTAGCATTTTGAACACATAATGTTCTGGTTCAAATGGAACACATTGTTTCTTAGCATGTGTATTGTACATATTTATGTATTCACCATTTCCAAGGTTAGAGTTGCATTTTCAAATAGAAATGGCACACTATCAATTACGCATCTAATAACAATTGTATATACAAGTAAATACTGTGTCACTATGTAAGTGTAACATCTTGAGAAAAGTTGAAGGATCACAATGTCAACAAAAAAATATACAGCGGTGATCTCTGCATTATTGGATTATAAGTAATTCTGCAAGGTTTGAGTTCATGTTTAATTGGTTCAAATGATACGGGTTGTAAACGTACGAAAAGTTGTGCAGATGAATCTTAAAATACTGAAGGCCATTTGGAATATGACATGTACAGTAAAACCGAAATCCAAAAAGTTTACATGTTATTCATATGATCTTGAACAGTTATCTCTATATCTGCATTGACAGCGCCTGCAATAATTTGCAGAGGATACTAATTATCGTTTATTTATTTATGTTGAAGCCAACATTTTTTATCTCTTGCGGTCAAAGGAAAACCTCCAGAAATGATCCCCCCCAGCTCCACAAATTATAATAAATTATAATAATTTGAAAAATTCACAGGTTGTCCAAGATGATATAAATTACACATGCAAATGATGTTATGGAATTCTGTTTTGGAATGTTTTTAAGTTTGTCACATTATCTAGCATCACAAAACACCACAGTTCTAGACACACAATCAAGTAAAAGATTAATGACACTACTAGGATGGGTGGCAGAGCTGGACAGGGGATACTCTTCTCCAAAATGTCAATGCATGTCATAAATGGAGTTGGGGGATTTCCATTTATTATGCTTTTTACTAGCCTTTTTGCATTCAATAGATCCTTCTTGGACTGCTTGTCCAGCTGCACTTCAGAGGTATGACCTGCAGAGTCCTTTTGGGACAGGGGTGCTGAAGGATCTACTTCAGGAGTGGAGATGGAAATCTGGGGGGTTGCTACATCCTCCGGGGAACCTACCGACTCCTTTTTTTGGACACCAGATGTTGCACCTTTCTTTACACTTTGCGTTGGACCACTTGCTGGCTTGTCGTCGATTTTGGCCTGAGATGTTATGACTGTGGCAGCTTGTGACTTGGGTGGATCTGCCTGCCAAGGGAAACCTATCTTTGCCCCAAAGAATGAAGGGGTAGATGGCTCTTGCTTTTCTGCAACATGCTTATCGTCTTGGAATAGGCCAGCAGATAGTGATTTGAATCCTGAAAACAGACCTCCTTCTGTTTGAGGCATTGAAGAAGCACCTGAGGACTTTGTTGGTGGGGATGAAAACAGAGATCCAAGAGATCTTCCTGCATCACTCTGTGCTGACATGAAGCCAAACAGGGACTTAGCTTGAAGTGGCTCTGCAGTCTTGGGCAACTGCTCATCTGCGGGAGCTTTCAGAGTATCTGCTTTTGGGGTATTTGCTGGGATGAACTTGTCAGCATCAATACGTTCAGCTTCCTCTGTAATGATCATAGGCCTCTCATGGATCACATCCCCCTCAGGAGTTGCCTTTTCTTTTTCAGTGTTATCTACTCGATGGCTTGCGTCACTTGTTGTTCTTATGGGAGCACGTGTTTCATTAGAAGTTACTGGAGAAGTCCCCTCAGTAGTTGCCAGTGTTTGCCCGCCGGATGTTTGACTATTACCTTTATCTGGTAGACTTGACACGGCCATTTTGTTTTCACTGTTCTCAGTACTGTGTGGCTGTGTGCCAGGTGTTGGCCTGGGTTCAACTGGCTTTGATTCAGATGGCTTAGGTGCTTGTCCCATGCCCCCAAACAAAGATGCACCTATACCCCCCAGTATTGATGGCCCAGTCTGTGGTCCTGCAGTCTGAGCAGTGGCTCCTCCAAACATTCCACCGAGTAAAGAAGAACCACCAGCCTGGGGACCTACAGTGGACCCTCCTCCGAATATACCACCCAATGTTGACCCTCCAGTGGGTGGAGTAGTGGTTTGAGGAGCAGCATGGGGAGCAGACCCTCCGAATAAACCCCCTAGTAATGAGCCCGGTGTCTGAGGAGCTGCTGTCTGGGTGCTGGATCCTGCAAAAATACCCCCTAATATCGACCCTCCAGTCTGAGGGCTATCAGCTTGTAGTGTTGTTCCTCCCAGACCGAAAAGTGAGTTTTTCTGCTGTTGCTGAGAACCTTGAGCAGGAGCAGGTTTGAAAAGTGAGGACATGAAGCCTGAAACTGTATCTGCTGATGAGTCTAAAATAGATTTATCTGGCTCCGGAGGCTTCTGTTGTCCTTGTACAACAGGAATTGTTGACTGAGTGGCTGGTGTTGCCTCTCCAGTTTTAGGTAGAATTTGACTAGACTGATCATTCACTAGAAGCTCTGGTCTTGGAAGTTGCTCTGATGGTGCTGAAATTTCAGCTTCTTTAGACTGATTATCATTAGCTAAACGAGGTGGTTTGTCATGTTTGTTTGTATCTTGGCCTTGAACTTCTACACCTGCCTTGTCATCAGTTTTGGGAGAGCTTGCCTCCAGAGGTTGAACTGTACCGTCACGCTGCTTAAGTGTTTCTGCATGCTCTTTGCTTTTGGGTGCAGTATCAACTGAACAAGTGTCAGGAAGAGCTGGAGTTGATGTGTTGCTGTCACCAGTGGTTTTTTGTGTTACTGTTGCAGGTGGATCTGGCCCTCCAAACATCGAAAGCAAGCCTTTACCAGGTGGCTCTGTAGGGACAGAAGCTCCGCCTAAAATGCCACCCAACAGAGATGCACCAGTATCTGCTTGCGGAGAAGCAGACACCCCAAAAATACCTCCCAATATTGATCCAGTGCCGGTCTGGGGTGCTGCAGTTGAGTCTGTAGGTCCTCCAAACAGCCCACCCAAAATAGATCCTCCAGTCTGTGAACCAGTAGTCTGGGCCGCAGACCCACCAAATAATCCTCCTAGCAATGACCCCCCTGTCTGAGGTGCTGCTGTCTTGGGAGTAGAGCCTCCGCTGGTAGTAAAAGTAGCTTGAGTAGCAACCTGCGGAGCAGGCCCTCCAAATAAACCACCTAGTAGTGATCCCCCTGTTTGACTGTTTGGTGTCTGGGAAGTAGAGCCTCCAAACATACCTCCCAATATAGAACCTCCGGTCTGAGTAGAGGCCTGAGGGGTAGCACTTCCAAACATGGAGAGCAAACCTGTCTGAGTAGCACTTGGCTCGGTAGCGGGCCCAGAAAACATTGAAAACAAACCTTTTCCTGGACCATCTGTAACAGATCCAGCTTGTGAGGATGGAGGCCGTGAAGCGGATCCATTGATCATAGACAGCAGGCCTGAAGCTGGTGGTTCTTTAGGGGGGATAGGATCATGATGTGCACCTTTTGAGCTCGTTTCCATTTGTGCAGTGGCACATTCTGAGATATGTTCCGTAGTTGAACTGTCAATTGTTTTAACTGTGGTGCCCTCTTGAGAAGAAGTTGTAATGGTCACAGTAGCATCAGTGAATGGGCTAGCATGTGGTTCACTAGACTGAGGACTAGTTTTGCTCAGCATTAACAGTTCACTTGATGTTTTGCTGGTAGTTGCTGCCATTGGGACACAGCTACTGGGAATACATGATACTTGGGAGGGCCTTTGTTGTAAAGTAGAAGAACTGAGCATTGGATTTAGAAGAGTAGCAGTACCAGATTTAGAGTCAGGGGTTGCACTTTGTTGTTGTGGTGGTGACATAGGACGGCTAAAAATTGAGAATATACTATTAGCAGCTTCTTTTGATGCTGCAGCTGCTCCTGGTATAGTAGACATATTTGCATTTCCACCTGCTGCTGGGGTTTGTGGAGTTGGGGCACCAAACATAGAGAACAAACCTTTTCCTGGACTTTCATTGGAGGGAGACAAGCCACCCAGTATCCCTCCAAGAACAGAGCTGGCGGGCTGACCTTGTGGTTGAGGCTGTGCTTGTGTTTGAGATTGTGGGGGACTGGGCCCACTAAACATTGAAAGAAACCCTGTACTTAGGGGCTCTTTTGAGGGTACAGTTCCCTGTAGAGGCACCTGGGCAGTAGGCTTAGTTTGTGGAGGCGCGGTTGGACTTGGGCTTGCAAACATTGATAATATACTTTTACCAAGTGATTCTTGTTGGGGAGGTTGTGAAGCTGTACTTGTAGGAGGTGCTTCAGGTGAGGGCCCAGTCTGGGGTGCAGCATGTGGAGGACTTGGCCCACTAAACATTGATAATAAACTTGTACCAAGGGATTCCTGTGGAGGAGCTTGGGGAGCAGTACTTGTAGGAGGTGCCTGAGGAGAGGGCCCAGTCTGAGGCGAGGGCTGCAGAGGACCTGGGCCTACAAACATTGATAATATACTTTTACCAAGGGATTCTTGTTGGGGAGGTTGTGAAGCTGCACTTGTATGGGGTGCCTGAGGTGAGGGGCCTGTCTGAGGTGCAGCCTGTGGAGGAATTGCCCCACTAAATAATGATAATATACTTTTACCAAGGGATTCTTCTTGTGGCGCTTGTGGAGCTGTGGTTGATGCAGATGCTTGAGGTGAGGGCCCAGTTTGGGCAGCTGTTGTTGATCCAGACAGCATTTCTCCAATAGAAAAACCAAACAGTCCACCAGATGGTTTAGGTCCTGCTTCCTGTTTAGTCTGCCCTATCGCTGGCATCGTTTGTGATTGGCCTGGAGTAGGGCCTGTGGCAAAAGTGGGAGGAAACACTTGTGATACATTTTTGCTTGGTGGTTGGCTCTGAGCGGACTGAGAAGCAGCAGTTTGATGCATTGTCCGCTGTCTCTGTATACCCCGAGGTCTAGAGGCCGACGCCGGTGAGCTCTCTGTAACACGAGGCTTTGGTTGCTGTTGCTGTGGTGGAGAGGGCTCAGCACTAAAGAGGCTGCCGATCGATCCAAAGACATTTGATATTCCTGTAGCCTCTTTGTTTGGAGTCACACTGCCTGGTAAGGAAGCAGTGCTGCCAGTTTTGCTCTGCTGATTCAAAGGTGTCTGAGGAGATGTCTGGGGCTCTGGCTTGGGCTCCTCCATTCCTACTGCAGATTTGAAAAAGCTCATGAAACCTGCCTGTGGTTGTTCAGCTGGTTTCTGTGCTGGTATTTCTACTGGCTTGTTGGCTGCAGGCTGTGCAGGTGATCCAGATTTAATTGGGGACTCTGTTGATGCCAAAGGCCCTCTGCCAACGGGCTGTGTTGGCGGGGTTTCCTGTTGTGACATGGTTTTTTGACGTGCAAGTCGAGGCTTCTGGGAAGCTGATTGTGATGAAGAATACTGACTCATATGAGCAGTTGTTGGTAGTGTGGGCAAAATTCTTGACGGCGTTGCGGCTGGCCTCTGCATTTGTTGCGCGACAGTTTCTGGCTGAGTTACAACAGTAGGGGGTTCTTCTTTGATGATCTTTGACTTAAGGCTCTGGAAACCTGATGAGAGAATGCTTCTCGCATGTTTGTCAGCGGGCTCAATCCCGCGTGATGTCTGTTGATCACCAGAGGTTAGGCCAGTTTGACGTGAGTCTGATGGTGATGTTTTGCCCACAAAAGACGATATGAGAGAGGAGATTCTATTGACTTGACGATTAGGTTGCTCTTCTCCAGGAGTCACTCTCTTCCTCCATTCTTCCTCTGATATGTCATCTACATGCTTCACTGTAAGCCCAGTGGATGAACGTCGGCGTTGGCTAGGCTGATAACAGTTGTCAAGTAACTGCTGATTTGAATTTGCAGTAGGGGTAGAGTTGAGGGAAACCGCAACCTTTTGAGCAAGAAGTGTCTTCATTTCGCGGTTGTTCCAATAGGGGCCAATGTGGTCTTTATTATGGCACGAAAGGTCAATAACCTCTGTGTGTGGGTCTTGGTAGACATAACTCGGCTGTCTTGGATCCATCCTGACTTTGTTTAATCTGTAGGATGTGACATCTACAGCATGTTCTCCCTGTGACGGCAATGAATTTTCAAACATTTGGGAGAAACGCTCAAGATTCAAATTCATAATCTGGTTTCCTCTCCTATAGGCAGCAGATAAATCGAGGGGGGCGTTGAGAAGTTGAGAATCACTGTGATCTTGTCCGGGTAGCCAAAGAAGCTCGTCCTCATTGTATAGAGGGACTTTAAAGCCACATACTGTAACCATCTCATTGTGCAACCAAGCATTAGGGAAACCACCCAACTGCTGCACATTTCCCCAAGTCTCTCCTTCAGGGGCACAAGCATATACATATTCCCCTGCGGCGTCTGTAAGCAAGGCGTAAATGTATTCATGATCCGTGTAAACAAAGTAGCCACAATCACCATCTTCTGCCGGCCACCACATTCCTTGCTCCAATAGTGCAAGCCACTGCTGGTACCATTCAGTATCTTCAAGATACATGGAGTCGCCCATCTCCCTATTGACACTTGGAGGGTAATTTGAATCTACCGGTCTATGTAAATTAAACTGGTTCTGATGGATCATGCCATCAGTGTGGAAATCCGGAATGCTATCAATCCCATACTGCCAATTGGATGAAGAAGATAAGCTTGGTGCAGTCTCCTCATAATAGCCTTCATGATATGAAACATCATTCAAGCTGTAACGGCTACCATCATTGCACGGGTGCCATTTCCCAAACGTAGCATTACTTTGTTGAGTCGATAAGTTCAATGCATTCTCCTCTTTGTGTGAATATTGTAAATTTTCCAAATCATCATAGCTGTTCCATAATTTCTTTTTGGGATTTGGATCATTGTTCAAATGTATGTGTTCCCCAAACTGATATGAGCCAATTTGCTCTTTGTGACAAATAAGACCTTTCCATGGTGTTGAGGAGTTATGCTGGTTATTTGAGGAGCTGCATTGGAGAGAAGAGCCCTGTAAGGATGCATCTCCATATTGCTGTGTGTACCCTTGATCCTCTCCCTGGTGTTGATAATCCTGTAACTCATTCTGAAACTGATGCCATAGAACAGATTCTTGGATCCACTGGTTTTTATCATAGGTAGGACTTATTCCATAAGGGGACAACTGATCTTGATAAAGATTTGGCCTGGTTAGTCCACACAAACTGGGGTTGCTTCTGCCAATATATGGCTGCATAGGCATAACTGCAAAATTCGAATGGCCATGTGAAAGGGAATGAATATGATCTGTAATATACGCATTTGGGTGGACTGACTGCTGTGAACTCTGACAGTATGATAGCTGAGATAAATTGCCCGTGCTAATTGAAGAGTATGCTGCTTGACTCTGAAGAGACCTTGCAAAAGTATCTGATGTTCTCAAATCTAAACTCTCAGAATCTATTGAGACAGGTGCACTACGGAAAGCATGTCTGCTCTGTCCTGGATTGCGAGAATCTGGAACAACTTTTTGTCTACTCTCATTTTCAAAACCTGGGGTAGCACTTTCTGTGATGGTATTTGGCCTAGTTTTTGATATGCCTGAAGGCAACCCTGTGGAATTAGGCGAAGGTGTATTCTGCTCTGTAATCTGCAGATTTTCTGAGTAACCAGTGTCTGCTTGATTATGAGTGCAGGAAACCTCAGTTCCATGTCTGGTGAAGAGTCCAGATAAAAACCCTTGCTGGGGAGGCCGATAAGACTTATTTTCTCTCTCCACATTCTGTTCTTGTGAGGATAGCTGAATTACATTGGTGTTTGACTGAGTTTGCAGTGGTGTCTGCCTTGTTTGTGTGTTATCGTCGGCTCTCTGATGCAGTGATTGTCCGGTCGATGCCGAGCAGCTAGTCTCAACATTCTCAGATGATTTTGTTAACTTGTTAAACAAGCCTGAGAATACTCCAAATTGATTTGGAGTCTCCAGCTGTGTCTGAGCAGTCTGACTATTTGGTGGTTTGATCTGTTGTTGTCTACCTTGGATCATTTCTGGCTGCTGCTGTTGGGGCATATTCTCAGAGGAAGATTTAAATAGTCCAGAAAGGAGACCACTTGGTTGAGTTATGTTTTGTGATGGACTAGTTTGTGGTTGATTTCGGCTTGGAATTGGGATATTTCTTGCCCTTGGTTGCTCCTGGCTGGATCTACTTGGGGTAATGCCATGTTGCTGTGCTGATGGGTACTGATTGGTGTTTACATTGTCTGTCGATGCAAACTTAAAGAGTCCAGATAGGAAACCACCTTTCTGAGATGGTGTTTGATGGAGTGGAAATGATTGTTGTCGAGTAAAGCTTGGTTTACTAGTCTGTTGCTGGTCAGCATGTTCACTTGGTGATCCGGTCCTGAAATAGGGCCCTCGGTTTAGACCTTGTAGCTGACCTGGGTCATTGCTAAGGGGGTTCCTCTGCAGTTGAGCTTGTGGAGGCTGTACATTTGCTGGTATATTTTCTGCGGATGAAAATCTCAATAGCCCTGAGAGAATGCCCCCTGTCGGAGGGGCTGGAGCATTTTGTTGTGGGGGAGGATGATGGGGGAAAGGTTGGGGATTACTGCCCCTGGGTGGTTGATTGCTAAGAGGAGCCTGCTGTGGCACATTGCCAGATAGGTCACTCGCAGAGCCAAATTTGAGAAGCCCAGATAGTAGCCCTCCTTGCTGTGTCTGCTTCGAGCCTGTGCGTGACATGTCCTCAGATGAGCTCCCTTTCAAAAGACCTGTCAAAAAACTCTGTGATTCAGGATGATGAGGTGCCTGCTGCTGTATCCCAGAAGGTGATGCTGCAGTCGTCTGATGTGACGTATGCGCTGGATGTGAGCTAGATGGCACTTGACCCCTCTGACTTTGCTGTTGAATGCTGACAAGATTCTGGTTTGAACCAGAGGGAGCTGTCGTAGGAGTAAATATGCTGGAGAACCACCCTGTCTCTGTGTTTCCATGGGGCGGTGTTGAAGGGACAGCACCAGGATTCTGTGGCAGGGCGGTGGACATGCCTGTTGTTGAGGTTGCAGCTTGACATGATTGCCCAGAGTTCTGTGTGTTTCTGGAAGCACTAACATCTTCACTGGATGCCAACTTGAAGAAGCTAGAAAGCATTCCTCCCTCTGCTTTGAGTGGCTGCTGATTAGAGACATTTTCAGACATGAAAGGTGGTTTGAGCTTATTACTCGACGATGGCTCCTCCACTGGTTTCTCTTGTTGTAAGTCTTCTGCAGACCTAAACACAGGATAAACTGCAACAGGTGGAGGTCCCTGAGGTGGAACAGGGGAAAAGGGTGTTATCAGTGAGCTTAATGACTTCTTAAAAGGGCTGAAGAAGCCTGTTTGGCCAGTGGGCCTCCCTGGACCCGGTGCAGGCACATTTCCTTGTGTGCAAGTCACAGGATTCGCTTTCCCATATCCATTTTTTTCTTCACTTTGTCCAAAATGTTTCCCTTGTGATGAACTTCTTGCTTTTTCTGATGTTCTACCTTCTCCAGCTGCCACTGGCTGTTCCTCTTGATGGACATATTTGTCATCCCTATGTGCATGATCTTGTGAGTAAGTTGTCACTGGGGGCTGTTTGCCTTCAGCCGAGTCCTTCTCTCCTCTGCCTTCTCCTGAAAAAAGCTTTAAAGGATTTAATTTCCCCAAAACCGAGTTTACTGTAGCAGTTTGAGGTTTGGTTGCAAATTCGGATACTTTTTCACTAGCACCTGTTTGAGTCTGTGTTCTTATGGGAGTTTTAGCTTCTCGAATATGACCTTGTGTCTTGGCATCAAATTGTGGTTGAGAACACATAGGACTGAAAGATGTTTCTGGTGAAATTGCTACTGGAGATACCACAGCAACAGGAGCTGAACTAGTTGATTTTGGAATAAAGGAGAATAGTTTTGATATTTTAGTTTGGGAGGGTTGTGCAGATGGTGCTGGTGCTGGCGCAGAGCAGCCAGGCTGTTTGGGACCTGCACCAACTCTGTCAGTGAAGGAACTAAATAAAGAGCTCACAGCATTTTTCACCCCTGATATACCCTGGTCAGAAGATATACCTGATATACGCTGGTCAGAAGGAGCCTGTGATTGGGTTTCTACTCTGGTATCCTTTGATGAACTGTTTTGGTCCTCTCCCAAAGAATCTGTCCTGTTGCTACCCAGAGATGATAGTCTGGATTTACTTGATTTAGGAAGAGAACCATACTTGCTTATTTCCTCCTCTTTTTCAGCAAGGTATTCAGAAACCGTTTCAACCAGACTATGGAGCTCATCCATAGGGTCTACATATTCATCATTTGGCTCCTCCACAGGAGAAAGCATTGCCTCCGGAGCCCATCCTCCCATTTGACCTTTTCCACACTTCTTGTCCCGAAAACCTTGAGGATCTTCCATGTGACGCCCATACGACAAAGCATACCTGTCTTTGCCATGAGCTCTCACATTGTCTGAGTGAATGTCTTCTGCTAGAAAGGCAATGTCGTCCTCTGCTCCTATCGGGTAGTGTAGTTCCTCCGAGCCATCTAAATCAAAATCAAACCTTGCCCTCAGTCGAGCAGCTTCCTGTTCTTTGTACGCTACATAATGTTCCAGTGTGTTCTCCAGCTCATTTTGAGCCCACATCCTCGTCTTGTAGAGGAGGCCATCCTTGTACGGCCTGAGGCACGGTGTCATATGCACCTCCTCTTTCTGAAGCTCTGCTACCTGCCGCATCACCAGCTCGCCTCTCTTCTGGCGGAGGACTGCAAGGTCAGGGGGGGAAGCCTGGCCTCGGATTTTGTCTGGTGCCGTACTGACCAACCCTCCTGGATCCCGTATCTTTTTCTTCCGCCGCGGATCGATAGTGTCATAGCCCTCGGGGTAGGTGGCCGGCAGGATGTCGCTACGTCGACTGTTTTGACTGAGAGAGCTGCGTGTGTGCTCGGGGCAGGTTCGCCCCATTCGAAGGAGAATGCTGTCTTCCTCGTCGTCTAAGAAGTCACTCAGCTGAGGCTGCTTGCCCTGCACTTTGTATCTGTTGTTCTCCCAGTCCTCTACCCCCATGCCAGAATCTACAGGGATGATTCTGACCCGGCCTTTCTGCTTCATGGATCTAAGTCAGGTGAAGGAAGAGGTTTAACGAGGTGATGGGACAGGACGGGACGGGACGGGACAGGACAGGACGGGACGGGACGGGACGGGACGGGACGGGACGGGACGGGACGGGACGGGACGGGACGGGACGGGACGGGACGGGAGAGGAGACACAGACAGAAAAGAAGAAAGAAGCAAACAAATAAGAAGCCCAAAAAGACTTTAGCAGGACAGTCAACACAGAGCCATTATGACGAAGACAGTTTCATGTAAATGTGAAAATGTAATATTGTACTTTAGCTTGTAATAGCTTAATAATAAAACAACTTAAAAGGTGACTAAATCTGTGTTGCTATGCAACTATGAAGTCATTTTCAATGGTCTTGATGAGAACTGAAGACAATATCATTGTGTTGCAATTACAGCTTCATGACATTCAATATTAATAATAATAATAATATAATTAATAATCGACTGAGAAAAACATTATTTTTACAGTTCAGTATCCGTATGCAATATAAGACTGTGTGTGTGTGTGTGTGTGTGTGTGTGTGTGTGTGTGTGTGTGTGCGCGCGCGCGCGCGTGCGTGCGTGTGTGTGTGTGTGTGTGTGTGTGTGTGTGCGCGTGCGTGCGTGTGTGTGCATGTTCTTAGATCCTTTCCAATCCCTACAGCCATAGTCCTGCTTATCAGTATTTCTGCACTCGCCTGACAACAATATGAGCAACATGAGGCCTATATCCATCTATCCCAGTCACCATGCTTTATGCCCCTCACTGACCCAGTTCATCCAGTCTGTGTGGCAGAGGGGATTTTGTGGCTAAACCAAGTTCAGTCATTCAAAGCAGCAGAGACGTTTCACAAACACAACAGGCCCTCAAGACACCAAGAGAAGAAGAACCATCAGCTTTGCCTGGCTGTACTCCCATTTCTCTTTTGTCATGTTCCAGAATGCTCTCCGGATCAACGGCCTATCACTCCACACAGTCTATCACTCCACACAGCCTCTCACTCCACACAGTCTATCACTCCACACAGCCTCTCACTCCACACAGCCTCTCACTCCACACAGTCTATCACTCCACACAGTCTATCACTCCACACAGTCTATCACTCCACACAGCCTCTCACTCCACACAGTCTATCACTCCACACAGACTATCACTCCACACAGTCTATCACTCCACACAGTCTATCACTCCACACAGCCTCTCACTCCACACAGTCTATCACTCCACACAGTCTATCACTCCACACAGTCTATCACTCCATACAGACTATCACTCCATACAGTCTATCACTCCACACAGACTATCACTCCACACAGCCTATCACTCCACACAGACTATCACTCCACACAGTCTATCACTCCACACAGTCTATCACTCCATACAGACTATCACTCCATACAGTCTATCACTCCACACAGACTATCACTCCACACAGCCTATCACTCCACACAGTCTATCACTCCACACAGACTATCACTCCACACAGACTATCACTCCATACAGACTATCACTCCATACAGTCTATCACTCCATACAGACTATCACTCCATACAGTCTATCACTCCACACAGTCTATCACTCCACACAGACTATCACTCCACACAGTCTATCACTCCACACAGACTATCACTCCACAAAGTCTATCACTCCATACAGACTATCACTCCATACAGTCTATCACTCCACACAGACTATCACTCCACACAGCCTATCACTCCACACAGTCTATCACTCCACACAGACTATCACTCCACACAGACTATCACTCCATACAGTCTATCACTCCATACAGACTATCACTCCATACAGTCTATCACTCCACACAGACTATCACTCCACACAGCCTATCACTCCACACAGTCTATCACTCCACACAGACTATCACTCCACACAGTCTATCACTCCATACAGACTATCACTCCACACAGACTATCACTCCACACAGTCTATCACTCCACACAGACTATCACTCCACACAGACTATCACTCCATACAGACTATCACTCCACACAGACTATCACTCCACACAGACTATCACTCCACACAGCCTATCACTCCACACAGACTATCACTCCATACAGTCTATCACTCCATACAGACTATCACTCCATACAGTCTATCACTCCATACAGACTATCACTCCATACAGTCTATCACTCCACACAGTCTATCACTCCACACAGACTATCACTCCACACAGTCTATCACTCCACACAGACTATCACTCCACAAAGTCTATCACTCCATACAGACTATCACTCCATACAGTCTATCACTCCACACAGTCTATCACTCCACACAGACTATCACTCCACACAGTCTATCACTCCACACAGACTATCACTCCACAAAGTCTATCACTCCATACAGACTATCACTCCATACAGTCTATCACTCCACACAGACTATCACTCCACACAGCCTATCACTCCACACAGACTATCACTCCACACAGTCTATCACTCCACACAGTCTATCACTCCATACAGACTATCACTCCATACAGTCTATCACTCCACACAGACTATCACTCCACACAGCCTATCACTCCACACAGTCTATCACTCCACACAGACTATCACTCCACACAGACTATCACTCCATACAGACTATCACTCCATACAGTCTATCACTCCATACAGACTATCACTCCATACAGTCTATCACTCCACACAGTCTATCACTCCACACAGACTATCACTCCACACAGTCTATCACTCCACACAGACTATCACTCCACAAAGTCTATCACTCCATACAGACTATCACTCCATACAGTCTATCACTCCACACAGACTATCACTCCACACAGCCTATCACTCCACACAGTCTATCACTCCACACAGACTATCACTCCACACAGTCTATCACTCCATACAGACTATCACTCCACACAGACTATCACTCCACACAGTCTATCACTCCACACAGACTATCACTCCACACAGACTATCACTCCATACAGACTATCACTCCACACAGACTATCACTCCACACAGACTATCACTCCACACAGCCTATCACTCCACACAGACTATCACTCCATACAGTCTATCACTCCATACAGACTATCACTCCATACAGTCTATCACTCCACACAGACTATCACTCCACACAGCCTATCACTCCACACAGTCTATCACTCCACACAGACTATCACTCCACACAGTCTATCACTCCATACAGACTATCACTCCACACAGACTATCACTCCACACAGTCTATCACTCCACACAGACTATCACTCCACACAGACTATCACTCCATACAGACTATCACTCCACACAGACTATCACTCCACACAGACTATCACTCCACACAGCCTATCACTCCACACAGACTATCACTCCACACACACACACACACACACACACACACACACACACACACACACACACACACACACACACGTGGAATCTCACGTTTGGCCAGTAAAACTAAAACCAGCATCATCTCAGTGACATTGAAAGTTTAACGATCTGAAACAAACATAAGATACTGTATCGCTCGCCTCATGTCTAAGTCAGCGCACAATGAAAAGACTATGAATGTCACAGCAAGGAAGGGGAACTCATAGCTGCCTGCACTGAACCATTTAGCTGGTGGATAGAGGGGGTGTGACAAAACTAATTCTGCCCCTTTACCACAGGAGAGCAGATCCCTCCTAGTCTGCTGAGGCAGCTGGATGAACCATCGACTAGTCTGCAACACAAAGCAAACGCCGTCTCGCAAACAAGAGAGCAAAGCGTTGTCCATGTTGGATTGTTGACCATCAGGAGAAAAAGAAAACACGCGCGCACGCACACAAACACACGACTGATTGAAACGATTGAAACGATTTATTTCAAACAGTTAAAACAATACATAAAGTGAAAAAAAACGTAAAAAAAATACATAAAGTGAAAAAAAACGACGATTACGATGTCGCCCCACCAACTATTTATATCGTAGAAACTGGAAACCATCTTGAAAAAGTGTCTGTCTGCTACATACTGGAGTGTTGTGTGTGTGTGTGTGTGTGTGTGTGTGTGTGTGTGTGTGTGTGTGTGTGTGTGTGTGTGTGTGTGTGTGTGTGTGTGTGCGTGTGCGTGTACCTGCTTCCTCTCTGGTCCCTGTAATCCATGTCAAAGCTGTGCACGGAGTCTGTGCAGGAGTCCACTAGGGGGCGCTGCAGCCGGGGGCCCATAGGGTACTGGTGCACGGAGGAGTTGGGCTGGGCTGTGGTGTGGTAGCGTGGCGGCAGACTGTTGCTGGTCTCGCTGCGGTAGTCACTGTCCCGGTCGTCCACAGCACTGTCCTGGTCATCCAGAGCTGCAGGAGACAACAGGACAAGCTGAACATCGCAGAATCAAGCTTTTCAAAAATCTCCTTCCTGCACGTACAACTCATTAGACAAAATTCAACCTGATATTGAGGCTATATCTAGTTGGATTCTGCATATTTGGAAGGCATTATTTACAAGTGGGAAATATAAACAGACTGGGGTCAGGGATCAGGGATCAGGGGCAGCCAGGTAAGAGGGGAGGTAAGAAGGGCAAAGTACATGCAGTATTGAATGTCTATAAATACATGCAAGCTCACTTGCCGAAAGAGGAGACATTTAGCTGCTCTTACTTTGTGTAATATTATATTATACTCTGTTAAGGTCCTTACATATCGGGAGCGTTTTTTTCGTGCGATTAATTCGCACGTCAATAATATTTTCCGAACCTATATCAGTCAATGCAACCGTGCGTACCAACGGCGAAGATTCGCTGAGCGTTATTGCGGCGTTTATTTTTCCGAACCACGGTCGATTTTTCAGAAATTCGCTTCCGACGTGTACACGTCTGTGGCTGTGATTGACAGGTGGGTCAAAACTCGCATCGCAATTTCGTGCCGTATATTCGCATCGCTCTTGAGTAAGGACCTTTACTCTTGTCATCGCGTCATATGAATATGTAATGTAAACGTCATGCCTTGATATAACTGAGGAGTTTCATTTTATTCTACAAGTAAAATGGGGCCAAATATCTTATATACAGTATAGTATATAGTGCATTATATATATATAGTAAATTAAATACAGTTGTTGCTACATTACAGTCTTCTTACACAGACATAAGACCAACCTATAAACTATAAGGCTGCGGCCACACGCGAGGAGATACAGGGTCCCAAAAGCACGCACAAATCGCTTGAGGGACAGTTTCTTCCCGCAGGCCACGAGACTACTTAACATACATAAATAGTGTAGTAGCTGTACTGTACCGTACTGTAGCTGCTACCATTACGTATGTCTAATGTTTAATTGTATGTTTAATTAGGTATATGCTATTTGCACCTGTGCAAACAGAACGTCGACTATGTTTAAGTATGTCTAAAGTATGCACATGCCATGTGCACCTATGTGCAGTGAATATGCCACTGTCTCTGACTTGTCTTATCACTCTACTGCCTTATTGTTTGTTGTGTCTCTTTTCCTGCACTCATATGCCCTGTTATTTTTTGTACTATGTTGTAAACGGAGTCCACAGCACAAGAATTTCACACGTGATACTTGTACCATGGAGTGACAATAAAAATCTTGAATCTTGAATCTTGAACACTGATCCATCAGAAAACAGACAGAATTAATTGACGGATGGATTTCTGTCCATTGGGCTGATTTGGAACATCAATGTTCAACGGTTTAAAAGTAGGAATGTCTCCTATTTGATTTGGAACATCAATGTTCAACGCTTTAAAAGTAGGAATGTCTCCTATTTGATTTGGAACATCAATGTTCAACGCTTTAAAAGTAGGAATGTCTCCTATTTGCTCAACGGGCAGCGACGAATCCGTCCGTCCATTAATAGTTCAACTGGGTTGAACCTTCTGTCCATCAAAGCAGATGGAAATCTGAGGGATAAGGAGGCATCATCAGTGCTGCCCGCCGTGCCCGGACAATGTAATGGACAGCTGTCTTTTGAAAATGGACAGAGAGATGGACAGACACGATGGATGAGTCTGGCCATGGCCTGAATCTGATCTGGCCTGAATCTGATCTGGCAGACAACCAGAAGCACACGCACCAAAACAGCGGTCAGATTACAGATTACTTTTTGAAGAACAAATTGGCAATTACATTATTACATGACTAAGAAGTATGTTTGAAGGCAAAAGTGCCTTTAGATTGTGTGCTTAGGCACAGACATAATTACAACAGGGGTTCCCATCCTTTTTTGGCTTCGACATAGTGTTCATTTTGGCGTCTATTTTTTAAATTTAGTCTTAGTCCCGTGTCAAATGTCCTTGTTAGTTTTGATCATATTTAGTCAACCTCATCCTGTTTTTGTTTAGTCAAGTGTTAGTCGACTAAAAGTTTGAGTATTTTAGTCTCGTCTGAATGCCACCAGGCGAGCACGGGATTTTGGTTAAATTCATGCAGTAAGATCTGTGCTCTGTGGTTAACAAACGTTTATGAAACAGTGAAGTTCGTGTGGAGCAAGATAATCTTAACAAATGAGGAATACGGCCTTTAAACTCACACTCACTGATATTAAAATCAGAAAATCAGATGCTGATAGCATTCTACGATAGCATTCTAACAAACCACATTTTGAGTGTGACCTTCCCAATCCTACCAGTGACCCTGAGAAAACCTCTCAGGGTCGAGCGCTCCAGTGTTTGCTGGAGGGGACAGCTGAGCTGGGGTTTATCTTTTCAAAGCCATAAAGTGAGAGGTCCAAGGACAAACTGATTTTATTGACATGTCGGAGAATAAAATTGGAGGACAATGAACTGTCAAATTGACATTTGAGTACAGTTCAGTGAAGACGGCCACCGATTAGTATAGCAGTCCAGTTGCAATTTACAGCATATCCCTTCTGAAGTGACTGCCTGCAACAAAGATTTAAATAGGGATCCAACTCTCAAGAATATTTTGTTGACTTTACTGATCTTTTTAAATATACATGATCTATTATGTACACAGCAGCGCCATTTTAGAGGAAAACAAATGTATTCTAAGAATATTAACGTGGTGCAGACAGTTATTTAAATTTATTTTATGACCCGACACAAAAGCTAGTTTTCAAATTTTCCAGGTTTCCAAGATGTGTGGAAAAGCGCTGGTGTGGTTATGAAATGCATCGACTATGAAGATCATGTGACATCAGCACAGAGAATGAAAAAAAGGAAAAAAAGCGAGTGCACGGGAAGGAGAAAAACAGACGAGAATAAAATCCATGTAAAATATTTGTTGATTAAATTTCGTTATTTGGAAGCATAGGGCATCAGGACATGCAGAGTACACTGAGGATTGGCCACAGGGAAACTTTGGGAGACCAAACAATGTCATCAAAGTGTGTTCTACATACTCTGTGAGTCCGCCCATCCGAAATAGTTGCCTGGTGAGAGTGTAGATGTTAGAAGTAAGAGGTGCAGTCAGAGGAGGTAGAGAGGGTGAAATAGTTGCCTGGTGAGAGTGTAGATGTTAGAAGTAAGAGGTGCAGTCAGAGGAGGTAGAGAGGGTGAAATAGTTGCCTGGTGAGAGTGTAGATGTTAGAAGTAAGAGGTGCAGTCAGAGGAGGTAGAGAGGGTGAAATAGCTGCCTGGTGAGAGTGTAGATGTTAGAAGTAAGAGGTGCAGTCAGAGGAGGTAAAGAGGGTGAAATAGCTGCCTGGTGAGAGTGTAGATGTTAGAAGTAAGAGGTGCAGTCAGAGGAGGTAGAGAGGGTGAAATAGCTGCCTGGCGAGAGTGTAGATGTTAGAAGTAAGAGGTGCAGTCAGAGGAGGTAGAGAGGGTGAAATAGTTGTGTGGTGAGAGTGTAGATGTTAGAAGTAAGAGGTGCAGTCAGAGGAGGTAGAGAGGGTGAAATAGTTGTGTGGTGAGAGTGTAGATGTTAGAAGAGGTGCAGTCAGAGGAGGTAGAGAGGGTGAAATAGCTGCCTGGTGAGAGTGTAGATGTTAGAAGTAAGAGGTGCAGTCAGAGGAGGTAGAGAGGGTGAAATAGTTGTGTGGTGAGAGTGTAGATGTTAGAAGTAAGAGGTGCAGTCAGAGGAGGTAGAGAGGGTGAAATAGTTGTGTGGTGAGAGTGTAGATGTTAGAAGTAAGAGGTGCAGTCAGAGGAGGTAGAGAGGGTGAAATAGTTGTGTGGTGAGAGTGTAGATGTTAGAAGAGGTGCAGTCAGAGGAGGTAGAGAGGGTGAAATAGCTGCCTGGTGAGAGTGTAGATGTTAGAAGTAAGAGGTGCAGTCAGAGGAGGTAGAGAGGGTGAAATAGCTGCCTGGCGAGAGTGTAGATGTTAGAAGTAAGAGGTGCAGTCAGAGGAGGTAGAGAGGGTGAAATAGTTGCCTGGTGAGAGTGTAGATGTTAGAAGTAAGAGGTGCAGTCAGAGGAGGTAGAGAGGGTGAAATAGCTGCCTGGTGAGAGTGTAGATGTTAGAAGTAAGAGGTGCAGTCAGAGGAGGTAGAGAGGGTGAAATAGTTGCCTGGTGAGAGTGTAGATGTTAGAAGTAAGAGGTGCAGTCAGAGGAGGTAGAGAGGGTGAAATAGTTGCGTGGTGAGAGTGTAGATGTTAGAAGAGGTGCAGTCAGAGGAGGTAGAGAGGGTGAAATAGTTGCCTGGTGAGAGTGTAGATGTTAGAAGAGGTGCAGTCAGAGGAGGTAGAGAGGGTGAAATAGTTGCCTGGTGAGAGTGTAGATGTTAGAAGTAAGAGGTGCAGTCAGAGGAGGTAGAGAGGGTGAAATAGTTGCCTGGTGAGAGTGTAGATGTTAGAAGTAAGAGGTGCAGTCAGAGGAGGTAGAGAGGGTGAAATAGTTGCCTGGTGAGAGTGTAGATGTTAGAAGTAAGAGGTGCAGTCAGAGGAGGTAGAGAGGGTGAAATAGTTGCGTGGTGAGAGTGTAGATGTTAGAAGTAAGAGGTGCAGTCAGAGGAGGTAGAGAGGGTGAAATAGTTGCCTGGTGAGAGTGTAGATGTTAGAAGAGGTGCAGTCAGAGGAGGTAGAGAGGGTGAAATAGTTGCCTGGTGAGAGTGTAGATGTTAGAAGTAAGAGGTGCAGTCAGAGGAGGTAGAGAGGGTGAAATAGTTGCCTGGTGAGAGTGTAGATGTTAGAAGTAAGAGGTGCAGTCAGAGGAGGTAGAGAGGGTGAAATAGTTGCCTGGTGAGAGTGTAGATGTTAGAAGTAAGAGGTGCAGTCAGAGGAGGTAGAGAGGGTGAAATAGTTGCCTGGTGAGAGTGTAGATGTTAGAAGTAAGAGGTGCAGTCAGAGGAGGTAGAGAGGGTGAAATAGCTGCCTGGCGAGAGTGTAGATGTTAGAAGTAAGAGGTGCAGTCAGAGGAGGTAGAGAGGGTGAAATAGCTGCCTGGCGAGAGTGTAGATGTTAGAAGTAAGAGGTGCAGTCAGAGGAGGTAGAGAGGGTGAAATAGTTGCCTGGTGAGAGTGTAGATGTTAGAAGTAAGAGGTGCAGTCAGAGGAGGTAGAGAGGGTGAAATAGCTGCCTGGTGAGAGTGTAGATGTTAGAAGTAAGAGGTGCAGTCAGAGGAGGTAGAGAGGGTGAAATAGCTGCCTGGTGAGGGCGTAGATGTTAGAAGTAAGAGGTGCAGTCAGAGGAGGTAGAGAGGGTGAAATAGTTGCCTGGTGAGAGTGTAGATGTTAGAAGTAAGAGGTGCAGTCAGAGGAGGTAGAGAGGGTGAAATAGTTGCCTGGTGAGAGTGTAGATGTTAGAAGTAAGAGGTGCAGTCAGAGGAGGTAGAGAGGGTGAAATAGTTGCCTGGTGAGAGTGTAGATGTTAGAAGTAAGAGGTGCAGTCAGATGAGGTAGAGAGGGTGAAATAGTTGCCTGGTGAGAGTGTAGATGTTAGAAGTAAGAGGTGCAGTCAGAGGAGGTAGAGAGGGTGAAATAGTTGCCTGGTGAGAGTGTAGATGTTAGAAGTAAGAGGTGCAGTCAGAGGAGGTAGAGAGGGTGAAATAGCTGCCTGGTGAGAGTGTAGATGTTAGAAGAGGTGCAGTCAGAGGAGGTAGAGAGGGTGAAATAGTTGCCTGGTGAGAGTGTAGATGTTAGAAGTAAGAGGTGCAGTCAGAGGAGGTAGAGAGGGTGAAATAGTTGCCTGGTGAGAGTGTAGATGTTAGAAGAGGTGCAGTCAGAGGAGGTAGAGAGGGTGAAATAGTTGCCTGGTGAGAGTGTAGATGTTAGAAGTAAGAGGTGCAGTCAGAGGAGGTAGAGAGGGTGAAATAGTTGCCTGGTGAGAGTGTAGATGTTAGAAGTAAGATGTGCAGTCAGAGGAGGTAGAGAGGGTGAAATAGTTGCCTGGTGAGAGTGTAGATGTTAGAAGTAAGAGGTGCAGTCAGAGGAGGTAGAGAGGGTGAAATAGCTGCCTGGTGAGAGTGTAGATGTTAGAAGTAAGAGGTGCAGTCAGAGGAGGTAGAGAGGGTGAAATAGTTGCCTGGTGAGAGTGTAGATGTTAGAAGTAAGAGGTGCAGTCAGAGGAGGTAGAGAGGGTGAAATAGTTGCCTGGTGAGAGTGTAGATGTTAGAAGTAAGAGGTGCAGTCAGAGGAGGTAGAGAGGGTGAAATAGCTGCCTGGTGAGAGTGTAGATGAGGGAAGCTCCATCAACAATTCTCAGAGTGGACAACAAACTGACACATTCTAACAACAGTGAGGAAAGATTTAAACATGCCGATAACCTCTCTGTGTGTACTCGAAAGATGTGTACAATTTACAGGCTTCATTGTCAACTCTGACAAAGGAAATTCAGCCATTACCAAGTTAGGAACTACAATAGGGTCAAGGAAGTAAGAGACAATTTTGTCAAGGCCTGAGAGTTAGAGGGGTGGAGAAATGGCTCCCTCTAGAGGCTGATAGCGGTATGAAAGGCCCACTCACAGCACTGGGAGGCAGCACACGGCAGTGGGCGGATCTGCAGCTCATCCTGGAGAGGGTACTAGAGAGGAGAGACAGGGATCAAACACAACAGGAAGCACCAAGTATGATTTTCTTCTTCTTATGATTCTCATCAGAATGACTTGGCGTCATGGTCACAGTTAGCCTACCTCATCAGGCTCATCATGGATCCTCATGGTATTGATGCGCTCCAGCTTGCCTGTCCAATACTGCGCCTCATCATCTGGGATGTCTGGGAGCAAAAGATACATTCCCACACACACACACACACACACACACACACACACACACACACACACACACACACACACACACACACACACACACACACACACACACACACACACACACACACACACACACACACACACACACGATGCCATCACAACACATTTATGCCTGTTTTAATTTATCATGAATCTTGGAGGAACGGCATATTAACAATAGTTAGCTTTGCCCACAAACTCTTAAGGGACATGGACCAGAAATGCCAGAGCTTGATTTTTTAAATTAAACTAGAAATATTGCGTGCTCCTTTCTAGTGTGTCTCGCTCGCCTGCTCAGCTGGCAGTGTTTATTTCGACCTGCGGTGCCTCACTGGTTTACCCTCGAGGTCGCAGACAGCTTTAGTGAATGGGACAGGTGGCTCAAAGAGTCTATGGACACAGCCTCCTGCTAGCTTGAAAGGCCTGCTCTCTCTCTCGCCCACGCACACCGCTTTACCTTTGATGCTTCGGATCACAGGGGGTGTGGCCTCTGCAGCATTGGCAGTGTGGAGGTGCAGGACACCAGGGGGCGACACAGGGGACATTTGACCTCAAATATTATAGAGCATTAACCCATTGATACCTGATGCAGCATTTGCGTGTATATCCCTCATTTGTGTGCGTATCCCTTTAAGACCGCGAACCGCACACACAAATGCTGCATCAGGTATCAATGGGTTAAATGGTCAACTGTGGGCTCTGTGTAACCTGCTACAGTTCATGTATACAGACAGTGTACCGAGAGGTGCTTTGGATCAATGCCACCAGATGGCTTCAATGCATAGCAGAGAGTTCCTCAAATGCAGGTTATTCATTGGAAATAGCGGATATTGTAAATCAGAAAAGCTAATAATGCAGCGCAGGTGATGTCCTGGGACTGAGGCACTGGCGGGCAGCCTGCTGCCGTGCACCGGTGGCCCGATGGCTTCTGAACGCCAAGCGGAACCCAGCCCAGAGGAACCCAGCCCAGAACCCAGCCCAGAACCCAGCCCAGCAGAACCCAGCGCTGGAAAGGCCGGGGGGAAGGGATAACGGGCGGCTCTGCTTTCTTCCTCCGGAGGGAGAAGGAATATGCTGCCCTGCAGGGCATGGAGCTTCCATCCCTCCCTAATCTTTTTTTTTTTTTTTTCCCCAGATTTTCTATCCCATTTTTATCCCCCATTAGTGCTAGTTTAATTTATTTATCCTGGTTGCTACTCCACCCTCTGCCGATCTGGGGAGAGCCGAAACTGGCTCCATGCTTCCTCCGAGACATGGGCAGTTAGCCAGCCGCTTCTTTTCACCTGACAGAGGAAGCTTCACCGGTAGGACATAGCACGTGGGAGGATCACGCTATTCCAACCAGTTCCCCTCCCTCCGAACAGGCGCCCTTAACGACCAGAGGAGGAACCACATTAGCAACCAGGATATTGCATGTTTTAGTGAAGGGGGTTCCTATATGACGGAAACCCCCGGGAGGCACGGGGAGAACATGCAGAAAGGCCACACAGAAAGGCCCTTTTGACGACCCCACCCGGGCACCGGTGGGCACTCGAGGACATGCGGACGGGCATGCACTCCTTCAGCGCTCACAGCGTCCCAGGTGAGAATCGAACCCAGGACCTTCGAGCTGTGAGGCGACAGCGCTTACCACTGCACCACCGTACCCCCCTGCCCTCCCTAATCTTGACCCATATCCAAACCCCAACCCCAACCCCAGTGACCTCTGCCTCACCCCAACCCCAGTGCGCACAGGGAGCCTCACCCCAACCGTGTGCGTCCGTGTGCATCCAAACATGAGGCACACGGGGAACCATGCGTGTCAACATCCGTTCCCAAAGGTACGGGACAAAGCAGCGGAAATCGACGCAGTGAGAGTGAGAACGTGTTGGATCAGTGAGAGTGAGAACGTGTTGGATCAGTGAGAGTGAGAACGTGTTGGATCAGTGAGAGTGAGAACGTGTTGGATCAGGAATACTAAGGCAAAAGAAGCCGGGGGAAAAAAGCCCTAATCCCCAATCAGAAATGATCAGGAGTTGCACATCCAAAACAACAACAACAAGAACAAACAAACAAAAAGGGAGGGGGGGGGGAGGCTGAAAACCCCATCCTTACAAGCAAACATTCTCAGTGCTTATGAAAGAAGGGCTTGTCAGAAATGACATCTCACCAAACGGCAGCTCGAAGCGAGTGTCCAGCAGGACGCGGTGAGGCGTGGGGGTCTTGGTGCCGTAGATCTCATCTGCCTTCATCAGGACCTCCCCGTCCAGGTAGCTCCACTCACCTGAGCCCTCCTGCAAGTACACAGCGTCAGCGCTCAGTGCTATTGCACCTGGGCAAACAATGTCACTTTTTCAGTGTGTATACCTGTAATGTAATGTAATGTATAGCTCTATAGTAGTAGTATCTGAACAGGTTTGTTGGCAAGACCTATAGTTAACATCATTACAGTTTGAAAACATAGCAAAAATTACTCTTCGGGCTCATGCAACCAATTAAAAGTACTGCCAGGTAACTTGTTCCTCTAATACACTAAGTAATAAAGAAATCGGGGGGGGGGGGGGGGGGTCTGGAAGCTAGGGATGAAAACAAACCTCCAAAGTAACTAATACTGGACCTTCATAACATAATTGTTTTAATGAGATAGTTTATCTCAGAAGGGAAATTGTCAAGCTGGTTGGGATTGAACATCTGACCAAGCCGGAGGTACTGCTGCCGGGAACTGAACCCGGGTCTCCATGCTGGTTGTTGAGTGCTTTTACCTCTACACTACCCAGAGTCCCCAGATGCTCGATTTGATTTTATAGATATGTTGCAGGGACCCCAGGAAAAATAGTCTGAATGATCAGACTAATGGGGGTCCATAATAAACAAACAATAATAAACAACAAAAGATTCAACTTTTGTGTTTATTACTTTTAGGAGATTAGTTTAGTCTAGTTTATTTATTTAGCACATAGTGAAATCAAGAACAAAACGAAAGGATGAAAAGACTTAGTTTTAGCAGATGTGTATGTATATTTGAGTATTCTCTGTCTCTCTAACCTCCTCTGACTGTCGGATACTCTTGAGGGGGATCCAGGCTGTCCCGACCAGCGTGTCCCAGATCAGGCCTTTGTTCCACACCTCCACGATGAGCCCAAGGTCCAGCCGGTTGATCTCACTGTGAAGAGTCAAACAAAATACTCACACCACAAGCAACACAACCCTAACCCTTCACAACCCTAACCACAAGCAATGTCACCCTTCACAACCCTAACCCTAACCCTAACCCTTCACAACCCTAACCCTAAAGGTCCTTACACACCGAGCACGTTTTTTTCGTGCGATTAATTCGCACCTCAATAATATTTTCCGAACCTATATCAGTCAATGCAACCGTGCATACCAACGGCGAAGTTTCGCCCAGCGTTATTGCGGTGTTTATTTTTTCGAACCACGGTCGATTTTTCAGAAATTCGCTTCCGACGTGTACACATCTGTGGCTGTGATTGACAGGTGGGTCAAAACTTGCATCGCAATTTCGTGCCGTATATTCGCATCGCTCTTGATGTGTAAGGACCTTAACCCTAACCCTTCACAACCCTAACCCTAACCCCTAACTAGAGGTCGACCGATTAATTGGGGCCGATTATTGGCATTTTTAATTAATCGGCATCGGCCTGCAAAAAAAAAAAAAAAAAAATTGGCAGGCCAGGCCAGGCCAGGCCACCGGGCATTTGCCCGACGTGCCCGATTATGCAGTCCGCCACTGAATGTGAGTCTTCTCATGCACCCATGAGCCTACTGTAACGTTACGTTTCCTCAGTCACCACCATCTTCTGCAAACACACTTCTCCCATCAAATGACAGCAAATCTAAACAGTTACATTATTATTATTATTATTATTATTGTTAATGTATAAAACAGTGCATGAATGAGTTCTCTGACATACTGCTCTCTCGCTATAGCCTACCAGTCACTACTGAAATCTATACCGCATAACCCAATGTATTTTTCTATTTAATAAAAAGAATAATCAAAAACATGTTACTGTACTGGCTAAGATAACATCTTATATTAGATGTAGGTAGAGCTGTCGAAAATAATCGATTCAGAGATGCATCGCGATGCTTAATAGGACGATTCTGAATCGATTAACAAATATCAAAAATCGATTATTAAAAAAAAAAAAAAAAAAAAAAAAAAAAAAAAAATTTAATAATCAAATAAAATAGAATGTAAGTACATGCAGTTGTTTATTTTAATTATGGATCATAATACAATGCAATTCCAAATGCACTTTTATTTTAAAAGTAGCCACACAGTGAGAAAAAAGAAAGTGAGAAAAAATAAATCATGTATTGCGGAAAAAGTGATGCCTCGATTTAAGATGCATCGTATAATCGAATCGAATCGAATCGTTGACTTGTATAATCGAATCGTATCGAATCGTGAGATCAGTGAAGATGCACAGCTCTAGATGTAGGCCTACAGTATAATGTTATATTCGATTTTCAATGTGCATGAATGGATAATGGAAATCTAGGCTACTAGATTTCTTTAAAAAAAAATACCAACAGAAGAATATTGCACATTTTTTGGGGGCGCTACCCACACGTTTAGCTGTGTGTTTCTCATTCCATGAATGCACAATCCTTACAAGTTGTACCCCGTTGTAAAGGTGACTAATCAGGCTTTCCAACTATATAAAATACAATACCAATTGGTATTATTAAAGGGGAGAAATAATTGAGCAAAATAACGTTTCCAAACTTTTTTTGAGGAGTTTATTTTAATCGTATTTTATCGAATGAAAAAAATAATAATAATCGGCATTATATATCGGCCATCGGCCGCCCTGCTCTCTAAAGATCGGCATCGGCATCGGCCATTGAAAAAGCAATATCGGTCGACCTCTACCCCTAACCCTAACCCTTCACAACCCTAACCCTAAGTCATTCTTTCTGATAAACCATGTCAGTGAAACAAGGAGAGAAAGCAACAGTTATGAAACAGTTTGGCTGTGTGCTTTCAGAACAAAAAGAGAAAGTTATTCTGCAGCGTGATTGTAGAAAGTATGTTTCAAATGTGTCGTTTAATTCACACGAATCGAACCAGAAACTCCAACATCATTCATGTCCGGCCCTGCTAGCAAAGCTGTCATCCTCATTCCAGCCTGCTTTGACCATTTCACATTCTATTCAAAAGGCTCCAAACAGCTTGATGGCAGCAATAACACGGCATATCCAGCTTGAAAGGGTCCGCATGACAAGAACATTTGCATAATAATCATCTGTGTCAGTTTACAACAAGAGACAAGCAAGATGAGAGAAAAGATCATCAAAGAGAGCAGCTAATTGAGAGCAGTGCAGGGTGCTGAGTATCCATGGTGTCAGTGCAGGGTGCTGAGTATCCATGGTGTCAGTGCAGGGTGCTGAGTATCCATGGTGTCAGTGCAGGGTGCTGAGTATCCATGGTGTCAGTGCAGGGTGCTGAGTATCCATGGTGTCAGTCCAGGGTGCTGAGTATCCATGGTGTCAGAGAGTCCAGGGTGCTGAGTATCCATGGTGTCAGTGCAGAGTGCTGAGTATCCATGGTGTCAGATAGTCCAGGGTGCTGAGTATCCATGGTGTCAGTCCAGGGTGCTGAGTATCCATGGTGTCAGTGCAGAGTGCTGAGTATCCATGGTGTCAGTCCAGGGTGCTGAGTATCCATGGTGTCAGTGCAGGGTGCTGAGTATCCATGGTGTCAGTCCAGGGTGCTGAGTATCCATGGTGTCAGTCCAGTGTGCTGAGTATCCATGGTGTCAGTGCAGAGTGCTGAGTATCCATGGTGTCAGTCCAGGGTGCTGAGTATCCATGGTGTCAGTGCAGAGTGCTGAGTATCCATGGTGTCAGTGCAGGGTGCTGACTGAGTATCCATGGTGTCAGTCCAGGGTGCTGAGTATCCATGGTGTCAGTCCAGGGTGCTGAGTATCCATGGTGTCAGTCCAGGGTGCTGAGTATCCATGGTGTCAGTGCAGAGTGCTGAGTATCCATGGTGTCAGTGCAGAGTGCTGAGTATCCATGGTGTCAGTCCAGGGTGCTGAGTATCCATGGTGTCAGTGCAGGGTGCTGAGTATCCATGGTGTCAGTCCAGGGTGCTGAGTATCCATGGTGTCAGTCCAGGGTGCTGAGTATCCATGGTGTCAGTGCAGAGTGCTGAGTATCCATGGTGTCAGTCCAGGGTGCTGAGTAATGTATCCATGGTGTCAGTGCAGAGTGCTGAGTATCCATGGTGTCAGTGCAGGGTGCTGACTGAGTATCCATGGTGTCAGTCCAGGGGGCTGAGTATCCATGGTCGTAGGGGAAACACTGGAAGTAATCACTTGTAAAAAGGTGTTTTTGTGATCATAATTGCTGTAGAAAACTCTGACAGCCAAAGCATCAACATCATGCTAAACAACAATGCTAATGAGTGACTCCTAACAGCTATTGAACAGGTGATGTGTGCAGGTACAGCTTCTAGATTGTATCCATGTAGATAACATCCACAGACAAAACAACATACAGTATGTTGTTCAAGCATGGAGACAGTCCGCATGTCTGGGAACGCCCACAAAATGTGGCAAAAACGGCTGGCGCGCGAGTGGGGTAAAACCGCCCATATATCTCATGGGCTGATGACTCACCAAAAGACGGTGTTGCGGCTCTAAACTACAGGTTTGGGGGTTCTACAGCAGAACACAAGACGTCTGCTCAGATGTGCGTTTACTGCGGTGGTTAAATCCCCGATCGTGTCTGCCTGGGCTGGGCTATCAGCTAAATTCTAACTTTGCCGAATGGATAGAACGGGGGAATTTACCCCACCCTGACCCCGCCCCCAGGCTAAGCCAGCGTCTATTGTGGGCGTTCCTAGAGCCTGTATGGGCGTTCCCAGACATGCGGACTGTCTCTATAGAGAGAAACCCCCGTACAGGCCGCTTCCGGGCACAAGCAGGTTTCAGCTGTCTTTCTGACAAGCACATAGCGGGGACATTTAGAATTCCACATGAGTGATTCTAACTCCAGATTTCACGCCAACTTACTGAATGGTGGCCACCTAGTGTTTGATTCAAAATTAAAATTAAAATTAAAAATAAATAAGTTGTAGCAGGTGGTGCTGAATGAATGGAGTGTAATGCTGACTGACATAGGAGAGTCCTCCTTAACGGACAGCAGGAGGAGGAAGGCCTGGAAAAACAAACATCATCACAAAGAGGGAGTTCACAAAAGCATACAACAAGGTATTGACTGAGTCTCGTCACCATAGATACCTTTCACTGCAAAGGAAGATGAGGAAATTAAAGTAATTAATTGCAACGAGGAAGGAGGAAATGGACAGCTGTGTGACGAGTGTCTTTCCTAGAAAGAGTTATGTCCTCAGCTAGGAAACAAGATCTATTTTACTGGCATAGGCGGGTACTGAGGGGTGGATCCTTATGTATTTTAAGACAGGTATTGTCTGGGCTATTATCAGGGCCTGTGAAGGGCACTAGGGACTAGGGCTGAACAATACTGAAAAATCGTGTGTGTGTGTGTGTGTGTGTGTGTGTGTGTGCGTGTGTGCGTGCGTGCGTGCGTGTGTGTGTGTGTGTGTGTGTGTGTGCGTGTGTGTGTGTGTGTGTGTGTGTGTGTGTGTGCGTGCGTGCGTGCGTGCGTGCGTGCGTGTGAGCTCCTTGCTGCACCCGGAGCGTGAGGCGTCCGTGTGCGATGACTTACAACATGAAGTCCTGCTCCCAACATGGCTGATCCCCCCGCACAGTGATCGTTGTGCTCTTGACATTCTGAACCTTCAGCGTCACGTAGGTGTTGAACTTGTCTGAAACAGAAGAAGAGGCAGATCATGCTGTAAAACGTATATATATGTATATACTCACAGTGAGGTGTTTGAAATGCACTGACGGAACACTCACCGACTGTATTTGAGATCGTATTGAGCATGACAATTGCAACGAAAACAATGAGAAAATTGAGAAGTAGAAAATAAACTGATATTATTAGTTATACTGAATAATATAAAGTGAAATATTAGTTATACCATACAAGTTGACAGTAGAGGCACACACACAATTATTATATTAAATATTATATAATAATATTATATTAATATTAATTAATTGCTTAATTGCTTTGGCAATATTGTTTGTAAACTGTCATGCCAATAAAGCACATTGAATTTAATTTAAATTATTAGTACATTGTTTATGTATACTAGTATTTCTAAGCAAAACGTTGTAGTCGAGTAAAGGGGGTCGGTTGATTCAGAAATCAGGGAAAGAGGGTACCGAAGCCAAATAAGTTTGAGACGCACTGTGACACCAAGGCTCATAAAACAGGTGGGAGATCAGACGTTAGCCTACGACTGATCATGCTAACTAGGCCAGTTGGGCTGTGGCTGGCTTTGTGTTGGGGGTAATGACATCAGGAGGTTGGGCTGTGGCTGGCTTTGTGTTGGGGGTAATGACATCAGGAGCTGTGGTGAGAGTGAAAGCAGATAAGTCTGCCGTGTCAGGTCAGGCCAGAGAAGTGACCCTGTTAATCTCTGATGAGAGCCAAGCCTGCACGTGCACATGCCTGATCCGCCCCAGCTAGCTGCAGTCTCTCCGTAAGCTGGGGATCGAACCGCTAACCTCCGGGCATGGGAGGAGGCGGACGATCTAGCAAGGAGGTTTAAAATCATCCATGGTCTCTAGCATCTGTCGGCGCTAGAGCGTCTCTTGAGGTCTCAGGAGTGAGGTTTACTCACTGCACAGCGCTACCCACTGGCTAGAGGTGGGTATCGCTTCGGATTTCTCCGATATCGGTGATATAATTTGACTTTTAAAAACAGTACCAGTGCCTAAATGGTGCCTGAACCGATACTTTTTTTTTTTTTTTTTTAAGGATATAAGTGGATTTTTAATTAAATTCTGCATGCAATTCAGTACTGGTAGGGTTAGGGTTGTTGCCTCTATGCAACAGAGTGCGCGTGTCAACTGATGATATATGGAGATTAGGGGTGTCAAAAATAATCGATTATAAGATGCATCGCGATGCGGACCTGCACGATTCTGCATCGATTCACAAATGTCAAAAAACGATTATTAAAAAAAAATATATATATATATATATATATATATATATATATATATATATATATATATATATATATATATATATAATCAAATAAAATATAATGGAAGTACATGCAGTTGTTTATTTTAATTATGGATCATAATACAATGCAATTCTAAATGCACTTTTATTTTAAAAGTAGCCACACAGTGAGAAAAAAGAAAAAAAATCATGTATTCGGGAAAAAAAGTGATGCATCGATTTGAGATGCATCGCGATGCATCGCGATGCATCGATAATCGTTATCGAATCGAATCGTAGCCCTCTGAATCGTAATCGGATCGAATCGTGAGGCCAGTGAAGATTCACAGCCCTAATGGAGATGCAGGATGCTCCTGAGCTGCTCCTTCTTTTGGTGGGCATTTGGGTCATGTTTATGGTAGTCTCGCTGGCCAGCCTCCTCTCCCTTCCGTCCGAGGAGTCTGGCGTCACGGAAACAGGCAACAGGGATAAACCCTCCCCTGCTCTACAGCTGCTCCCCCATTGGAGCGACTGGTTCGGTGGCAGCCGGGTGTCTGCTCCCCGGCTTATTACAAGCTGTCATTGGCTCCGACCATGTCAATCAATCAGAGCGGCTTCCGCTCCCTCCTCCCTGTGTGTCGCTGTAAACAATGCCCTGCCGCCTCAGTGAAAACAACAACGCTAACTAGCTAGCAAGCTAACGGCAGAAACCTACACGCTAGCTCGTTGCTACACGCTGAAAACGGCAAGTTGGATTGTTGAAAACTATTTTCCAAGAGCACTGCCGCTAAGCGCCGCCCATCGCAATCCCACTATGGAGACCTGCGGCGCCAGACTCCTCGGACGGAAGGGAGAGGAGGCTGGCCAGCGAGACTACATTGTAGTCACAGTGTAATCGGCAGAAGTAGCCAAAACGTGACAGGTCAGGTTTTACATCAACATATTTTGGCAATATGACTTCTTCAGGGTGTCATGATACAAACATTTTGTATAAAGAAAAGACGTGTGCAACCGTCATAATATATTTATTTATTCTGACTCTGGACCGATGGTTTGCACTTTTGTATGGGTGTGTGCTGCTCTACTACTGAATTTATAGGTCACCATTTTTGCCATAAGAGAACTGTGCTCTACATCAGTGACAGTGAGTCTCGAGTCACCACTGTTTGAGTCAGAGACGAGTCTCGAGTCACCACTGTTTGAGTCAGAGACGAGTCACCACTGTTTGAGTCAGAGACGAGTCTCGAGTCACCACTGTTTGAGTCAGAGACGGTGTCACCACTGTTTGAGTCAGAGACGAGTCTCGAGTCACCACTGTTTGAGTCAGAGACGAGTCTCGAGTCACCACTGTTTGAGTCAGAGACGGTGTCACCACTGTTTGAGTCAGAGACGAGTCTCGAGTCACCACTGTTTGAGTCAGAGATGAGTCACCACTGTTTGAGTCAGAGACGAGTCTCGAGTCACCACTGTTTGAGTCAGAGACGAGTCACCACTGTTTGAGTCAGAGACGAGTCTCGAGTTACCACTGTTTGAGTCAGAGACGAGTCACCACTGTTTGAGTCAGAGACGAGTCTCGAGTCACCACTGTTTGAGTCAGAGACGGTGTCACCACTGTTTGAGTCAGAGACGAGTCTCGAGTCACCACTGTTTGAGTCAGAGACGAGTCTCGAGTCACCACTGTTTGAGTCAGAGACGGTGTCACCACTGTTTGAATCAGAGACGAGTCTCGAGTCACCACTGTTTGAGTCAGAGACGAGTCACCACTGTTTGAGTCAGAGACGAGTCTCGAGTCACCACTGTTTGAGTCAGAGACGGAGTCACCACTGTTTGAGTCAGAGACGAGTCTCGAGTCACCACTGTTTGAGTCAGAGACGAGTCACCACTGTTTGAGTCAGAGACGAGTCTGGAGTCACCACTGTTTGAGTCAGAGACGAGTCACCACTGTTTGAGTCAGAGACGAGTCTCGAGTCACCACTGTTTGAGTCAGAGACGAGTCACCACTGTTTGAGTCAGAGACGAGTCACCACTGTTTGAGTCAGAGACGAGTCTGGAGTCACCACTGTTTGAGTCAGAGACGGAGTCACCACTGTTTGAGTCAGAGACGAGTCTGGAGTCACCACTGTTTGAGTCAGAGACGGAGTCACCACTGTTTGAGTCAGAGACGAGTCTCGAGTCACCACTGTTTGAGTCAGAGACGAGTCACCACTGTTTGAGTCAGAGACGAGTCACCACTGTTTGAGTCAGAGACGGAGTCACCACTGTTTGAGTCAGAGACGAGTCACCACTGTTTGATTCAGAGACGAGTCTCGAGTCACCACTGTTTGAGTCAGAGACGAGTCTCGAGTCACCACTGTTTGAGTCAGAGACGAGTCTCGAGTCACCACTGTTTGAGTCAGAGACGAGTCTCGAGTCACCACTGTTTGAGTCAGAGACGGTGTCACCACTGTTTGAGTCAGAGACGAGTCTCGAGTCACCACTGTTTGAGTCAGAGACGGAGTCACCACTGTTTGAGTCAGAGACGGTGTCACCAAAGAAGAGTTCGAGTCCAGTCCCCATCACCCGAGTCCGAGGCCGGAGTTACTGAACATGGCGTGAATCCACATGTAGGTGGGACACACACACACACACACACACGTGCCTGCACTTGGACGAAATTTAATAATGTCACGGTATTAATATCTTATTATGGGAAATGATCATGGCCTATTACAAAAAACTAACAAAACAGTTTTTTATCGATTAACAAGTCCGAGTCAGAGTCCTCATCTCCAACTTCCAAGTCTGAAGGCATGAATGAGTCCAAGTCAAGTCTGACAGTTGCCAGTGCTGAAATCCAAGTCGAGTCACAAGTCCTGAAAATGAGTACAGGACTACAACACTGCGTAGCGGCACTGGAAGTCTGGAACTAGTGGCTGCACGGCTCTGCAGTCTGTATAGACAGCTTTCATCAGCCTGGTCTCATAGTGCAGCGCAGCAGCACCACCACAACAAGCCTCCACACCAGCTGCCGGCCTTGGGTTGGAGGGGGAGGATTATAAGCAGATAAGCAGCACTTTTCATTTCCTGCAGCGGGGCGAGGGTGTGTCTACACGTGCGTGACGCGCTCAGTTCTGCAGCGGGGCGAGGGTGCGTCTACACGTGCGTGACGCGCTCAGTTCTGCAGCGGGGCGAGGGTGCGTCTACACGTGCGTGACGCACTCAGTCCTGCAGCGGGGCGAGGGTGCGTCTACACGTGCGTGACGCACTCAGTCCTGCAGCGGGGCGAGGGTGCGTCTACACGTGCGTGACGCGCTCAGTTCTGCAGCGGGGCGAGGGTGCATCTACACGTGCGTGACGCACTCAGTCCTGCAGCGGGGCGAGGGTGCGTCTACACGTGCGTGACGCGCTCAGTTCTGCAGCGGGGCGAGGGTGCGTCTACACGTGCGTGACGCACTCAGTCCTGCAGCGGGGCGAGGGTGCGTCTACACGTGCGTGACGCACTCAGTCCTGCAGCGGGGCGAGGGTGCGTCTACACGTGCGTGACGCGCTCAGTTCTGCAGCGGGGCGAGGGTGCATCTACACGTGCGTGACGCACTCAGTCCTGCAGCGGGGCGAGGGTGCGTCTACACGTGCGTGACGCGCTCAGTTCTGCAGCGGGGCGAGGGTGCATCTACACGTGCGTGACGCGCTCAGTTCTGCAGCGGGGCGAGGGTGCGTCTACACGTGCGTGACGCGCTCAGTTCTGCAGCGGGGCGAGGGTGCATCTACACGTGCGTGACGCGCTCAGTTCTGCAGCGGGGCGAGGGTGTGTCTACACGTGCGTGACGCGCTCAGTCCTGCAGCGGGGCGAGGGTGCGTCTACACGTGCGTGACGCACTCAGTTCTGCAGCGGGGCGAGGGTGCGTCTACACGTGCGTGACGCGCTCAGTTCTGCAGCGGGGCGAGGGTGTGTCTACACGTGCGTGACGCGCTCAGTTCTGCAGCGGGGCGAGGGTGCGTCTACACGTGCGTGACGCGCTCAGTTCTGCAGCGGGGCGAGGGTGCGTCTACACGTGCGTGACGCGCTCAGTTCTGCAGCGGGGCGAGGGTGCGTCTACACGTGCGTGACGCGCTCAGTTCTGCAGCGGGGCGAGGGTGCGTCTACACGTGCGTGACGCACTCAGTCCTGCAGCGGGGCGAGGGTGCGTCTACACGTGCGTGACGCACTCAGTCCTGCAGCGGGGCGAGGGTGCGTCTACACGTGCGTGACGCACTCAGTCCTGCAGCGGGGCGAGGGTGCGTCTACACGTGCGTGACGCGCTCAGTTCTGCAGCGGGGCGAGGGTGCGTCTACACGTGCGTGACGCGCTCAGTTCTGCAGCGGGGCGAGGGTGCGTCTACACGTGCGTGACGCGCTCAGTTCTGCAGCGGGGCGAGGGTGCGTCTACACGTGCGTGACGCACTCAGTCCTGCAGCGGGGCGAGGGTGCGTCTACACGTGCGTGACGCGCTCAGTCCTGCAGCGGGGCGAGGGTGCGTCTACACGTGCGTGACGCGCTCAGTCCTGCAGCGGGGCGAGGGTGCGTCTACACGTGCGTGACGCGCTCAGTCCTGCAGCGGGGCGAGGGTGCGTCTACACGTGCGTGACGCGCTCAGTTCTGCAGCGGGGCGAGGGTGCGTCTACACGTGCGTGACGCGCTCAGTCCTGCAGCGGGGCGAGGGTGCGTCTACACGTGCGTGACGCGCTCAGTTCTGCAGCGGGGCGAGGGTGCGTCTACACGTGCGTGACGCACTCAGTCCTGCAGCGGGGCGAGGGTGCGTCTACACGTGCGTGACGCACTCAGTCCTGCAGCGGGGCGAGGGTGCGTCTACACGTGCGTGACGCACTCAGTCCTGCAGCGGGGCGAGGGTGTGTCTACACGTGCGTGACGCGCTCAGTTCTGCAGCGGGGCGAGGGTGCGTCTACACGTGCGTGACGCACTCAGTCCTGCAGCGGGGCGAGGGTGTGTCTACACGTGCGTGACGCGCTCAGTTCTGCAGCGGAGCGAGGGTGCGTCTACACGTGCGTGACGCGCTCAGTCCTGCAGCGGGGCGAGGGTGCGTCTACAAGTGCGTGACGCGCTCAGTCCTGCAGCGGGGCGAGGGTGCGTCTACACGTGCGTGACGCGCTCAGTCCTGCAGCGGGGCGAGGGTGCGTCTACAAGTGCGTGACGCGCTCAGTTCTGCAGCGGGGCGAGGGTGCGTCTACACGTGCGTGACGCGCTCAGTTCTGCAGCGGGGCGAGGGTGCGTCTACACGTGCGTGACGCGCTCAGTTCTGCTCTGGCGTCATCGGCCCCACACCACCCTGTGACCGACCCCCCCCCCCCCCCTCCCCGCCTGCACGGGACAGCAGCTGGAGGAGGGGCTTACATTGGCAACATGTAAACTTGTATGACAAACATATCACCACGTGTGTTATTGCTTTTGACAGGATACGCTACAGTTTAATTTAGAGGTGTCTATAATCATCCATTTTTTATTTCTTACAATACACAATTCATTATTACCAGTGTGTTGTGATTGGGAATCAAATGAATGCAAATAAATGTACTTTGTGATCTTGAATTTTAGATTTATTTTCAATTCCATAGAACTGCAATGTAGACAGGAGGTCACAAAATGCATCTTGAATAGAAAATAAATGCACAATAATTGTAAACACTCCAGAACCGATACTTCCGGCGGCGGCGCTGTGGAGCAGTCGAAACCCAAAATGAAACAGCCGAAGAAGGCTGTGTCTGTCTGAGCTAAAAACTTTGGCACTTCCATGTGAATAATGGCTCGGTATTGGAAACTGTGTATTGATAACGTGTATATCGCGTGAAGCCATTGGAGCTGACCTCCCAGTGGTTAGAGGACCCGCGCATCCGAGACTCTGAAGGAAGAATGAGTGACGAGTCTCGTGCTAACTAGCTGGCTGCTAGCTGGCCGCTAGCTACTTTTAGGTGATCGCTCGCCTCAAACTCCATACTTAGGTGATATTTTAATTCCATTTTACACAAGGCGCAAACTACGGCTCTTGGCTTATCCACTGTGCCATTTGGGAAGTAAAACGAGCCATTTAAAAGCGTATTGCTGTCGTTCTCGCCTGCACAAGCAGGAGACAGGAAACCGAACAGCTTGACTACAAGTACGGGTGCGCGAAGGGACAAAATAGCGGCATGCGATTAACGCGATTAAAAAAAAATAACGCGTTATGATCGGCGCAATCGTGCGTTAACGCTGACAGCCCTAATATATATATATATATATATATAATATATTAATATATATATATATATATATATACACACACACACACACACACACACACACACACACACACACACACTACCTGTATCTGTAACTGTGTGTCTCTGTATGTGTACCACCCTGCGCACAGATTTTCTGTCTAGTCAGTGTGTGTGTGTGTGTGTGTGTGTGTGTGAGAGAGAGTGTGTGTGTGTGTGTGTGTGTGTGTGTGTGTGTGTGTGTGTGTGTGTGCGTGTGTGTGTGTGTGTGCGTGAGTGAGTGAGTGAGTGAGTGAGTGAGCGAGCGAGCGAGCGAGCGTCTGTGTGTCTGTCAGTGTGGTCACATGCCTGTCCTGTTCCCAAATGCATGCGTCTTGCACATGCACAGGCTGCTGCATCCACGGCTTTGATCTATGAGAAGTAAAAGCGAGACATCAGCTGTTCCTTTGTAGACTGGTCACGTGACCACGCTAAACAAAGTTGTTCCTGGTTTCCCTGGTGACAAATTAAAACGGTGACTTAGCCTTTAACACAGCAGCCAGATCATGGGCAAACAAGCCTCTCTTGACACACAATGAGACTGCAAAGAGTTGACACAGGTGGGATCCTGACCACCACATTCCATTTGACGTCCAGAGAGCCGTATTAACCCATTGATACCTGATGCAGCATTTGTGTGTGTATCCCTTTAAGACCGCGAACCGCGTTAACGCGGTTCGCGGTCTTAAAGGGATACGCACACGAATGAGGGATATACACACAAATGCTGCATCAGGTATCAATGGGTTAAAAGACACCCTGTTGTTTTCCTAGATGTGACAGTCAGTGGCTGACTCACTGCTGTGTAACATGCCTGTCTGTCCCTGGAGGGACAAGGAGACACAGGCCTAATTAGTGTCTCCAGAGGACAGTAGAGACAAAAGCCAGTGGTGCCTGGCTGGGGGGGAGGGGGGATGCTCCAGTCTTTGCCTGATCATCAGATCAGGCCATGCTTTGTGCCACACTCAGGCAGGCTCCCCTGAACCAGGCTGAGGAGATAAGAGGAGAGCATGTATGGATTAGATCAGAGCCACTTAGTGGCTGTGCTCTTTTCACAGGAGGAGCTGCTGCCTCCTCCACCACAAGACGCCATGAGTTAGGAAGCAGTCAGAACTGCCTGGACTAACACAAAGCAAAGCACGTGCTCACGCACATGCATGCATGTGCACGTGCACACGCATGAGCACGCGCCACGTGCACATGCATGCATGCACGCTGCGCACACACGTCACTACAGGCCAGTGTTTCTCAAAGTGTGGGGCGGTCCCCCCCTGTGGGGCGCAGGGGGAAATGCAGAAATGCAGCGCGGAACCAATGTTTTGACGTCTGACTTCTTTCCCGCTGAGCAATAAATGAACCCCGCTTCTGTAGTGACTTCGCATTTATTCCATGGATGCTTCATTCATATTGCCAAATATTTCAATTTATTTTGTTTAGTTTTGCACAGGTTGCACTTTATTGTTATTATTTTGAAAAGATGTGCAGTGCAAAACAGGTTCATTGCAGCCACTAATACAGTGATAATAAGACTTAATGCAAATGTTTCTTGACAAATATTTGTTATTTTTTGTACAGATAGAACTTTATTGATATCGTTATAACAAAGTGATTGCACATTTCATTAGATTTGTATCTGATGGAGCAATCTGGTTAACTTTGTTTGTTCTAGCAAAGTGATTGCAATTTCAGTTTATTTCAATTTATTATTTAAAAAAGCACAGATGTAGCAGTCACAGAATTTTGTATAAAGTTGAAATGGAAGTTGTTTTTTTATTTGGACAACATTACTGAAAGAAAATAGAAAGGAATGGTCATGATCTTGATGTTATTTCAATAAAAGTTAAACTTGGACCCTTTTGTTACAATTTTGTTGGGGCGGTGGGGCATGAACATTTTTCCTCCTCCAAAGTGGGGCATGACAGAAAAAGTTTGAGAACCACTGCTATAGGCTACTTGTTAGATAAACCACTAAATGCCTAGACCTAGAACTTAATTTGAACCTCAACTATTTTAAGTGAGAAATGTCCTAAATAGGATGACATATCGAAATTCAATAAACAATACAGAAATGTGACAATAGATATTGTGGGACAGAATAATTTATTGCAATATTAACTCTGTTTTTATTCTGCTGTAGCAATCACAAAATGAGATAGTTTGCCATCACAATTTCCCATGCTCTCTACCAAAATTATATTTTCACTTTGTGGTGACATTTTTACTTTGCCGTTTACATTTTAGCAAGCCAATGCCATTGCTTGAAAGATTTGTGGCTCAGAAATAAAAAAAAATATTCTGCAGTCAGACTTTGTCAACTTATTTTATTTTATTACATAATACTGGTTTTATCAAATTCAGAATTGTGAACCCCATATCATGTATCGAAATGTATCATGAGATACGTATATCATTACATCCCTAACAAAAACACATACAAAAAGGCCTTTTTCAAAGCAGCCATTTTGGGTCTAAAAGGCAGGAAATAACACAGGTGCACCAAAACATTAATTAGGGTTTCCAACTTCCAGTCCATTTAGGTGTTCCATGGTGCTGGGGCCCTAATTAGTGAGTTGGTTGCACCTGTGTTTACCCTGCCTTTTAGACACAAAATGGCGGCTGTGAAAAAGGCCCACTGTATTGTGGACACATCCACACACACCCACAAGGAAAGCACACAAAGCACATGTCAGTGTTCTGTCTCAGTAGTCACTGGCTACTCATCGCTGATGCGTCAGTCTGTCAAGTATCTCTATTCATTATGGATGGATGATGAGTTTTTCAATCAATTTAGTCTGGAAAATGCAGTCAGTTGAAAGGCCGACATTTAAAATTCAGACCACTCATCAATGTTGTATGTAACAGAAGACATGCCTATTGAAGATAGGGCTGTGTATTGGCAAGAATCTGGCGATACGATATGTATCACGTCACGCACGATACAGGGGTCACGCTTCAATATATTGTGATATATTGCGATACTGTAAGCAAGAGATATTGCATTTTTTTCTTCCATCTAATTTTAGTGGCAGAGTGAAATGACCTAAGACTCGGGGACTTGGGCGTTTAAACACAACACAAAACGTTCCACTGCTACGAATATTTGAATGTAAGCTATTCATTAAAAATTATTTTTGTTGTTATTGTTGTTTTTGAGAATCAATACAGTATCACAAAACAGAATATTGTGACACTCAAGTGTGTCAATGTTTTCTTAGCCCTCGTTGAAGACCTTTTACTCTGTTACTGGGTGGGAAGTGGGAAGTGGGAAGTGGGAAAACCTCATTTGATTGCTGCATTGAATTGAAAGGGAAAGGTATTTCTTGTTGGATGTGTATTTTGGCACCTAACCAACCACAGTTCTGTTGAAAGGCTGCTCTGTTCTTTCAAATAATAATAATAATACAATCAGAATACTTGAGCTTAGACAGAAAATCTGTGGGCAGGCACACACATGTACGCACACACACACACACACACATGTACGCACACACACACACACACACACACACACACACACACACAGAAAAAGACAGACAGCTAGACAGAGACAGACAGACGTGTCACACACACACACACACACACACACACACACACACACACACACACACACACACACACACACACACACACACACACAAACAGATCTAACACCAGCACACATACATGTACACACACACAGACACAGATACACACACAGATCCAGCACACATATACACACAGACACACATATACACACAGACACACACAGAGATCCAGCACACATATAACATATATAAACACAATGACAAAAGCCATAGTAATTTAGACTCAGGTGTGCATAAAACTTCCTTTTTTAAATTCGTTTTTTTTTCTCCGTATTATCGCTTATCGGACAGGAGAAGCAGATATTTGTCAGTTATAGAATCGGCCTTAAAAAATCCCCCCCAAAGTCTAGAAATCCCCCTCAAAATCTATACCGCCCCCCCCCTCCCCTATCTAAAGAACATAAGGGGGAATTCCCCTCGTGTTTGCAAAATGAATGTTAGGACCGGCTTATCAAACCTTCCCTATAACAATCACCAGTGGAACATAAGACACGGCCGTCCGCTGGCCTGTTCAAGGTCACCTCGAGCTCGACCCAGTTTCTCCAGAGACAACAAACTGCAAGGTTCCAGGCAGCAAGGCGGCCTAAAACCAGTGCAAGGCGTGGCGAAAAGCACCCTACTGTACATACAAACACACATCACAGACCAGCCTTATGTCAACTTTGAGGGCTCTTCCTATAAAGTCACGCGCACGTCACACACCTCCTAATACAGGGCAAGTGAGGCTTGGCAAGAGGACAGAGGAATAGTCGATAACCGTGACATGATTATTGATTCATTCATTGAGCTTGACTAAACAGACAGCGCTGTTTCCCAGCTGACTTTGCTCCTTATGAGAATATGAATTCCCGCGAGCCACAGAGCCACATGGGGAAATGACATCATGGCAAACTGATGAGAAGAAATGTACGAATCTAAGCTGTCTGTCTCTCAGAATTAAACAGAAGAACATGTCCAAAATTAGGGGTGGGGCCGATCCGATCAAATATCGGTAGCCGATATTGGCACTAATTCACGGATCGGAATAAAAAAAAAAAAAAAAAAAAGCAATTCCAGCGCGGGCCGTAATTTGCCCATGTATAATAGTATCCTTCTTTCCCTTGTATATTTTCTTAATTCTGTCTGCTTTTTGCAAGGTATATTTAAAAAAAAAATCTTTAATTGGCCAAATCTTTGCCTATACTGTATATTCAAGAAAAATATTGGTATCGGCATAATATCGGTATCGGCAGATATCCAAATTCAGGTATCAGAATCGGATCGGAAGTGAAAAAATGTGGATCGGTGCATCCTTATCCAAAATGTGTTGCCTAATCAATGTTGGTGCTGTATCCCAAGATAGTGATCCATAACAATAGCCACAGAGCCAGTGTTGCAAGATAGTGATCCATAACAATAGCCACAGCGCCAGTGTTGCAAGATAGTGATCCATAACAATAGCCACAGCGCCAGTGTTGCAAGATAGTGATCCATAACAATAGCCACAGCGCCAGTGTTGCAAGATAGTGATCCATAACAATAGCCACAGAGCCAGTGTTGCAAGATAGTGATCCATAACAATAGCCACAGAGCCAGTGTTGCAAGATAGTGATCCATAACAATAGCCACAGCGCCAGTGTTGCAAGATAGTGATCCATAACAATAGCCACAGAGCCAGTGTTGCAAGATAGTGATCCATAACATTAGCCACAGAGCCAGTGTTGCAAGATAGTGGTCCATAACAATAGCCACAGAGCCAGTGTTGCAAGAAAGTGGTCTGTCACCCCACAACGTCATCCAGTTATATGTACCGTATACTGAAACATGCCTGGCTGAAGTGCAAAATGTGCTCAGTGAAATGAATCAATGTAATCACATATTCAGTATCATAATGCAATATCTTTGCCACTGACTTATGGTTGGTCGATCATTTTCTTCCAAATCAAATTTTCTATGCAGCCTTTCACTTTGTGTTGCCCAGAAATAACTGCTGTGGCTGTAGCTCCAAGCTGTAGCTTGAGGTACTCTCACTCTTCAAACTAGGGATGGGCATTTCTAGCAAAAACACTATTCGAAATTCGCTGGCCAAAGTCGACTTTTAATCGAAATTCGAAAAGTAAAAAAAAAAAGTAAAAAAAAAAAGAAAAAAAGAAAAAAAAAAAAAGAAAAAAAAAAAATTGTGAGTGAAATGTTGCATTGTCTTCCCTGATTCTAAGTCTAAGGCTTTATTAACACGTTAAGTGCCATAGCCGAGATATCTCGTCTTACATAATCCAACGCTTGAGTGCCAGAGCCGAGATATCTCGTCTTACATAAACATTTTTTTTTTTTGACGGTGGGACATCAATCAACAACTTTTACATCTTCGAGATCACTATTGGAGCAAGAGAATGTGTATAATCTATTTTACCGACCCACTAAGTGTTGACAGTGCTCCCCCAGACGAGCGAAATCAAAGAAAAAACTGCCGCGGGAGCAAGCCATTCAAGGAAATGGCGAGGCGATTTTACAGTAATCCATTCCAGACTTGTCTTGCCCGAGAGCGGCCGCGCAGGCAGCAGCACACAGAGAGCGGAGAGCGATTTGCAAAATAGATTATAGGTGAAACACACTTTGAAACACCTCAGAAAGGCCAGAATCAACATCTGCCCATCGCCCACGCATTCCCCAGCCCATCTTGACTCGCACAAGGAGCGTCCGCACGCAGGCAAGCAGGCAGGCAGGCACGCAGGCAGGCAGGCAGGCAGCAGCAACGCGCTTCTGACACGCCCGCTGTAGAGCCAGGAGGAAGGAGGAGAAGACACACGGAGGGAGGAGTTTGAATGAGAGGGGTGTTTCCTGTTGTTATGGAGGAAATTACTGTTCAAAACTATTGTTTAGAATGTCTGACGGTCTTACTGATGCCAAAAATGAATGGTTAAAGTGACTATTCTATCGAATTTCACAAAAAGCCATTTATCTCTGAATAAATTTCCAGACGCTGAAACCATGCTGTACTCAACGGCTAATATCTACATAACTACTAACTCTGCAAACTAACTCTTTTAGACAGAGAAAGCACACATTCTATTAGTTATTTTTAGATGATTGGTGTTCATGAATTCTTAACAGAAAATAATCCTCGGCTCTTGTAAAATGAGCCAGAATCCTCAAAAAAAAACCTGGCACAACTTACCTACAGGATGAAAAAATGGCTGGCACTCAATGTGTTAATTAATAGAAAAAGCTTCTGCTGTGGATTTTTAGCTGAAACAAGCATTGCACCACTGAAGTAAAGAACATGTTACATGACATTGACATTTTCGAAAATAAAAAACAGTTTTGACAATCATGAGTGGTTCATTAAATATTTAGTAGGCTCAGGTCTGAGTGCCAAAGGGGTGCCAAAGTCACCCCCTCTCCCTCTTCATGGGATTTCATCCGCCATTCATTTTTCCATAAACCTTGCTTAAAATGCTTATAAAAATTGTTTTACTTGCTCAAACCAAGCAATTCGACTATACTTAGAATCAGGGGAGACAATGCAACATTTCACTCACACAAAAAAAAAAAAAAAAAAAAAAAAATCGAATTTCGACTTTCAATAATAAAAGTCGACCTTGATAATAACAACGATTATTCGAAAATTCGAAATTCGATGCCCATCCCTACTTCAAAACATTTTCAAAATCTGTATGAAAAAGAAAAATCCTGGTGATTGACTTTGCTAACAAGGCCTAAGTAACATCTTGGCATGAGGAGATCTGTTTGCACGTGGACAAGTGGTGGAAGAAGACATTTTGCTTTATGACATTACTTAGGACCCAAGGGAGAAAACACTGCTACTGCACTGTTAAGCTATAGGCCAGATGAAAAGGGCAAGTGTTTTGAATTTCATCATGTAAGAATGGGTTTGCTCTGGCCACGACTTATACTATTTGGCCCTGTAGCCGAAACGAAACGTGGCTGATGTTTGCATTTGGGCTAGGGCAGGCAGACCACGGGCTTAACTGAATTAGTCTGAGTGTTTGCTCAGAGGCAGGTGTCACTCACAGGCGGTAAGGCCTAGGGGAGGGGAGAGGTAGCAAAGGCTCACAGCCAAAATCCAATATCTCAGAGGAACGAGACACCACAATAGAGCTACTCCTGAGTCCTGACGAAGCACAAACCAAAGAAAATGATTTGTGTTTTGTTGATGGGGGAGGGGCTAAGAAGAATTAGGCTGAACAAATGTAGAGATTTTCTGGATAATTAACTCTAGCGGTTTTCGCCCTGACTAACGAGAGTGGGTCCGAATGGGTCCGGAAAACATGGACGCTAGCACTTCTGGCTCGTACGTATAAAAGTGAATGGGATTTTTGCATGGGGATTTCGGTTAACTTAAATGCGTGAAATAAGGTCTGTGGTTAACAAAGGTTTATGAAAGAGCGAAGTTTGTGTTTAGCAAGAGTAAAAAAATTTAAAATAAAAGAGGTTCTCCCTGCGGTACTCCATACAGGGGTCAGTTGGGAACTTTAGAAAAATGAGAGTGAAACGCCACTGCCAGATCCAAAGCCTCTGTGTCTTCCTGCTGCTGCTGCAGGCTCTGTTCAGAAACGTCCCTGGGCTTAAGGATAGCCCTGACGCTAAACACTACAGGGATTTGCTTAGGTGGAGGGCATGGGGATTTGGACTTAGCAGTTAGCGATCTTAGCTCACCTGTACGTGGGCAAGCCTAGAAGATCTTCTTAGCTCACCTGTACATGGGCAAGCCTAGAAGATCTTAGCTCACCTGTACATGGGCAAGCCTAGAAGATCTTCTTAGCTCACCTGTACATGGGCAACCCTAGAATATCTTAGCTCACCTGTACGTGGGCAAGCCTAGAAGATCTTAGCTCACCTGTACGTGGCCGAGGCTAGAAGATCTTAGCTCACCTGTACATGGGCAAGCCTAGAAGATCTTAGGTCACCTGTACGTGGGCAAGCCTAGAAGATCTTAGCTCACCTGTACGTGGGCAAGCCTAGAAGATCTTAGCTCACCTGTACGTGGGCAAGCCTAGAAGATCTTAGCTCACCTGTACGTGGGCAAGCCTGGAAGATCTTAGCTCACCTGTACGTGGGCAAGCCTGGAAGATCTTAGCTCACCTGTACATGGGCAAGCCTAGAATATCTTAGCTCACCTGTACGTGGGCAAGCCTAGAAGGACACAGGATTACGCAGCGCAAAATCAACCTGGTCTCAGTGACTTGCCAGAATTGGACTGATTCACAAGAGAAATGGCTGCACTGGCCTGAGTCCAAAAAGCAAATCAGTAGTGATATGAACTGTCACTTGTAAATATGCAAGATATGGCAGGATTTAGATTTAGAGTAGAGAACGGAAGGTTGAGCAGACAAGACCATCATAATATTCATAGATGTTGCCAGGCAGTAAGGTTTATTATGAATAGGTCCCAGGAGCTAAAATGATTGGTTGTTAGGCTATTACTCAAAAGGTGCTCACCTGGAGGTCCTTGGAGCTTGGCTTTTTTCACTGGAAGACAAAAGAAAGAAAGCATTATTCACTGTAAAAAAAAAGGTGAATTAAATCAGTTCATTTTGAATCCGCTGACGTGACATCATGTCAGTTCGCTTTAGCAGTACTTGATTGTGAAGTTGATTGACAGATAGAGAGGTGATGTTGAGATCTTCAGATCAGATCTTGGTGCAAAGTACACTGGTGAAGCAGGGGAGATCAACAAGGTGACATGTGACATGATTTGGGCATGAGCACTGGGGAAAATGGGCAGGATCTGGTGTTATTGTAGCCTGAGAAAGTCATTGATATGCAGACAGACAAACTACACACACACACACACACACACACACACACACACACACACACACACACACACACACACACACACACAGACACACTATCTCTCTCCCTCTCATAAACACACATTTTTTGTTATTACTAATTAAGACATTTACACCAATCATATCGCAGTCCCTTTTCACTTCCCACCCAATTCACCCATTTTTTGTCTAAAAGGCAGGAAGTAACACAGGTGCGCAAGCAAAACATTAATGAGGGTTTCCAACTTCCAATCCATTTAGGTGTTCCAGTGCCATCTCTGCCTAGGTAGCCTGATACAGTACACTGAGATCACAACATTGACTAAATATGGTCTGTTCAGGTCTGCAGAAAGACAGTCAAGGCCACAACTGATAAGAGGGTAGCCACACACACACACACAGACACACAGACACACACACACACACACACACACACACACACACACGTGTCCATGCGTCATCAGGACACCTGAATCACACAAACACATGAACAGTGTCACATGCTTTGTCCTCCACTAGAGCAGGGAAACATGTCTATTGTGGCGTGGATGAATTGATGGTTTTTGTGTGGCAGCATTGGCTGAAATGTTATACAAACAGCCAAAAGATTATTTGATCATTTAAGGACCCATTCTGCCAATTTTGTCTAAGTACCAAACCAAACATATGTACCAATTCCAAACCAGGGCCACTTCCACTGCAGATACCAAAAAAAAAATCAATAAAAAAAATCTGATTTAACCATGCAATGCAATAGCATCAGAAAGGCTAAATAACAAAAGAGGCACACACAGGCACGCGTGTGCGCACTGATGCCCGTCGCACACACACGCATAAACACCAAACACACACACGTATAAACACCAAACACAAAAACACACACACGTATAAACACACAAACACAAAAACACACACACGTATAAACACATAAACACACAAACACACACACGCATAAACACACAAACACAAAAACACACACGTATAAACACACAAACACAAAAACACACACACGTATAAACACACAAACACAAAAACACACACACGTATAAACACATAAACACACAAACACACACACACGCATAAACACCAAACACAAAAACACACACACGTATAAACACACAAACACAAAAACACACACACGTATAAACACACAAACACACAAACACACACACGCATAAACACACAAACACAAAAACACACACGTATAAACACACAAACACAAAAACACACACACGCACACAAGGCTGTGAAACAGAGGATCGCTTTGAAAATGTTTTTTTTCCTGGCCAAAATGTAGCCTAACTTTGGAGCATTATTTAGGTTATTGGTGCAGCAGCCCCACTACTTACAGGCACACCTCCCTACAGTGCAGATTTCAGCTAAAACACGGTGTAAATGACCTGCGTCACGCTGAAGCCACGCTGAAGCCACGCGGAAGCCACGCTCACGCCTTGCTCAAGCGATCGTTCAGGATTCACGCCGATTTTCCAAGCGTGACGCGTGAAGCTTGAAGCTGCCAGGCATGAAGTCAATGGGAGTTGTTGTGGGCGGGTTCAAGGCGCGCCGAGGAGGCGCTGAGAGGAAAAGAGAAGGCTTCTTGTGTGAACGGTTAGGCGTCAGTTCAGCTTGTGCCTGCCTCAAGCTTCAGCTCTGCTTATGTTCGGCGTCTTACGCCAGGTGGGCAGTATGGAATTATTATATATATATATATATAAATATATATATATATATATATAGCCACATTCTCCAAACTGGGACCACGCTGGCTGCATTCAGTACACTGACTGTCGGCAAGTACCTCGTACAACCCACATCAGAAAATACAAACTATCCCTTTAAGGGTATTGCTATGATATTGTAATTTTTTAAACAATACCAGGCCTACAACTTCACACTGTATACAACTGACGACTTTACAGGCTGGCAGTCTGAAGATACAGTTTGGCGTCAATTGAGCAAAGAATGTGGGAGGAGATCTTTATCTTCTTTATTAGGAGAGAACTTTATCATTCCTGGCAGCTCGAAGCATCTGGACATTTCTGCTCACAAGTTGGGCCTACATTCTAGTGAACGTCGCAATGTGGTAGCACATACGAGTCTGATTTGTTATGACAAATGCCAGATGAGGAAGTTTGGCAACGTTTTGTTTATTTTCATGCATGGAAGGAAGATTTCCTTGTAGGAAGAAGTAGTAATAATAACATTGGCAAATACAAGAGGGACGGGCAGCAGAGCTGCCTGGTCCCTAACTAGGTTATGTCAATATTAGCTGAGATACTAAGGCATGAAAACTCTTCACCCTACTTAATCCTGGCTTTCACAGTCTCTTCAGAGTCATGTGTTGTGGCAGTAGTGTCCAAAGTAACATGTGCTATATGGAGTGCCAAGACTTTGCAGCGTTTCCTTCCAACCGAGGACGACACCAGTTGATCCCATGAATGAGATCCTCCTCTCTGGCTGAAGGTGTGTTAGAGGCTGGGTCCACTGGGAACGTGTGTTTCAGATCACAATGCTTTGGAAATCATGCCCAGACTGCTTCCAACGTGCATAGCACCACAGCGCACGGAGCGTTTTTGAAGACCCCTTTGAAGACCCTTGAAGACCCCTTGGTCTCCCCTGGGTCCGGCATCTGCCCTGGAGACTAGGGGTGGGGGGGGAAATCGATACACCATAGTATTGGGATATTTTGCCTGACGATATTGTATCGATATTTGGACGCCAAGTATCGATATTATCATTATTTATTTATTTTTTTGCAGGCCATGCCATGCCAGGCCTCCGGGCATCTGCCCGAAGCGCCCGATGTTGCAGTCCGCCCCTGCAGTGGAGTATTGAGTCCAGAGAAGCTTAATAATGTAGCCTACATGTGGGGCAAAAACAAAACAAAACAAAACAAAAAAACACTGCATGTTTCACTTCCGGTGAGGTCAAGGAAAAGGTCGGAAAAGGAGTTAGAGAATATATCGAAATATTCAATATCGCAATACTATCGTATCGTGACTCAAGTATCGTTTTAGTATCGTATCGTGGGCATCTGGTGATTCCCACCCCTACTGGAGAGACCGTAACCCTAAGCCCCCCCACCATATCCAGACCCTAACCCTAAGACCACATACCCAATGCCTATCCCAACCAAACAGCACTTACTACTGTGATAATGCTATGTATGTGTATGTGTATGTATATATATATATATATTGAAGCATGTACATAACTAATATATAATATATATGGTGATGGTAATAGTTATATGTAATTTATATATAAGATATGGTAATGGTATATATATATATATATATATATGTATACATAATATGTGATGTAGTTGTATGTATATTCTACACATCTGTAATGGTATGTAGGTAATTCTGATGTATGCAATATCTTGAAAGGTACAGTATGTATGTGTGTAATATTCAAAATTGTACCGTTTGTACAGAATGTATTTTTTATACAGAATGTAAATTTTGTATGTAATATCTTGAAACTATGCAAGTTGTTTGATATCTTGAAACTATGCAAGTTGTTTGACCCCAGGAAGAGTAGTTGCAGCTCTGCTGTAGCTAATGGGGATCTTAAATAAAGACAAAGACAAACCTGTGGAGTCCCAGGGCATAATTTGACCACTGCGTGACCCCACAGTGCCGGTTTAACGGTCCGCTCGTGGCGCGTTCCATAATACGCACAACGGTACTGAGGCGCTTGGAGCGCGTTACCTCCAACGCACAAGGCTCTGGGGGGCGTTACCCCAAACGCACAAGGCTCTGGGGGGCGTTACCTCCAACGCACAAGGCTCTGGGGGGCGTTACCCCCAACGCACAAGGCTCTGGGGGGCGTTACCCCAAACGCACATGGCACATGGCAAAGCGGGGCTCTGGTACGAATTCGGACTGAGAAGATGTTCATGTGAATAAACGTCTGAGTTAACACAATAGTGAGTGAGCCTATGGCTCATTGATGGAACCCTTTGCATTCATTACAGTATTGCAGCATTTATGAACTGGGTGTCTGTGGTGACACAGATGATGCAACACTGCCTGGATCTCACCTGCAATTACCACGCATTACCATAGGTGTCACCAAAGAGAACAAAACTGAAATCCTCGAGATTATCACTTTAAAGTTTCAGATTTAAACTAAAGTAATTTCAAGTACAAATGTGGGGGAGCTTCTTTAACTTTGAAATTCTCAACAATTATACAGTAAAAAAAAAAGTGCTTGATTTTGGGTTAGTGTGTAGTCAGGGATATCTATCTTCACCACTGACTTATGAGATTGATTATATAAACCTCTTTGTGGGGGGCGCCAAAAATTCCTCTAAGCAGGAAAAACCCTGTAACAGGTTGGTAACCACCACATTGAACCGCAGTTGAAAAATGTCCATTTGAAAGACACCACATGCATAAACAACGCTAAGATTAATACTATTTTTTTTTTTAAGCATACAGACAATGATGCATCACAAAGCACAGCTGGTAGCTAACAAACAGCCAGCAACAATGGCCATGACTGGACTGGGGCAGATGGTTAGCATGATAGCCAAACAAAATGCTAAATGGCCGGCTATAACAGCCATGGTCTTTCCCTAAAACCTCTCAATGGGGGAGTGAATGGTTACGGGATTGTGAAGTGCTTTGTAGTTTGTCCTGTAGGGATTAAATTGTGATTGCGGTTTGCAGTGTTGTATGTTCATATAAACCTCCTGAGCCTGGGATGGCAGATGGGCCGGATTGGATGACATGTTTTTCATATTTGAATGGAATATCCCCTCTCTTGCTTCTATATTTAGAGAGAGAAAAAACTAAGGGGAAGTTACGTTATCCTTTATTTATCCCCTTGGGGAAATTCATCCTCTGCATTTGACCCATCCTCTACTAGGAACCTTCCTAGAACTAGGAGCAGTGGGCAGCCGCAGTGCAGCGCCCGGGGACCAACTCCAGTTTGATTGCCATTGCCTTGCTCAGGGGCACTGACAGGAGTATTAACCCTAACAGACATGTCTTTGACAGGAATATTAACCCTAACAGACATGTCTTTGACAGGAATATTAACCCTAACATACATGTCTTTGACAGGAATATTAACCTTAACAGACATGTCTTTGACAGGAATATTAACCCTAACATACATGTCTTTGACAGGAATATTAACCCTAACATACATGTCTTTGACAGGAATATTAACCTTAACAGACATGTCTTTGACAGGAATATTAACCCTAACAGACATGTCTTTGACAGGAGTATTAACCCTAACCGACATGTCTTTGACAGGAGTGTTATTAACCCTAACATACATGTATTTGACAGGAGTATTAACCCTAACATACATGTCTTTGACAGGAGTATTAACCCTAACAGACATGTCTTTGGTGGTCGGAGGAAACCGGAGCACCCGGAGGAAACCCACACGAACACGGGGAGAACATGCTAACTCCACACAGTATGGAGCTGGGACGGACCCGGCGTTCGAACCCGGGACCGTCTTGCTGTGAGGCAACAGTGCTAACCACTGTGCCACCGTGCCGTCTGTTTGTCCTGACTTCTTTGTTGTTTTGAAACGTTGCTGTTGATTTATGACTGAAAATCCACAGCAAACATCAGTGACCCTAACGAAAGAACAAGCGCTGGCTGGTGTGTAGTAGTAGTAGTACGTAGTAGTGGTGGTTTATTTGTACGTTTAGGATAAAGAGCGCATATAGTTGCAGGTACATGGACGTTAGAAAACTTTTTTCTAATGTTGACCTTTTAGTGGACAGCAAAGGGAAACGGAGGAAATTCTTTATCTTTAAAAGAAACACACCCAATTTGTGCGTTGTGCCAAAGCGTTTCCTGTTTGACATACCGCGTGTGAAGCGGAAAGGCAGCCGTGGAAACGGAGGGAGAGGGAGAGTGTTCTGTCTCATTGTCACCGAGGCATATGACCTGGCACGGTGGCCTTATGTCACCATTTGCATGACCTTATCTGAGGGGAGCACAATAAAGCAGGGGGGGGGGGGGGGGGGGGCCAGTGGGAAGCGATGCTTATCATTCCCTGTACTGGGCCTTCAGAGGCTGTTTAGATCACTATTTGGCAGGGCCAGTTATGCAGTCACAGTTAGGCTATTATCAACCTGCCAGTATTTCCATGGGGCCTGTCTGATTCTCAAGTGAACGAGCTTTATAGGTGGCATTTCTAGGTAAGAAGTTGTAATTAGGCTGTCTGAAACCAGTTTGATACATAAGTTCACTGAATTTGCAACCTTTCTAGGTACCTGGTTATGGATCATTTTCGAGGAACCATACCATGCACACACTTTGGTGGGTTAGGGTATCCCATGATACCTTGCAACCCTTACAACCGACGAAGAAGAACGAAGCGAGCCAAGCGAGCCCCTAATGGCGACGCCCACAAAGCCGACCGCATCAGAAAAAAGTGAAACAATGTTGGCTAAATAACAAACGTATTTCACTTTCTTTTAGTTTTTATTCTAGAATAGTCAATAACGTCAGCCTTTACTTCAATTTAGTGCAGTCAGATGTTTGTACAGTGTCAGGAAAGTCACTTTTGAACAATAGCAGGAAGCATCTTGGTCTGTATATTGGTATATTGGTGTTGTATATTCAATGGAAACAGCACCAGTGCGACCTGTCGCGTGCAATGCTACCTTCAAGCATGAGGATGTCTGAAACGAGTTATTTTTCATCCACCTATATTAAAATTAGTTACCTAATTAATCAAGTATCTAGTTAGGTAGCTAGGTGATAGGAGCTCACTTGAGCTACAGACAGACCCATATAGATTTATATTTAGGCTACTCACCTGATGACTTCTCACAAGATGGTGACAATTCTCAAACAAACTCACAACTCATTCATTAACGAGGTATCAACCGAAGGTTCAGCAGCCCAGCCCAGCACGGTTAAATAAGCTAAATGTAAGGAATTGATATACTGTGTTACTGTGATTTGTGCATGCTCAGCTATCACACATACTGTAAGGCCGTGATCACTTTTTTTTTAATGTACCTGCATTTTTTCCAAATTGTATTTAATGGTTTGGTCACAGCAGGTGTGCGTTTTTTGGACCCAGCAGTTTTGGGGCACTCCGCTGGGTGCTACGAGTTAAACATTTCTTAAATGTATAGCCATGTCATGTATCATGTTGTGGAAAAATAGTCCTTGAAACTAGTGTCCTCTAGAGAGAGAGTGGCGTCAGCGGAGGACCAAAATGCCAGACTCATTAGCCAATGAACAGCCAGGAATGGGTCTCGCGCTACTTTTGCATGCTAAAATAAAGCTGATAATACAATTTGATTCAAGAAAAGAAAAACTTTCAAAGTACAACACAAACTGTCTATTTTGCTGCAACTCGACAGTGCTGCTTAATCCAGAACCTTACTTCCTGGAACTCTTGAGGGTAAAAAACTGGTCCATTGGAGTGAATGGAGATGTCGCCACTCTTCTTACACGGCTCTGCTTGAAACTATCCAGGATCTCTAGTGTAGTTAGTGAGGAGGATGTTTGTGTACTCTCATCCTTCCAGAGTAGGCTAACTTTCTCTTGTCAAGTTTTATTTTCAACAACGCGTTATCCCCTCTGGTACTTCAGGTTAGCCATCCAAGGATGGCAACGAGAATCAGGATGTAACACTGCTCCTTTGAGGTCTTGCTCTCTCCGTTACTTTTGACTTGCACACAGCCGTGCTTTGTGTTTGAGCAAGACGCCTCCTAAGTGATCCCAAATGCATTCAATAGCAGTTTTGAGTCAGTCTATTTCAGCAACTTTACAAATTCCAAAATAAGACATTTTAAACTGACAAACTTACTGGGAAATCACAAATAATCATATTAATACTATTCCAACAAAACAATGAAATGCCAAAAAGAACCTGTATGATACAGTAGTATCATATAAGGTCTACTTTTGTGTTTCTACTTAAGCCAATGTGACTTTTGACAAGCTCAACACCTGTTGCAGAAATACACATTTGAGGACGACAAAGCTGAAATACTTCCCCTTTCAACATAACTCAATTAGCTTCTGCAGTCAACCTGGGTTTACGGGTTAAGGTAGCCTCTCAAATGAAAGTGAAGGCTATCCAGTTTTCCATCTAACTAATGCAATAGGATAATGGTCCCTGGGACACTGGTCTGGCTTCTGTCCACCTTCATTAGCTCTGCTCTGCGGATTTGCTCACATTTAAGTAGGGCAGCATCATATTGGTGAAAACTGGTTGCAATGGTTGCTGCATTGCTTGCAATAAAATAATACCTGGAGTTGGAATTAGCAGTAATCAGTAGGGGTGTCAAAAAGAATCGATTATAAGATGCATCGCGATGCGGACGTGCACGATTCTGCATCGATTCACAAATGTCAAAAATCGATTATTTTTATTTATTTTTTAATAATCGAATAAAATATAATGGAAGTACATGCAGTTGTTTATTTTAATTATGGATCATAATACAATGCAATTCCAAATGCACTTTTATTTTAAAAGTAGCCACACAGTGAGTAAAAAGAAAGTGAGAAAAAATAAATCATGTATTGGGAAAAAAAAGTGATGGATCGATTGAAGACGCATCGAGATGCATTCGATAATCGTAATCTAATCGAATCGTAGCCCTCTGAATCGTAATCGAATCGAATCGTGAGGCCAGTGAAGATTCACAGCCCTAGTAATCAATATTGAATATTACTCATGTATTTATTTTATTGATTCTTACTAATTGTACTGACCTATTCATATTACTATAGAGGCCATTCATTCGTAGACAAATGACAAAGCTCTGGTTCCCAAGTAAGTACCATAGCAGGCTATACAGTATGCAGGAATCCTCAAGTTCAATTCAATACCTTTTAACACCTTTTTCAAGACTTTTTCAAGACCTCAACGGCCACTTTCATCACATCAGCGATGGGGCTGTAAACCACAAGTTTCATCACAATATAGATTACTTGGGACAACGATACGATATTTGCTGATATCACAAAGTCTGCCACAATATATATATAGGGTCTGCGATCGATATGGGACAGTATATCATATTATGCTTATTTAACACCATCAGCACAATAGCTACAAAATTAAATACCTCTCAAATGGCAATTAAAACTTTTTTATACTTTTTAAGGGCCTTAATTTTCCCTAAATTGATTTATCAACTTTTAATACTTTTCAAAGCCCCACGGATAACCTGCTTAGTTAACTAAAAAAAAGCTATATTTTTTTAAAGTAAACTGACATGGATGGATGGATGGATGGATTGGGTAGATGACAAACTGTGGCGACTTTTTTCCTATAGTGTAAGATGCCTAGTAATATCCAACTACAATTCAAAGGCTCAGTATTTAAAGTATGTAACGATCACTGAGGGTACAGTCAGAAAGCATCAAGGTAGAAACAGTATTTAACGATCACTGAGGGTACAGTCAGAAAGCATGAGGGTACAGTCAGAAAGCATGAGGGTACAGTCAGAAAGCATGAGGGTACAGTCAGAAAGCATGAGGGTACAGTCAGAAAGCATGAGGGTACAGTCAGAAAGCATGAGGGTACAGTCAGAAAGCATGAGTGTACAGTCAGAAAGCATGAGTGTACAGTCAGAAAGCATGAGGGTACAGTCAGAAAGCATGAGGGTACAGTCAGAAAGCATGAGGGTACAGTCAGAAAGCATGAGGGTACAGTCAGAAAGCATGAGTGTACAGTCAGAAAGCATGAGGGTACAGTCAGAAAGCATGAGGGTACAGTCAGAAAGCATGAGGGTACAGTCAGAAAGCATGAGGGTACAGTCAGAAAGCATGAGGGTACAGTCAGAAAGCATGAGTGTACAGTCAGAAAGCATGAGGGTACAGTCAGAAAGCATGAAGGTAGAAACAGGAACTGATGTCAGAACCTCTGTGGCCAAGCAAGCCAGTGAAAGAGAGAGAGAGAGAGAGAGGGAGAGAGAGAGAGAGAGAGGAGAGGAGAGAGAGAGAGAGAGACCAACAGATGGCCAGAGGATTACTCCCACAATCTCTAAGCGCTCTCTCTCCCTCGTTCTCTTCTCTCATAATTCCACTCCTCTGCTTCTCTGTGTCTGTCCACTCTGTCTCTTTCATTACATTACATTACATTACATTATGTCTGTCCACTCTGTCTCTTTCACAACATCTGTCCACTCTGTCTCTGTCCACTCTGTCTCTTTCACAGCTTCACAGCGTCCACTCTGTCTCTTTCACAGCTTCACAGCGTCCACTCTGTCTCTTTCACAGCATCCACTCTGTCTCTTTCACAGTGTCCACTCTGTCTCTTTTAGTAGCACAGGGCTACTCTTTCACAGCGTCTGTCCACTCTGTCTCTTTAATAGCGTCTGTCCACTCTGTCTCTTTCACAACGTCCGTCCACTCTGTCTCTTCCATAGCGTCTGTCCACTCTATCTCTTTCACAGTGTCCACTCTGTCTCTTTCACAGCGTCTGTCCACTCTGTCTCTTTCACAGCGTCCACTCCGTCTCTTCCATAGCGTCTGTCCACTCTGTCTCTTTCACAGCGTCCACTCTGTCTCTTTTAGTAGCACAGGGCTACTCTCCCACCCATCCTTTATATAGGCTAGTCTTTAATCTCTAAAACTGATTTGCCCTTGATTTCTCTACAACTGTCTCTGGAGCGGAGCCAATGCCGGACAAGCAGGCTCCAAGCCAATATGGCTGATTTAATCATGCGTCCAGCGTGATCTTAATTCATGGCTTGAACATTTGTCACACACAGTGCTCTGGAGTGTGCTGCAACAAAAAATAACTCAACTACTTTCACTTGAGGCGTAATACAAATTCAACCGGGGTTGAAAGATATATATTTTTGGGTGAATTTCGACTAAAAGGCGACTTTGGCCCAGCGACTTTCGACTGGTGTTCTTGCTAGAAATGCCCATCCCTAGATGTGATGTCATCAGTGATGTCATCAGTGACACACTACCAGCTGAGCAGCCAGTCTCTCACCGCCGGCCCGACAAACTACCAGCTGACCAGCCAGTCTCTCACCTCCGACCTACAGCGACTTTCCAGTCTCGGGAATTGTGACTATGTTCAAGAACGCCCATGTTTATTGCATTTGGGTGAATAATGTGGTGGCGTATCTTTGTATCTGCCAGGAGCATCTGGACACCTCCAGTAGTGGGGCACCATGAGGTCCATGTGAGCCAAGTGTCCACTCAGCCGTCCCCTGATCCACAGCAGAGGGCTCTGGCTCATTGTCTCCCACGTGTCCACCGGACAGGGCAACCACTTATCTGTTGTGTAAAGACATCGCCATGGAGATGACAGCGTTGTGTACTGGCAATAAATAAACAACCTCGTCGAGCTGGGCTACCGGGGGAAGGGATGAGTCACAACATCAGCCAATCACACAACCACTGCCTTGTCTCTCCGTTATCATCAGCCAATCACAGAACCACTGCCTTGTCTCTCCGTTATCATCAGCCAATCACAGAACCACTGCCTTGTCTCTCCGTTATCTTTGGGCTTCCTAACTCCTACCAGTTTCCATCTGCCATAACAAGTCATCATCCTGACTCCTCGTCATTTTTGGCCAACCTGCATGAAAAAAGTTACTCAGTTCTCCTCATAACCAAACTTTATACCAAGTTTTGTGCAAATCTGTAGCCAACTTTTTGAGATATCCTAAAAGATGGACGGGGGCGGTCCGACACACGAGGCGACTGAAACCGCACCTTCTTGGCAGAGGTAAGAAAGACTAGGGAGGCTACTAGTAAATGCGTGGCAGACAAAGAGTGTTCAAGAACAGCATTGTTCTTGCTGCTCCTTGGTCCTTGTGGAGGCTGTAGATGCTGCTTCACTAGAAGAAGATGCTGCTTCAGGGAAGACAGCTCATCAAGATGAGTGACCAGTGCTGGGGGCGGGGACTCGACCAGCTGAGTGGAGCGAGGGCGGGACTAACCAGACAGTTCCTGTCTGAAGACAAAACGTTGCAGATTGCAGTTGTAAAGAATGAGTAAAGTACAAGATTCATCTGGACTCGGTCAAGACGACTTTGCCAACGCTCAGTGGTGATGATCATGCATCATTTGTGCAACAAGACTTGAAGGATGAAGGAGAGGAGGATACAACAGTATTGGCGAGGTGATGCTGACCAGAGGAAAAGAGGAAGCGGCACACCTTCTGGTGTGACTGGCCGGCGTCTTCCTTCTTTCACACTCATCTCTGTAACAAGCTTTACACAGAGGCACCAAGCAGATAGATGTCATGTCATCAAGCTGCCACTGACTGGAAAGGGCTCTTCAGTCCAGACTCCAGAATGGAGAATAATTATTAATTTTCCTTTCAAAGATAAATGGGTACTGCTATATTCTGACAATAAAGCATTGATAAAGTACATAACTTGATATATTTTGGAACAATTTCTTTACTTCTTTTACACCAGGCGTCTGGAAAAGAAATTCTGCATCTACAAAACCCAGTGTTTCCAAAAAGTATTTCAGTCTTGAGATATATATATTATATATATATATATTATATAGATATTGATGCTTGAGGTTTATTTAAAAAAACTCAACTGTTGCTAATCAAATTTAGTATGTAAAGTACATAAATGTACAAGCCAAATGTGTGTAAATTTTACTGTTGGCATTTCTGACCATGCTGACTCGTTAGTGTGAGTGTAATGTTGTGTAGTCCCCTCCCCTGCAGCTGGGGATAGATCTTGAGCCCATATATTTTTGTGGTCAGCAAATCCTGTCTAAGATATTTTTTCACAATGTCAAATTTCTAGTCAACACAAACAAAACGTTCTCTTCAGTTTGCTACTTGCTCCTCAGTTATCACTTTCAGATACTGTAGCAAAAATCATTAGTTCATCATCCTGAGGAAGACATACAGTACGTAGTCTTCAAAAGTTTTAAGTCTTTAGGGTGTCCAGGTAGTGTAGCGGTAGATTCCCTGCCTACCAACACGAGGGCCGCAGGTTCGCGCCCCTCGTGTTACCGCCGGCTTGGTCGGGCGTCCATGCGGGCACGATTGGCTGTGTCTGCGGGTGGGAAGCCGGATTGGGGGTATGTGTCCTGGTCGCTGCACTACCGCCTCCTCTGGTCGGTCGGGGCGCCTGGTCGGGCAGAAGGGAACTGGTGGGAATAGCGTGATCCTCCCACATGCTACGTCCTGCCGGTGAAGCTCCCCGCTGTCAGGTGAAAAGAAGCGGCTGGCAACTGCACGTGTCGGAGGAAGCATGGTGCTAGTCTACGGCTCTTCCCAGATCGGCCGAGGGTGGAGCAGCGACCGGGGTAGCAGGGGGAAAAATTGGCCAAGTACTATGGGGGACAATATGGGGGAATAATCAGAAGAAAAAAGTGTTTAAGTCTTAAAGTCGAGCTGAACCCAAAAATGACTTTTCTTTTCTTTTAGTTTAAATACCTGGGTATGCAGTGCACCTATTTAATAATGTATGCAAAAGAAATCACAAAAATCTAATTTCTTTAGTTTTTCACACTTTTTCACATCAAAAGTTAATTTTTCAAGATTTCATTGATATCAGTAATCTACAGTTTGCTGACGTCACCTACTACTGTCACATTTCTACCCCATTTCAACCAATCATATCACGACATGCAGCTGTCAATCAAATCTTCATTTCAGGATAATTTTCTCTTCCAAATGTGTGTGTGTGTGTGTGTGTGTGTGTGTGTGTGTGTGTGTGTGTGTGTGTGTGTGTGTGTGTGTGTGTGTGTGTGTGTGTGTGTCACTAACACTGGCTGCAAAAGTCAATGTTGTGAACGTAAGATCAATTCGTCAGGAAGGATAAGGAAAACGAATGAGGAAGAATTCAATTGTTCATTGAATAATGAAAGGTAAGCTATGGTAAGTGTAACAACACAGGCGAGGCCGTTCGCGAACCCGGAGTCTCCAACTTACAAGCCCAACACGTTAACCATCAAGCTAAAGGGACAATCCCTTTAGCTAAGGTCCACGTGCTTGCTTTTATCCTTACAGACCCAGGATCGCTACAGTAAGTATTGGCAGGTACAGTATAGAACTTTTAAAGTAGCTACTCTTTGTATAGCAGGCTGTGTATAACAGGCTGTGCAAAAGTGGTATTAAAAGTAGCTTGATAGAGGGAGATAGAGGGATAGATCATTTCTGTCTACTCTCTCCACTACTTTTATACATACAATACATGAACTACGGTAGTCATTGGAAATAATAACATAATGATACTCTTTCAACAAACATATTTCCCTGGGTCTTTGAATGCTTAATTTGCTCCTACTCTGTACAATATGTAATGGATTAGTCTTTCATGCACAATAGCTTTATAGCTACATTACAGTCCGGCATGCACGAAGCAACCTATCCCCCAAAAGAATAATCTGTTATTATGACTATGACAACTGTACCTGTGTACCTGTGAAAGAGTAGGTTCATGATCAATCAAACGTATTGAGTGCCACAACTGTTTCTTAAAATATGTGCATTTTCCCTCCACTTTCATCTTCTTGAACGCAACTTCTTCCTGTCTCTTTTTTCTTTTTTTCCATCACTCGACCCAAGTGCTGGGCATCGGTGGCAGATCTGGAGATTGCTCAATGTGCTCTGGTTGTACGGTGCACCCCAAACTTTTCCATCTCAATCAACCCCTGTTGTGCTGTGCTTTAGTCCACAGAGACTCACTCACTCAGACTGAAAAAGGCTGTATCGCATGGACGCCCATATGATAAACTGTCTGTTACAGCAGGTGACAGAAAATAGTCATTTTTACACATTCTCAAACAAATCAAACTAAGCCTCATTTTGCTGGGGACCCCAGCTTGGGTGATGTTGGTCACCCAAGCTGTAGCCTAATTCTAAACTGTATGCTATTGTAAAGTGATCGTTTAAAAATGATGCTAACAGCTGCTGTTTGCAGTGTGTGGTATTATGCCCAGTCCGTCAACACAAGTCGGTCAGAGGAGCTCTCCGAGTTAACAGCTGGTAGTACATGTTGTTGGCGCCTCTAACAACATAAGGATAACATAATAATATCAGACTCAAGTATTATTCGCTTTCAGTTCATAATAATACTGGAAGAAAGCAGCTTTTCAACATGGAAAATCACGGCGACCAATGTAAAGTGACACCTAGGGAATACCTCCCCTGGGGGGGTAGACTTCCTAAACCTGTTTTGTGGGATTTGACAGAAGTGATCAGTTTAAACTAAATCAAAGTCAAGCACTTTAGGTCTCAAACTAACCTGACTCGTGTCTAATTCACCCGTCGTTTCCAACTGGAATGAGGAAAAACTTACCTCTCACACACAGTAAAGACATGGCAAAAGCGCTTCCAGGCAGCGGCGGCAGCAGCAGCAGCGAGAAATCCAGTTAGGAAAAGCTCTCCGAGGAGATTGACTCTTCTTGCGGTAACATCACCATGTCTTGTTAAATGAGTTTTTTCATCTGCTTCTCGTCGGTCTGTCTGCTTACAGCTGGTTTAAAGATGCTGGACTTGGGCAGAGAGCAGTTAGCCCCCCGCCACGGGCACGCCATGACTAAAAACTCGCGTCATAAACCGATGAACAACCTGAGGGCGCACAGAGATAAGAGGGCGGGGCCACCTGCACACTTGTTACTGGCGTCTGGGCTGTCCAATCAGGTTACGGTGTTGCTGAGGAGGGCGGGTCTGGCTGCAGAATTCTGACCAATAAACGACAACGGTGGCGCTCTGACTAGTCTGGGCACATTTTACCATGATTTTACCCCACTTTTTAGTGTCATGGGGGCGTAAACCAAGGAAACAGGAAACGACACCGGAAATAAGTGCGCCAAAAAACGTCTTTGTTGCCGTTAGCTTGACGCGGCGAGGGTCGAGTCACTGCCGAGGAAGGTTTCTGGAGAGTCAAAAGACAATAGAGTACTTGCCATGTGAAATCTTATGATCAATGTCCATGTCTTTCCCAGCACAGGCAGGCGAGGCAGGAGAGATGCTTCAACTGTTGCACTTGATCCTCCATTATCGATAACTATTCCATCAACTGGCCATTTGTTTGAAAAGTAAAGCTTCTGTATTGGCTTAAAATATGTGATATTGTGAATCCGCGACGTTTCTACAAGAAACTTTGTTCGGCGGTACGCCCATCTTTTGTTTTGTTGTTTGCCGTTTTATTTTCTTATTTGTTGTGTCTGATTGTCAAGTTAACGAGCTATTTCAGCTGTAGTTTCCTGTCTAGGGCGGGCTCTAGGCCGGAAACAGGCAGCGTGACAAAATCACTTGTAAAGGGAGGCCGGGCTCTTTCTCGCCGAGAAGAGCCTGGTGACGCGAGGTTAGCTCTGACAGGTTGAAGGAACAGGTGGTGACGCACAGCTCACAGACAGACCGAGCAATTTTTAAGACCCTTATTAAATGAAATTATGTAAAGAAGTATTTTGAACGCAGTCAGTGTGAACTCGGTGAACTTCATAATGAATACAATATCTTCTGTGCTTGTTTTTTTTATGTTTTACCTATAGTATAGCTGCACGTAAATGTAGGCTATTTGAAAGTTTTTCTATGGTATTCATTTTTATAGGAAATATGACATTTGTATAGCTAGATATAGGTAAGTGGTTGTATATCAATTAGGCCATAATTAGGCTACTAGGCTATGTTACCTCTACTTCTTATTATAAGAACGAGTTATTTTTCTGTACAGAACCATATGATTGCTTTTGTTTTGATTATACTAAAAAAAACATTTCTGTGTAAATTGTATGTTCAGTGAAGATCTTGATTTCATAATCACATCTAATGAAAACATGCATTACATCAGTAAGGGCGGGGGGGGGGGGGGGGGGTGAGGGGCCTGGCATAATCCACCCAGAATGATTGGGAACTGTGTGACTGACCAGATGTGAACAAACTGAGGTTGAATCTAGAGTCCACCAGACCCCACCAGTCCTCTGCTGCCTGCTGGACACATGCAGAGCCAGCCATGGCCCATGGAGCACTTCATTTCTCTTCTTTTTGTCTATATCTCAGAAACCCTAAGGCCTACACTAACCACATTTTGCACCTGGGCTAGAAAACTCCCCCACTACTCAGAAACAAAAAAAACACACCAATCTATCAAAGTTTGGCGATATTACCAACACCTCATTTCCTGTTTTTCTAACTACTGTATCCATAACACTGGGCCAATCCCTGAAATCTGGCCCAATCACAGATATGACAGATATTCAAGCCTCTTTGGGGGCAATAGGCTTGAACCCCTGGTATTGCCACTTGTGGCTATATTTCATATTATTAGTAGTAACAGTAGTTAAGTTTAAACGGTAGTGACTAGCATCAGAGCTTTGATATATAGCTAACATCTCTCAGATAACCTTTTTTCTTTGACTTCTGCTTTTTTATGTGGTCACACTCATTTCCCCTGAAAAAGTAGTGGTGGTAGTAGGAGATGTGTGTTGAGAAGAAGCACTCCACCTTTCCCTGACCTGCTGTCTCCAACAACAGGTCTCACTCTGAAGAATGGAAGCATTGAACAACACCACCTTAGAGTACAACATCAATGGTTCTTTTTTTTAACAATATATTTATTGACATTTTCATTTCAGTTTACAGCATTTGTGACAGGGAATATTGCAGTGATTATCACAAACCTCCCCCCAAACCAACCGCGCCAGTTACTTCCCTCCCATCCCCCCTTATATAAAAAAGAAAAACGATAGTAGGTTATAGTATACTCAATAAAGCACAAGCAATAAAAGTCAAGACGCCAAGACAGTGTGTCTAATTGTTGTTGTTACACCATAGAGACACTGCATGAAATAGGCCACACCATCACGGGGGAAAAGCTCCGTTCATTTCCACACACCAGCATCATTTTCCTTGAATTAAACATAGCTAAAAGCTGTTGTGTGGTGGGGCTGCGCACACAACAAATGTAAAAAAAATCGCCAGTTAAAGTTTTTTTGTACTCCTGAGCAAAACAAGGAAGCCATTGAGAATTGGCGAGAAGAAAAATGTGGATCTAGCTGTCAAGAAGTTGGAGTGCTCATCTTCCGTATATACGATCTTTTTGTGCAACACACAACCATGCATAGGAGAATGCCAGGATTGGAGGGGGGGTTTCCGTTTTCCCCCGTCTTGGCCGTGGTTTATGAATGATGACGCGTTACGCAGTGTCTCTATTAGTCATCTTTAACAAACTGATGCTTTCTAGGTAGTGCCTAAAAATCACTCCAACATTGATCACAGAGACATTTTTCTCTCTCTTTTAAGATTGAACATCATTTTTTGAGAGGCGTATTTTCAAAATGTATTTATTACATTTCCTTGGAATCATCATAAATCTTTTAATTGTGAAATCAATTAAATTGAATCAGATATAATCTATGAATAGGGTTTAAAGACCATGGTGCAGGTTAAAAAAAAATCTGAATTGACATTTTGGGCTCATGATTACAGTGAAAACAATCCAAAAAGACAAAGATCCCCCCCCCACAGACCCCCAGGGTATAAATATGGAGGAAAAGGTGGCATTTTATGAATGAGCGTATGACATAACAACAGGAGTGACATCACAAGAGGAGAATGTTCTGCTGGGGCTGACACAGGGATGCAAAGTAATGGAGAGTGAAAAAAGGTGACAGATACCAGGGCAGACATAAAACCACTCAGAAATCCTCATATTTTGGGCTGAAAAATGTGACTGTCACCTAAAGGTGACTATTTTGCATCCCTGTGACATCACAAAAGGTAGTTCCATGAAATGGACCAGTGCCCCCTGCTGGTTACAAAAACTAGTCTAAAACGCAGCTATGTGTGATTGAAAAAAGTTTCCCCCCCCCAAATCCCATTGCTATATACCCCTTCCACATAATGCAATGTGGTCTCCAACAGATGGCTAGCTGTGAAACAAGCAAGATTCAATTAGTTAAAATGTATGAGATTGGTTTATATACATTTCATGACATTTAAATCATTTGAAAGAGGAAATGACATCAGAGTTCTCTCTGCTTGTCGGGCATTTCACCTCAGAGCCCACAGCATCACCTGTGGTAAGTTAGGCTACATCTGCACTCAACCTATTTAACCTGCCAGTTATCAGTGTGTCATGTTTTATCAGAGAGAAGCTTGTTGAGGCTCTCTCTCTTCAGCAGGTTAGATGCAGCGGTGTTTCTTCAGTTGATCTGACCGACTGAACATTTTCTTGCAGCGGTCACACCAGTAACCCTCTCCAGTGTGGGTGCGTTTATGTCTTGTTAGGCTACTTAACTCACTGAACCTGCTCCCACATTGGTCACAGATGTAGGGTTTATCTCCAGTGTGAATGTGTTTATGTTTTGTTAGGCTACCTAACAGACTGAACCTGCTCCCACATTGGTCACAGCTGTAGGGTTTAACTCCAGTGTGAATGCGTTTATGTCTTGTTAGGGTACCTAACTCACTGAACCTGCTCCCACATTGGTCACAGATGTAGGGTTTATCTCCAGTGTGAATGTGTTTATGTTTTGTTAGGCTACCTAACAGACTGAACCTGCTCCCACATTGGTCACAGCTGTATGGTTTATCTCCAGTGTGAATGCGTTTATGTCTTGTTAGGCTACTTAACTCACTGAACCTGCTCCCACATTGGTCACAGATGTAGGGTTTATCTCCAGTGTGAATGTGTTTATGTTTTGTTAGGCTACCTAACAGACTGAACCTGCTCCCACATTGGTCACAGCTGTAGGGTTTAACTCCAGTGTGAATGCGTTTATGTCTTGTTAGGGTACCTAACTCACTGAACCTGCTCCCACATTGGTCACAGATGTAGGGTTTATCTCCAGTGTGAATGTGTTTATGTTTTGTTAGGCTACCTAACAGACTGAACCTGCTCCCACATTGGTCACAGCTGTAGGGTTTAACTCCAGTGTGAATGCGTTTATGTCTTGTTAGGCTACTTAACTCACTGAACCTGCTCCCACATTGGTCACAGATGTAGGGTTTATCTCCAGTGTGAATGTGTTTATGTTTTGTTAGGCTACCTAACAGACTGAACCTGGTCCCACATTGGTCACAGCTGTAGGGTTTAACTCCAGTGTGAATGCGTTTATGTCTTGTTAGGGTACCTAACTCACTGAACCTGCTCCCACATTGGTCACAGATGTAGGGTTTATCTCCAGTGTGAATGTGTTTATGTTTTGTTAGGCTACCTAACAGACTGAACCTGCTCCCACATTGGTCACAGCTGTATGGTTTATCTCCAGTGTGAATGCGTTTATGTCTTGTTAGGCTACTTAACTCACTGAACCTGCTCCCACATTGGTCACAGATGTAGGGTTTATCTCCAGTGTGAATGTGTTTATGTTTTGTTAGGCTACCTAACAGACTGAACCTGCTCCCACATTGGTCACAGCTGTAGGGTTTAACTCCAGTGTGAATGCGTTTATGTCTTGTTAGGGTACCTAACTCACTGAACCTGCTCCCACATTGGTCACAGATGTAGGGTTTATCTCCAGTGTGAATGTGTTTATGTTTTGTTAGGCTACCTAACAGACTGAACCTGTTCCCACATTGGTCACAGCTGTAGGGTTTAACTCCAGTGTGAATGCGTTTATGTCTTGTTAGGCTACTTAACTCACTGAACCTGCTCCCACATTGGTCACAGATGTAGGGTTTATCTCCAGTGTGAATGTGTTTATGTTTTGTTAGGCTACCTAACAGACTGAACCTGCTCCCACATTGGTCACAGCTGTAGGGTTTAACTCCAGTGTGAATGCGTTTATGTCTTGTTAGGGTACCTAACTCACTGAACCTGCTCCCACATTGGTCACAGATGTAGGGTTTATCTCCAGTGTGAATGTGTTTATGTTTTGTTAGGCTACCTAACAGACTGAACCTGCTCCCACATTGGTCACAGCTGTATGGTTTATCTCCAGTGTGAATGCGTTTATGTCTTGTTAGGCTACTTAACTCACTGAACCTGCTCCCACATTGGTCACAGATGTAGGGTTTATCTCCAGTGTGAATGTGTTTATGTTTTGTTAGGCTACCTAACAGACTGAACCTGCTCCCACATTGGTCACAGCTGTAGGGTTTAACTCCAGTGTGGATGCGTTGGTGTGTTTTTAGGCTACCTAACTCACTGAAGCTGCTCCCACATTGGTCACAGCTGTAGGGTTTAACTCCAGTGTGAATGCGTTGGTGTGTTTTTAGGCTACCTAACTGACTGAAGCTGCTCACACATTGGTCACAGCTGTAGGGTTTAACTCCAGTGTGAATGCGTTGGTGTGTTTTTAGGCTACCTAACTGACTGAAGCTGCGCCCACATTGGTCACAGCTGTAGGGTTTAACTCCAGTGTGAATGCGTTGGTGGGTTTTTAGGCTACCTAACTGACTGAAGCTGCGCCCACATTGGTCACAGCTGTAGGGTTTAACTCCAGTGTGGATGCGTTGGTGTGTTTTTAGGCTACCTAACTGACTGAAGCTGCTCCCACATTGGTCACAGCTGTAGGGTTTAACTCCAGTGTGAATGCGTTTATGTGCTGTTAGGTGACCTAACTGACTGGAAGAGTGCCCACACTCCTGACCGGAGTAAGGCTTCTCCCCTGAGTGAACTTTCTGATGCCGCTTTAACAGGTGAAGTCTTGTGAATGTTTTGTCACACTGCTGACAGCGGTGACGTTTGGGTCCGTTGGCGTCTCTCTGTTGCCATAGAGAAAGATATAAAGAAAGAATCAGGAAAGAGGGACACTGTGTGTGTGTGTGTGTGTGTGTGTGTGTGTGTGTGTGTGTGTGTGTGTGTGTGTGTGTGTGTGTGTGTGTGTGTGTGTGTGTGTGTGTGTGTGAGTGTGTGTATGTACTGCAACATCAGTGATACATACAACAGTGATATTTTTTCTCACCTCTTCTGAAGAATTAATTTCGACGATGTTCCTTTCCCCCTCGGCCAGACGTCTCTCTTCCCGCAAATCAGCTCTGACATCATCAAACAGAGACAGACGGTAAGACAGGGACACCACCAAAACAGCCATAATATAATAGTAGTAATAATAATCATATTTCAGACTCTGGGAATTAAGCACTGACAGCATTATCAAGGTGCAAAATATACTGTTTTCAGCTGGTGTGCTATTTATTCACTAACGCCTTTGCAACTTTTTGACTGAACAAAAAGCAGATCGTTTGTAGATATTACTGGGTTTTGGGCCAATCTAAAAGGGGCTTTACTGTAACGTTCCTATATCATTAGTTTGTGGTATTTGTTTCGGGACTTTATCATATTTTCTATTTGCAATGGTATCGCGCTAATATTACCATAGGCCAGCCTTCCCAGTACGTACGTTTCAGATTGTGAAGGCGAGGGCGGCAGTAGCTCAGGAGGTAGAGCTGTCGTCTGGGAATCGGAAGGTTGCACGTCCAGGTGCTTCGTCTTAGCCTTGGACTTCACCATAGTCACCAATATCTGAATCTGAAAGCCATCCAACAGAGACGCTTAAAAATGAGCATCTACAGAAAGCTATCAAGACTCCAAAACTACGCCTCCACCACATCAAAAGCACATATTGATTTAAAATCAGTTCATTTCAATTTCTTTCATTTAATTTTAAATCAGAAAGTCAAAAGGAGAGCCTTTATGAACACAGTAACTTTACACGATTTAAATCATACATTCACAAAAAGATTGAAATATTTTACTATTTTTTGAGTATTTAATTATGTGTACATTGGGAAGATTTAGAGATGGTTACACAAACATTAAACAGTGATGTGTACCAGGGCCGTGCAGAGACCCTTAGAAGGGCAGGGGCTCAAAAGTTAAAAACGGGCACAACACCGCAGCGCGGGGCGGTTTCAATGTTGCTGACCCGCCAGTCAGTCGGAGCTCGGCAGTTGGGCAGTGGGCAGGATGGCGAAGGCATGACCCGCCCATCTCTGCCTCTGATTGGCGCAGGAGACGAGGAGAGACGCAGGATAGGATAGCCAAGCAAATGTGATTGGATCAACAATGTTTGACGCTAGGCCAATCAGAGGCAGAGAAGGGCGGGTCATGCCTTCGCCATCCTGGGAAAAAAATATCACGCGCATCACAGAGATGCAGACGATTACTTAACTTCCGGTTGAAAGGTCAACATGTGTAAAGTGTCCAGACATTTTATTGATTGCTAAATTGTTATTTATTGTTATAAGTTCTTCTTGAAGGGTGCTGGGCACGCCTTCACTGTAAAAACAAAACAAAAACAAAATCCAAAAAGGGCACTTTGGGCATCAGGGGAAAACGGGCAGGTGCTCAGGCACCCCTAGCACCCCCCTCTGCATGTGCCTGATGTGTACGTGATGTTGCAGAAGGGTGACACATATTTTCTACAGCATTTCATGTTATACCTTTTTCTATCAGCAGGTGGCACCAGTCACCTTTTCTGTACAATCTCAGTCTGCCACTTTACAATGGATGTCACCACACGCTGCCTTGCCCCAAACTAAGGCTTCTACTTAACACTTGTTCAGAATGGTCCACTCATTCACTCACTATTCCCCAGGTAGTGTTTATCATGTAGTGAACTATATGGGAAATGGTCAAATGAGTTTTGGACACTACCTCACTCTTGGTAAACACAGCCACATTGCATTGTGGTAGATGGGAGAAATTGTAGGGTACATTCACTGTTCAATAGAAATTGCAGTGCATTGTGGGTATTTTATAGTAGACTATATAGTGAATCAACAGTTCAGAATTTGGACACTATTAAAAAATGGCAAACACACTAGGCTATAGTCCACTATTTCTGTAATGGGGAAGGGTTTCGAACAGGGCTATTGTATTTTCACCACTGAAATTAATTTAATCTCAAACATGACCCCCGAGGAGGGGTGATTATTGCTGAGGTCTGTGGTGACTGTGGTTATACGAGGGATCAGCCGAGCAGCATTTTGGTAAACAAACCGCTTCACTGGGTGGCAACGGCAATGGAACCCTATATGGAGCCCAAGTGGCGCGAGGCGTGAGTGTCTGACTCTAGCCAGTTAACTCTGTTTACAAAACTGCGACAGTTCACACAACTTTAACACAACTATATTATATATATATATTTTATATATTTAAGCAATATCACACGAGAGGGAGTGCGGTTGTTGGCTAATATTGGCACTGCTGTGATTCGGTCGCAGGCACGAGGCCGCAGGCCGAGTGCCGAAGATAATCACAGCAGTGCCAATATTAGCCAACAACCGCACGACCTCGAGTGTGATATTGCTTTTATACAACAGCAGTGTTGGGGGTAACTCATTACAAAAGTAACATATTACATGTAATATATTACTTTTAGCAGTAACTCAGTAATATAACTTATTACTTATAGGATTTCAGTAATATTATACCAGTTACTTTGTCAAGTAACTCAAGTTATAAATTGAGTTACTTTCTTTTTAATCAAAGCACATATTTAAAAAAGATACAATAATTTCCTAATCAAACTGTGTGTATTTATGCAAATAACCACTACAGATGACAATAACAAAAGGAACAGAATAACATTTAGAATTTAGGATTGTTTACACTGACTTCAAGGCGGTTTAAATTATTTTTCGGGATAGTTCCGGGGCAGCCATGTCATTCTGCTGCTGCTGTTGTTTTGGTCAAAGTAATGCAAAAGTAGTATAATAAGTAACAAGTTACTCTACACAGACAGTAATTTTGTAAAGTAACTTATTACTTTCAAATTGAAGTAACTAGTAATATGTACTATATTACATTTTGAAAGTAACTTGCCCAACACTGTACAACAGTTATATAGCTGATTAAAAAAATGACAAAAAGCTGAGAAAATAGATGATTTCTGTATTTATTCCTCCGCCAACAAAAATATTCCCCTCAGCTTTCCCTTTGCCGAAAATGTAGCCTAATCAGCCTAATTAACTGCAGGCTGTCTACTTTACTACTGTCTACTCTACAGCTGTGAAGCGTTTTGTTGATTAGGGCAGCTGTGAAGCGGAGTGATCTACACACAGTGAAGCGCCAGTGCGTTATCATGAAATATCGGCACTCGTAGGATCCCTCTTGTCCAATCAATTTGCTCGGCCGGAACTACCTGTTGTATAATATACATCAAACTCTTGAGCTACTTCTGCTCTCACTCAGAATGTCAAAATATAAGCGATGTGATGTATAGTTTTTGAGATGTCATTCATGTCATTCTGGCCAATACTCTTCTGTTATAGCATTTCAGTCTGGAATATGGAATATCTTTCAATAATATTTATGACTAAAAGGCTAAAAGTAATCTCATTTGTAAGAAATGACTGTTCTACATTGAAGTAGAAATTTAAATAATTAACTTGTTTGTTTTGGATTTATTTAGCTCCAAGAGTGCATTTTTGTTCATGTGACCCTCAACACAGGCTTTGGGAATCCCGGGCCACTTACTGATACTTATGCTTAAATTAACCCACTCATATTCTGGTTTATTTCAAGAAAAACATTTCGGCTAGTGGAAATTCTAATTGGCTGGTAACTTTAAAATCTAGCAGCCATATTGGCAGGTGGTGAAAAAAGTTAATTTCAAGCCCTGCAGGGAGAGCAGGTGATGACATAGGAGTGAGTGAGAAAAGGATCAAATATTGAATAATGACATCACAACTGTTAATTTAAAATTAGTTATTCCTCTAAACCTGGCTTAAAATGCCCCAAATCTTTCGTGCTGGCGCCGTTCGCCCCTCATCAAAATCTGGTAGCGAGGACATTTTTTTGTGGCCCTCTCTATCATCAAAGTTGCCCATCCATGGGTTACGGCATGACAATATTTGTTCGGCCCCCGGCAACAATCTGGGTTTCTCATGTGGCCCCCCATGAAAAATAGTTGCCCACCCCTGGTTTAAACCGTAGATAGATACGTCCGCCCTGCATGCAGGACTATTGGAGAGAGATAGAGGACAGCGGGGGGTTGGGGGTTTCAAGTCACTGACCAAACACTCAATTTCAGTGATTGCTGTCAGAATATAGAGCCATTTAACACTTACAGTATTCTAACACAAAAACATCGCTGAATGTACCTTTAAGTTTACTTGACCAGCAGTGTTGGGCAAGTTACTTTCAAAATGTAATATACTACATATTACTAGTTACTTTTATTTGAAAGTAATAAGTTACTTTACAATATTACTTTCTGTGTAGAGTAAATTGTTACTTATTACACTACTTTTGCATTACTTTTACCAAAACAACAGCAGCAGCAGAATGATATTGCCGCCGTGGAAAAATAATTTCAACCGCAATTTCAAAATCAGTGTAAAGAATCAAAAATTCGAAATGTTATTCTTTTCCTTTGTTATTGTCATCTGTAGTGGTTATTTGCATAAAAACACAGTTTGATTAGGAAATGATTGTATCTTTTTTAAATATGTGCTTTGATTTAATCAAATGTAACTCAATTTGTAACTTGAGTTACTTGACAAAGTAACTGGTATAATATTACTGAAATCCTAAGTTCCATAATCCATAAGTTATATTACTGAGTTACTGCTAAAAGTAATATATTACATGTAATATGTTACTTTTGTAATGAGTTACCCCCAACACTGTTGAGTGGTCAGCACCTCACCGCAACTTTTGGTGTGCGTTACTTTTCCATTATGTACGGAACACTGCACTACCGAGACACCTTATCTTCATGTGCTTGTCAGCGCGTGGGAGAGTGGAGAGACAGGGTGTGTGTGTGTGTGTGTGTGTGTGTGTGTGTGTGTGTGTGTGTGTGTGTGTGTGTGTGTGTGTGTGTGTCTGCTGATGCCACATCAAAATAGATGTGAGAAGTGAGACAGCAAATTATGTTATAGACGGTTTTCACCAGAGCGCAACCCCACAGCACTTCCTTTTTCTCAGCATTCGGCATTTTGTGCTGATACTGTTTCCTGCAGTTGGTCATGGAAAGATACTTTTCCAGGCATTTCCCAGAAATATTCCCAAAAATATTTACAAGAAAAATGTTTCGAGCTCAGGTTACCTAGGCGACCAGCTGGGAACGGCTACGAGAGAGGAAGACATTGTATCAAAAGCTTGGCCCATGCAGCAGCATGATGACGTATCTATCATACTGTATCATACTGTACTGTTCTAGAGCAGAACACAAGACGTCTGCTCAGATGTGCATTTACTGCAGTGGTTAAATCCCCGATCGTGTCTGCCTGGGCTGGGCTATCAGCTAAATTCTAACTTTGCTGAATGGATAGAATGGGGGATTTGACATAACTGGACATCACTGGTCCACACTAACTCAAATTAATAACTCATTAACTCAAATCAACTCTCAATAACTGTCAAACTATTCATCATTCATCTAGTTTGACAGTTATTGAGAGTTGATTTGAGTTAATGAGTTATTAAGTTGAGTTAGTGTGGACCAGTGATGTCACAGGACGGCACGGTGGCTCAGTGGTTAACACTGTTGCCTCACAGCAAGAAGGTCCCGGGTTCGAACCCCGGTCCGTCCCAGGTCCTTTCTGTGTGGAGTTTTCTCCGGGTGCTCCGGTTTCCTCCCACCATCAAGAAAGACATGTATGTTAGGGTTAATACTCCTGTCAGTGCCCCTGACCAAGGCACTGGCAAAATATCTGGAGTTGGTCCCCGGGCGCTGCACAGTGGCTGCCCACTGCTGCTAGTTCTAGGAAGGTTCCTAGTAGAGGATGGGTCAAATGCAGAGGATAAATTTCCCCAAGGGGATAAATAAATGATAACTTAACTTAACTTAACTTAACTGGTCCACACTTTAACACTCAATAACGGTCAAATTAAATGACAGACTTGAAAACAGTTTACAGTTTTCTGATATACTACTGATGTTCTAATGATACAAGGCTGGTTGAAAATGGGCAGAGTGTTCCTAAAAGAGCAACATCTAGGCTACATGACTCATGTGGATGTTATAATAATAATAATAATAATAATAATTGGTCCTTTGTCATGTGACATGAGAAACCATCTCTGTTCTATAACTATTCACTATTACTATTTAATGTACATCATGTATTTTAGTCTAGCAGAGATCGTCTCCAGATAGACAGGCTGCCTCCGGACTGAACAATATTTAGACAGTTTTGTTTGCATCAGTCTTTTGCAATCATTACAATTGCAGTCCATGGAGTATAAGGTTGTGAATGTGCCCCAGACTCCCAAACACTGGCACAATAATCGGTAACACTTTACAATAACGTACACAAATCCTATAGTAGTTACTGATAAACTAACCATTAACTAATCGCCAGTTAATCATTCGCTAATGAAAAATTTGGCATTAGTTTATCACTAGTTAATCATAGTTAATGAGTAGGTAGTCATTAGTTAATGATTAGTATCTAATTTCCTGAGTAGAGTAGTTAATCAGTACCTAATGATTACTAAATTTCAGCTCGTGAATAGAGTAGTTAATCATTACTTAATGATTCCAAAATGTCAGTGCGTGAATGTATTAGTTAATCATTAGTTAATCTTTTTGTGTACCCTATTGTAAAGTGGTGCATCATACTCAGTAGTTTATGAATACTGAATCATTACCTGTCCATTAGTTACTCTTTTCGCACCCTAATATAAAGTGAAACATATCCTTATCAAATAAACACTCCCTCCAGGTGAGATTCGAACTCTGAACCCCAAGATTGTTAAATTGTAAGTCTGGTTCTCTACCATCTGAGCTAACCAGCCTGTTACTTGGTAGAGCCATACTATAGGTCTGTAGAGTCAGAGACTAAGTATTATGTCCTATCCACATACTACTTTCTGTTCAAGTACTTATAGTTTTTAAGATATATTCCACCCAAATACTACCTTCTCTCCAAATACTTATAGTTTTAAAGGTATATTCCATCCAAATACTACTTCATGTCCAAGTACTTAGGTATGTTTCAGCCAAATACTACTTATGTCTAAGTACTTGTAAGTACTTGGACAGAAAGTAGTATTTGGGTGGAATATACCTTTAAACTATAATACTTGGTCTCAGGCTCTACATTCAATAGTATGGCTCGAACAAGCAACAGGCTGGTTAGCTCAGATGGTAGAGAACCAGACTTACAATTTAACAATCTTGGGGTTCAGGGTTCGAATCTCACCTGGAGGGAGTGTTTATTTGATAAGGATATCTTTCACTTTATATTAGGGTGCGAAAAGAGTAACTAATGGACAGGTAATGATTCAGTATTCATAAACCACTGAGTATGATGCACCACTTTACAATAGGGTACACAAAAAGATTAACTAATGATTAACTAATGATTAACTAATACATTCACGCACTGACATTTTGGAATCATTAAGTAATGATTAACTACTCTATTCACGAGCTGAAATTTAGTAATCATTAGGTACTGATTAACTACTCTACTCAGGAAATTAGATACTAATCATTAACTAATGACTACCTACTCATTAACTATGATTAACTAGTGATAAACTAATGCCAAATTTTTCATTAGCGAATGATTAACTGGCGATTAGTTAATGGTTAGTTTATCAGTAACTACTATAGGATTTGTGTACGTTATTGTAAAGTGTTACCCAATAATCTGGTAAGGTCATAATACGTTCAATAAAGGCCTGATACTGTATTTCATATTTGGATATTTTGACTTTGGCTGTGGAAAAAGTGTCCATATACCCGGACAAATAAGCAGCCACTTTTTATTTCTCTGTTCTGTTTTATTTTTGCCTTCTTTTTTTTTTCTAGTCCGTTTTTGTGATTGTGTATTATGTATTATGATTACTATTATATTTGGATTAATGTTCCAGTTTCAATGAAACTTCCAATATTTACACCTTGTTATTTCTATGTTTTATGGGAAATGGGAAATGGCCTGCATTTATATAGCGCTTTTATTTAAAGCACTTTACAGTCAGTAGGTACGTTCACCTATTCATACACCGATGGCGGCAGGTTACCACGCAGGGGGCTGGCACACCATCAGGAGCAATTTGGCATTCAGTATCTTGACCAAGGACACTTCGACATGCAGACTGGAGGAGGTGGGAATCGAACCACCGACCTCTTTTATCCAAAGCGGTTAGTGGACGACCCGCTCTACCTCCTGAGCTACAGCCGCTCGAGGCAGTTTGTAATTTAGATCAACTTTATTTAATTGGGTTACTCACATTCTGACTATTTGGTGATGTAGTTCAGCCACCTGGTATTTCCCTCTCCAAATATGATGACCATCAGAGTGAGCATTCTCAAGTTATGGGCTTTTATGCCACTATCCCCCATTGGAATGAGATACAATAATTTGACTGTTTCATTGAAGAGGTAGTAGCCTATGTCTAAAGAAATCAAATTTTCAATAGAACTGTACCAGATATTTCCATACAACTACTGGTCAGTGTTCAATAGCACCCTAGACAACTCAGTAATGGTATATTTTTCAGGGATTTCAGTTTTTCTGATAAATGAGAGAAAAGTGATGGAGTCCTATGTTCCTATCACCACAAAGTACAATTTCCGCCTAAACTAAAGCTATATTTACAGGACTATAATTCATTATCTTTTTAGGTAAATCATTTTCTGACTATTTGGTGATGTAGGGCAGCCTAGGTTCAGCCTAGTTCATACCTCAGCAAATCTGATGAGGAAAAGAGTGAGCATTCTCAAGTTATTGGCATGAATAACTTGCCAGACACATTTCATTTTAAGCAAATTTAACAGACCTAAAGTACAACAAAGTTTGCAACTCTGTATAGCGTTTATATCACATTTAACATGATTCAACTCACCTCGAACCAATGGATGTAGGCTATTAGATCCAACGAGTGGTTGAGAGACTCAGACCTCCGTCAAAGGAGCATCAATTTATCAGAAGTCTACTTCCGGTTTATTGATGCTGCCTTCAAAATAAAAGCACGATAAAGTTCGGTTTTTACAATAAAAAATAAAATAGGATGGATCAGCCGAGCAGCATTTTGGTAAACAAACCGCGTCACTGGGTGGCAACGGCAATGCAACCCTATGGAGCCCAAGTGGCGCAAGGCTTGGGTGGCTGACTAGCCAGTTAACTCTGTTTACATTTTAAAAACTGCACAGTTCACGTAACACGGCATGCATATATTATACATCAAACTCTTGAGCTAATTCTGCTGTCAAAATATAAGCGATGTCATGTATAGTTTTTGAGATATTAACGTTTGTTTGGCACAACTCATACTCTGCCGCGGGGTTCCGCATTTCTGGGTGGCAAGTGACGTCACGCTGATTCGTCCTATAGTAATCTATCTCACTATGAGACCCAGCATAATGAACATAATAAACACTGCGGGGAACCTAGTCTAGTTTAATGTTTGAATGAAAATAGACCAGCAGACGTGATCTTTCTGTTAAGCCTACACGTCCACATTTTCCTCGTGTCATGCATGCAGCACCTCCCAGGCGATCGCCCTTCTGGTCTTGACGTCCTTCATGGAGGATGATGTCATCCACTCCATTGACGTAGATTTTGTGGACCAACCAACATTTTTGTGGACCGACTGACTGAGCAACCAGACTTAAGAGCTTCTGGCCGCAACTAAAACGACAATTACAAATCAATAAGAGCCAATTATGGAGACTGCGAATACTGTACATGATCACACAGCAACCCAAGATTGACATAATCAGTGATGTCATAAATGGCTGATGATTTCATACCCAGTGATGATGTCAGACATTGTGACATCATCAGTGATTTCATAAATTCCTTGCTGAGGTTATATTGAGGTTATATTTATTACTTTCTCAATTCTGTATTGAATTCATGTCTAACTTTATTATGGGTTCAAGCCCTCGAAGGGGGATGGAAACCCTGCTATGTTGTTTCTTTCTTTATTCTTTATTCTTATTTTCCTTCCGTAAAACTGTGTATATCTCAGAAACCCTAAGGCCCACAGTAACCAAATATTGCACCTATAGGCTAGAAAACTCACTCACTACTCAGAAACAAAAAATTACACCAAGACCTAATTTCCTGTTTTTCTAACCATCCATACCACTGGGCCAATCCATGAAATTTGGCCCAATGACAGATATGACAGATATTCAAGCCCCTTCGGGGGCAATAGGCTTGAACCCCTGGTATTGCCGCTTGCGGCTATAATTAGGGGTCCAAGCGGGGGCTGCAGGCCCTAATGTATTTGCTATGTTTATGCTTCCTATTTTACAGGTCAGGAAGAGCAGCACGGCTAAAAAAACAACAACAGCACCACCCTAAGTATTGAACGAGTCACTGCATGGATGATGCACTGAAACTATAAAATGATTGGATGGAATACAAAAAAACTCCCTTCACACTTTCATGGGGTGTGAAGGATCCAGCGAAATGATACTGTACTACCACACAAGGTTATTCCATTTTCTCATATTTGAAGTTTGTCGTTCTCCATACTGGACACCCAGGCCAGAGTCTATCGGTCATAGATGATGATAGATGACTGATGACCTATCACATCATAAACATTGTGACATCATCAGTGATGTCATAGACATTGTGACATCATCACAATGGGACTCTGTGAAGTTTGCTGTTTATAGAGGTCCTCGAGTGACTATGAATCACCTCATTAAATGCAAAGCAATTGCATCAAAATTTCCCCATTCTCTGGGGTGGAGTTGTACAATCTCTACAACCCAGTTTCACGGGGGTTGTAGATATTACTTGCATTTGTTTTCTTTACCAAAATGCTGCTCGGCTGAACCCTCTTATATTTATCATCATCATCAGGAACCCAATCTGTCCAGCGTGTTTCCCTCGGCAGGCGGAGTGCTTCAGCGGTGCACCACTGATGTAACTTCGGTTCGCGCTGTCACACATGCTGTCACAGCCCCATAAGGCTGGCAACAATAATACTTCCTGTCCCGTGAGCTAGCAACAATAAGACTTCCGGTTGCCTTCAAAGTAAACACGACGTAATGTATGTTTTTAAAATACACTGGAAAAAGTGTTAAATAAATCGTGAGAATGTAAGTTTTTAAAAGACACTGAACAATGTTTATTTTGTAGGAATAATTTGTATTGTATAGCTTCGTTTAAATGCTTAATTGATAGTTTTACTGTGCAAATTTATCATTATTTTTTCAATGGCTTCTGTGTGCTAGGCTTGTGCAAAAAGGTCATTTTACTCTGAAAAACGGTCACCGAAAATGTTTATTGTTGCTCGTCTTATTGTTGCTGACGGTAGAAGCATGTCAGAGAGGGTCACATGTCATGAGCGCAGAGCCAGTGTTGGATTATAAAGTCGAGTCTACAAAACTACTGAATCTACTTTAGACATACATTAATTTTTCATAATGCTACGGACATTATTGTGTCGGACCGGCGGGGCGCTTCTGCAGGTAGAAGAGTTTTTACTTCCTGGTGTACTGAACAAACGGCTTGCTAGCTTGTGTTCACGTCAAATAGTTGTTCCTTTTGAGATATCAGCGCTGTTCACGACGGGTTGCATTGTCTCTCTGATAGCACCGATGTGTTGAACTTGCTCCACGATGTATTTACTCTTTATTCCAATATCTATAATTCAATCAATCCGTACTAACGTTACAGTAAAGTAAATTATGTAAAGATCTTGTTATTTTACCTCAGGTAGTCGTGACATGCTGACTAGTTCATTCTGGTTGTAAAATGAATAGCCTATTTTAGTGATCATAAACCCCTCTAACATTATAGTTACCGGTATGGGCGGGGCAAACGTTAAATAGATAATATAGCCGATCTTTTCATTCTAGTTGTGCCCATAACTGTTGCTGTCTGGTCTTATGTTTCAATTTGAGTTTAGGGTGCTCATCTTCATTATTATTAATCGGATGGGATACGTGATAATGGTTTGGTTCACAAATTGATACAATGATGATAAGATATGACAAATAAAAGTTCTTATTATTTCTGAGTCACAAATCTTTCTAGCGATGGCGCGGCATGGCTTGCTAGAATGTAACAACAATTTTAAAATGTCATTACAAAGTGAAAATATAATTTGGATGCAAAGTGAAATTGTCATGGATAAATTGCCTCATTTGTGACTTTACTACAGCAGAGTAAAGTGGGTAAATACTCAATTGTTCTGCCCCCATGATGCATATTGGATTGTGATATATATAATTTCATATCGGCTCATCCCTATTTCTAATCAGAGTAAAATACTTATTTCTAGATTACACTTAGACGACAGTAAGACTGAATTCCAATACTTATTTTAATTTCACATTTTCTCTAGCAGTACAGTGGTAACTTCATTGTTGTGGTCGCACAACATGACTCGTACAGTATCGTCTTGTAGGCTAATCACTGGTGTCTGATCATCCTCGACTTGGCACGCTACTCACATAACAGGAATGACCGGTTTACTGATCAAAATGTGTGACTTTGTGTCCCTGTAGAAAAGCCAGCGGACGGTGCCCCGGTTGTGGGTGACACCGGCGCAGCAGCGATGGGCGTCCAGCCAGCCCATGAACACCGTGGTTCTGTTTGTGCCACAGCAGGAGGCCTGGGTGGTGGAGAGAATGGGTCGCTTCCACCGCATCTTAGAGCCGGTACTGTCCCTTCTGTTCACTGGTTTCCTATCAAACATCCTCACGGTGTCAGATATCTACAAGTACGGAAAGGGTCCAATGCTCTTAATATCTTTTCCCTCTTTTCCTTCCTGTATAGGGATTAAACTTCCTTATTCCCATACTTGACCGAATTCGTTATGTGCAAAGTCTCAAAGAGATCGTTATCGATGTCCCAGAGCAATCTGCAGTATCGCTAGGTGAGTAACAGCGTTGTTGTTTGTTGTTGTTGTTGCTACTGCCGTTTTCCCCCCATTATTGGTGGAGGGACAAAGATAAAGATAATTTCCAAAATATCACATTCACAACTGATATGTTGTTCAGCCTGTGGGACACAATTTAATTAAAATATGGCCTACTTTCAATATTAATTGGAGGCATCATTAACTCATTGAGTGCCAGCCACTTTTGGAGAACGGACGCTCCCAGTGCCAGAGTTTCAGAGCGTTTTCAGTGATTTCTCGCGGCCCACAGAATATTGTGTGATATTACTATGTAAACACCGAACACGCACAAAGAACGATGAGACTCTCTTCTATCATCTGCAAAAAAAAGTTTATTGATCCCATTTTCCATTCTTTAGTTATGAGCCGGAGAAGATAGGCTGTTTTGAGCAAAAAGACACTTTTCAAATTAGAAGCTGAGTTATTCTGCCTTTTGTGAAATGCAGCATTTCAAGCACATTCACTGAGTCTGAAGATAATATTTTCTGATGTAGTGACGTGGTGTATAGTCCATGGGCCAGGCCAGATTCCGGTACCACTCAAGGTGGCAACATTTTCTTATGATTTTTGATAAGACACATGTCTGTAGATGATATTTTGGTATGATAGCCATTCCTTAGTGGTAGCTGTGACACAGTTACCAGCTTGTGAAGTGAACCACCCCTAAAGTCAATTGCATTTTAGACGTTGGTGCATATCCTGGGTTAGACACATGGCCAGGGCATTTTTCAATGTCTTATAATATTGTGTTTGGACCTATTTTAAAGGGAACCTTCTTAGCTTTCATTTAAGGGCAGTTGTGATTTTTTTCTGACAAATATAGAGGTCACTTGAGCTCTTCAAAACGTCAATGACACACATTTTTCATAAATTTTCGCCTAAATTCTATATTTTCTTTGAGCCCTGTGGCATCAAGGAACATCAGAAACACAAAAACTGGAATGCTCACAGGACTAAGAATTCCGTAAATGTATAATACTAGGCCTAGGCTCGCTATCGCCTGCCCTGCAGCTCACCGAGCTAGCCCCCTCGCATACACACGCTGTGCGGCCTCGCCCGCAGCTCAGATGCTACGTGGTCTCGCCTGCCCTATTGGCGTGCGCAATGTCTCCCTCTCTCTCTCCCTCAGTCCCTCTCCCTCCCCGTATCTCCCCCTCTCTCTCCCTCTCCCTCAGTCTCTCTCGTGTGTGTGTGTGTGTGTCACTGATGACATCATCAGTGATGTCACAATGATGTCATAATGCCTATGTATCAGTGATGACATCATCACTGATGACGTCATCACTGATGATATCATCACTGAACTATAGCCTCAGTTTTAGGGCAATCAGCCTTAGAGCAATTAATCTGCCCTAATAAAAAGAATCCAGCTCTGTCAGGTCACCCAGGTGCTCTTTACAGCCCCTGAAAGTTTCAGCCCGATCGCACGTAAAACGGCATAGCTGTGGTCGGCCAAAATTCTTGAAACAGACACATTGCCAATGGCCATTTAGTCAGGCCTCGCTCACAGAGTAGCCTCAGCCAGGAAGGATGACATCACTGATGACATCATCACTGTAGACAGAAAGATGACATCACTGATGACATCACATCATTAGCTAATCAGGGCAATCACCCAATTAAAGAATCCGGCTCCGTCAGGTCACCCGCACGCATGCTCTTTACACACCCTGAAAGTTTCAGCCCGATCGCACGTAAAACGGCATAGCTGCTCACACACGGACGGACGGATGGACGGACACTTCTCTTATTAAAATCCTGTTGAGATGCAGGTGAATGTGTCTTAGTTATTATGGCCTTAATTCTACATATGTGGCTGTGAGGAGGGGGGGGGGGGGGCTTTATGTGTCCAGGCCCAGGGCCCATCATGCCCACCATGTGTGTGTGTATCCTCTTCTAAACTGATCATGTCCGGCTAGCCAGAGCAGGATATTTTCCGGTTTTACCTTTCTAGACATGAGGAGTCGGGGCGGGGGGAGGGGTTGCGGTAGCGTGTATCGATAAAAAGAAATGTGATATGGAAACAGCTTTAGCGAATCTGTAACCAAACTCTATTCAAAAACATGCCGTTTTAACAGAGGATCCATTCCGACCATTCAGGCAATAACGAGGGGTGGCAATGTGCCAAAAATGAGGGCTTGCCTTTGTTGCATCGCCCAAAAAGCCGCCCAGTCAAAATAGTGGTCGCACCGTCGTCAATCACTGTGGGTGATTTTACAAGTGGCATTCAAGTCATATCTGACTAGTTTTCAATTATTTCTCCCCAAAAAAGTTAGGCTATAGACCAAATCAGCGGGATGTTTACATTTACTTCCGGGTACCCCTGGGTCCACACATTATAATGGCGGTGAACGGCACAAACTGACGTGTTGAAGACAAAAACAGACAAAGAAGACAAAAATGGTTCGTCCGTGTTGTGTTGTTGTTTAATATCATTCATAACAACACTTTCACTAGCGTTAGTGGAGACCAGACTAGCTTATTTACCTGTTGGACCAGACCAGAGTAGACTTGACGCTAAATTCAATTAACGTGGCGTCGGTAGCTCTGTCTGTAACGTTAACGAGTCTGCTCTCGCCGAGAAGAGCCTGGTGACGCGAGTCTGCAAAAAAACAGCGAGTTTGACAGACAAACAAACATTATTAGCTAGCTAACACTACATAAAACAAACACAGAAGAAAGGCTAGATACGTCGGACAAGCATGTTTACCAACCGTTTAACCATTTAAATTGAAAGTAGTCGGCCGAAAACAACGAGAGGGTTTGACAGCATTTATTTGACAACACGCACATTTAAACCTGCCGCCTTCCCCAAGTGGTACCCGGAAGTAAATTTGTTTACATGGTGACGTCACGGTGATTTGGTCTATAGGCCTATGTCTCGATATAGGCTGATGAAACTCTTGCATTTTTACATAGCCTACAAGACAGACAGGTCGGCAGGAAAAGAAACCATGCAAGCCGTTTGCAGCACTTAAGGAAACCTTGAGTTTGCTCGTTTAATTCGTTGATATAAGGATTGCCCGAACGATTAATGAATTAATAGGCTACGTGAACGTTAGCGGGTACTTTAGCCTAGTAGGCTATAGTAGTAGGCTATCATCTCCTTGTTGCATTTTTAAACTGGCAGATGGGGGACAAAGAAACGATTCAACTTTTACTTGATTACGCATCTAATTTGCTTTATGTGCCCAGGCCCAGAGACCATCATGCCCACCGTGTACAGTGTGTGTGTGTGATGTCACAGAAATCATTTGCAGAGGTACTTAGTTTTGTCAGAAGCCCTCCTGTCCTGCCTGTCGCTTCTCAGAAACGAGCCTCTGAGTGGACAGAGAGCCACGTGTTTGTTCACACCACAAACAACAACTGCTGTTTGCTTCAAGAGGAACCTGCCTGTCTGCTGAGAAAAGGACCTAAACACCTCCGCCCTTTCACACGTAGAAAACCCCCACTTTGCACTTAACAAGAACAGCTCAGAAGTTAACTGGAAATGCATGCTGACATGAGCATGATCACATCATTTATAATAATCTATTCATATCCTTATTTAATATTAGGTCAATAATAGTTTAGTGTAATTGTGTTAATATTCCCATGAAATATTTTAGGCCTATAGATTCAAATGTTATTTTCTCATGTTAGAAGTAACCGGTCAAGATGAGCTCTGATAGTAAGACTGCTGGTAGCTGGACTTATCTCTGTGATATGAGGAGCAGGGCTATTGTAGTTCCAGACCTCTAGGGGAGAATGTGACATGCATACAGTGCCTCACAGAAGTGGTTGAACACCCCCGTCCGTCCCCGTCCCCATCCCCAGCACTAGCAGCAGCTACACGACTAATATAGCCAGTCCAGTAGTAAATATTTTTTAGAAAATGAAAAATTGAATGTGCTGCTTTAGTATCCAACTCCTTTCACTTTAGCAAACCTCAACTCAAATACACAATGGAGTCCAATGCAATCAATGTGCAAGGGCAAAACAGCTGACCTGGCATTATAGCTACACTCACTGAGCACTTTACTGGAACACCAGACTAAAACTGGGTAGGTATCAGCTTTTAGTTCGGTGTTAACCGGCTACCAAAGTGACATCCGCCTTAAGGTTTGACGTGTTGCATTCTGAGATACTTTTCTGCTGACCAAAGTTGTTGTTTTTGCACCATTCTGTGTCAATTCTCGAGACTGTTGTGAGATCAGCAGTTTCAGTTGTACCAACAACCATGCCGTGCCACGGTCAAAGTCGCTTATGGTGTGAATTGCATACGTCAGTTAGTTTGTTCAGTCATAGTAACCACACGCAATGTCAGCATTGGTAAAATAGCTGTTGAATTCAACAATTTGATTAGAGTGAAATAAATGATCAACAATAAACACATGTTGCATGCAGGTGTAATCACACCTCAATTAGGTCAACAACAGACACGTTTGATGTTAAATCCGACAAACCGGAGCTCTGAAATGAAACCCACCACCTCTCTTGCCCAGGATAAAATGATCCCTTATTTTTGACAAAATGTTCCATATGTTTATGGACAATTGGAGGGTTATTTTGCTTTTGGATTTAATTGAGTGTACCTGTGCTGTAAATCCTGTGTTATTGAGACAGCGTCCAAAATTAGCACCAGCCACCAGCCAAATGCTGGTAAAATATGCAAGTGGCTGGTAGATTTGCTTCACTCACCATCCAAAAAAAACCCCACAATGGTCTATCTATCTGTTGAGTGACTGGCCAAATTTGAACATTCACTAACCATTTGACTGGTGGACAAAAAAGTTAATTTTGGAGCCTGTATTGAGATCCAGGTGAATGTATTTCTTGTTATTGTGCTGTTGGCTTTTGAGTGTTCAGATAGCTGTACTGTAAATCATGTTGAGAGTCAGGTGAATGTGTCTTAGTTATTCTGGTCTTAATTCTGCATACCGGTATGTGTGCTGTGATGGGGGCTCTTTATGTGACCATGCCCAGGGGCCCATCATGTCATAATCCTCCTGGGCATAAGATGTTGGGAGAAGTACATTCCTCTATACTGGTGGAGAGGAGTGGAACAACATCCCGAATGGAATTAAATCTGCATATTCTCTAAATGGTTTTAAAAACCTGAAAAAATTATTGCTGAGTAAACTAGAGTAATGTGCGAGCCTTCTGTTGTCATGGTTATTTAACTTGTGTGTTTTTGTTGATTGTTCTATTTGGTTTATTTGATGTTAATATGTGTTACCGTATGTCCTGTTTTTATAAGACCAGGGACCATGTTGGAAAGAAGGATTGGATTTTGTTCTGCTATATCCATAAAATCAATCAATCAATCAATCAATCAATCAATAACCATAGACCGATGAGCATCCTTATGCTTGACCATGGTGTTTGTTATGGCCAATCCATGTCTAAAGCACAGAAGTCCAACAACAGAACACTCAGGTTCAGATCACGGAAGCCATCCCAATCACTCCCCTCCGAGTGCTGTGACTGTGAGCATTCTAGTTTTTGTGTTTTGTGGCTTGATGCCACAGGGCTAAAAGAAATGATACAATTTAGGCGAAAATTGTGGAAAAATGTGTGCCATTGATGGTTTGAAGAGCTCAAGTCACCTTTATATTTGTCAGAAAAATTCACAACTAGCCTTAAATGAAAGCTAAGAAGGTTCCCTTTAAAATAGGACCAAAAACAATCGTACAAAAGAGTGAAAAATGTCCTGACCATTAGCCTAAACCAGGATATGCACCAGCGTCTAAAATGCAATTTACTTTAGGGGTGGTTAACTTCACGAGCTGGTAACTGTGTCACAGCTACCACTCAGGAATGGCTATCATACCAAAATATCATCTACAGACATGTGTCTTATCAAAAATTATAAGGAAGTTTTGCCACCTTGAGTGGTACCGACAAGTGAAATTTTGAGCTCTGGCCCATGGATTAGTAGTTGTGTGGTGCCTGCGTGCCCCACCCCCCTCTCCCCCCCTCAGCTGCAAACTCCTCCCCACACTAACACACAGCCACACGCACCCAGTCTATTTTCGGAGCGCTCCGTTTTTTTGCGCCGGCTCCCAACGCGACAAGGAAATGCCAAACCGGACTGCAGGGAAAGGTTTGGCCCTTCGGCGTCGGGTGCTGCCTTTCTGGCGGCTAATCGTGTGAAGAAACTATGCAGACAGACAGACAGAGACAGAGGGGCTCAGTTGTGTGCGCGGATCGCAGCCAACATCAGCTGCAAGTCAGAGCCATCTATATGGCTCTGGCTGCAGCATGAGCGGTTTCTCTTTGATCACGGAGGTTTTTCCTGCTGTTTTCGGACCTTCCTCTAATCTGGAGAGCACTGTCGCCACCTAATGGGTCGGTAAAATAGGTTATACACATTCAACATGCCCCAAAATTTTACAGGAGATATATTAGGCTTTGATCCACGTCCCACCGTCAAAAAACGCAATTGACGACTTTAGTCGTCATTGGCACTCAACGTTACTAAAGCAATTGACGACTAAAGTCGTCATTGGCACTCAATGAGTTAAATGTCAGTGATTTGGTGTTTTTTCTTGATGGTTCATCGCAGATAACACACGTTTGTTTTCATGGTGGATGCTACTCTCGTCTCAAATCATAAATGTCATAAAAGCTCCTGAATCAACTCGAAAGATTTATATTTTCTTAGCAGTTTAGATCCCAAAGTTATCCGGTCTTTAAAATACGGTACTGAATATCAATACAAGTCTATAGAAAATTGTTATTCTAGATGGAACAGTTGGAAAATAGAAATTTGTCCTCACAATTTAGCATAATTATGTATGCATGTTGCACGTGTAAATTACAGTTTGCTTTCTCTGTTTATATCAACATTGAATGAATAAATTAACATCATCTTATGGTCAATCAACAGACATGTCTTTGTGCTTACAGATAATGTGACACTACAGATTGACGGAGTCCTTTACCTAAGGATCTTAGACCCTTTTAAGGTATGCCGGCAAAATTGACGACTGCTTTAACCCATTGATACCTGATGCAGCATTTGTGTGTGTATCCCTTTAAGACGGTCTTAAAGGGATACACACACAAATGAGGGATATACACGCAAATGCTGCATCAGGTATCAATGGGTTAAATGCTAGAAGAAATATCCACTTCATTGCGCCGTCATTGTCTAATCACATAAATGCATTTCACAGAGTTTGATCACTTCTGTTTGTTTCCAGGCCAGTTACGGTGTGGAGGATCCAGAATATGCTGTCACACAGCTGGGGATGACCACCATGCGCTCAGAGCTGGGCAAACTCACACTGGACAAAGTATTCCGGGTAAGAAAACGGAACTGCTGTGCTGATACTGTATGAGTGATGTTTTTCACGTACCTTTCTTGTTTATTACTTTTTTGTTTTCATGGTATATTTCACCGTTGCACTCGCTGAGATAAAAGAAATAGGTTGCACTCATTCCAAGTCACAAATGGATAACAGCGTATGTCCTATATTCTAGTAATGATGTGTCTTCAACATGCTGTCTGTCACTCCTTTGACTTTTGATTTTCAAGGAAAGGGAGTCCCTTAATTCCAACATAGTCCACTCCATCAACCAAGCCTCGGACGATTGGGGAATCCGCTGTCTCCGTTACGAAATCAAAGACATTCACGTCCCACCTCGCGTCAAAGAGTCTATGCAGATGCAGGTAGGACAGTTATGCTCAAGTTCCCGTGAAATTAACTCCTGTTATTTTACCATTTGTTGGAAAACACAGAGTACAGTATCATGCTGCACTAGTAGGCGTAAAAATATATACATTTCTAACCAATAAAAGCATTTGATCTTTGAACGTGCGTTGATACATGTGCATTGATACCAGTGCGTTACGGGAAACGTTTGAACACATGGCTGGTTATTATTTGTGTGTGTAGGTGGAGGCGGAGCGTAAGAAGAGAGCCACGGTGCTGGAGTCTGAAGGACACAGGGAGTCGGCCATTAATATCGCCGAAGGAAGCAAGCAATCTCAGATCCTGGCGTCTGAGGGCCTGAAAGCAGAGCAGATCAACAGGGCAGCTGGTCGGTGTATTTTTTGAGCCAGACTCTATTTACAGCAGATTTGAATGCAAGTGCTTACTGAATCATACTCATATCTTGATGTTACAGATGGTGATGTAAATCATACTCTCATATCTTGATGTTACAGATGGTTATGTAAATCATACTCATATCTTGATGTTACAGATGGTTATGTAAATCATACTCATATCTTGATGTTACAGATGGTTATGTAAATCATACTCATATCTTGATGTTACAGATGGTTATGTAAATCATACTCTCATATCTTGATGTTACAGATGGTTATGTAAATCATACTCATATCTTGATGTTACAGATGGTTATGTAAATCATACTCATATCTTGATGTTACAGATGGTTATGTAAATCATACTCATATCTTGATGTTACAGATGGTTATGTAAATCATACTCATATCTTGATGTTACAGATGGTTATGTAAATCATACTCATATCTTGATGTTACAGATGGTTATGTAAATCATACTCATATCTTGATGTTACAGATGGTTATGTAAATCATACTCATATCTTGATGTTACAGATGGTTATGTAAATCATACTCATATCTTGATGTTACAGATGGTTATGTAAATCATACTCTCATATCTTGATGTTACAGATGGTTATGTACAGTGTTTTGCAAAAGTATTCAGACCCAATGACGTTTTGCACATTTTATTGTGCGGTTAAGTTATATCAAAATGCATTTATTTGGGATTTTCAGTCTGAGTTGTGCCAGTGATTCTCAACCTTTTTCATATCGAGGACCCATAATTTAGTCCACATTAGGGCCATGGAGGACCCCCATTTGTATTGAATATTTGTATTGCATATTTTTATTGTTAGATATGATTTTGTCCAAATTCCATCACTACCTGTTTTATTTTATTACCACACTGAAAGGCTGGTGCAATGAAAGAATACAGGTGTGTGTAGTTGAGTTTGGCTCAGGTCTGCAGATGCTTTGCTGACACACAGCTCTACTGTGTTTCCTCCAGGCGAGGCCCAGGCGGTCTTGGCCAAAGCAGAGGCAAAATCCAAAGCCATTCGTATGCTGTCGGACGCTCTGGCTGAACAGGTAAAGTGAATTGATATTGGATTATAATTGAGATAATGGTGATCAATTTGTTGAAGTCGTTCAGAGTATTTTGCTGTGAGTGTGATGATGACTTGTGTTTTGGACAGAATGGGAACGCGGCCGCCTCGCTCAGCGTGGCTGAGCAGTACGTCTCTGCCTTCTCCAACCTGGCCAAAGAGTCCAACACCATCCTGCTGCCCTCCAACACAGGAGACATCAGTGGCATGGTCACACAGGTGTGTGTGTGTGTGTGTGTGTTAGGGCTGTGAATCTTCACTGGCCTCACGATTCCATTCGATTACGATTCAGAGGGCTACGATTCGATTCGATAACGATTATCGATGCATCTTAAATCGATGCATCACTTTTTTTCCCGAATACATGATTTTTTTTCTCACTTTCTTTTTTCTCACTGTGTGGCTACTTTTAAAATAAAAGTGCATTTAGAATTGCATTGTATTATGATCCATAATTAAAATAAACAACTGCATGTACTTCCGTTATATTTTATTTGATGATATAAAAAAAATAAAAATAATAATAATCGATTTTTGACATTTGTGAATCGATGCAGAATCGTGCAGGTCCGCATCGCGATGCATCTTATAATCGATTATTTTTGACACCCCCTGTGTGTGTGTGTGTGTGTATGTACGTGTGTGTGTACATGTGTGTGTGTGTGTACAGTATGTGTGCATGCCTTAATAATCTACAAGTTCTATCTTGGGTTCAATTTCAATATTTGTTATACAGTTGTAATAGAAGAGCTTTTCTCATGTATGGTGTTCACAATACTAAATTCGCTGATGTTAATAATAATGTACGGCTCACTGGATATGGATATTGATTTATTTTATTTATTTTTTATAAAATTCCAAATCGATCATTTTGACAGCCCTACTCTCATACTGCATCTCACTGCCTTCAGTCACAGCAGTAACCGTCTTCATCCTGCTCTCCTGCCCCCCTCAGGCCATGACCATTTACAGCACGCTGGCCAAGCAGAGCCCAAAGCGAGAGAGCGTGACGGCAGAAACGAAGGAGGAGAAGAAGTAAAGCAAAAAAGTAGGCGTCGGCTCTGTAGCGGAGGACTTCAAAAGGACTCGGAGCAGAAAAGGGACCAGAAGAAGCCTGTTTTCACAGCAAAGGGGCTCCAAGGCCTATTCACCCTCTGCAAAGGACACAAGCCTCCGACCTTCATCCGACCTTCACAAAGTCTTTGGGATGTGGAGCCGCGGAGTGCTGGGAAAATCACAGCTATGAGACGATTGATGATCTTCGTTGACCGTTGTTTATGTTGGCCAGATGTTGTCTGATAGATTGTGATTGACTGTGGCTGCTGAACTCGACCAGGAATTTTGGCAAGCTGGTAAAATGGAGAAAATTATGCAGAAATTGGGGATTTAGTAGCAATTTCTTTCCCTAGATGTTGTATGTACAGTATATCAGCAGGTTAGTCCTAAATAAATTTTGAGTAATTCTACTCGTGCATCATAGCTGCACCTCCTATGTTGAGATAATGTACATGGTCTATTGATACCAGAGGGGCATACGCCTGATTGAATGAGATCTAGAGGTTTTGAATATGGCCTCTCCACTTTTTTCACAGTTTTTCATTGGAAGTGAAATGTAGTGTACACTAACCATTATGATGAAGGTTTTCTTTTTTGCAACCTGGGGCTGGCCCGACTTTTCACTGTTCAGCTTTCATAGATGGTCAACGGGTCATTTAAACCTTTGTTTAAAACACTTTTGTTTGAAACGCCTGTTAAAAATAAATCATAGATTGTATGTAGGCCATTAGACATGTTATTTATAAACAACTCAAATAAGCAATCTCGTTTGGGCGGCATATGTTAACCCCAAAAAAATAACTTTTATTGTGATTGAGAAAGTTTGTATGTACCTAGCAGCCTCTCTCTCTCTGAGACTGAGCAGCTACTCAGTGGATATTTTACGGCTGGCAGGCTGTGTGTTTATTTTCCCCTCAGTGATGGTGGAAACCCTCTCAATACATTTACTCATGTAAGTTAGCACAAATTGTTCTAAAATTATTTTGCAATAAAGCTAAGCCAATATTCTCTTGAAATGTGGATATAATTTAATTATTTCCATAAGCATTTTTAAATAGTTTGTGTTTGTTTGGATATTTGCCTGTTTCAGTTTTGTTCATCAACAGATGATGTTCAAGTCCATTATGCAAATACAAAGATAGTACAAATATATTAAAATGTGGTGTTTGGTAATAGACCAGTGAACTAAAACCTTGAGCAGTAATCTAACAAAATCAGGGACATAATAGAAATAGTTGAGAGATGTTTAAATTGTCACTATATTTCCCTTACTGTTTGCATTTGTTTCTCAGAACATCCTCATAACTATTGACATAGGGTGCTAAATCATTTTTCACACAAATGAATCATAATAGTAATTTTGATTAGATAATCAAGGGCTTGGGGCCAAAGGGGCATAGGTGTGATTTTGGGCAAATAGGACTATTCTTAATTGAAAGGTCTCAGTGAGATCTTTACAGCGCCAAAAGTACACAACTGAAATCATAACCCATAAGTTTGAATTAAACAAAACCTGTAAGTAACTGTAGAGGTTTGTTTGGGGCCAAAAGTGTGGAACTTCATTTACACCCTTTTGACACATAGCAACCCCCCTCACCCACAGTACTTAGGTCAACTGAAAATCATGCTGACCTAACATCACATAGCAGCAGCATGCTACAGTAGGAATGTGAACTGGTCAAGATGAGCTCTGAGAGTAGACTGCTGCTAGCTTTACAGGTCTAGACTAGCAGAAGAAAAAAATAGTTTCTTAAAGTTTATTAAAAATGTTTGTTAATAGTTTTTAACAGAAAAAAATGTATCAATCAATTTGCTATCCTGTGTGTGTGTGTGTGTGTGTGTGACAGGACTGAAACAACCTTTTGTTTGCGACAATTGATCTTTTATTCGAGTTTTGAGTTTGAGTTTAACTTTATTGTCCCATAGGGAAATTTGTTTTAGGCATTTGTACAGCAGCAATAGAAGCGTGACAACGTGACAGACAGTACATATTATATAAACGCAGCACAGCTGATGACAAACAGCTTATAGACAATAGGACGACATAGTCAGACATGATGGCAGCCTGGGCTATGGGTTAACTTCAAGTATTGCACTGTCCCAAAACCGCATTTCATTTCATTTCATCACATAAACCATTACCATCATAAAACCATAGTTCCATAAAAACCATAAAAACCACTGACTGTAAATGGATAAAAAGATAAAAATACATATATAAAGCTAAGAGATAAGATAAGACAAGACAGGCTGCAGGGACAGCCGAGCTCGAAAGTGAGCTACCATGTGTAGTACAGTGTCAAGGGACATAAGGGACACTAGGGCCCCCTAGTGGGAGGACAGGCAGTTTATTTAATAAGGCTATAGATGTTGGGAGGAAGGAGCAGTAGTCGAGAGTTATTCAGAGCTGTAGTCGAGTCCGCTTTGGTCGAGTCCAAGTCCAGATCGAGTCATTGGTGAATCGAGTCGAGACCGAGACCGGGGGGGAGTTGAGGGGGTCGAGACTGAGTCAAGACCGAGACCGCAAAACTACAAGTCCATTTCAAGACCAATACCATACCATAGCAATGTGCTATCCCAGGCTACCATTGTATTTATTGACTAACATAGCATAATTGTGTGTATCAGGGTGGGAATTACACAGATGCCATGGAGGCCATGGCATCTGTTGCCCCTCCCTCTGGCTGTGATGCCCTGATATCCCTAAGGCCACCTTGGCAGTGCCCTGCTAACCAGCCTGCTACTGTCAGTTGCTTTAAAAGCAGCAGTGGTCTCAGTTTAATGTAGCCTGCCCTATGCAGAGGATGTGTAAGTGGCTAATTTTAACACACATTTCAGAAAAATCACACTTCACAATGTCAAAAGAGCAATTGCCTTTGTGCCCTGGCATAGTAAAGGTAAGGTAAAGTCCCACTGATTGTCACACACCTGAGTGTGCGAAATTTGTTCTCCGCATTTGACCCATCCCCTGGGGGAGCGGTGAGCAGCAGCAGTGCCGCGCTCGGGAATCACATGGTGATCTAACCCCCCAATTCCAACCCTTTGATGCTGAGTGCCAAGCAGGGAGGCAAATGGGTCCCATTTTTATAGTCTTTGGTATGACTCGGCCGGGGATCGAACTCACAACCTCCCAGTCTCAGGGCGGACACTCAAACCACAAGGCCACTGAGCTGGCATGTGACCTTGTGCCCTCAAAAAATGTGACAGCGAAGGCCAAATGGCCTCGCCCCTTAAAATGACAAAATTCCCACCCTGGTGTGTATTACCTAAAATAGAAGGACGTTTGAAAATACCTTTAAACAAAATGTGCATGTTTTGAGGACAAAATGAATTGTACGTAGCCAGCTTATAATTATGCTCATAACAGTAGTTGCACCTTTACTTAAAGGACGGCTTTACCGTGGGGAATATGAATATATATCAATCTCACGCCCCTAAGGTTTTAGAATCCGTTGAAATTATTTGAAATTGGAGCTTCACTGCCTGACCTATCAGGCATCTCTCACATTTTTAGGGAAGCCGGGTGACGCGTTACGCGTCACCCGGCTTCCCTCCCCGCTTGCGGAACTCGAGGGCCTATGAACTACAAGTCTTGTGAGCCATGGTCCCGCCTCTAGAGGTCCTCCACGCCCCTTCAGAGCTCTCTACGAAAAGCAAAAGGCAGCCATCTTGTTCACCCGCCTAGCCTGCTGTAGCTAATATTAGCTTCCCATAGTTCCTTGCAAAGAGACGATTTTCTCGGGAACGGAAGCACCAAAAGACACGGGACTGGCGGCATTGGAAAGCTCGTCAAATTTTACATCTAGTAGTAGGTGAGTTGAAGTAACGAAATCAACGCTGAGCAATGTACCCATTTTTACCCATTTTTACAGAAAATAGTTACAACATCAGATGCGCGTAACTCCTACGAAAATGCCTTAAAATGCATGAGAATTTTTTTATGAAGACATCTCCCGACATATATACTACCGTTTACATTTGGTGCAATTTGGTGCAATTTTATTTTCGATTTATTTCTTCTTCTTTGTATCTTTTATTGTCGAAGCCTTCTTCTTCTTCTTCTTTGAGTTTTATGGCGGTTGGCAAACATATATGTGCATTACCGCCACCTACTGGAGTTTGATATCAGCCAAATGCCTGAGGGGTGGGCATGAAAACCATAGACATATATAAGGCTAGATGGCTTAAGGCGGAGTCACCAGCGTCGTTGAAGCGCTGCCATCTTGCTACGGCAGGCTTTCTGGTACGTTCTATGGTAGCTGTTGGAGGGTGCACAGACAAAAATACTCATAACTCGCTGAAATCTTGACGGATTTACAAACGGTTTGGTTTATTACAAGCATATTCCGTTCCCGAGATATGGCAACAACAAAAAAAAAAAACACTAAAAACACTATTTTTTTGATGGGCTCCAAATTACACCAAAATTAAACCGAAGCATCTATGCCATGAGAGGGATTCAGGCACAAAGTTTCATGCAGTTTCATCCATTTCCCTAGGAGTTATGATCATCTGATGTGATAATACTAACCCAACAACAGATGCTCATAGCTCCTAGCAAAATGGATGAAACTGCATGAAACTAGGTGCGTGAATTCATCTCATGATGATGATGCTGCAGTTTAAGTTTGGTGTAATTTGGAGCCAAAAATAATAATAAAATGTTAGCGTTTTTTTAACCCATAAATATATATAAAGCTGTGGTGCCGTAGCAAGATGGCCACCATGCGACGACGTCGCTCTCCATTGACCGGCAGCGCGGGTAAGCCATCTAGCCTTTATATATGTCTATGATGAAAACGAAGGCCACGCGAGCCCAGTGCATTGTGGGAAATGTAGTATTTCGGGTCCCCGCACCCGCCCCTCCCCTCCACCACCCCCCCCCCTCCACACAGAGTGGATTTCTGGTGATATCTCTGGCGGGAAACAACCAATTTCAAAAATTTCAACGGATTCGAAAACCTTAGGGGCGTGAGATTTAATATATATTCATATTCCCCACGGTAAAGCCGGCCTTTAAGTGGACTTAACCTACTTTTTCTTACTGCTCCCCAACCATAGAGACACTGCGGAGCGTGTCATCATTCAGAAACCACGCCCAAAACGGGGGAAACACAAACTCCCGTCCAATCCTGGCGTTCTCCTATGTCACGTGCATGGTCGGGTGTTGCACACAAAGATCATATATACGGAAGATGAACACTCCAACTTACTTCATTGACAGCAACATCCACATTTTTCTTCTCGCCAATTCTCAATGGCTTCCTTGTTTTCCCTCGGGAGTACAAAAAAAACGTTAACTGGCGATTTTTTACATTTGTTTTCTGCGCAGCCCCACCACACAACAGCTTTTAGCTATGTTTAATTCAAGGAAAATGACGCTGGTGTGTGGAAATGAACGGAGCTTTTCCCCCGTGATGGGCGTGGCCTATTTCATGCAGTGTCTCTATATGCTGCTATCATATGCTATCATATCATGCTATCATCAGCATAGCTTGACGATTCAGCTATCTTCAGAATCACATCACACGACAAATCCAGGATTCTTTTTGGTCCACGTGAAATGTTCTACGGCCTCTCGTGAATATATATAGGCTACAGTGATCAATCTCAAGAAATTATTTCCACCCCCTTTCAGTTACCAACTGCTAACACACAATACCTCTTCAGTGCTTCAACTGACTGAACGGCTGTACCTCACAGCATATTGAGAGTGACGGCAACGGCGTAGTTCATCTTGTTTATGCATGGGCGATATGGCCAATAGGTGAATCTCCCAAAAAGTTGGCCTATCCCTTTAAAGCCTTTAGTACTTACATCGACAGCAGTTTCCTCTTGGGTTGGAAAAACCCAAGATCTTCGAAACTGCTGTTTCAAAGATCAACATCACTTCCTGATACGTCCACCTCTTGCATCAGGTGTCCCGGCTCATGTGAGAAGGTCCTGGTATCACTCAGAAGGCATGAGACCACAGCAGGCTCCAAAGTCTGAGTGGTGTCTTGCGTGGAGGTCTGGGTGGTGGTCTGCTTGAGACTGAACACCCTCCGCAGGCTCAGCTGGGCCCGGAACGCCTTGCAGAAGATGAAGTAGATGAGCGGGTCCAGGCAGACGTTGAGAGCTGACATCATGACGGTCAGCTCCTTCAGGTAGAAGAAGGCCTGGTGCCACTCGCAGCGCCCTTTCAGGAAGGCGTAGGGAAGACGCACCAGGTGGTACGGGACGAAACAGACGCAGAAGACCACGACCAGCACCAGCATGTTCCTGCGGGTAGAGATGGGAATTTATACCAATGCCATTATCAATTCTAGCTTCTCGGTCCGATTATTTATCGATTCTCTTATCGATTCCCGATACATTTTTTGTGTGGGAAAAAAAGTAGGCCTCCACAGGTTTTCAGCGTCAACACAGCTGTTCCATGGCTGCCTAATAACATTTGAACATGTTAAAACAAATTACAATGCCCCTTTTTTATTGTATTTTCATGTTTTTAGCGGGGGGTTCCTATCTGGAGGAAAACCCAGGCGTGCACGGGGAGAACATGCAAAGTCCACACAGAAAGGCCCTTTTTGAAGACCACACCTGGGCCGTATAGGCACTGAGGACATGGGGATGGGGACACGCCCTCAGCGCCCACCTGGCGGGAATCTAACCCAGGACCTTCTTGCTGTGAGGTGACAGCGCTACCACTGCGCCACCGTGCCCCCATCGATATAACATGTTTCAACATATCGCTGGTGTTTCCACCCTTGAAATGATACAGACATTACGTAGCACTGTTCTCATCTTTCCTCGTGAAATGAAGCCATGTTTTGCTTTGGACCGTTTCTTCCTCTCCGCCATGATTGCTTGCAAGTTTCCAGCAGCGTCGATGCAGAGTTTGTAGTTTGTGATGCACATGCGCAACTGTCAGGAAAAACATGCCGGCATTGATGAAAGGCCTCAGAAGTTATGAATTATCTGGTTCTAAACAGTTCTGGTTCTCGATTCCCATCCCTACCTGCGGGACTTGGCGAGCTTCTTGGAGCCCGAGGACGATTCTCGTCCCGGCTGCTTCCGCTGCACCAGCTTCAGCCTGCGGGAGGTGCTAGAGTAGAAGAAGACCAGGGAGACGAGGACAGCGAAGAAGATGGCGGCGCAGCAGATGTGGATGATCTTGTAGAGCAGACTGAGCTGAGTGCTGTGCAGGTCGTCACAGTTCACCGTGCCAGCAGGGACAGACATCAGAGGTGGCTGGGTGACGAGCGACAGGATGACGTAGACACCCATAAGGGCCAGGAGGGTCACCCAGGTTACTGTGGAGATGATGTAGGCGGCCCGCACCCGCTGCAGGATGTGAGATCCTAAAGGATGGACAATCTTCAGATACCTGGAGAGAGGAGAGGAGAGGAGAGGAGAGGAGGGGAGGGGAGAGGAGGGGAGGAGAGGGGAGAGGAGAGGAGAGGAGGGGAGAGGAGAGGAGGGGAGAGGAGAGGAGAGGAGAGGAGGGGAGGGGAGAGGAGAGGAGAGGAGAGGAGAGGAGGGGAGGGGAGGGGAGAGGAGAGGAGAGGAGAGGAGAGGAGGGGAGAGGAGGGGAGGAGAGGGGAGAGGAGAGGAGAGGAGAGGAGAGGAGGGGAGGGGAGGGGAGAGGAGAGGAGAGGAGAGGAGGGGAGGGGAGAGGAGAGGAGAGGAGGGGAGAGGAGAGGAGAGGAGGGGAGGGGAGGGGAGAGGAGGGGGAGAGGAGAGGAGAGGAGAGGAGAGGAGGGGAGAGGAGGGGAGGGGAGAGGAGAGGAGAGGAGGGGAGGGGAGGGGGAGAGGAGAGGAGAGGAGAGGAGGGGAGAGGAGAGGAGGGGAGGAGAGGGGAGAGGAGAGGAGAGGAGAGGAGAGGAGGGGAGGAGAGGGGAGAGGAGAGGAGAGGAGGGGAGGGGAGAGGAGAGGAGAGGAGGGGAGGGGAGAGGAGAGGATGGGAGAGGAGAGGAGAGGAGAGGAGGGGAGGGGAGGGGGAGAGGAGAGGAGAGGAGAGGAGGGGAGAGGAGAGGAGAGGAGAGGAGAGGAGAGGAGAGGAGAGGAGAGGAGGGGAGAGGAGAGGAGAGGAGAGGAGAGGAGAGGAGAGGAGAGGAGGGGAGAGGAGAGGAGGGGAGAGGAGAGGAGAAGAGGGGAGGGGAGAGGAGAGGAGAGGAGAGGAGAGGAGAGGAGAGGAGAGGAGAGGAGAGGAGAGGAGAGGAGAGGAGAGGAGAGGAGAAAAGTGAAGTGGAGAAGCAGGCAGACATTACATTTGTCAGCAGATAACTTCAATGGTTTTATCAATAGTCCGTTGTCATTTCTGGGCTTCAGATTCTATTCTGATACAAGGTGAACATGAATGGGATGTTTTGTTTCCATTAGCAAATTGTTCTGTTCTTATAATGGTTGAAATGATAAGCAGATACTTGATAGCAGAATGAAAGCAGATGATTCCGGGCCAAACATGGTTGTGTTTAGGCACTTGAGTGTGAGTTAAAGGGGCAGCTCACCCTAAAATCCAAAATACATATTTTTCCTCTCACCGGTAGTGCTATTTATCCATCTATATTGTTTTGGGATAGTTGCCTGAGTTTTGGAGATATTGGCCGACGGCCGCAGAGATGTCTTGTAGTGCTCGCAGCACCAAAAACATACATTTGAAAAACTCAACTGCAATGTGTCTTTTCAGAAATCATGACCCGGTTACTCAAGATAATGCACAGACTTTGTTGTGAGCAGTTTCATGTTGGAACTACAGTATTTTCTTTTGCAGTCTCATGTAGGAACTAGCTAGCAGCTAGTGGATGTAGTTCGGTCAAAAGAAAATAGTTCCTCCATGAAACTGCTCATAACAAGGTCTGTGGATTATCTTGAGTAACGGGGTCATGATTTCTGGAAAGAGACATTGTTGTTGAGTTGATCAAATGTATTTCTTTGGCACTTTGAGCACCACAAGCCGAGTGCCATCCAGTTCCATTGTTTTGGAGAGAAGGCAGAAACGCTGCGGTATGGTTAGATATTTTTTTCTTCATTTATTTCTTTGCAGCTTCAAATTTCCCAAATCTGCAGCTGCTGCTGTATAGCAGAATGTGAAAGAATCATGACGATGAATGTTATGTAGAGTAGGCCTGTGTGTAAAATCTGTCTATAGTAGAGTGGTCATAGTAGTAGGTGGCTGCGTCATTTTGACTGTAAGTCAACATGATTTTGACTGACTGTAAGACAGTCAAAATCTGAGAACCCTGGAGCTAAGAAGGAGAAGATGTCTTCTTCATAATGGAGGCGTAAACACATTCAAGTATTCAAAATATACAGTGACAAAATGAGGAAGTCCATTCAACTGTTCACCATGTCTGTCATGCCTGACAGATAAGATCCTGTTAGGCCAAGTTCAGACTAGGAGGCCAAATCCGATTTGTGAACTTTAATGACCTATTAATGATTCTATCCAGATTGGTTTTATGAGTCTGGACGCTCCAAGTCTGATTTGTGTCACTTGTCCCAAACCACATATGGAGGTCTGGACACACAGATCCGACTTGAACACTTGCACAAATCAGATTTGTGGCAGTGCGGACACACTCCCAAATCAGATTTGGGAAACCAATCAAGATAATGATGATTAATGACTTTAGCAGCAAATCGGATTTGCCTGTAATGTGAACATGGCCTTAGATCACACAATTCCAAACACATGGGTTTTGTTTTTACAAACTCAGAACCAAGTAGTGGTAGGCTACCGTATAAACTGCCGTGTATTGAGCATCTTGCAGTGTCTTGTTATGTGTGCGCTTTCTGATTCTGAAGGAAATGTCATGTTCAGCCCTGCAGATATTATGAACCACACTTTTGTTAAACCCACATTGAATTTGTATATCCTATGTGTGAGAAACAGACACGTAAAGAGGAAGTGGAGACCACTGACTGGCTCTGAAACCCGACGTTTCTTTAAACAGTTGAACTACACTCACAACTACCATTCTTTCCCCTAATCCAAGTTGTTTAGCTAAACGTAAGCATTAACCAACATTTGGGACATAATTCAGTTTGTGGTGGAGAGACGTTATTTTGCCATAATAGTTTGGCTTCTGTCCTTTTTTTCCACATCAATGGAAACATGCATATACTGCATACTGTGTTCAGACCAAACGCGAGGTGAATCTTTCGAAGGGTGCGATTACATACAAAGTCAATACAAAGACGCAAACAGATGCAGTTTCAGAGCAGCTCTCCAAAAAAAAAAAAAAAAATCCAATCTAATGAAAGTGTGGACAAACTGTATGATCAGCACAACACACGCTTCTCCTTTAGAAAACATCACCGTAAGAATCTCACATCCTTATCGACAACAGATCCTCTCAATGGTTTTGTGCGGCAGCTCAGCTGTTAGCCTACTTGAAAGACTGACTGGCCCACGAAACCACAGCTTAATTCAGCTCGTCTGGTATCCTATAGAATAGATCTATAAGTACATTTTGTTTCCGTTTTGTCTTCTGTAATCATCCTAGCCTGGTTATCCAGCTGGTCACGTGAACTCACACTTTTCATTTCAAAATCATCCAGGTTGTCATAGTTTCACTCCTTCATATGGTAGCAAAGAAGAAGAAAATTGTGATTGCTGAACTTACGCATGAGTGTATCCTGCTGACATTACACAGCAGGTTCCGCTGGATGTTGAATGGAGGTGTGCGAGGATTTTGACTGACTAGTCAACTTATGCAGCCACCAAATTGGGTGTACGTTTTCAGCCAATCAAACTCAGTATAATTGGTCAACTTCTTGCGATTAACTGGAATTGTGATGCCACTGTAAAAGTTGTCTGATTCAGGCATATTCTCCTCATCAAACCAAATGAACTAAAGGGATAAACGCTTCAGAGTTTGAGTCAGAAGTCTTAGTACCCTCAGAAAGTTAACATTTCAATGAGGGCTGACTGGGCTGAAAACGATCTCCTAGTCTGGTGGCCGCGCGTCATGTTGACTGTAAGTCAATGAGGAAGTCCATACTGTTGTTCACCATGTCTGTCATGCCTGGCAGATAAGATCCTGTTAGATCACTTCCAAACACATGGGTTTTTGTCAGTGGTGGAAGAAGTACTGAAAGTTTGTACTCAAGTAGAAGTACTGTTACCTTACTGAAATATTACTCAATTACAAGTAAAAGTACTGGTGTTAAAAATATACTTAAGTAAAAGTAAAAAGTACTCTCCTAAAAAACTACTCAGAGTATTAGTTACTTTTTTAACCATCGATTTTTAATAGCAGGCTGTCACAGGCATTCACTTGAAACGGGAGATCCATGTAGAAAATACATTATACACTTTCAACAAAGCATATTTCTCTAATAAATGATATGAATGAAAGATTAATCGCTTCTTAGTATCAACAGGGAGCAAAACCCTAAATAACTGAAAACTGGTGGGTGGGAGGGGTCTGTCAGTCACACCTGCTTTGCTCTTCCCCCAGATGTTATTCATTTTTAATAATACTGGTAAGCATTTGACTCTTAAAGAGGACAGGAAACATTTGATCATATGAATCTAGTTAATTTGCATGTCACCTCAGAGAAGACATGCAGGACACTGCTTTCAAGTCTGAAATGTACCTAGATTTGCTAGAAGGATGAACATTTCACCTTTTTTTTACAGAACTGTTTTTTTATTGCTTAACTGTGAGTCTGTGACTGTTTTATTTCTGAACAGAAGGATTAGCCTCACCTCCAATAAACAAAAACTGCTGATGCTGTTGCTGTGCATTTATTTGAAAAAGAATAGGGCCCACATGACATGGAAGTAAAATAATAATAGCAGCACAGACATCAGCACTCAGCAACACTTTTTCCAACAATAAAGAAAATAAATGTTATTCACATACCGAGTAACTGTTATCCTTACACCACTATGATTTGTTTCCAGACTTTTCAAGATGTGCTCTGTACTGATACTGAACCAGTGGAAACAACTATTATGAAATGAATGGTTGTATTTTAATTTAAATATTTGCTTTGATTGAAACAAAAATCTTGTCATTAGTATTTTCTTTATAGCCTATAGCAAGCTGTTAGGAGTTAAACAGGTCATAATTCCCTCTCTCAATTTTATATTGCTGTGAAAACACATGTATTGCGCACTGCAAACTATTTGGGCTTATTTTTATTGTTTTTTTTACGGAATACACATTGAATATCCACACTGGTTAGACTAGCCTCTATACCTAATATATACAATCAATGCTCTCTACCCACGGTCACCTATTAGGCTACATTGCCGCCTGCCCTCCTAATATGGTCGGACAACGGTACATGTCATGACGTGTCACAGAGCAGGACGCATGGCACAAGGAACTTTCATCACTGCCTGAGACCGCATATTTTGGGATTATTTTATCAAGTGGATTATGTCAATGAACGGGACTTGCGTGGCGTCCGTGGACAATGTATACGTTGGGTGGCATTTGGCTTCAGGTTTGTCTTTCACTTTGGTGAAGGGTTCAGCATCATGTCGCTTCCTCCTGAGTCCTGTGTCAACTGGTCTGTCACGCAAGTTCGCAACCAAATTAATGATCAAATGAGCAGTGAACAGGGGGCGTGTCGCGTCACGCGTGATGCACGTGATTCAATCCTTAATCGAATTAAAAGTGTTATTTAGACAGTCACTCACGTCTGCACGCAGTGCACGGCACCGCAGCACACAGGCTTGAGTCAGTGACAGAGACAGGGCGCTTGACAGAAAATTCAGCGGACAGATCAGAGGGGAAAGACTGGCGGGGGAGAATTAATGGACCAAACGGCCGCTACTCGATAACAGTATCGATAAGGTCGGACCTTATTGATTTTCGGGTTTCGGGTCGAGTCCCATCCCTACCTACGAGCGGCTTGAAATCCCCCTCTCTGGCGTGGTCATGTCACCTATATCCAAGCCGGAAAACAACATCTAACCTGTGGGCGTCTCCCCCCCCCCCCCCCCCATTTCATGGTTTTCATTGCCCCGTTTGCATCACTTGATAGAGTTTATTGGCTGCGTAAAATGCAGATCAAAGGTTTGGATGTTTGGATTTAATTAATTCAAATTGTACTCAGTACTCAGTATGATTTAAAAAGTAACGACGTAGATTACATGGTGCAATTCATACTTAAGTAAGAGTAAAATTACAGACTTGAAAAAATAACTTTTAAAAGTACAAGTACCCAAAAAAAGTACTTAATTACAGTAACGTGAGTAGTTGTAATTCGTTCCTTCCACCCCTGGTTTTTGTTTACAAACTCAGAACAAAAAAACAGAAAAAATGTCTGAACTCTTCAGTTCTTTGTTCAGCAGGGACGGGCACAGATAGACCCCGGGTGGTGCCCAACCATGCCCAGTTAGGAGACAGGAAGAGTATACCATTCCATACCATTGGCACAGCGTGTAATGCTTCATCTTGGTATAAAGCGTCTTTGGTTACAGGACAGTCTGACCCTACCTGTTAGCGGCGATGTATCCCATGAACAGGATGCTGGTGTACATGTTGAGGTAGAAGGCTGCGGAGCCAAAGTGGCAGTAGACAGACAGGACCAGGGCGGAGCTGCTGGCGTAGTGGGCGATGCGAAGGGGGAGACAGAGGCTGAGCAGGAAGTCGGCGGCCGCCAGGTTCTTCAGGTAGACCGTCACGCTGCTGGACGCGTGCCTCCAGTGGCGGCAGAAGTAAACCTTCAGGGTGAAGCCGTTTAGGACCAGACCCACCTGGAGAGGCAGCAAGGCAAACCTTACAGTCAGTCGCCTTTATTCACCAAGTTCAAGTCTTTATCATCCCACCAGGAGAAACATAAGTGATTATAAATACATCACTAATATTATCACACCATAATAATAATAATAATAATAATAATAATAACATCACATAAAACACTAAAACACGACCAGATGGATAGAACTGACTTGAAAAGGTTTCCCATTCTTGACTTCTGATCATGTGTTTGTGTAAATGACTTAGATTGAAAGTGATGAGATTTGTTCTAGCAGACGACTGAATTTAAATGTGAATTTATATGGAATGACTGAATTTATTGAAGCTGAAACGGATTATAGAAATCAAACTTGTGATGCTCTTACCAAGTTTCTATCCTATTAAAACCATATCGCATTGGAAAGTCCTAGAGATGTAGTTTTCTACTACAAGATATTAAATTGATGCTCGACTTGATCTGTTCTGACTTGACTTGCTGGTCTACATTTAGACTTGAGACTTCACATGGACGTGAATCTACATTTAGACTTGGGACTTGACTTGAGACTTGTGCGTCAAGACCATTCCTCAAGACTGGAGATTGACTTGGGACAGGAGCAAAGTTGACTTGGTCACAGCTCTGGCAGAACATCATGAACCTTCATCCTCCTCTTCAGAACAGACTCTTCATCACCTTCTTCTTCAAATGCAAGCAGGCACATCACACGTTTCTTCTGCTCCATTTTGATTTGATAGCTTTATCTGCTTTTTTCAATAGCTGACGCTGATTAGGCAAGATTAGACAAGTCAAACGTTCATAGCTGAGCTTTGAGTTTAAGGAGTAGAATATAGGCTACTTCTGTCTGATCTCAGACTGAAGTGAGTCTGATGTGGAGGTGTGTGGAGGCACTGAAGAACACACCAGAAACATCAGGCTGCAGACCACGATGAAGAAGGGGTGAACCGAGGTGTCGACCGGACTGCAGGAAGACGAACCGCCCGAGTGGTTGACGCCTGATGACTGGTTGAAGGACGAGGCCACGCCCTCTCCCACCAGACTGCTCATCGTGTTCCTGGGTAATCTGACAGAGGTGAAGCAAGATCAAGTTAAACACCTTCAGGTCTTCAAAGTCTGGACTGTAGCCTGAACAAGGCCAGATTAAAGTAGCAATGGGCCCCAGTGCTACGACTTTTTCAATGGCGCGCACCAGTGTTGGGCAAGTTACTTTCAAAATGTAATATATTACATATTACTAGTTACTTTCATTTGAAAGTAATACGTTACTTTCCAATATTACTGTCTGTGTAGAGTAACTCGTTACTTATTACACTACTTTTGCATTACTTTCACCAAAACAACAGTAGCAGCAGAATGACATCGCCGCCCTGGGACCATCCCTAAAAATAATTTCAACCGCCTTGAAACCGCCAGTGTAAACAATCCAAGATTCTAAATGTTATTATTTTCCTTTGTTATTGTCATCTATAGTGGCTATTTGCATAAAAACACAGTTTGATTAGGAAATGATTGTATCTTTTTTTAAATATGTGCTTGGATTTAATAAAATGTAACTCAACTTGTAACTTGATTACTTGACAAAGTAACTGGTATAATATTACTGAAATCCTATAAGTAATAAGTTATATTACTGAGTTACTGCTAAAAGTAATATATTACATGCAATATGTTACTTTTGTAATGAGTTACTCCCAACACTGGCGCGCACACACACACACACACACACACACACACACACACACACATACACACACACACACACACACACACAAAGGTAAAAAAAATAAAAATAAAATTGCACTTCCAGTTTCCACTTCAGAGCAGAGATAATAAACAGGAGGATGATGTCCCACTCCGCTCTGAATCCAGACAACACAAACGGACAAAGGGGCCCACAAAAACATTCAAACGAGGCAGGATTTAGATTGAAGTGGGACATCTGTCCTCCTGAATGTTATCTCTGACTGTTCCGAATTGAAAGAAGTCACACTTCACTCCAGAGACCACAACCAGACGGGGCCCACAAACACATACAAACGAGGCATTTCCCCCCCCTCATCCACCCCCCCCCCCCCCCCCCCCCCGAGCCTCGGGACCCTTCACGTCCTGGGCCCCGCGGGGCTTAGACCCTGCAAGCCCATGCCTTAAACCAGGGCTGAGCCTGAATAGACAGTAGCGTACATTACAATGCACTTCCTTGATAAAGACACATTTCAATTAAATTCAGTTCAGTTAAAGTGCCTTTCTTTTTTCACTCTGAAAACCAAGTACAATATTGACAATGAAGTAGTCAGTTAATTGAACTCTGAAAGTGTTAAAATCAACACTAATTGTATATATATATATATATATATATATATATATATATATATATATATATATATATATATAGATATATTGTGTATGAGTCCAGTCAATTCTTAGTAACTTGAACATTTGAAAAATGTATAATCAGGTTTTGCAGAATTCTAAGGTTAGAGACGGTAGATGAAGCTACGGTACAAATAAATAAAGTGATCATTATCATCATATTATTATCAGACGGAAACCATAATGTGATCATCACCTCAACTCACCTGTCTGTCCGTCCGCAGAAAGCTGCTCTTTACTGTATGCTCTGCAACTTCCTTCTATATGATCTCCAGATAAGGAAGAACTTCAGAGGTGTTTGTGTGTGTGTGTGCGTGTGTGTGTGTGTGTGTGCGTGTGTGTGTGTGCGTGCGTGCGTGCGTGCGTGCGTGTGTGTGTGTGAGAGAGAGAGAGAGAGAGCTGCAGGAACAGTTAGGCCTATGTGGTTGTGATCTGGTCACAGTGGTGATAATTTGCAAGTCAAAGCAGAAAAAAACTTGCTGCAACATGTTATTTTTCTGATGCGTCATGGCATCAGGGTTGTTTTCAGTGGATATAGACCGTTTCAACTTGACAGCATGAACATTCTAATCTAAATTGACCTCCAGCTTACTTCCTGTTGCAGTGCTTGCTAATACAATCGCTGACAGGAAATAGTGTAAACTAGAGTCCAAATTGTTGCAGGAATCATTCCGGTATAATAAATGTAACTTTTGTCAATGTCCACTGTGGTGCACAACAGGACTTGCTACCTTACTTTTTTTTTAACCTGATTTTAGAGACACACACCATTGATAAAACAGGACATGTGACAAAAAGGTTTGGGCACCACTGACCTCATCTAGATGCTTCTGAAGCTCCACAATGTGCAGCAGAAGGCTACAGCTGCCATTCTGTCTCCATAATGTGGGATGTCCTTTGATAGATGTTCTTCAGACATATACTGACCAATCAATCTGCAAAATAAAGTAACATGTTAAAAGGATCATAATGTAAACTGTGATGGGTGACAAATGTGGTAAAATATTGTTTGCCAATTTACAAATGTTTTACCTAATTGAGAAACCAAAACCTTTTGCTTTCTATTCAAGAAAGTTACAGGGTAAGCCAAATGAATGAAAAAAGATATGCACTGGTTCTGTGTGTGTGTGTGTGTGTGTGTGTGTGTGTGTGTGTGTGTGTGTGTGTGTGTGCTTCAAACAGAATTTATTATTTACGCCAGCCACAGACGTCAACATCTAAATTGCTTTTGGAAATCTAATTGCTTTTGTTTCATAAGACAATACCTCTCAAGGCAGCACAGCAGTTTATGCATGCCATGATATTTTCTCATTTGTCTTATTGTATAACCAAACTACAATTCACACCCATTAGGTCAGTCTATAAACAGGCACTGAAAGTAATGCATAAGAAATCAGCCAGATGGCACCATTGCCAAATTCGACAGAAATAATGAACTACTAACTACTACTAAGTTTTTGACAGATTTGTTCACTTTTCATTTATAAAACTTATTTTTAAATGTGTCAACAACCTTGCCCCAGAAATACTCTGTCAATTGGTAAACAGGGATTGGGATTGGGATCAGAACCAGAGGTGCAACAAGTGGAAACTGTAGAGCCGCAAAACGCATCATCAAAACATAATTTGGTCAATCATCTTTCTCAGTAAGAGGTACACAGCTGTGGAATGCATTACCATCTGAAATAAAAACAACTGACAGAGTTGAAGGTTTTTGAAACTGCAGGCTTGTATAGCCTACATAGTTTCTCTTTTGTCGCTCTCTAATGTAACCTTCACTCATTGTTGTCTCAAATACTGTCTGTAATGGTTGTTTGTTTAATGCTTGTTTTATTGTGCATTTTATGCTGTATAGTTTATTTTTTAATGTAGGCTATTAGTGTTTTGGTATAGGACTGTACATGTACAGTATGTATGTATTTTTTTAAAGCCTAACCAGGGACGAAGGCTGCAAATTAGCTATGGCTAGAAGCCCTATATAAGTACACTGCATCGGTTGCACTTTATTTAAATGTAGCAATGCTTGTAGTATAAGTAAGTATATAAGTACTGTCAAATAAATGAATAAAAAAATAAAAATAAAACATAAATAATGAAAGCTAATAATTGAATCTCTCCACCTTGGGAGGATTGTTAGTGTGACCTTGTTACCAAGTCATTGCCTCTTATTTAGACGTGTCTGTGAAGTCCACAAGGTTTTCTAGGTTTAACTTCCAGTTCCTCTTATTTATTTTTCCACAAGGTTTGCTAGGTTTATTGTCCTCTCGAGTTCCTCTTGTATCACATGATTAATACACGGCTCAGCATAGCATTCAGCTGCAACACTTACTTGTAGTGGATTGTGCTTGCCATGTGCATCAGAGAGAAGGTTGATTGTGAATTCCCATACATATGAGATATATAGTAGATTCTATTGTGATTTTTATTTTATTTTCAATCAGAAAATCATCACCAAGCATATACATGTCAATCCTGTAACTTCATTCAAACCAAAAGAAGGAACAGTTTCTGGAGGCTTACATTTGTTTGTTTATTTATTTATTTATTTATTTATTTATTTATTTATTTATTTATTTATTTATTTATCTATTTATTACCGCAGCTCTCCTGTCAGACATCACCGAGGGCTAGCATGGAATGGATGGAAAAGGAGCGCCCTCTCTCTGACCCGGTGTTACAGTGAAACGCGTCCGCCGCCGAGTTTCCGCCGATGCCCATGTGTGTAGAGGTTCCTAGCTATCTAGCCCTCGCTCTAATCTCGCTGTGCTGTGCTGTGCTGGAGTCCCGATGAAGGTGAGCGGGGCGCGGTACGGCTCTGTGTTTACCTGAGGCACCTGTCTCACTGCCCGCTGTTGTGAACACACACAATACCGCCAGCCGCCGGCCCAGAGAGGACAAAAACCACTGCTACAAGGTCAGTAACAGCGGCTAACAGCTAGCTGCATGTGGCTAACGGAGCCCATCTCTTCCCCAGCGGTATCGTTAACATTACCTGTCTGTCACGTCCTGGACCAGTGGACACTGTCCCGACTAGTATATGGATGAATGCTGAACACGAGGTATGTGGCGAAAGCCCCGACCAGCATTGGCATTCGTTGCTCGGGGGAGAAGTGTGGCTCCTTCTGCCCGCACTGTCAGCATTGAATGAAACGTGTGTCTGTCTTTGACTGTAGCATTGGCTGATTATGTGAATATGTGTTTGACTGTATAGCAATGGCTTTAAAGGAGCAGTTCAACTTCACCCAAAAATGAAAATTCTGTCATCAGCTACTCACCCTCGTGCCTTACAGTACGTGCCGAAATAGACTGGGTTCCCACTCTCCCAGATTGCCCTTGTGCCAGTTGGAGACAGTGAAGTTTTCTCCATGTACACACAACTTCATAGGAAACCAGTCACCACTGACTTCAGTTGTACTGTAGGCTACTGAAGTCAGTGGTGTGGACACACTTAACTCGTCTCCAACTGGCATGGGGGTGAGTAGACGATGACAGAATTTTCATTTTTGCGTAAACTGTTCCTTTAATGTTTGTTTCACAGACATACAGACAGACAGACAGACAGACAGATAGATAGATAGATACATGCTAATCTTTATTGTCTTGCAGGAAATGTGTTTTCACAGCCAGTAGGCTAACGTTACATGCACAGAAACATAACCACACCATACAGATCAGTGGTCGCGTTAATCAAATATATTCTGTCTTTTACACACACGAAACAATGACAGAAAAATCTGAAGGCTGTCTCTTATTTTAACAGCACATGTAATACTAGATTATGATGACAGAATCTTTACAACCCTGTCTGTGAAAATGACAGATGAGAAAGTACAGAGGTACATAAACATAGAACATTCCTCCCCTGCCTGTATCCCATCAAATATATATCACACACAGGTCAGATACATCTGGCTCTATACAAGGTCCGCGAGGCAGTTTAATAATAGTTACGGGAGAAAGGACATGCCAAAGGACGCCAAAGTGTGTTGTTCTCCATTTCAGAGTCGTGTATCTACGCCCGCCTGACCTGACGGCAGTAGTGTGAAGTATGGATTGAGGAGTTGATGTCGTTCACTATTGACTGTCGCATAATATTGCCTTTAAAATGGTAAATGGTAAATGGCCTGCATTTATATAGCGCTTTTATCCAAAGTGCTTTACAGTCAGTAGGTACATTCACCCATTCACACACTGATGGCGGCAGGTTACCACGCAGGGTGCTGGCACACCAACAGGAGCAATTTGGGGTTCAGTGTCTTGCCCAAGGACACTTCGACATGCAGACTGGAGGAGCCGGGAATCAAACCACCGACCTCTTTTATTTAAAGCGATTAGTGGACGACGCTACGACCACTCAAAAAGCACTCTGGAAGTGGTCTGGACTGAAGAGCGAACCTCGGACCAGGAACCTTCCGATTCCCAGACAACAGCATACAGCACTACTGTCTTGAGCTACCTTTGTTTGTGCTATGGGCTTGACTGACTTATTGTCTCTTTATGTGTGTTTGACTGTGGCTATTTGATTGATTAGATAGATCGATTCATGGCCCACTGGAAAATCTCCAAAATGTTCGTGGCCCACGTAAACAATATGGCCAAACAATGCATTCTCAGCATGTTTTATTTTAACATTAAAAGGAGCTGTCCACCAGCACCACACAGAAATCAGAAACTAAAGGCGAAGGGCTGTCTGCTCTGCAATAGGCTAATTAATGAATAATTGATTACAGATTAAATAATGGTATTAAACAACAATGGAGAAATGCATTCTCATTGTCGATGAGTACGGACCCGCGGCAGGCGAACCTATGATGAAAGTTCAGTGTCCTGTTCGGAAGCAAGTCGGGGGGAAATGAGGAAGTAGTGGTGAGGTAGGATATTGGTTAAGGGAAATGATTTGGTGAAAATCTATTATAAAAGACAGGAGAAATAATCAGTTGGGGTCTTCACGTCCCTATGCGTGCACATGCTATTTCCGATTGAACCACGAACCAACCCACGGACCAGCCTGCCCACATCCTCCACCACCCTTTTATATAATTAAACGTGCCTGAATGGGCTCTCTGAATACTCCATGTTAAATATTATTGATTAAAACTTTGCACATATCAATCAATCATAATCATAATCTTTTTTTTTTACTCGCATTGTAATATTTTGCCAATGATTTCGCAGCCCATTTGCAATACCTTCGCCGCCCACAGGTTGGCAATGTCTGGATTAGATGCTGCAGCTGCCATCTACATCCTTTGATTGTAACTGTATATTGTCATCTGTTCCCAGGATGAATAGGCTCCCGGTGCTGTCCCTGCTGCTCTGGATGTGCGCGGTCTTCTACGTGGGCATCTACCTGTTTGTGGGCGGCTTCCTGCTGGTGCGGCTGGAGGTCAACCGGACCAGCTCCTGCACAGACGTGCTGCCCCCCGGTGGAGAGCGGAGAGAGGGCGACTTCTGCCCCGTCAAGCCGCGCTTCCGCAGGGCCGTGCTCCTCATCATCGACGCCCTGAAGATCGACTTCGCCCGCTTCGACGCCGGCAACGCCGCGCCCCGCCCCTACGAGAACAAGCTGCCCGTGCTGGAGGAGACGGCCTCGTCGCAGCCCTCCCACAGCCGCCTGTACGCCTTCCGCGCCGACCCGCCTACCACCACCATGCAGAGGATCAAGGGCTTCACCACCGGCTCCCTGCCCACCTTCATCGACGTCGGGAATAACTTTGCCTCCAGCGCCATCTTGGAGGACAACCTCATTCACCAGCTTGGGCAAATAGGTGAGCAGTCGTTGAGCGGGGGTGAGCGGTGAGATCTGATGTGGGATTCCTACATGTGCCTGGATAGTCTGGAAATATGGATTTGGAAAATGTGATACTTTGATTTGATTTGATTTACTTTATTGTCCACCTTAGTGGACATTTTTCTTTGGCTTCTCTTCACAGCACATACAGTAGGCTATGTTACGTATTGTGCACAATCAGCACACCATAAAACATAGAGAACATAGTAGAACATAGAACATACATCATACATGGTGCAAGTTAGCAGATAGCAGCAGCTTGTCATGGATAAACAAATACAAATTACAAAATACCTACCTATCTTTTCAGGTCTTGCCCTTTAAACTTGACGGCCTTGTATCCAGACACTATCGAATCAAAATAGACTTATTGACGGTCATGTCGCCCAGCCAGAATCAGCATATCATAACATCACAATGAATAACAACCAGTATCTTCAAGCCCAGTGACTAGAAATTAAGTTCTGGAAAAAGTATGGAATTCTGGGAGAGAAAAAAAGTGTTCAGTCGTCACCCTGGTTCTGCCCTTTGACGTTTAATGATGGTCTGTGTGACTTCCTGCATCCTCTTCACAGGGAAGCGGGTGGTGTTCATGGGCGATGATACTTGGGAAAGTCTGTTTCCAAAGAAGTTCTACCGCTCTCTGCCCTTCCCTTCCTTCAATGTGAAGGATCTGCACACGGTGGACAATGGGATCCTGCAGCACCTCTACTCCACCGGTATGTACCATCACCTGTATGTACATGTATGTACCATCACCTGTATGTACATGTATGTACCATCACATGTACAGTATGTACCATCACCTGTATGTACATGTATGTACCATCACCTGTATGTACATGTATGTACCATCACCTGTATGTACATGTATGTACCATCACATGTATGTACATGTATGTACCATCACATGTATGTACATGTATGTACCATCACATGTATGTACATGTATGTACCATCACATGTACGGTATGTACCATCACCTGTATGTACATGTATGTACCATCACATGTACAATATGTACCATCACCTGTATGTACATGTATGTACCATCACATGTACAATATGTACCATCACCTGTATGTACATGTATGTACCATCACATGTACAATATGTACCATCATCTGTATGTACATGTATGTACCATCACCTGTATGTACATGTATGTACCATCACATGTACAATATGTACCATCACCTGTATGTACATGTATGTACCATCACCTGTATGTACATGTATGTACCATCACATGTACAATATGTACCATCACCTGTATGTACATGTATGTACCATCACATGTACAGTATGTACCATCACCTGTATGTACATGTATGTACCATCATCACCTGTATGTACTATACCATGAGTGCATATACTGTACTCAGTCTACTGTATATTTCTATACAATGAGTACATATACTGTACTCAGTCTACTGTATATTTCTATACAATGAGTACATATACTGTACTCAGTCTACTGTATATTTCTATACCATGAGTGCATATACTGCAGTGTTTCCCCCAGAAAAATTTTCAGGCCTGGAGGGATTTCGAATCGTACCCCGAACGCAACGGTGGGGGCCCTCGCTGGCGACGCTAAACTTTTAGCTAACCTGTTCACATCTATGTTGGCAATGGCATCCCGAGTATCATCATACTATTATTGGATGCGATGCGAACAGTTGTATTATGGGATGTGCGTTTCCCAGGCAACGACACACGTTGACACGTTTTGGAACAGCACTGCACGCTGCCACAATGCTCCTAAAAGCAAAATGCTTATTGTTTTGAATGATTTGGCATCTTCTATTACTGTCAACACTAGTATTGTTGTATTGTAATAATATGCCATAAAGGTTTTTTGAAATTTTGGCGAGAGCAGGGGGGGGGGTCTAAAAATAAATAAATAAATATATATATATATATATATATATATAAAAAAAATATATATATATATATATATATATGTATTCTGATTGCTCTATGTATTTATTATGATTGACTGACACCTGCAGTGTCTATTAGGCACCGTTGGCAGCCTGATTGCCTGACTGTGATTGGTTGCTGCGACACCCCATTGTGCCTATATATTACTGTTGTCTACATTCAGAAATTACTTTTGCCAGATGAAGGTCTTGTTGTGACCAGCTGTTTCTAAACAAAGACCCCTCATGTTTAAAAAGGTAAAACCGGAAAATATCCTGCTCTGGCTAGCCAGAGATGATCCAGACTTCATGTTTAAAAGCCACTATGGCGGCTCACATCTCTCCTTCTGTCACTTCTCTCTGGTCACAGTGGTTGGTGAAGACTGGGACGTCCTGGTTGCTCACTTCCTCGGCGTGGATCACTGTGGCCATCGGTTTGGACCTGACCACCCTGCCATGGCCGACAAGCTCACCCAGATGGACGGGGTGATCAGGTCAGACAGCGCCGAAGCTATTGCAAGCTTTCTTTCAGGCATTTTATTTTCAATAGAGACATTAAGTTACACAGCAACACCACAAATTTAACGGAACTACAGAAACAAAATAAACCTCATGTGCAAACAAACTAAATCAAACTATTGCAAGCTCGCTTCAAAGCATTCCCAGGTGCAGTCTGTGTAATATTAATAACATGTATTTGTGTAGCACTTTTCATACAGAATTGTAACCCAAAGTGCTTCACATACTAATAAATAACATAACAGGAAATTAAATAAAACACCCCCCCCCCCACCCCTAATACGCCTATTTCCATTTCACATCCCACCCAAATCAGCCATTTTGTGTCTAAAATGCAGGAAGTAACACAGGCGCAAGCAAGACATTAATTCGAGTGCTGGGACTGGACCAGCTGTCCCTGCAGTGGAAGAACAGCATCTGCTTCTTTGTTTTACTTCCTGCCTTTTAGACACAAAATGGCTGATTTGGGTGGGATGTGAAATAGGCTGATTCGCAGCCTGTGTAATTATAGTAGGATTTGGCAGCAAAATCATCCCTGTGTCTGAGCTGCCAACGATTAGAACAGGCATTGAACAATCATGGAATTGAACAGAAAAGGTGACATAAACCCTGATGACTGTTTCTTTTGATTCCTCTGTCTGTTCATGCTTTACCTCCAGGTCTGTGATGGACCGTCTGCAGAACGACACCCTGCTGGTGGTGATGGGAGACCATGGGATGACCGACACTGGAGACCATGGTGGAGAGAGTCAGAAGGAGACTGACGCTGCTATCTTCCTCTATAGCCCTTCCCCTCTCTTCCCAGGACCTCCGTCCCAGGTCAGTGAAGCGGTTTCCCTTTTGACATAATGAGGCCATTTACACCTGGCGCTAACATGCATTTTCTGTGATCAGATTGCAATCAGATTGTGTTTTATCACTTGAAATGCCAGGTGTAAAACACCCCCAAAACGCATTGAAGAAGGATTGCAATCGGATCGGCCAAACCCCCTCCGGAGGTGGTCAGGGATGCATTGTGTACACATTGAACACAAGTGTAAATGCAATGTGTCCTCTCAATCTGGATACAGCAACTTTATGCGGATTGAGAGGACAACCATTTCTGCAATCAGATTGCAATCGGATTGCAGAAAATGCATGTAAATGGCCTCAATGATTGATCTGATCATGTGAAGGGAATCATATGTGGACCAGGGAGGAATACGTGGTTTCTACACACTGCAAAGTCTAGAAAATATAAAAGTTTGGTTTTGGATACATAACATGTAATTGTAATCCATACATTATAATTTAATTTGCATCTGTTGAACTGATTTTTATTTGATTCACAATGTTTGATTTATAATGTGTTTTAGCAAGTCAAAACCTCTAGCAGTGGAATTCATTGAATTCAGTGGATAATTCTGTTTCCTGTCATTCCAATTCAATTCACATTCTGTTACCTTAGAGCTGGATTCAATTCCAATGTCATCCCAAAAAGTCAGAGTATCCCTTTAAATCACAGTGGAAACTCTGTTTGCATCTCCTCAAATATTTGTAGAATGAACCGGACGTCGTCCCCCAGACGGACCTGGTTCCCACCCTGGCTCTGCTGCTGGGAGTCCCCATCCCTTACAGCAGTGTCGGACAGGTTCTGCTCCCGCTGTTCCCTCCTCATGGCCAGACGGAGGCTGCAGTTGGAGGTCTGAGCCAGCTGGAGGCGCTGTGGATCAACGCCAAACAGGTATTCTGCTCAGTGAAGAGTGACCTTGCACATGTTGCTATTTTACTATGGGCACAGAAAGAGCCACAGACACATAGCCTGAAGCCTGAACACACGACTGTAATGACTTCAATGCAGTTGACCTATTGATGTGAGCGTTGTGTGTTTGTAGGTCAATCGTTTCCTGGAGACGTACTCCGGCATGGCCAAAGACATTCCACCAGAGAGCCTCTCCAAGCTGCGGGACGAGTTCACCCGCCTCTCCTCTGACTACCTCGCCGCTGTTCCAGAGGGTCGCTCGCCCTCCCCGGAGCTGGCGGCCTCGCTGCAGGCCTCGCTGCAGGCCTACCTCACCTCTGTCAGAGACACCTGCCGGGCCACATGGGCCCGCTTCAACCCGCTCAAGATGGCCGCGGGTTTAGCCGTCCTGGCCTTTGCCTGCCTGCTGTGTTTGGTCCTGTCTGAGCTGTCCTGCGTGCTGATCAGGGAGAGCGCTCTGCTGAAGGCCCCTGTGGCGTGGGCAGTGTCGGCGGGGGTTTGCGCAGCTGCTGGTCAGCTGTTGAGCCGAGGCTACGTGGAGCTAGCGTGGTGCCTGGCAGCCGCTGCCCTCAGCTCTGAGCTGCTGTTCCTCTGGAGGGCTCGTCGAGTCAGGAACGAACGGAAGGCGGCGGCGCCGAAGCGTGCCGGTTGGTCGTCGCTGCGTGGCCTCCTCGCCCCGCCTCTCCTGGTGCCGCTCCTCCGCTGTGCCTCTCTGCTCTCGGACAGCTACGTGATCGCCGAGGGCCGGGTCGTCACCTTCCTGGCGTTCTCGTTGGCGCTGTATATTCCCATCCAGCTCAACTGGGACGGCTTGCTGCTGCCCCCCAGCCACGACCCCCTGAGGCCGGCCGGGCTGCTGCCCTCCCCGGTCCTGTCGCCCTCGGCCGTGAGGAAGGAGAGCAGCACCCTGCTGGCCTGTCTGGGCCTCCTGGTGGGCAGCCTCTACCTCTCCCTCTCCTTCCACGGCTGCCGGGAGGAGCAGGGCTCCTGCCGGCCGTCCCCGTTCCTCTCGCCCCTCTCGCGTCTGCAGGACAGCCAGCTGAAGAACCTCCACTATGTCCTCTCTCTGGCCTCCCTGGGCCTGTGGACCTACCTGCTGAGGCGCTGGCTCCGCCACTACGGCAACCTCAACGCCTCGGGCGCGACGGTGTTCACCGCCCGCTGCATCCTCCCGCTGCTGTGGGTCTGCCTGGGGCTCCACTGGGCGGTCGGTGCCACCCCGGAGGACAGCTTTCGCAATCTGGCCGAGCTGATCGGCCTGGCCCAGCTGGCGCTGCCCAGGACGGCCTTCTGTCTCCTGCAGCTGGGGCTGTTCCTGATCTGGATGGACCCTCTCACTGTGTTTGTGAAGGTCCGGGCCGCGGCCCCCGCCAGGGGCCCGTCTCTGCCCCCGCCCCGCTACCGAGCCAGCACCGGCATCAGCCCGCAGGCGGAGCTGCACCACCTCATTCCCCAGATCTACCAGCGTATGCGGCGCTCCCTGGAGGACGGCGAGCCGAGCGAGGCCGCGGAGCCGGACAGCAGGCCCGCCGTGGAGGCCTACGGCCTGGGCACCGTCTACTCCGCCCCCTTGCTCCTGTTCTGCGGCATGCTGGGTGTGGGTCTGCTGCTGCTGCACCCAGAGGGCATGGCTCTGTCCTTCCTCCTGCTGCTGCTGGAGATGGGAGCGCTGCTGCATATCCACGCCTCCTCCACCACCCTCAACGGCCTGGATGCAGCGCATCCTGGTAAGATGTTCACAAGTGACCATCAGGTCTTTTGCGGTTTGTTTGCCCCTGAGCCCCAAAAGCCCACTGGCGGTTGAGAAAAGCACATTTTCTTTAAAAGGTTGCCAGATTTACAGGTAAAACCAGAAATGATCGTTGGATTTTCAGATTTACGAAGGTCCTTGAACTAATCATGTGCAATCAACGCTTCCGTAAGGGAAAATGAACCAAATCTAAGCTTAAAACAGTGATATTTCTAATAACTTTATTTTAGAGGTCTAATTTATAATTTCACCGAAAATAAACTGTTTGCACGAACCAGATCCTGTAAAAACATTACATTAAATCCTGTGCTCTACAGCGCAACGGACAAGCCTTGAATGATTCAGCTACGACCAACAGTCACGTGACAAAAGTTCAGTGAAACGGACTGAAATGCAGGCTGTTTTTACACGGAGCAGAGAGGGGAGGACAGGAGGCATTGTATAAATGTAAATAGTTCAGTATGTAACTGGGCTTATTCTTCACTCCTGCACATGCTATACATAATGTATAATAAGCCCAGAAAGTGTTTGGGGTTCAGAGGGTTAAGAGTCTTTCCACAAACACAAATTGTACTCTTCAACAATGAACTACCGTAAATTCCGGACTATAAGCCGCACCTTTTTTCCCGTTTTTTGGGCTTTTTTGGCCCCTGCGGCTTATATAACGGTGCGGCTTATCTATGGATTTAAAAAAAAAAAAAAAAAAAAAAAAAAAAAAAAAAAAAAAAAAAACTCTTTTTTAGCACTCTTTCTAACTATAAATCCTATATAACTATAATAAGTTTTAATTTCCTCTCTTGCCCTCTTTTCACCACACTGTATGACACTGTATGACACTGTGTGCACTGTAAAAAACAACACAGGTGGTGTTGTGTTATGTTGTTTTGTTGAAATGTTAATAAATGGGAGCTTCCTCAAACAGCCATCTCTTTCCCGACAATCCCCTCTGTGCATGAACCCTTACATATGGTAATTAAACATTAAAACACAAAAAAAAAAAAAAAAAAAAAAAAAAAAAAAACCCTTAAAACACCCGCGGCTTATAGTCCGGTGCGGCTTATATAAGAAAAAAATAGTCAACTTTGCAGGTGCGGCTTATACACCGGTGCGGCTTATAGTCCGGAATTTACGGTAATAATGAACTGCTCTCTACTTAAAAAAAAAGAAATGTCACACTGGACGTTTGCCTCTCTCTGTGTTTCTGTCTCCCCCTGCAGGTGGGTTTGATGTTCCCTGGACTCCAGTGGTGCTGTGGTCACTGGCTGCCACTCAGTTCTTCCACGCCACCGGTCACCTGCCCACCTTCCCCTCCATCCAGTGGGGCGCCGCCTTCGTGGGTTTCCCTGGCGGACACACGGGCACAGTACTGCCCGCCTTGCTGGTCACTCTCAACACCTTCGCCTCGCACATCCTGTTTGCAGGTAGCCAGCCTTACTGCCAGGGCCCCAAATTACCTTTTTGACTCACCGGCCAAGTGGCGGGTAGATGGGGGGGAAAATAATCCACCGGCCAAGCATATTTTTTACCGGCCAAAATAATAAATTGCCTTTTCGGTCACGTATACGTACATCTACTATCACTAACAGTAACATTAATACTAATAATTCATGTGAAGACAAACACTAGTGCTAATAACACCAACAGCACAACACTATAAGACAACCAAAATTGTAGTACATTTACAGTAATAGGCTAATACTAACATTAAACTACAAAACTACAGCTATACAATACTAACACCGAGAGAGAGAGAGAGAGTGAGGGTACTGTTGCACCTGCGAGGCAGCAAGGGGTTAATTTTTTTCAGTTGAGACAGAGAGAGAGAGGAAGGGGGGGAGTCGAGCAACAAATGTAACATGTAGGAGAGCGGAGGAGGAGAGTTTGAGAGACGCTGTGTGGCTGATTCGTGTGTAGCGGTGTTTGCTGTGTGTGTGTGTGTGTGTGTGAGAGAGAGAGTGTGTGTGTGTGTGTGTGTGTGAGAGAGAGGAGCGCTCAGCCCCCACCTCTGAAATTCCGACAGCAGCAGGCAGATAAGAGGAGAGCAGAAGCAGAAGCAGCAACACCAAAGTGCGATGGTGAAAACATTACTCGCCAAGTGGCGGACAGACCCCTGATCGTCACTGGCCAAATGCAAAATCTAGTCGCCATTGGCGCTTGGCGGGTGTTAATTTCGGGCCCTGCTTACTACCATTAACACAGTAGCAGCAATAAAGACTTTTTTCTTCTTCTAGTGAGGTCAGATGAAACTTTGAATGATCCCTGACCTGTGGGGAAATTAGGTTGCAGCAGAAGTAATTGGATTTACTGGAAAAACACAAGTAGAATATCGGAATGCAAAAAGAATATAAAATAACCAATAACGTAATATTTATTACAGACAGATGGTACTAGCAGATGTGACTCCTTACTCAAACATTACAAATGATTATAAAACTAGAAATATGTTGCGTTTGTAATTGTCTACTATATAAATAATTATCCAATATAATGGGACATACCGTAAATTCCGGACTATAAGCCGCGGCTTTTTTCCCGTTTTTTGGCCCCTGCGGCTTATATAACGGTGCGGCTTATCTATGGATTTTTTCCAAAAAAAAAAAAAAATCTCTCTTTTTTAGCACTCTTTCTAACTATAAATCCACTTCTGTTTTAATTTCCTCTCTTGCCCTCTTTTCACCACACCGCGGACACTGTGTGCACTGTAAAAAACAACACAGGTGGTGTTGTGTTATGTTGTTTTGTTGAAATGTTAATAAATGGGAGCTTCCTCAAACAGCCATCTCTTTCCCGACAATCCCCTCTGTGCATGAACCCTTACATATGGTAATTAAACATTAAAACACAAAAAAAAAAAAAAAAAAAAATACCATTAAAACACCTGCGGCTTATAGTCCGGTGCGGCTTATATATGTAAAAAACAGTCAACTTTGCAGGTGCGGCTTATACACCGGTGCGCCTTATAGTCCGGAATTTACGGTAATCAGGGTATATAAAGTATGAAATAGTGTAACCATTATGAAAATATCATGAATATATGCATACATATTGTCATTCTTCTTTTTCTGGTTCTGTAGCCTAGTTTATCCGTCTTGTCAGCTCTGTGCCTATACAGGAATATATAGCCTAAAGTAACCTTTTTATTATGTTAGGAGTTTCCTGATTGAAGCCAGAGTCTGAAAGAGCACAAATATGATGTGACTGCCCACGCCTTGTCAAGCTGATTGCAGCTCATCATGAATCACCTACTTCTTGTTTTTAAAGGATAAAACACAAGAGAAAAGAGTGCTTATGAATACATTTAATCTTGAAAGAAACCAAAACAAAAAAGCATATAATTTAGAGGCAGTGGTGTCTGACACTTTCCTGCGACATACTGTGCATTAGTATGAAGCTGTTGTGCTCAATGGTTACAGCATGGCAACGAAATGGCAATTATTTTTTATTCCTTTTGGGCCTGCACATAGAGAGGCCGTCCCTTAACCAAAAGGTCTTTTGGGCCCGCACATAGAGAGGCCGTCCCTTAACCAAAAGGTATTTTGGGCCCGCACATAGAGAGACCGTCCCTTAACCAAAAGGTCTTTTGGGCCCGCACATAGAGAGACCGTCCCCTAACCAAAAGGTCTTTTGGGCCTGCACATAGAGAGACCGTCCCTTAACCAAAAGGTCTTTTGGGCCTGCACATAGAGAGACCGTCCCTTAACCAAAAGGTCTTTTGGGCCTGCACATAGAGAGACCGTCCCTTAACCAAAAGGTCTTTTGGGCCTGCACATAGAGAGACCGTCCCTTAACCAAAAGGTCTTTTGGGCCCGCACATAGAGAGGCCGTCCCTTAACCAAAAGGTCTTTTGGGCCCACACATAGAGAGACCGTCCCTTAACCAAAAGGTATTTTGGGCCCGCACATAGAGAGACCGTCCCTTAACCAAAAGGTCTTTTGGGCCTGCACATAGAGAGACCGTCCCTTAACCAAAAGGTCTTTTGGGCCCACACATAGAGAGACCGTCCCCTAACCAAAAGGTCTTTTGGGCCCGCACATAGAGAGACCGTCCCTTAACCAAAAGGTCTTTTGGGCCCGCACATAGAGAGACCGTCCCCTAACCAAAAGGTCTTTTGGGCCCACACATAGAGAGACCGTCCCTTAACCAAAAGGTATTTTGGGCCCACACATAGAGAGACCGTCCCCTAACCAAAAGGTCTTTTGGGCCCACACATAGAGAGACCGTCCCTTAACCAAAAGGTATTTTGGGCCCACACATAGAGAGACCGTCCCTTAACCAAAAGGTATTTTGGGCCCACACATAGAGAGACCGTCCCCTAACCAAAAGGTCTTTTGGGCCTGCACATAGAGAGACCGTCCCTTAACCAAAAGGTCTTTTGGGCCCGCACATAGAGAGGCCGTCCCTTAACCAAAAGGTCTTTTGGGCCCACACATAGAGAGACCGTCCCTTAACCAAAAGGTATTTTGGGCCCGCACATAGAGAGACCGTCCCTTAACCAAAAGGTCTTTTGGGCCTGCACATAGAGAGACCGTCCCTTAACCAAAAGGTCTTTTGGGCCCACACATAGAGAGACCGTCCCCTAACCAAAAGGTCTTTTGGGCCCGCACATAGAGAGACCGTCCCTTAACCAAAAGGTCTTTTGGGCCCGCACATAGAGAGACCGTCCCCTAACCAAAAGGTCTTTTGGGCCCACACATAGAGAGACCGTCCCTTAACCAAAAGGTATTTTGGGCCCACACATAGAGAGACCGTCCCCTAACCAAAAGGTCTTTTGGGCCCACACATAGAGAGACCGTCCCTTAACCAAAAGGTATTTTGGGCCCACACATAGAGAGACCGTCCCTTAACCAAAAGGTCTTTTGGGCCCGCACATAGAGAGGCCGTCCCTTAACCAAAAGGTCTTTTGGGCCTGCACATAGAGAGACCGTCCCTTAACCAAAAGGTCTTTTGGGCCTGCACATAGAGAGACCGTCCCTTAACCAAAAGGTCTTTTGGGCCCGCACATAGAGAGACCGTCCCTTAACCAAAAGGTCTTTTGGGCCTGCACATAGAGAGACCGTCCCTTAACCAAAAGGTCTTTTGGGCCTGCACATAGAGAGACCGTCCCTTAACCAAAAGGTCTTTTGGGCCTGCACATAGAGAGACCGTCCCTTAACCAAAAGGTCTTTTGGGCCTGCACATAGAGAGACCGTCCCTTAACCAAAAGGTCTTTTGGGCCCGCACATAGAGAGACCGTCCCTTAACCAAAAGGTCTTTTGGGCCCGCACATAGAGAGACCGTCCCCTAACCAAAAGGTCTTTTGGGTACGCGCACATACAGACCCTTTCCAAAAAATCATGGAAATACCATGGATGACCGTGGGCTTCAGCGGATTGCCAAGCAAAGACGATTAAAAAATTTGGCGGCGATTCAGAGGGAGTGGACTGAGGCTGGAGTCAGTCATAACTGAGAAGAAACTGCTGATTTTCTTCACACTATTCTAATTTCCTGAAATACTGTTTTGGGGGTTTTCTGGAGCTGTCGGCCAAAATTATGAAAAATGAAACAAATAAAGGCTCGAAATATTTCACTTTGTGTGTAATGAATCTATAATCTATGAAAGTTTCACTTTTTGAAAGGAATTATGATCCATGATTTCCATGATATTCAAATTTTTGGGAAAGGATCTGTAGAGAGACCATCCCCTAACCAAAAGGCCTTTTGGGCCCGCACATAGAGAGACTGTCCCCTAACCAAAAGGTCTTACTAACATCTTGGACCCCTAATATCGCTGTGCCTCATCATGCTCAAGAACCCCCTAATCGCTCACAAGAGTGTCCACTGAACGACGCCCCAAAATGTCAAAGTAAATGGCCAACCTGCTGACCTGTGTATGTGTACACTGTACATGTCTCTTGGTCCTCAGTGGGTTGTCCGTTGCTCCTGTTCTGGCCGCTGGTGTGCGAGGTGCGTGTGAGCCGGGGAGGACGAGCAGGCGGGGAGGACGGAGAGGACGCTGTGATGGAGATGAGACTGAGGGAAAACCCCCGGCAGTTTGCCTCTGCTCTCCTACAACTCTCAACGCGCTACCTCTTTATCCAAGGAGCACAGGTAAATCCAAAAAACACGATTTTGTTATCCGGGTGCCTGTGGGCTAATTCACTAGCACAGTCAGCAAAATGACCAATTGATAGCGATTTAATCTCTTGTCGCCCCACTTCTGTCTCAAACTAACGGAGGTCTGGAGAAATTCAAGCAGAACAGTTGGATAGAAAAGGGTGGAGATGCTGTGGGCGTGGTCTTCATGCTTCAAACCAATAGAAATTGAAAGCCTGGTGCTGCTCACCTGTGTGTTGTCCTACTAGTAGCTACTAGTCCCAACCAAGCGGCAACCTTCGGGGCTGAGAAATTAAGCCAACGCGGAAGTGCCAAAAAAAACGGTTTTGGTCTCTATAGCCAGTGTTGAATACTGAATACATGCCCTAAAATGTATTTTGCAACACATTCCATTAGAATAGTACTCAATTTAAGTAACCTATTTAGAATACTTTGGATTACTTTTGGAATACTTCAAAATAGTCTTGCTGAGCCCATTTGTCTGGGTCATTCTGAATGTAGTTAACACTTGCTTAGTTATGAATTACCTTGTTACTGTCTTCAGAGGAAAGCTTATGCAAGTATGTAAACCCAAATGTGACATGTTTTGTCCTGCAATTGATACTGATAAAACTGGAATCCAGTGTTAACAAAGTCTTGCCTGCTCTTATGACATCACTGATGACCACTGTGCGTCGCAGCGTCGCCTGCTCTATGACATCACTGATGACAATTCGGGCAATCACCTAATAAGAAAATTCGGCTCCGTCAGGTCAACCGCACAGCCCAGGGTGATGACATCACTGATGACATCTTCACTTTTTCAGCCCGATCGCACGTGAAACGGCATGGCTGTGGCCGAACACAGAACTTGAAACAAACAGTGGACAGAGCCCACATACTCAATTTTATAGATAGAGATAGAAGTAACTTTATTCAGAATACCACCAATTTAAATTGTAACTTTAATGGAATAATAATGTTACTCATATTTCTATTTTAAATACTGTATTCCGAATACATGTATCCGTTACTCCCCAACCCTGTCTATAGCTGATTTCCCCGTTTATGACCACTGTACGAGGGGTGCATTTTTAGATAACTCAGCCGTTGATGCAGTCTATGGCTGCGAAAACAAGTCCCATTGTATAGAAAGAAGGCAAAATGACCCTACTTCTCGCATGATTTATTGCCTCACTTAAAAAAAAAAACTTTCCTAATGAATTTAGGGTCTCAATCGCTAGTTTCAAGTGTTATCAATACAGACAGAAAAACAAACCAGAGGCGATGTTTTGTCTGTGTCTTTTCACACTGGGACCCAACTGGGCATGGCTAGTTTTGGGGACCAATCTCAAAACACTTATTTTGGGTGTGACTCTACACTTCTAGTACGCTTTTCCTGTTGTTTTGTCTCTACAACATCATAGCACTCCAGCTCAGTGTCTCTGCCATTTTCACAGGTCTTCGCATCGGTCTGTGCAGCTGCTATCCTCAGGAGACACCTAATGGTGTGGAAGGTTTTCGCACCCAAGTAAGTGCTTGAATGGATTTTCCAGCTCACACAAACACACTGACTGTAAAGGCTTTTGAGCATATGGATATTAGCGCCGTATAAACGCTAAACCACTTCCCCAGGCTCCTCACTGAATGCACATTAGTGAACGCACGGATGCCTTTTTGTAAGCAACTAGATTACTGCAAGATATATCTAACATCTGCTTACCTTAAAAGAGAAATAGCACTAACTGGTTTATGAATTAATCTGTTATTGCTGTTGCCTAGCACAGTCCCATGAATATTTGTGAAGTTTCATTCTCATAATTTTATTTATAATCCTTCAGTTGTCTTGACAGATTCCCCACTTTTCTTGTTTCCTGCTTCGGAAGAGAGTTGCTCAGTTCATTGAAAAAACATTGAATGGGCGTTTTATAAAGCATATAAATAATTCAGATTCTTCCATTAAAATGTTTCATGGTTTCTTTGGGAGCATTAGAAAGTATTGAAGTGTTTTATGGTTTATGTTTCATGGTTTCTTTGGGAGCATTAGAAAGTATAGAACATGGAAATGTGAGAGTTTATCACTTGAAAAGTTTAGGCATTGCACAAATATGTTTTGAATTATTATGGAAGTATGGAAAAAATATCTAGTCTCGACACAAATATGACAATACATTTTGTGGAGTTGCATTTGGCGCTTGTGAGCTATAGAGTTCAGTGTTTCTCAAAATGGGGTCCAGGACCACCAGGTGTCCTTGATGGGGTTTCCAGGGGGTCCCCAGCAAATTGGTGACTTGTTCAACTTTTCCATTCCATTTACAAGACGTTAACACAGTTAGAGAATGTAGAAGAATGACTGTTTTGATCATAGTGTCTCTGTTATCTCTCTATGTACAATATAGGCAGTCATGGAATTCTGGACAAAATCATAATATGAAACAATAAAAAATATTCTCTGATTTGCGTCCCAGAGACACAATTTCATCAAATGGGGTCCGTGGCCCTAATGTGGATTAAATTGGGGGTCCTCGTTATGAAAAAAAGTAGAGAATCACTGATCTAGTTGATGCATTGTCACATCGCCATGCAGTCATACCATCACCATACATCATCATATCGGAGAGAATTCACATTTTCAAATCCAAAACACAAGTTTACGATTTGGGGAAAAAATGTTGGTGATTTTGAGATGAGAAGTTGTAACTGCTGCCACCTTGTTCTCCTTCTCCCTCCAGGTTAATGTTTGAGGCGTCGGGCTTCGTGGTGAGCAGTGCGTTTCTGCTGCTCGGTGTCACTTTAGTGTTGAGAGTGGACGTGGCCGTGGCCCGCTGGTTTAAGAGACTCCTCCCCGATGCCTCCAGGTAGCGGCAGCAGCAGCGCCGCTTCACCGCCCGCCATAGCCCAACCAGAGCCCACTGTGCCACACACACATCACATGCCACGGACAGGCTGGTCACTGGCACGTTCTCATGAAGACTCACAAAGAAAAGGAATGCCATTAGTGTCTATCGTACGGACGCACAGGAACTTGTGATGTGAGGTTGCCTCTTAACTCTACTGAGGGCTATATTGTAAACTACTGACTGTCTGACTGAGGCTGACCTCCTCTTCTGCCAGAGCGGATGTGGGCATATTGAACCGTGACTTGACTCTGGCCTCGGTACACATTCAAACCACCGAGGGAATTTTATACCGTGTTTTATTTAGGTGATGGGCTCGGGGAGGGAACCTCGTCACACAGCTGATGGGGGGTCGTAGGTCGTATCTGCTTGTGTGAGAGAGGCCAATGAGGACATTGCTGAATGTTTTAAATGATGGCTGAGTCCATCCAAAGCCCTGCAAGCCAGACAGTCTTTGCGAGTTGTTCACAGAACAGAAGGAAGAGCATCTTAATGAAGATGGGAAGACGAGAACTAAATGTTGACACTAGCTGCAAGCCAGCAGCTACCGGGTAACAACAACCTCAGCGTGTAAACAACACTGACTTTAAAAAGCCATCAAATGGCTTCTTTGCCTCCTGGATTTGATTTGTGCAGGAGTTTGGGGACGGGACATAACAGTGAGGGATCGATCGTTCAAAAGACTAAACTAATGGAATATGAGTGAGAGAGAAAGGCTAAACTAATGGAATATGAGTCTGGGAGAGAAAGGCTAAACTAATGGAATATGAGTCTGGGAGAGAAAGACTAAACTAATGGAATATGAGTCTGGGAGAGAAAGGCTAAACTAATGGAATATGAGTGAGAGAGAAAGGCTAAACTAATGGAATATGAGTCTGGGAGAGAAAGGCTAAACTAATGGAATATGAGTCTGGGAGAGAAAGGGAATTTCATTTGGTGGGTGGGATGCGGTTTTATTGGTTAGAAATGTATATTTATGCCTTCTAGTGCAGCATGAGGTCACCATGAGGGATGCTGTGTTTACCAGGAAGTTGGCCTAATAGCAGAGCGGATAAGCTCCCGGGAAAAAATAGAGGAATTGTGCTTTTGAAAGAAATGTGAAATTTCACACACAGTTAGGGAATACCACAAGATTTGACCAAAATTCCAAGATGGCCGCCATTTCCCGGTGTCTAATGTACAAATGTACCCACATTTTCCGAAACGATCTCTCCAGGGCCAAACTGTCTCCTCTGGCAGACTGGACAGCGGGGCTGCCTGCTATGCAGCTCTAGTTGAGCCTTGATGGATTCATACTTGACCATCAGCTCATCCAGTTCCAGGCGGAGTCGATGGCGCCTCGTGCAGAAGCGGTCCTTCGCCTTCTCGCACTCCTCGTCTCCTCGGCTTGCAGAGTTGTTGGGCATTCTCGGCAGGGCAGGCGTCAAGTTCCATTGTCCGCTCTCTCAATAACTGCATCACCGACGGGGTGATGCAGGGCTTGCTGTAGCTGAGCAGGAAGTAACGACTGTCCTGTTATCCATAGTAGCTGTCATGCAGGAATGTTGAATCGTTAGCTCACGGCTTGTGCCCTTTTCTATCCAAATCATCAGCATGATTGAATCTGGCCCTTTTTATGAGCTGGGCTGATCCACTCATCCGATAGGGCAGTTTGCGAGGCCACGCCCCCTCACTCCGACAACCCCACGAGAAAAAAAAAAGTAACACGTGTACCCAGACCCACACGTGTGGGTTAGATCCACTCATCGCTGAGATCAACTCGCAAGCCCATCTCGCCCTTCAAGGCTACATCCATCCACGTGCATCACTGCATGTCTGTCATCTAGAGCAGTGGTTCTCAACTGGTGTAGCCTCAGGACCCACTATTTTCCTTGTCATGAAGTCGCGACCCAAATTTCAGATTTTTTTTTAAACCACTCAAATTTATTGCACAAAAAATAGCGCATTAATTTAATACACAATGCCTTCATGCACTGTTATAAACCTCAAATGAACAAAAAAGTGCAACAGAAGTGCAACTAGGGCTAAAAACCAATTGAAATAAGGCAGACTTGAATTACAGGCCTATATGTTTTTAAATTTAAACAAGTCAAACTGGTCATGCTCAGAAAGTCTTATTTGAACTGTATGAAATATGAAATAAAAGGCAGACTACATGCCTATATGTTTTTAAACAAGTTAATAATAATAATAATAATAATAATAATAATAATAATAATAATAATAATAATAAAACAAGTTAACCTGGTCATGCTAATCCAGTTTCAATAGTCTGAATTTAACTAATATGAAATAAAAAGGAATCACAGGCAGGCTATATGCTTTTTAGTTAAACTGGTCATAACTTTTAATTAAACTGGGGCCATGCTAATCCAGTTTCAATAATCTGAATTGAACTAAAATTAAATATGAAATGAAAAGGCAGACTTCTCTTGAATTACAGGCAGAGCATATGCTTCAGCTTGTTAAACAAGTAAAATTGGTCAGGCTAATCCAGTTTCAATAATCTGAATTTAACTCAAATGAAAAAAAAAAAAAAAATTTGGCCAATGTCCGCGACCCAATCAAAACGGCCCCGCGACCCACCAGTTGAGAAACGCTGAAAGTGTCTTTTCTCCCCACTCTGTTCAAATCAGAATCAGTGCTCCTGGTTACTGCCAACTCATATACTGTAGTAGTATTACCACAGGACTTTTTTTTCTTCCATGTTCTTAATCTCTCCTGATGTTCTTGAGGTTTTGATTAAATAATTCTAATGCCAATTTATAATTAGTATTTTTTTCTGTTTTGTTGTCTTTTGTAAACCACGATGTTAATGTTTTCTAATAAGAGATGAAGAACTTGTCTTAATTAGCCCTGACACACCTTTTCCCACGGAATTAGGTGCCTAGCTTTAACAAATGCCTTTCTTTCGAATGATGTCATCCTGTCGACAGGGTCACTAAAACTGGGGGACCTCCAGAACACACTCTCAGTTAATTTATTATTCTTTTGCGCAGGACGTGGAGTCTGTGTCTGGTGAAAGATGTGTTACTGTACTGTAGTCGTAGTCCGCAGCTAAAGGCTAAAAGCTTATTGGCTAATTGCATGAACTTGAAGGGATGTGTGGAGCTCAGGTTGAATTAGCCACAATGCAATAGTGCTGCGGTCCCCAGGCTGCTGCTGTGTGCGAGCGTGCTGCGGTCCCCAGGCTGCTGCTGTGTGCGAGCGTGCTGCGGTCCCCAGGCTGCTGCTGTGTGCGAGCGATCGTTCTTCAGGAGCTGCGATGTCGGTAGGAGTTGGCTTTGCTTGAATGGATGATGATTGTGCATTGATTCTGTTGGCACATTGTTTTGAAAAATGTTTAATATATAACTGAATAATTCAATTGATTTTACATTCTGTGAAAAAAATGTAATAAAACATTTTGTACATGACAAACTGTTCTTTTTTCTTTCTTCGGGATAACATTTTTTTTTTAACGAAAACCCTCGATTATTCCTAATTGTTACTTATAAAGCTATCTAAATTTCCAGGTCAGGTTTGTTTTTGTTTGTTTCAGTGCAAACTATATGTGTATATATATATATATATTATGTTTATATAACTATATGATAAAAGACGTATTGCATCTCCTGTTGTTTATGAGGAGTATTGATCGCAGGGCTTGATGGAGGAGATGTGTGATTTCTATTCGCCTACGCAGCAGTCAAGCACCGGGATTGGCCAGGAGCAAGTCTTTTGTGAAAAACTGTAAAACCAATTTTTGAGGGGTTAAACTACTTGGAGTCATTATAAATGGAGTTATTATAAATGATGACGTATGGAAAAGTCAATGTAATAATAGTTGTGTTGAAGGGGACTCTTGTTGTATTGTGTGGTTAATTGAAAACTAATGTTTGTCTCTGCATAGGAGGGGCTGCATCCTTCAATGGGGGATTCATGTCCCTGCTTCTGACAGGGGAAGGCACCAGGACTGCTGCCTACATACTGTAACTGGACCCATTTGCAGGGGCTTAGCCTACTGTATGTGTTTGGTTTAGTTCAGTTTTGTCTTGTCAAGTTTTGAATAGTGATCTGTTTATTAAGGACAATAAAACCTTTTCAAGTCGTTTGTTGGGGAAAGCCATAACAAAACTGCCTAGAGATCCATTGTGGGGGGTGAGAGAGAAGGCAGGAGAGAGAGAGGACAGGGAGAGAGAGGACAAGGCAGGAGAAGGCAAGAGAGGACTTCAAGGCAGGAGATGAGGACAAGAGAGAGAGGACACTTCAAGGCAGGAGAAGGCAAGAGAGGACTTCAAGGCAGGAGATGAGGACGAGAGAGAGAGAGGACAAGAGAGAGGACTTCAAGGCAGAAGAAAAGAGAGGACATCAGTCTACCACCTTCCCCCCCGGACCTCCCCTCCTGTCAACAAAATTCCCTCCTCTGCCATCTATCTATGTATCTCCCAGCCTCCTTCCTCTCACCCTGTTTGCACTCAACCACTCTACAACCATCTCTGCAGGGACTGACCTGCAGAGGAGAGAGGGGAGCAGGCACAGTCCCTGCAGAGATGGTGAGAGTGGTAGAGTGAGAACACAGTGAAGGAAGGAGGCCGGGAGATGGCAGAGGGGTGGGGGGATGGGGGCCAGGAGATGCCAGAGGAAGAGCAGGGTGAAGGAAGGAAGCCAGGAGATGGCAGGGGAGGGAGGGGGAGCAGGGTGAAGGAGGGAGATGGCAGAGGGGAGAACAGGGTGAAGGAAGGAAGCCAGGAGATGGCAGGGGAGGGAGATGGCAGAGGGGAGAACAGGGTGAAGGAAGGAAGCCAGGAGATGGCAGAGGAGGGAGGGGTGGGGAGACGACTTCAAATCCCCTGCAGGAATCGAACGTGCACTTCTCCGGGTGTTAAGGTGACCGCCTTAACCCCTAGACCATCAGCCTAGGTAACTTACAATGGATCTCTAGGCAGTTTTGTTATGGCTTTCCCATTGAAAGACTTGAAAAGGTTTAAGTGTCCGTACCGGGATTCAAACCACAAACCTTTGCGTTGGAAGGCATGGTCTTTCACCACTGGACTACAGCCCAGCTCAAACACACAGAACATGCAGCAAGTCAAATAGATGTGCTTAAGATTAGGGTTTTCTTAACCACGACCATACCCTAACCAATTGATATGGGGGGGGGGGGGGGGGGGGGTATATATATATTTTTTTAATATTTTGTTTTCAATTATTAATATTATTATTTTCACATTTACTAATCATTAACCGCTCTATTCAGGAATTGACCGACTAATCAGCAACTATCTAATGATTAACTAATATATTCACGAACTGACATGTATTAATCATTAAAGAAACAGTTAGCACTGAGTGCTCATAAGTGTCAAAATAGAAAACCAAATTCAAACATAGGCAGAATGGTTCCAGGTCCATGTTTATCACCAGGCCGTTATTGAAAATAAGAATTTGTTCTTAATTAACTTGCCTGTTTAAATAAAGGTTGATGATGATACCAGAATGTTAGCACAACAATACAAAACTCACAGCAACAAGTAGACCAGTGGTTTATTGATAGTATTCTGTGACATACATCACCACACAGACATCTTGATCTGATTGTAACAGGTGATTACAATCTAATTACACACACAGCCAATGAGCTGTGTGTAGTGTAAAGTGCCATATTGGTCGGAAATGCATGTGACATCATGGGAATACTATGAATAGACAAGTCCAAGTAAATCAGTTGTTATTAAGCTTTATACGAGGCGGACGAGTCTGTTGTGGCCTTCACCTTGTCAGTCTCACCGTGAGCATGGGCGCCAGGCCAATCCCTGCGCTTGACTGCTGCGTAGGCGGGCACAGGGCGTGGTTGTTGCGTAACCTATGTGCGAATAGAAATCACGCGGAGGAGATGGGTGCTGCCAAGGCGTCTTACGTTTTCAGCTCCTATCAGTCAAGGGGGCGTGGCCTGATCATGCTCTATTAGGGGGCGTGGCCTGATCTTGCTTTATTCATGGGGCTTTTCCCCGGGGCTTTCCACATCTGCAGTTCCCATAATCATGTCAATCATTAACTTCCCAGACAGTTATGCAATTATTCAAAAGGCGGAAATGACTGAAGGAATTTCAGGTGCTTGCTGCAAGGTGACTTTATACAGGGTTCCTACACAGGTCTGGGAAAGTATTAAGAATGAATTAGATCATTTAATAGAGACTCAAAAGAAGTAACCAAGGCACTCTTGTAGGTGAAAAAAGTTAAAAAGCCTTTATTGTATGGCTATTTATGGCTAATTAAAAACACACCAACGCGTTGCGGCACACAGGCCTTCATCAGGGTGACAAACAAGGGAAAAACTGCAACACAAACATATATAAGGTGCGGCAGGAAATGCCAACATAGTTCATTTGCATAATGAATTGAGCAGACAGGAAAACGACCATATAAGGAGTCGGCAGGTAACTCCAGCAGTGACCCTACCCCTGACCAAAGAGCACCTTGACGTACAACTCGGCCTACCAAAGACGCTTTTCTACTCTGCAAAGACTCTGTTTTTCTACATTGATAATTTAATAGTTTGAGAATTTGGAAGAAAAAAAAAGTCTGGATAAGTATGGGAATGTGTTTCAGGTTCGATACACATAATTGTAGCATTTATGTTGTAGAGACACTTTGAGTCCACGGTTTTAGAGATGCACTTACCCAGCTGCATTATTACACTGTAACGCTTATTACCCAGCTGTCAGCATGCATTACACTGTAATGATTGCAGTATATGTATATCAAATAGCCGACCCAACAAAATCAAATCCAGTCGAGAACATATGGTCAGCCTGGAAGAAGATGGAATTTTGTACTGTTTATAGGATCAAACTTTTCTTTTTAGGAATGGAAATATCCTGATTCTTGTATTGCAGCAAGAAGGCTGACGGGGGTGATGACAATGATGACGGATGCATTTTTTTTTTGTTACATGTTTTCCTTTGTCTACTTTAAATTCATTATTCAGATTAGACTCAACCTAAAAGAAACACTTTGTGATCGGTCACAGAGAGAATGGTGCTGCCAACGTAAAACTGTCCAAACAAAAAGGCTCTAATTGTCTCACTGCAATGAAATGGCTATTGGACTAACATCATCACATGAATACACTGGGCTCAGGGAATCCACAAGAGTCTCACTTTTCCAGTCATGCCCAATTTATGCAATTTCACTACTGTTTAGGCAACCCAGTAGCCTATGCAGAAATACTAAAATAGAATAATGTGAAAATAGCACATTTACACTGCATGCAAAACACTGCATGGTTTTCGCCAACAACTGCATGGGATTAGCATAACGTGGGCCTGTCTGTAAAGGGGAGACTCCTGGGTAGTGGGTACCCATAGAATCCATTCTCATTCAGATATCTTGAGGTGAAAGCCAAGGTCAAGAGAGCCCTTTGAAATGGCCATTCCAGTTTCTCCCTCGCCAACATTTAGCCCAACTTTGGAGCGTTATTTAGGCCCCCAGTTCAGTCTCCCAGGCCCCGCAGTCAGAATAATAAACTCAATCAGATTGACCTCCATCTAAACTGTCAGAATAAACTCAGATTGCTTTTTGATGCTTCACAGTCGCGTCCATTTTTCTTCTCTTACTCTTTATTTCACTTATTATTTATTTATTTCACTGGCAATATTGAAGCAAAGCTACACTCGACCGATCCATTGAAAGCAGATACAAATCACAGAAGTGATCTGTGGTAACACGGGCAAACCATAAATTTTGTTCATGGGCTATTTGTTTTTTCTACTCTATTTGCTGTTCTGAATGGATCCGTGATTTGTGCTGCTGTTGCTTGTCTTAAATCATGTTGGTGATGTATACGCCTGAATTTGGCAAAGAGAGAGAGCTTTTATTGATTTGATAGTTTATAGTTTAGGTTTCAGGTTTTGTATCTGGAGTAGTGCAGTTATCTAATTAGGCTAATGCAACAGCTTACTGTTGGCTGAAGTCCTTGCAGCCGCACATTTGGCTTTGCATGAATGAGGAGGACGCTGCCAAACGAAATTACCATTTGAAAATGGCTGATAAATGATCGGATTAATCAAGTCAAAGAGGTGTTTGAATTGTGTGATTAACCAAGGCTGAAAGCTGAATCCACTGTCAGATTGTTCAACTGCGACGATAACTGCACAAGTGTGTTACTTACAGGTGTTGTTCATGGTGACTGTAGCTTACTTGTAGGTGAGGTACTTCCCCGGTGAATGGTTTACCTGTGCTGTTTACACCCACACACACACACACACACACACACACAAAGTCACATTGAAACTCACACACAGCCACCTGCACCACCAACAGAGGGAGCATGACATGCAACAATGATATCTAATCTTTCTGGTCATTATGGCCATTATGGCCTATCCTGTCTGTGGTTTAATGGCTTACGGGAAATTGTCAGCTGATATCAGATATACTGTAGAGAGAAAGTGAAAGTTTTATGCCTGCATAGCAGGGTATAAATATAGCGACCCAGGACCAGACCAGTCAGTTGGGTCCCAGCAATCGTACTAAAGGTGTAAAGGATTGAAAGACACACAGATCTGAGACAAGATGTCTTTGTGGATGACTGCTCTCCTGGCTCTCCTGGCTTCGGTCCTCTGGTCCCTCGCCGCAGGTAAGATCTGCTTCACTGAGCTGTATCGTCACAAATGAAGGAATTCACTTTAAAATGCTATTTGCATAGGGGACAATTTGTCAGCTAAATACAAGTGAATGCACTGTCAACATTTCAACGCTTCAAGATCATTACATTCCCTCTGAAATGTGATTAACTTTGCAATAAAGGTTCCTGAGGCAGCTTCAAAGTTAACCACAAAGAATAATTCCATTGAGAGTTTAACTTTTTACGAGAACGGCTGTATTTTTTTATTTTTTTTTATCAGTGTATATCAGTGGTTTTTAGCAGTGTCACCTCAGAAGGTCGTGGGGTTTGAATCTCAGACCTGGTCCTTTCTGTGGGAATGGAAAATGACTGACTTTATGAAATATATGTTATTTCTAAAATATGTATTACTTCCAGCCTTATACTCAAAAGACCTGCAGGTCAGTTGGATTTGGAGCCTCTAAATTTCCCATAGGAGTAAATGGGAGTGAGTTTGATGCAGTGTACCATTATTATGATATGGTATGTAAAGCCATTTGAGACATGCTAGACAGACATGAAAAGTCTATATAAATAAACGTGACTTTTGAAAGAAATCCTTCCAGTGCTGAGCATCTTGGCTTGGTGACTAATGTGTTACAAGATGGTGAGCACAGACAGGCAGAGGGGGTCCCATCTTCATGGCTTTTTTCCCCCTCTGCTAGCAAACACAGATACAGCCAGTGACTGCTGCTTGGTAACAACCAATAAGAAGCTCTCCCCGAAATATGTGAAGTCCTACAGCGTTCAGACATCAGACGGAGGCTGCAGGATACCCGCCACTGTGTAAGTTAAATGGGAATCCTATGGATCTCTACCCATTCCTTAACCCATTGATACCTGATGCAGCATTTGTGGGTTAATACAGTTTATATTTACCAGATTTTATATCAGAAGATCTGTTGCATATATATATACCAGTGCAGTGTACGTGTGTCTGACTTCAGCCTCCCTGTCACAGGCTGGTTACTCACAAGGGCATGAGACTGTGCGTTCCGCCTTCCTCTGGAAATAACTGGGTGGCCAAACTCATTAAGAGGCTGCAGAAAAGAGAAAACTTGAGAAAAAATGGTAAAGTATTATGCGCTACAAATGTGATGCAGTCTCTGTAGAATCAATTGAGGGATTAATTGCACATAATTTGTTATGATAGTATTAGTTATACAAGAAAAATGTAATATACAACAATATACTGATGGTAGATTGACCCTGTTTTCCTTGTGTTATGTTTGTTTTTTAGGAAAAAGGACATCTCTCAAGAAAGGAAGGACTCTGAAGAAATGTAGACGGTCACCGTGCATCAGAGCAGATGCTTCCCATTAAGATTCAAGGAGCTATTCATGTATTTGAATCCATAAACCCTACTGAGCCTTATGGTGCGTTCAGATTACCGGCTGCAGAACAACAGCAAGTTGTTTTGTTTTCAATGGCAGCCGCCGGCGACACAAAGCTGTAAACGCCAGTGTGTAAAATGAAGGAAGCGTAGGGTCGTTATATTTACGTTATTATTACTTATACTTGATGAATTAGGAAAAATGAAATGAAAACGAGACAAAAACCGAAAATGTGATTGATGCATGTTGGTGCACACAGCATGATGACATCATGAACCCTCATCGACAGCATGATGACATCATGAACCCTCATCGACAGCATGATGACATCATGAACCCTCATCGACAGGGCAGATACAGAAGAGCACTGCTCGAGATGACTCTTGTTCATGGACACATAAGCTGCTGTCACAAAGATTGGAAGCCAGCAGTTCCTCTGGTTTTAGCCGACCCAACATGCAACACACAGCCCATAGGTCCACTCCCTAAGTAGACATTCCACTGTTGGTAAATGAAAGTGATTATATTGTTCTGTGTAGCACACATACTGTTTGGAGCCTACATTAAACCAGGGATCTATATATGGCACCTTACAATAGGCCTACTCATTGACTGTTTTTGTCATTTGCTTGTAACTGATTACAAACACCTGTTATTGTCCTACCAAGATTGCTGTGTGACGATGTAACAGAATACTTTGGATAAGAACGTTCTTATCCAAGATATGCTGTTACCATTTCACCCATCTTTTCAAAGTTCCACCACCGAGTTTCAGTCTAAAGCTGCCAATGTTTACTGAGCTTTATGGCCTGAATATCATATGCAGTCAAATGAACGACCAACATATTCTTCAGCAAACACAAACATGCCAATAATAAGCTTTGTTTTGTAACAACTTTCTATGTAACAAAAGTGTTTTTTTACAACATTATATGCATTGATTTTTACCATGGTCTGTCTACATTATTAAGTTGCCATCTCTACCTCATTGACATTTTTCTAAAACAATATTCTTGTCATCCAATCAATATGTTGCAAATATTAACAGGATTTATTCAAAATCTCACTATGTATTAGGGATTTTTCAAGGGTCTTTGATTCCCCATGCCGTAAGATAGATTCAATATCTGTGATCATCATCACATCATATTAGATTAGATTTATTTCGAAGATGGTGAAAAACAAAAACAAAGATAAAGAATAAAAGAAATATAGGCAAGAAGTGCCAAACAATCATAGTCAATTAGAATTCACAGCATACAATATACAGCAAATTCACAATCAATTTACATTTGTTTATCATGGCCGAAAAGGAGTAGGAAGAAGTTAATATTTATCAAGTCCTACCCCCTGTTCTATCTATATTATTTATTTATTATTTATTTTCTATATTAAGCCTATCTATAGGCTTAATATGAAAGTATAATTATACTGTAATAACATGTTATACTACTGTAATAATATATAAGAGATGTGTGCATACTCACATTATATCCATAATAATGTCACACATACTATAGAGTTGTGCCTAGTACATTTGTAGCATACCACTGTACACATACTAAAACATCATGTGCAATGCAGTATTTTGTAGTCTGCAGTGTTTTAATACAAAATAGATACTCCACATACTGGTCAGACAAGGCTCCTGAGCCTGTGAGTTGATTCAGACCGCACTCAGGACACTCCTGACTTCGAACACTCTGGATAAAACACAAAAACATCCACATAGACACATAACACTGAAATCCCCCCTCCACCAGATGGTAATAGAGCTGGGGCAACTATGTCACATCTGGGCGAGCAACGCAAGGCATTGTGGGTAAATACGACCCGCTTGTTCCACTGGCCGTTATCGTGCATTCCTTTATAACTGGGGACTGGTAATCTTACGACTTCAAAGGTCATGAGCTGGGCGGTGACCTCATCAGAGCTGGTATTTCCCATTCCAAACTCGTAGGAGCCTCAGCAGCCCCAACCTCACAAATCCAAGATGGCTGCGCCGCGCAACAACAGTACGCTATAGGTTCCAACATAGACATACTTTTCATGTTTCATATCTGACTCCAATTGACTGAAATCCGTCTAGCGACTGAGAACTTCAATCCATGTGCGTTGATGTGTGTTTGTCGTCGCAGTGTTTACAAAACTACTAGCCTAGCCGTCATGTCAATACTGGACCACAATGCATTGCACTGACAAGCGCAGCTGACCCACGCCCCAGCCCTATTAACAGAGTTCCCACACATTTTCATGGATACAATTTCAAAACTTTTCCATGACTTTCAGGAATCGATAATATAATTTCCATGTAATGTGAGGCGGTGCCTCTGAATCAATACCAGAACTTATTACCTAGGACCATTAGGACACAGCTGCTATGGTGTTTTAGTGTCACTGCATCATATAAGCTATTGAACTAAAACAGGAAAATCATATAAAAAATATCATAAAAAATACAATAAGTACTAAAGTTGACAGATATTAGAGCTACCTTATGTCAACAGCTACAGAGAATACATTTGCTGTTACATTATATGGAAGATTACTCTAACAAATGCATTACACACAACATTTCATGACTTTCATGGATTTTACTCATTCCATGACTTTTCCAGGTTTTTCATGGTCGTGGGAACCCTGAATTAAATGTTTACTCTCCTGTGTGGATTTCCATGTGTCTCTTGAAGTTTGATTTATGACCAAAACCTGTACCACATTAATTAATTAATGTCAATGTCAATTAAATTGTTTATCTCCTGTGTGGACTATCATGTGGTTCTTCAAGTGTCCTTTTTGACCAAAACCTTTACCACAGACTGAGCAATTAAATTGTTTATCTCCTGTGTGGACTACCATGTGTCTCTTCAAGTCTCCTTTTTGACCAAAACCTTTACCACAGACTGAGCAATTAAATTGTTTATCTCCTGTGTGGACTATCATGTGTGTCTTCAAGTCTCCTTTACGACCAAAAGCTTTACCACAGACTGAGCAATTCAATTGTTTATCTCCTGTGTGTACTATCATGTGTGTCTTCAAGTTTTCTTTACGACCAAAACCTTTACCACAGACTGAGCAAGTAAATTGTTTATCTCCTGTGTGGACTATCATGTGTTTCTTCAAGTTTGCTTTATGACCAAAACCTTTACCACAGACTGAGCAAATAAATTGTTTATCTCCTGTGTGGACTACCATGTGTCTCTTCAAGTCTCCTTTTTGACCAAAACCTTTACCACAGACTGAGCAATTAAATTGTTTATCTCCTGTGTGGCCTATCATGTGTAAATTCAACTGTCCTTTATGACCAAAGCCTTTACCACAGACTGAGCAAACAAATTGTTTCTCACCTGTGTGGATTATCATGTGTGTCTTCAAGTCTTCTTTACGGCCAAAAGCTTTACCACAGACTGAGCAATTAAATTGTTTGTCTCCTGTGTGGACTATCATGTGTGAATTCAACTGTCCTTTAAGACCAAAGCCTTTACCACAGACTGAGCAAACAAATTGTTTCTCACCTGTGTGGATTATCATGTGTGTCTTCAAGTGTTCTTTACGGCCAAAACCTTTACCACAGACTGAGCAAATAAATTGTTTATCTCCTGTGTGGACTACCATGTGTCTCTTCAAGTCTCCTTTTTGACCAAAACCTTTACCACAGACTGAGCAATTCAATTGTTTATCTCCTGTGTGTACTATCATGTGTGTCTTCAAGCTTTCTTTACGACCAAAACCTTTACCACAGACTGAGCAATTAAATTGTTTGTCTCCTGTGTGGACTATCATGTGTGAATTCAACTGTCCTTTACGACCAAAACCTTTACCACAGACTGAGCAAATAAATTGTTTATCTCCTGTGTGGACTATCATGTGTTTCTTCAAGTTTCCTTCATGACCAAAACCTTTACCACAGACTGAGCAAATAAATTGTTTATCTCCTGTGTGGACTACCATGTGTCTCTTCAAGTCTCCTTTTCGACCAAAACCTTTACCACAGACTGAGCAATTAAATTGTTTATCTCCTGTGTGTACTATCATGTGTGTCTTCAAGCTTTCTTTACGACCAAAACCTTTACCACAGACTGAGCAAATAAATTGTTTATCTCCTGTGTGGACTATCATGTGTGTCTTTAAGTTTGCTTCATGACCAAAACCTTTACCACGGAGTGAGCAATTAAATTTGGTCTCTCCTGTGTGGACTATCATGTGTGTCTTCAAGGTTGATTTATAACCAAAACCTTTACCACAGACTGAGCAATTAAATTGTTTATCTCCTGTGTGGACTATCATGTGTCTCTTCAAATATCCTTTTTGACCAAAACCTTTACCACAGACTGAGCAATTAAATTGTTTATCTCCTGTGTGGACTATCATGTGTGTCTTCAAGTTTGCTTTTTGACCAAAACCTTTACCACAGAATGAGCAATTAAATTGTTTATCTCCTGTGTGGACTATCATGTGTGTCCTCAAGTTTGCTTTTTGACCAAAACCTTTACCACAGACTGAGCAATTAAATTGTTTCTCACCTGTGTGGACTATCATGTGTGTCTTCAAGTGTGCTTCATTCCCAAATCTTTTACCACAAACTGAGCAGCTGAAGTGTTTCTTCCCAAGAACTTCACTGTTTTTCTGAGAGTCGAAACCTGACTGAGGTTCACTAGTTTCCATCCATTCGTCCTCACTGTCTTCAGTCTCAGAAGAGTCTCTATTTGGCTGTGAATTACTAGCTGGATACAAGTTCCTGGCTGGTTCTGATACTCCACAGTCCTCTCCATCAGCTTCTATTTTTATCTGTTCAGTCGAGCTGCTGGCTAGAGGCTCTGCCACTCTGTTCTCCTCAGTTTGGCTTTGATGAAGCTGTGAGGACGGAGGTTTCTCTTCCTCATCTTCACTCTTCACACAAACAGCAGTGGATGGGAAGTTGGTGATATCAGCCTCCTCCAGCCCTTGAAGCTCTTCTCCCTCCCGACTGATCCATAGTTCCTCCTGTTCCTCTTTAATGTGTGGGGGCTCTGGGTCCTCCTGTTCCTCTTTAATGTGTGGAGGCTCTGGGTCCTCCTGTTCTTTAATGTGTGGAGGCTCTGGGTTCCCTTGAAGCTGATCTCCCTCCTGACTGATCCATAGTTCCTGCTGTTCCTCTTTAATGTATTCAGGCTCTGGGTCCTCCTGGTGCAGACTGGGGCTCCACTCCTGCCGCTCAGCAGGAACCCCCTCCTCCATATTTAAACCCACCTCTGTTTTCCCCCCCTATTGCCACTGTATGTTGCACCTGCTCAAAGAGCCCTATAAAACAAACACAAATTCACGTTAATTAACACCAGGTATGTGAACAGCAAACCACCCTCCCCCCAAAATACAGGCAACACATTATATATACCTTGTACAGGTGGTCCACCGGCACACACACAGAAGGAATTAAGGCCAGACGCCTCTCCGACACTGGGCCCGCTCTCCTACAAAGAGATCCCTTCATTAATTTATTAGTTCGCAACGCTTGACGCTTCAACATAACATATGGACCAGGCCAGGGACTTACCCCAAACACAGCACACGCTGTCGTCAGCCCGTCGCAGCCTCGCAAGCTGCTCAATACGCCGCTGGGCCACTGGCTGTAACTGCTAAATGCAGCTGAGTCCAATCAGGACATCGGGGCAGTGTGTACCACAACGTGCGGGATCCCAACCCTTCGCGGAGGCGACCAAGCCCAGTCTGACAGCCGCGGATCGCCAACAGGTGCCTCTTATTGCCTAAATCACAGCTCCGCACTCAGATTACACTTCCGGCTAGCCCCTTTCGGAACTGCTAACCTAGCTAACGCTACGCATAGCGTTAGCTAGGTTAGCAGTTCCGAAAGGGGCTAACTTCCGGCCAGACCGGCGCAAGTCCACCGGGCTACGATATCACTCGCACATATGAGTCTTCCGTTTGTAAATTAAACTTCTGAAACGTTCGGAGTGGCAGGGCTTCGGAAAGGCAGAGGAACCCCAACCGGAAAATAATATGCTACTGCTAACGAACGTAGCGAGCGAGAAGCGCCCACGGATGTATTGGGAAGCGCCCGCAGCTAGCAGCTAACACAATACCCAGCGTGCCTTGTGGCAGTGAAGAAAGCCGAGCAGTCGAGAAGGGTCCGCCCACTGCTAAAATAGTCAATAGCTCTCAGGGCGGGTTCACACCAGAAAGTGGGCCTTGGTTCGGGCCAGAGAAGAGGATGATCCTGTTTCGTTTTTCAGCTGGTTCGGTTTGCGTTCACAAGGCCAACATCCACTAGTCCTGCCCACACGAACCAAAGTCACGTGGGCAGAAATCTCGTTCTGTTATTGGCCATACTGACTCCCTCCCGACAGTTGAGGCCATCGGCCATTGTTGATGACGTCTCACTATGCGACACACAGTTACTCCATGTCAGAAAATAAAGATGGACGCACGTCGTTTAACCAGTCAATTTATGTCTGTTTATTTAGACAATTATATGTCAATAGAACAGTAAACATTACAGACTCCACGTTTGTCCCATGCCACTAGTAATTTTTGTCTGTTTGTGATGTCGCTGGTAACGAGACGAGATAAGCTAGCTAATTGCTATAGCTAGCAAGCAGCTTCTTCTTCCGCGGGAGCTTACAAAACAGGAAATAACCAAAAAAAAAATCAACACAAAAAATCACGTGCTTCCTCTGACTAGTCCGGGTGGTGTTCACACCAGAAATGGGCCGCTCCAGAGTTCGCTTGAGAGCGGACCGAGAACACCTCTTGCCTGGGTCCAGTCCTTTGAATCTGCCCACTCCACCAATTTGGCTGCTTCTAAAGAAGGAAATGAGAGTCTAACTATCAAGTTGATTCATTCTGATATCAGGCTACAATCAAACACTATCATACTTACGATATTTATTTTTCACAAGTTTATTTTTTACAAAAAAACAACATTGAAAAAATATTTTCTTTCAATCCGCAGTTTTTTTTTGTTTTGGTCCGAGTGAAATGTTATGTGGTCTCTCCTGTTTCTAAATTTATCTGAACCATTTGGTTTGACCAAGTAAAACTATTTTTATAAGCATTTTACGAAATGTCTATGGGAAAATAAATGGCGGGTGAAAATCTGGTACAGTGCTGAAGCAGGAAGTGACATTTCACGTTGCCTCTCTATATGGTGGCGTCAACACAGTAGTCTCTTAGAACAGACGAGTTGGCTTCCGCAATTTTCAAATGCTTCCGCCATACCGTCTGTACTTCGTGGGGGAGAATCATGCACCAACCGGAATGGGAAGCAGAAAGGCGGGTCTTCCGCTCATTAGTCCAATCAGAATCCAATATGCCGGCAGAAAGGCGGGTCTTCCGCTCATTAGTCCAATCAGAATCCAATATGCCGCATTCGCGTGTCGTGATTGGTCGGATTCCGTAGAACTTCCTTCCAGTCTGAAGGTTTTTTTCCCAACTTCCTTGTGCATGTTCTGGGGGTGTAATGTACAGACTGTATATAGCTGCATTCGCCGGATGTAGATGATACAGTCTGTTTTAAGAGACTATCAACACAGTGAAGGCTGATGTCGACTGACCCGGATGAGGTAGGCAGCAGCCAGCGTGGCGCTGCGGGAGTGCCCGGCTTTACAGTGCACGTACACACTGGAGCCCTCCTCCCTGAGGCGCAGGGCGAACTCCACCCTCTGTGGAGGTTCTCCAGGCAGGGAACCCCGGTCAGGTCCACCGTGCTCAGCCTCAGCTGGTCCACCCCTGCAGCCTGCCACTCCTGCAGCAGAGCACATCGAATCAAACACACTTCACTCTACTTCACTCTCAACATCACTCTACCCTCTCAGCTGGAAATATCTGGACATGATGCAGTGTTTTCTCTATTCATGCAGCAATGGTGCTCCACAGCGAGGAAGTTACCACCAACAGTCAATGCCACCAACACTAGAGAAGATGTTACATTTAAATTGACAGCTGTAATTTAGTCTTACATCTAAAACTAAGATAAGTATAGTTAAACTGTTTTACATGTAATGATTTTTTTCAGATTAAAAGCACTATAACCTCAACAAACAGTGAATGACAGACAGGGGGACAAAACTAGAATTACTAATAGACCCTTCTCACGCGGGCCATTTTGTGTCGAAAAGGCAGGGTTAAACACAGGTGCAAGCAAAACACTAATGAGGGTTTCCAACTTCCACGATTGGAATTTGGAAACCCTCATTAGTGTTTTGCTTGCACCTGTGTTTATTCTGCCTTTTTGACACAAAATGGCCCCCGTGAAAAGGGTCTATTGCAATGTTGCTGGATCATGTCTCTACACATAGCAGAAGTTGCCTGTCAGGAACAAACTGCAACAAATGTCATGAACTCACCTCAGATGAGTTGCAGAAATATGTCGTTTCATAATCTTCATTCATGGTTATAACCCCTCGCACATTTTCTGTGTCCACCAGCTAGACGTTAAACAAAGAATGACAATGGCAGCTTAGTTCACAGTGCTGTTAAGTCTCAGGATTCAAGACAACCACGATACGATGTAACAAAAAAGTTCAGTCACAACAAAGTCTGGCTGTGTAGAATTTGGCTATGTTTATTTGCGAGACACAAATCTTTCAGGGGGATGGCGTTGGCTGCTAGAATGTAAACAATTTTAAAATGCCAAGCTAAGTGACAAAAATATAAGTTGGATGGAGAATTTGTGAAATTGTGATGGCCGAGCGTGGAGCGTCTCATTTGTGATGATTACTATAGCAGAATAACATGGAACTGATATCACATTCATTTTTCTGCTCCATGATGTATTTTCACATTTCTCTATTCCATTCTATGGAAGTACCCAAAGATTTAAAACACGAGGACACTTCATCCAAATCCTATTGCCACAAGGTCATCAAAACTGAAATGTTTGATTCGTTATAGCCCATACTGTCTTTTGACTTGTATTTTGATGACTTGAAAAAGTTGCTGAAGTCTTAACTTGTGTGTTTGTGTAAATTACTTATATTATACAATCTATGCTTAGATTGAAAGAAAACGTGATGTGATTTGTTCCAGCAGACGACGTTTGTGGAATTTGCATGGAATGATTGATTTGATTCAAGTTGAAACAAAGTTTTGATCCTATTAAAACCATATTGCCTTGAAAAGTCTTAGATATTTCCTTTTCTTCTAGATTTTAAATTGTGTACTCTTGATTTGTTCTGACGTGACTTGTTGGTCTGCATTTAGACCTGTGACTTGACAGTCTACATTTAGACCTGTAACTACATTTAGACCTGTGACTTGACAGTCTACATTTAGACCTGTGACTTGACAGTCTACATTTAGACTTGTGACTTGACAGTCTACATTTAGACTTGTGATTGGACTTGAGCCTCAAGGCCTGGGAGACTGACTTGGGACCTGACCAAAGTTGATTCATGCATTCGTTTTGACAACACAAGAATGCTACTTCATGCCAGTAAAGCAAGTTGAGAGTGAGTGAGAGAGAGAGAGAGAGGCAGATGGATAGATAGATACTGTAGAGTAGACAGATAGATAGATAGATAGATAGATAGATAGATAGATAGATAGTATTAGGTACTGTAGTTGAGAGTGAGAGAGAGATGCAGGCAGGCAGGCACAGACAGACAGACAGACAGACAGGCAGGCAGACAGGCAGGCACAGACAGACAGACAGGCAGGCAGACAGGCAGGCAGGCAGGCAGGCAGACAGGCAGGCAGGCAGACAGACAGACAGGCAGGCAGGCAGACAGGCAGGCAGACAGACAGACAGGCAGGCAGACAGACAGGCGGGCAGACAGACAGGCAGACAGACAGGCAGGCAGGCAGGCAGACAGACAGACAGGCAGGCAGACAGACAGACACAGACAGGCAGGCAGGCAGGCAGACAGACAGACAGGCAGGCAGACACAGACAGACAGACAGACAGGCAGGCAGACAGACAGATAGATAGACAGACAGACAGACAGACAGACAGGCAGGCAGACAGACAGACAGACAGACAGACAGGCAGACAGACAGACAGACAGACAGATAGATAGATAGAATTAGGTACTGTAGTTGAGACTTGACCATAGGATGTTACCTCATGTGTCATGGACCTGAAGGGCAGGGCTCCCAGGACCACAGTCTGGTCCACGGTTGAACCACTGTCTGGAGGACACCTTCTCCATGACAACATTGTAAGCTAAAGTCGGGTAGAACAGCAGCCTTGCTATTGCCCCCGACATGACTGCGCTGTAAATGAACCTAGCACCAAAACAGCTCCTCTATCCAGGTTAGTACATGTTCCTTACTGCACACTTGGCTGTAAAGCGGACTGTCTGACCTCCTCATTTCAGCCGGTGACATGCCTCCCTCCAGCAACACAGCAAGTTGCACATAATTTGTTATGATAGTATTAGTTATACAAGAAAAATGTAATATACAACAATATACTGATGGTAGATTGACCCTGTTTTCCTTGTGTTATGTTTGTTTTTTAGGAAAAAGGACATCTCTCAAGAAAGGAAGGACTCTGAAGAAATGTAGACGGTCACCGTGCATCAGAGCAGATGCTTCCCATTAAGATTCAAGGAGCTATTCATGTATTTGAATCCATAAACCCTACTGAGCCTTATGGTGCGTTCAGATTACCGGCTGCAGAACAACAGCAAGTTGTTTTGTTTTCAATGGCAGCCGCCGGCGACACAAAGCTGTAAACGCCAGTGTGTAAAATGAAGGAAGCGTAGGGTCGTTATATTTACGTTATTATTACTTATACTTGATGAATTAGGAAAAACGGTTATTTGCCAAATGAAATGAAAATGAGACAAAAAACGAAAATGTGATTGATGCATGTTGGTGCACACAACATGATGACATCATGAACCCTCATCGACAGCATGATGACATCATGAACCCTCATCGACAGCATGATGACATCATGAACCCTCATCGACAGCATGATGACATCATGAACCCTCATCGACAGGGGCAGATACAGAACAGCACTGCGCGAGATGACTCTTGTTCATGGACACATAAGCTGGTGTCACAAAGATTGGAAGCCAGCAGTTCCTCTGGTTTTAGCCGACCCAACATGCAACACACAGCCCATAGGTCCACTCCCTAAGTAGACATTCCACTGTTGGTAAATGAAAGTGATTATATTGTTCTGTGTAGCACACATACTGTTTCAGTTTCTGTTTCATGTAACAGAATACTTTGGATAAGAACGTCTACCATTTCACCCATCTTTTCAAAGTTCCACCACCGAGTTTCAGTCTAAAGCTGCCAATGTTTACTGAACTTTATGGCCTGAATATCATATGCAGTCAAATTAACGACCAACATGCAAACACAAACATGCCAATAATAAGCTTTGTTTTGTAACAACTTTCTATGTAACAAAAGTGTTTTTTTACAACATTATATGCATTGATTTTGACCATGGTCTGTCAACATTATTAAGTTGCCATCTCTACCTCATTGACATTTTTCTAAAACAATATTCTTGTCATCCAATCAATATGTTGCAAATATTAACAGGATTTATTCAAAATCTCACTCTATGTATTAGGGATTTTTCAAGGGTCTTTGATTCCCCATGCCGTAAGATAGATTCAATATCTGTGATCATCATCACATCATATTAGATTAGATTTATTTCGAAGATGGTGAAAAACAAAAACAAAGATAAAGAATAAAAGAAATATAGGCAAGAAGTGCCAAACAATCATAGTCAATTAGAATTCACAGCATACAATATACAGCAAATTCACAATCAATTTACATTTGTTTATCATGGCCGAAAAGGAGTAGGAAGAAGTTAATATTTATCAAGTCCTACCCCCTGTTTTATATCTATAGGCTTAATATGAAAGTATAATTATACTGTAATAACATGTTATACTACTGTAATAATATATAAGAGATGTGTGCATACTCACATTATATCCATAATAATATCACACATACTATAGAGTTGTGCCTAGTACATTTGTAGCATATGTACACATACTAAAACATCATGTGCAATGCAGTATTTTGTAGTCTGCAGTGTTTTAATACAAAATAGATACTCCACATACTGGTCAGACAAGGCTCCTGAGCCTGTGAGTTGATTCAGACCGCACTCAGGACTAGGGATGGGCATTTCTAGCAAAAACACTATTCGAAATTCGCTGGCCAAAGTCGACTTTTAATCGAAATTCGAAAAAAAAAAAAAAAAATGTAAAAAAAAAAAAAGTTTTTTTTTTTTTTTTTTTTTTACATTTAAAAAAAAAAATTCCATTGACATTTTCGAAAATAAAAAACAGTTTTGACAATCATGAGTGGTTCATTAAATATTTAGTAGGCTCAGGTCTGAGTGCCAAAGGGGTGCCAAAGTCACCCCCTCTCCCTCTTCATGGGATTTCATCCACCATTCATTTTTCCAGAAACCTTGCTTAAAATGCTTATAAAAATTGTTTTACTTGCTCAAACCAAGCGATTCGACTATACTTAGAATCAGGGGAGACAATGCAACATTAAAAAAAAAAAAAAAAAAAAAAAAAAATCGAATTTCGACTTTCAATAATAAAAGTCGACCTTGATAATAACAACGATTATTCGAAAATTCGAAATTCGATGCCCATCCCTACTCAGGACACTCCTGACTTCTAACACTCTGGATAAAACACAAAAACATCCACATAGACACATAACACTGAAATCCCCCCTCCACCAGATGGTAATAGAGCTGGGGCAACTATGTCACATCTGGGCGAGCAACGCAAGGCATTGTGGGTAAATACGACCCGCTTGTTGCACTGGCTTCAATGTCTAGTGGTGCAAAAAAGAAATTGATAGATTTTTATTTTTTTTCATTTATAAATTACCCAAATACACCATGACATGACGATATATTATAACTTTGCCGGCCATAGATTGCGCAAGATACACCGAAAATAGTAATTTGATCGATTTTCAGTAATGTCACTCATGGGCCTTCTCCTTCTGTGACCTAGTTAGAGCCTGCTGTCCGCCCTGCCATTTGAAATAAGGGCTTGGAATTGGAAACAACGCAATATTAAGGAATACTGATTATGTGAAACATCAGAGAACATTCATTTGGCATACACAATCATACTCCAATAAGAAGCACACATTCCAAATATATTTAAAATGTTTTTCCGGGTGATTCCCACAGTGCTCTACCCGCAAAACACACAGTGGAGGGCAGTTGTAGTACAGCAGCAGAGCGAACCAGTTCAATTCACAAAGTGCTTCTTGGGAGATAATATGTATGCCGAGTTGGAGAGTGGCATCTAACGATTGGTTTAAGGTTTGTAAATGATGTTCTGGCAGTATTCAATTTACCCATAGGCAGGGCCACATTCAGCTGCCACATGAATGGAGTTTGGTGTGGCTGCCTGTCCACATAAGAAAACGAGGCACTGTTTAGCTGATCTTTTGGTCATTTTCCATAGGTTTTCATGTAAAAAAGGCGGACAGTGTGTACATAATCACACTCATTTCACTCTAAAGTTCCAAAACAGCCAGTAATGATGCATGGCGTTCCAGGCTGAATCAGTACGCTATAGGTTCCAACATAGATAGACGTCACGTTTCATATCTGACTCCAATTGACTGAAATCCATCTAGCGACTGAGAACTTCAATCCATGTGCGTTGATGTGTGTTTGTCGTCGCAGTGTTTACAAAACTACTAGCCTAGCCGTCATGTCAATACTGGACCACAATGCATTGCACTGGCAAGCGCAGCTGACCCACGCTTACGTCACGCGCCCCAGCCCTATTAACAGAGTTCCCACACATTTTCATGGATACAATTTCAAAACTTTTCCATGACTTTCAGGAATCGATAATATAATTTCCATGTAATGTGAGGCGGTGCCTCTGAATCAATACCAGCACTTATTACCTAGGACCATTAGGACACAGCTGCTATGGTGTTTTAGTGTCACCGCATCATATAAGCTATTGAACTAAAACAGGAAAATCATATAAAAAATCATAAAAAATACAAGAAGTACTAAAGTTGACAGATATTAGAGCTACCTTATGTCAACAGCTACAGAGAATACATTTGCTGTTGTTACATTATATGGAATATTACTCTAACAAATGCATTACACACAACATTTCATGACTTTCATGGATTTTACTCATTCCATGACTTTTCCAGGTTTTTCATGGTCATGGGAACCCTGAATTAAATGTTTACTCTCATGTGTGGATTTCCATGTGTCTCTTGAAGTTTGATTTATGACCAAAACCTTTACCACAGACTGAGCAAATAAATTGTTTATCTCCTGTGTGGACTATCATGTGTCTCTTCAAGTCTCCTTTTTGACCAAAACCTTTACCACAGACTGAGCAATTAAATTGTTTATCTCCTGTGTGGACTACCATGTGTGTCTTCAAATATCCTTTTTGACCAAAACCTTTACCACAGACTGAGCAAATAAATTGTTTATCTCCTGTGTGGACTATCATGTGTGTCTTCAATTCTCCTTTACGACCAAAAGCTTTACCACAGACTGAGCAATTAAATTGTTTATCTCCTGTGTGGACTATCATGTGTTTCTTCAAGTTTGCTTCATGACCAAAACCTTTACCACAGACTGAGCAATTAAATTGTTTATCTCCTGTGTGGACTACCATGTGTGTCTTCAAGGTTGCTTTATGACCAAAACCTTTACCACAGACTGAGCAATTAAATTGTTTATCTCCTGTGTGGACTACCATGTGTGTCTTCAAATGTTCTTTACGGCCAAAAGCTTTACCACAGACTGAGCAAATAAATTGTTTATCTCCTGTGTGGACTACCATGTGTGTCTTCAAGGTTGCTTTTTGACCAAAACCTTTACCACAGACTGAGCAATTAAATTGTTTATCTCCTGTGTGGACTATCATGTGTTTCTTCAAGTTTGCTTCATGACCAAAAGCTGTACCACAGACTGAGCAAATAAATTGTTTATCTCCTGTGTGGACTATCATGTGTGTCTTCAAGTCTCCTTTACGACCAAAAGCTTTACCACAGACTGAGCAATTAAATTGTTTATCTCCTGTGTGGACTATCATGTGGTTCTTCAATTGTTCTTTACGGCCAAAACCTTTACCACAGACTGAGCAAATAAATTGTTTATCTCCTGTGTGGACTATCATGTGGTTCTTCAATTGTTCTTTACGACCAAAAGCTTTACCACAGACTGAGCAATTAAATTGTTTATCTCCTGTGTGGACTATCATGTGGTTCTTCAATTGTCCTTTACGGCCAAAACCTTTACCACAGACTGAGCAATTAAATTGTTTATCTCCTGTGTGGATTATCATGTGTCTCTTCAAGTCTTCTTTACGGCCAAAACCTTTACCACAGACTGAGCAATTAAATTGTTTATCTCCTGTGTGGACTATCATGTGTTTCTTCAAGTGTGCTTTACGACCAAAACCTTTACCACAGACTGAGCAAATAAATTGTTTATCTCCTGTGTGGACTATCATGTGTGTCTCCAACTGTCCTTTACGACCAAAACCTTTACCACAGACTGAGCAATTAAATTGTTTATCTCCTGTGTGAACTATCATGTGTGTCTTCAAGGTTGCTTCATGACCGAAACCTTTACCACAGAGAGAGCAAATAAATTGTTTATCTCCTGTGTGTACTATTATGTGTGTCTTCAAGTTTTGTTTATGGCCAAAACCTTTACCACAGACTGAGCAATTAAATTGTTTATCTCCTGTGTGGACTATCATGTGTGTCTTCAAGGTTGATTTACGACCAAAACATTTACCACAGAGTGAGCAATTCCATTGTTTTTCTCCTGTGTGGACTATCATGTGTGTCTCCAACTGTCCTTTACGACCAAAACCTTTACCACAGATTGAGCAATTAAATTGTTTCTCACCTGTGTGGACTATCATGTGTCTCTTCAAGTGTGCTTCATTCCCAAATCTTTTACCACAAACTGAGCAGCTGAAGTGTTTCTTCCCAGGAACTTCACTGTTTTTCTGAGAGTCGAAACCTGACTGAGGTTCACTAGTTTCCATCCATTCATCCTCACTGTCTTCAGTCTCAGAAGAGTCTGAAGTCTTGTCATGACTATTTGGCTGTGAATTACTAGCTGGATACAAGTTCCTGGCTGGTTCTGATACTCCACAGTCCTCTCCATCAGCTTCTATTTTTATCTGTTCAGTTGAGCTGCTGGCTAGAGGCTCTGCCTCTCTGTTCTCGTCAGTTTGGCTTTGATGAAGCTGTGAGCACTGAGGTTTCTCTTCCTCATCTTCACTCTTCACACAAACAGCATTGAATGGGAAGTTGGTGATATCAGCCTCCTCCAGCCCTTGAAGCTCTTCTCCCTCCCGACTGATCCATAGTTCCTCCTGTTCCTCTTTAATATGTGGGGGCTCTGGGTCCTCCTGTTCTTCTTTAATGTGTGGGAGCTCTGGGTCCTCCTGCTCTTCTTTAATATGTGGGGTCTCTGGGTCCTCCTGTTCCTCTTTAATGTGTGGAGGCTCTGGGTCCTCCTGTTCCTCTTTAATGTGTGGAGGCTCTGGGTCCTCCTGTTCCTCTTTAATATGTGGGGACTCTGGGTCCTCCTGTTCCTCTTTAATGTGTGGAGGCTCTGGGTCCTCTTGTTCCTCTTTAATGTGTGGAGGCTCTGGGTCCTCCTGTTCTTCTTTAATGTATGGGGACTCTGGGTCCTCCTGTTCTTCTTTAATGTGTGGGGGCTCTGGGTCCTCCTGTTCCTCTTTAATGTGTGGAGGCTCTGGGTCCTCCTGTTCTTTAATGTGTGGAGGCTCTGGGTTCCCTTGAAGCTGATCTCCCTCCTGACTGATCCATAGTTCCTCCTGTTCCTCTTTAATGTATTCGGGCTTTGGGTCCTCCTGGTGCAGACTGGGGCTCCACTCCTGCTGCTCAGCAGGAACCCCCTCCTCCATATTTAAACCTACCTCTGTTCCCCCCCTATTGCCACACTGTATATGTTGCACCTGCTCAAAGAGCCCTATAAAACAAACACAAATTCACATTAATTAACACCAGGGGCCACATTACAGAAACTCCCTATCTTATGTCTTAAGTTAGGATAGGACTAGTTTAAGATAGGATTTTTTCTGATTTCGTATTACAGAAGCAAATCCTAACTAACTTTAGGAATCCTATCTTATCTTGCTAAATCCTATCTTATGTCTTGTTAGGAAATCCTAAATACTCATCCAGCATCGGTTATCAACTTTTCTGTCTGTTACCCTAGCAACCACTAGCAACAGACACCTCCTCCTTTCTCAACTTGCGGGGGAAGTAGGAGCGCTAGTAGCCTGCTGGCTGGAAAGTTTCAGCCACCCTCACGCGCGAGGTGAAAGAGAGGGAATGGGCTAAAATAGCGGAAACCGTCTCTGCCGTTCCTCCCCCCTTGGAAATTGTATGTACCGAGGAGCCAAATTGCTGATGGCTGTTGCTACCTCAGTTAAATTACGTGACATAGCAGGCTGAGATATTTTGGATATGTCGGCCACTTCAGTTTGAAAATCTCCCTTCGCAAAAAACCGAAGTGCATTTGGGCAAGTTGTACTACCGGCAGAGGCAGAGCCCCGTGTCACCTATAGTCGGTCTCTCCAACACAGGTCTCAGCTGCTCGGCTAGCTGCAGTATCATGTCCCGGGGCAGTCTGTATCGATTAACGAGCGTTCTGTCATCAAAACGCAAAACGTCATTCGGGTCCCGCATGAGCCTCTCGGCAAATAAATTGCGCCTGTTGACAGTTTGTTGGTTTTGCAAATGTAATAGCAGCGCAGCCATAACGTAGGTAGGTAGGCTATAAATAGGCTATAAATTATAACGAGATGCAAGATGGCTGTTGTTCCAGTTGAAAATAGCGTAAATTAGTTAGGACAGCATAGCTAGCATCTTAAAGTTAGGAGAGCTTTTTTAAGATTTTGGGGAGTTGGGACGCTTCTGTAATACGCTTTTCCCATTTTAAATTAGGATGAGAATATTGACTTAGGAACTGTTGTTCTGTAATGGGTGTTTTCCTAAATCAAGTCCTAACTCTGATTACCATGGTTACCAATCATTTAGGATAGGATTTGGAATTTAGGAAGTTTCTGTAATGTCGCCCCAGGTATGTGAACAGCAAACCACCCTCCCCCCAAAATACAGGCAACACATTATATATAGGCCTACCTTGTACAGGTGGTCCACCGGCACACACACAGAAGGAATTAAGGCCAGACGCCTCTCCGACACTGGGCCCGCTCTCCTACAAAGAGATCCCTTCATTAATTTATTAGTTCGCAACGCCGGACAATGACACTTCAACATATGGACCAGGCCAGGGACTTACCCCAAACACAGCACACGCTGTCGTCAGGCCGTCGCAGCCTCGCAAGCTGCTCAATACGCCGCTGGCTGTAACTGCTAAATGCAGCTGAGCCCAATCAGGACATCGGGGCAGTGTGTACCACAACGTGCGTCTGCGACCAAGCCCAGTCTGACAGCCGCGGATCGCCAACAGGTGCCTCTTGTTGCCTAACTAAATCACAGCTCCGCACTCAGATTACACTTCCGGCCAGACCGGCGCAAGTCCACCGGGCTACAATATCACTCGCACATATGAGTCTTCTGTTTGTAAATTCAACTTCTGAAAGTGTATAACCGGAAAATAATATGCTACTGCTAACGAACGTAGCGAGCATGAAGCGCCCACGGATGTATTGCCTATTGGGAGCATGGATGTATTATAATAACTGGATAAGGGACGTGCCACGCCCACCCATGCATTCGGACGGAGGTTACTCATTGGCGCATGATGCCAACATGGGGGGTTTTTCCATGGGTTTTTCTTCCGGGATTTACTTCCTGACTGTGCAGCCCAAGGCGAAGTGCGCATGTGTGCCATGACGTTTTCCATGACGTCTCCCACCGAAGATGCGCGTTCATGTGACAGCCAGAGAGACAGCCAAGTTGAAAGAGCAGCCATTGTTGAAATTCACTTCGGACAACTTTAGAGCAGCTTAGAGGTGGTTAGCCGTGCGGTTGCAGATTTTAATTTGACAGTATTAGGGGTTTATATGCATAATGAACACATCTTTATTGCTGTTGGATTGGTATGTCAAACGGCTAACAGGTCTGCATGGAAATGTAACGTTAGCATAATAGGCTACAATGAGCTCGTTTACGTTAATGTGAGTAGACGGCCACAGCCTATGGGTCAGGATTGATCGGAGGATTTTGTTGTTTATTGTCATAAATAAACTTGAAAGATATAGCTTTCAAATCTGTGTCTCATCACCATCGCTCTCATGTTGTCTTTTCTCTAATCTCAAAATTGTTTAATTGACACATGACCTGTGTGGTAAAACAGCCGATATATTATTTGAGTCCATAGTAGCGTCTACCTGTTGAGTGGTCATTATGATTTGGTGCTATATAAATATAGATTGATTGAGTTGTTGACATCACATTAATATACTGGGATCTAGTGAGCTGACTAAAACTTGATAATGTGCTAATTGTTTTTACCCAGTGCTTTTTAATCGTTAGATGCCAGTTTTATTGTGATTGAGATTGATGCAATGTCAATGATAGTCCAAGGACGTCCCAAACAAACACCTGGTGTCAGACCCCACTGGTCAACAAGTGGTCAACCCTCAATAGATTCAGGACTGGACATGGCCCCTGCTTGGCCAGCCTTCACAAGTGGGGCAGCAGCCCAAGCCCACTGTGTGCTTGTGGAGAGCAGCAGACAATGCAACACATCATCGAAGCTTGCCCTCTACAAAGACTTGAAGGAGGAATATTCACCCTCCATAGGCCTACAGCAGATCAGGAGGCAACTGCTTGGCTCAAGGACCTTGCATTCGCTAAATAAATGAGTCTAAAAACGTGCAGTGTCACACTGTATCAAGTTGACTTGTTTAGTTCTGTCACCAGAGGGCTAGTGTTATCAAAACTTACAATAACACCTATTGGCAGCATCTTACAGTTAAAATACAAACGGTGTGTGTGTTAACCACAGAAAGTAGCATGCAACTGTTGCACAGCCACCAATCAGTGATAATATAATTAACTAGCCTAAGTATTGAAGTTGTGAGATAACTGGTGTGACTTCATGCCGTGACTTTGCTGGACAGGAATCCCTACAATACTCTATATGCCTTACCTGCTACTGTCTCTGTCATGTAGTGACTCAAAAGATCATTTTGACATTTCTTTTCCCCCAAATCTATGAATATAATCTATGAATTTGTGATGTAATTTTATAATATTTGTAATAAAATTTGTAATTTTGTAAGACATCTGAACTTGCATTGAATCATTATGTTTGACCTATAAACTATGCACTTTCTGCTGAATATGATGCTGCTGAGTACTATTCTTCAATGTTTTTTTCTTGTTTTTTATTGTTTGTATATTGTGTGCTGCTGCACTGTCTTTGTCTGAGAGTGAACCAAGACAAATTCCTATCAACTATGTTGGCATGGAAATACATTTATTCAATCTTAAGTTATTCATTTCCAAGATGTTAATACTTATTTTTCAGTCATCAAGTATACCCACTTATTGCTAATGGCATTATGTGACTATTGTTTTATTAATTAAATGTAACTAAATATTAGTATTATCTTTGAGTTAAACTGAAATATAGTGATTTCAAGAGTCTCCTACATCAACATCTCACAAGCTCTACCCTCACTCCAGATCAGGAGGGAGGAGGCTGCTGTGAACTTGATAAGGGACATGCAGAAAGCACAACATCCTCTGCATGACCTGTTACCATCAACACGAGGCACTTGTACTGCCAGGACACTCAGCAAGCTGGGTGAAATGAAGGCCAGAACCAACAGGCTGAGGAACTTACACACTGCAGTTAGGCTGTACAATGAGACAGTTTAAACTTTGACCAGATAACTTACTAAAAAAAAAAGAGAAAATTCTGCAGTTTTTCAGTGAGCCTTTTGGTACCACTGCAAGCATGAATTAATCAAATCAAATCAATCCATATCGGTCCTATAATTAAACTGATATGTTTAACAGCCAATGGAGGCAGAACTAACAGATTAATATAATTCCAGTGTGCAATAACTGCAATTTGACACGTACTGTACATTATACTTTATTCTACTTACTCTACTTTATTTTAGTTTACTCTATTGCATTTTACTTATTGTATTGACTGTTTACGTTTAGGGAGATACTGTGTGATACTGTGTTGTGCTATGTGTGTTCTGATTGCGAGCAGCTGTAACTTGTCCCAATTTCCCCCAGGGGATCATTAAAGTCTTTCTGATTCTGATTAGATACAGTGCAGCATAGTTCAACTGACTGGTTTGCTTTGATGTTGTTGGTGCCATAAAAGTGAGGGGTCCTTGAGATGAAAAAGGTGAATAGATGTATATCAAGGTTTATGGAAAAATGTATTTAGCCTACTTCCGAGTAGCCTACTTCCGAACATGGATGCCAGTTCTCTTGACTTGATCACAACCAATATTATAAAAGCAATAATTGAATGACTGCCTGACAAGGACCTTGTTAGTAAAAAAAATTTACAGCACTTTGACTTTGTCAAGACGTCATATCATACTCACTGTTATAACAGCAATCAGTTATCACTGGCAAGTAGGCTACTGATATGAGTACTGAGTCATGGTCTTGTCTAAATGAAAATTATAATCTATACACTAATACAGCTCGACACCTTGGACGCTACAATACTGTCAACGGAACTGAATTGGAATCATGCACAGGGCAAGCCATTTAAAAATCATTTATTAGACAATAGACAATCACAACAGAACATGTTCATTTATAACGGGGTAGGCTAACGTAACGATACCTCCTTACATTAACCAAGGCAGTGTTAGCTTGCTGTCCATGTCATAAAGAGCACAGAAAACACACATAATCCCAAACCTACGTTTTCGGTTAACAGTAGTTATCTGTACACATGTTCCGGCGGGCTACTCGTGTAAAATAACTACTTTATTATCTTAATAAAAGGCAAAATCGGACTGGATATGACCATATGACGACTGGAGCTCGAGCTCACCTCACAACAAGGAAGTGATGACGCTTCGCGCTGATGATCCGCGTTCCCGTGGCCAAATGCGCATTCATGAAATGCGCGTTCATGAAGCCCCAGAAAATACACCCGTATGCGGCTTTTAGTGGCTTCTGAAGAAAAAATGCCGCATAAAAAAATATTTGATAATTAAAAGAGTCGTTTTATACTTTGAGTGACACCCGGAAAAATTTCCCCTGGGTTTAACAGCTGCCGGCGTCCCCATGCAAGTGGATGGGAATGTTCCTTTCTGGGCTGCATGGCGTCACGTGACTTGCAATACAGAGCTTCGCCAGCATGTTCAATTGGCTTCAAAGCCCAGCGCTATTCCTGGGGGCTTGATTGGGAGGCGCCCGCAGCTACCAGCTACCCAGCGTGCCTTGCGGCAGCGAAGAAAGCCGAGCAGTCGAGAAGGGTCCGCCCCCTGCTAAAGGAAATGAGAGTCTAACTAACACGTTGATTCATTCTGATATCAGGCTACAATCAAACACTATCATACTTACGATATTTATTTTTCACAAGTTTATTTTTTACTTAAACATGGATTGTCAGTAGTAAGTTGAAGTAGTGAGGCATCATTAGCCTAGGTAAACCCAGCCCCCACGTGACCTGCTCTCTCAGTTCCCAGTCAGATACTCCACATACTGGTCAGACAAGGCTCCTGAGCCTGTGAGTTGATTCAGACCGCACTCAGGATACTCCTGACTTCTAACACTCTGGATAAAATAGGTTAGGATCTGATCCCAGGAAACGAGGGACAGGGCTAGCTGATGTAATACTGTACATAGGCTGCTGGAGTCTTGACCAATAGCCTACACACTAAATCTGTGCAGAAATTGTTTCACATGCACCTAGACTATTCAAGTTTCAAAGAACCATTGTGTGTATTGACCTTGTTTACTTGAAGATATCTCTCCCAATGTCCCTGATTCTCTTATCAGAATCCTGCTTTATAATCGGCCACCTCAAGCAGCAACCCTTAAGTGAGACAATCGCTCATACAGAACTAGTAGGGAATAGAACGGTCTGCCTGCAATTTTATTATTAGCAGAGTCAGAAGAGTCAGACTGAAATGGTTGGATTGCTACCCAATGTGTAGCCCTGTGTGTGCTGCGCTCAGCACTACTGTACCATTAACTCATTGTTTGTAATATGTTAAAGGAACAGTCTGCCCATTTTCAACCAGCTTTGTATCATTAGAACATCAGTAGTATATCAGAAAACTGTAAACTGTTTTGAAGTCTGTCATTTAATTTGACAGTTATTGAGTGTTAAAGTGTGGACCAGTGACATCACTGGTCCACACTAACTCAAATTAATAACTCATTAACTCAAATCAACTCTCAATAACTGTCAAACTAGATGAATGACAGAATGTTTGACAGTTATTGAGAGTTGATTTGAGTTCATGAGTTATTCATTTGAGTTAGTGTGGACCAGTGATGTCACTGGTCCACACTTTAACACTCAATAACTGTCAAATTAAATGACAGACTTCAAAACAGTTTACAGTTTTCTGATATACTACTGATGCTCTAATGATACAAAGCTGGTTGAAAATGGGCGGAGTGTTTCTTTAAGAGTTAAGCAATTGTGACATCATCAGTGATGTCACTTGAACATTTGTGATGTCATCAGTGATGGCACTTGGGCAATTGTGATGTCATCCGGGATGTCACTCAAGCAACTGTGATGTCATCAGTGATGTCATAAATCCTTCCTTGTTGAGGCTATATAAGTGGTGACGGGGGAATCTGATCCTAAGATTTTTGATAATGCAACAGCAGCCGCTTTCATCAATGAAGCCAGTGGACAGCAGGGGCCACGAAGCCACCGCCCTGCCCGACGGCCAGTGGCACAGCCGGGAGCTCAACGGCCTGGCCGGCAACAGGGAGGGCCACACGCCGGGGGAAGGCGAGAAAGAGCAGAAGACACAGGACAAGAAGAAAGGGAAGGGACTGGGTAGAGAGATCACCCTCCTCATGCAGAGTCTGAACACGCTGAGCACCCCAGAGGAGAAAGTAGCAGGGCTCTGTAAGAAGTATGCTCAACTGCTGGAGGAGCAGCACAACTCCCAGAAGCAGTTTTGGGTGCTGCATCAGAAGCAGACTCAGCTCGTCCAGGAGAAAGAGCACCTGTGTACCGAACACAGCAAGACCATCCTGGCTCGCAGCACGCTGGAGAGCCTCTGCAGAGAGCTGCAGAGACACAACCAAAGCCTCAGGGAGGAAGGGATGCAGAGAACCCGGCTGGAGGAGGAGAAGAGGAAGGAGGTGACCTCGCACTCCAAGGTGACCCTGCAGGACATCCAGGCGCAGATTGGGCAGCACGACGAGAGGAGCGCCAGCCTGCGGCGGCAGAACACCGAGCTGGTCGAGGAACTCAAAGAGCACTATGAGCAGCACAAGCTACGGGAGGTGCACATAGACGAGATGGTCAAGGACAAAGACATGCAGCGCTATCTGGTGCACGCTAAGATGCACCAGGCCCAGGGGCTGCTGAATGAGCTGGAGGAACGGCACCACAGAGAGAAATCCTTTCTGCTGGAGGAAACAGTGGAGTCTGAAAGGATGTGTGAGCTGATGAAGCAACAGGAAGTCCACCTCAGACAACAGCTGTCGATATACACAGAGCAGTTTGACCAGTTCCAGACCACTTTTTCCCAGAGGAATGAGGATTTGACCACTATCAAACGGGAGATGGAGGAGATGACTAAAAAGTTTAAAAAGCTGATGAAGGAGAGTGACATGTATCGCTCCAGGTGTGAGAGTAGCAACAAGGCTCTTCTGGAGATGGATGAGGAGAAGATGGCGCGGGACCATGAGTTTGAGGCGCTCCAGGGCAAAGTCCAGCAGCTGAAGAAGCTGCGGCGGGCGCTGAAGGTCGAACGCAACAAGCTCAGCAAGAAAGTACAGAGCCTGAGCGAGCAGGACGAAGGCGACCATGTGGCCCCCGCCTCTGACCCGGGCACTGACTCTCTCCCTCTTCGCTCCCCCCCGCCTCTGACCCGGCACTGACTCTCTCCCTCTCCGCTCCCCCCCGCCTCTGACCCGGGCACTGACTCTCTCCCTCTCCGCTCCCCCCCGCCTCTGACCCAGGCACTGACTCTCTCCCTCTCCGCTCCCCCCCGCCTCTGACCCGGGCACTGACTCTCTCCCTCTCCGCCCCCCGCCTCTGACCCAGGCACTGACTCTCTCCCTCTCCGCTCCCCACTGAAGCCCAGCGAGACCCCTGTCCCAGACGCACTGCAAGAGGGCAGCGGCTCTTAAGCGCTTTTAAGCCCGTTTTAAGCCAGATTTAGAGGAATATCTCATTTTATTTCAATATATTGTTTTTCTAAGTGCTCACCAACACCTATCTCTTTGTGTGTTTTTGACATGTTAGGTTGTTGTTGCTGTCATTGATGATACTGTTGCTGTAACACCAGAATTTCTGTCTGGGGATGAATAAAGTACTCTTATCTCTCTATCTATCTGTATATATGTATCTATGTATCTATCTATGTATCTATGTATCTACTGTATCTATCTATCTATCTAATATCTATCTATCTTATCAGAGAAAAGACATGTAGGAAATATCTTCAGGATAACTCTGTTGGGCTTCTCTGTGCCAAGATCACTTGGCGCTATAGCCTAAAATGGGCTATATACATTTAAATATTATATTCTACATGGCCTATATATACATTTAACTTCATGGGGTATATACATTTAACCATTCTATTATTCATGGGGTATATACATTTAACTATTCTATTCTACATGGCCTATATACATTTAACTATTCTATTCTATGTGGGCTTTATACATTTAACTATTTTATGTGGGCTATATACATTTAACTATTCTATTCTACATGGGCTATATACATTTAACTATTATATTCTACATGGCCTATATATACATTTAACTTCATGGGGTATATACATTTAACTATTCTATTCTACATGGCCTATATACATTTAACTATTCTATTCTATGTGGGCTATATACATTTAACTATTCTATGTGGGCTATATACATTTAACTATTCTATGGGCTATATACATTTAACTATTATATTCTACATGGCGTATATATACATTTAACTATGCTCATGGGGTATATACATTTAACTATTCTATTCTACATGGCCTATATATACATTTAACTTCATGGGGTATATACATTTAACTATTCTATTCTACATGGCCTATATACATTTAACTATTCTATTTTATGTGGGCTATATACATTTAACTATTCTATTCTACATGGGCTATATACATTTAACTATTATATTCTACATGGCCTATATATACATTTAACTTCATGGGGTATATACATTTAACTATTCTATTCTACATGGCCTATATACATTTAACTATTCTATTCTATGTGGGCTATATACATTTAACTATTCTATGTGGGCTATATACATTTAACTATTCTATGGGCTATATACATTTAACTATTATATTCTACATGGCGTATATATACATTTAACTATGCTCATGGGGTATATACATTTAACTATTCTATTCTACATGGCCTATATATACATTTAACTTCATGGGGTATATACATTTAACTATTCTATTCTACATGGCCTATATACATTTAACTATTCTATTCTATGTGGGCTATATACATTTAACTATTCTATGTGGGCTATATACATTTAACTATTCTATTCTACATGGCCTATATATACATTTAACTATTATATTCTGCATGGCCTATATATACATTTAACTTCATGGGGTATATATACATTTAACTATTCTATTCTACATGGGCACATGAAGTACAAAGACACTTGTCTAAGTACAAAGAGACTTGTTTAAGTACAAAGAGACTTGTCTAACGTTGGAGTAGAACATTTCTCCCAGCTTGTGCAGCATCCGTCTAGAGAAGGTAAAGAGCACGGTCATGAATAGAGACAATATAAAGCGCTTTATTGGATGGTGAGGAAGAGGCCGAAGATGAATGGTGCTTCCTTGGTGTTAGGAGGTCTGGAGAAAGAGGGCGATGGCTCTGCAGGAAGGAACTATTGAGGTGACAAATGGAGCGGAACTGTTTCAGGGGAAGGGTTTTGGACCCGATAGCTTTGGGATCAATGCCAATCCTTCATGTCCTTTACTTTGCCATCCATCCTGGCTCGTCCTCCTCCCTGTTCAGGCCAGGAGCGGTGGGCAGCTGCAGTGAAGCTGCCCGGGCGGGGACCAACTTCTTCCAACCGCCGCTGGTCAGACATCGATCTTCTGCATGTTTTTAGTGGGGGTCCATTGATCTTATATGGAGGAAACCCCAGGGGAGCACGGGGAGAAGACATGCAGACAGACGCCACACAGAAATGCCCTTTCGACGAGATAGCCCACCTGGGCACCAGGCACTGAAGGCAACAGCGTCCCAGGCGGGAATCGAACCCTGCTATGGAGGTTAATTGGAACAAAGTCCAATTAATAGGAGACACAGACAATTAAAGCCTTTTATTCCCTCAAAATACTGAGCAAACGGACAGTTTCGGCTTCACTCAAAAATGTGGTGAGACTTCTCCTTTCTTCTGTCACTCATCTTCCGCCTCTGTAAACAAGTTCACAGCCTCTGGAAGGCAGAGGGAGCGTCGGGCAGTCGGAGCGCCGCTTGTGTCTCAAAAAGCTGTGAGTCCTCTGACAGAAAGTCATAGTAATCTGAAATGGATCCACGTCTTAATCATAGACGGTCTAAAAAATATGGACAGTCAGCGTGACGTCCCCAATTGGTTTTTGGACTCCTGTTTTGAAGCCTAATGTGTGACTAAAACATGAGCAGCAGTCAACCTCCGTTCGTTCGGGTCTCTTCTTCTCCATTTTCTCCCCCTATCTTCAGTTCTCCCATGCGGTGCTCCTAATCCCGTTATGCCGTTCCAATGTCCGCTACATTCCCACTCCCATTGTCCGACTACGACATCCGGCATGCTGATCAACATCCACCTCGGTGATGTTATAAATCACATGATGATCTCACTTCATCTGTGATGATGTCGTCAGTGATGTCATCAGTGATGATGCTAGCTAGCTAGATAACAGTTTCTGTTAACTCAGTGCTATATGATATTTCCAAAAGGGGACATAAGTTGGACTTAGTGTACATGTTGTATGTTTGCAAATTATAACCGAGTGACAACAACAACAACCACAACCACCCAAGGAATCTACAATGAGCCAGCAAAGAAGGGGGCTGTCCGTCAGTGGTCCTTCATCCAACAGAGAGGCATCCATGGTCCCGGGCAGGAAGCACAACATCTGCATGGTGTCTGACTTCTTCTACCCAAATATGGGAGGAGTAGAAATTCACATTTACCAGCTGTCCCAGTGTCTGATTGAGAAGGGACACAAGGTGGTGATAGCCACCCATGCCTATGGCAGGAGGACGGGGGTCCGGTACCTGACCAATGGACTGAAGGTCTACTACCTCCCCCTGCAGGTGATGTACAACCAGTCGACACTCACCACCTGCTTCCACAGCCTGCCGACGCTGCGCTGCGTGTTCGTCAGGGAACGCGTCACTTTGGTGCACGCACATAGCGCCTTCTCCCCCATGGGCCACGACGCACTGTTCCACGCTAAGACCATGGGCCTCAACACGGTTTTTACCGACCATTCGCTCTTCGGTTTCGCCGACGTAAGCTCGGTGCTGGTCAACAAGCTGCTGACCGTGTCGCTGTGCGACACCAACCACATTGTGTGTGTGTCGTACACCAGTAAGGAGAACACCGTGCTCCGTGCAGCACTCAACCCAGAGATGGTGTCCGTCATCCCCAACGCTGTTGACCCCACAAACTTCACACCGGACCCCTCGCAGCGCCGGGACGACAGGATTACGATCGTCGTGATCAGTCGTCTCGTCTACCGCAAAGGAACGGATCTTCTCGTTGGAATAATCCCAGAGCTCTGCCTCAAACACCCTGATCTGCATTTTCTAATTGGTGGAGAGGGACCGAAGAGGATTGTGCTGGAGGAAGTGAGAGAGAAATACCAGCTCCACGATAGGGTGCGTCTCCTCGGGTCTCTGGACCATAAAGATATACGTGGAGTTCTGGTGCAGGGTCACATCTTCCTCAACACCTCTCTGACCGACGCTTTCTGCATTGCCATAGTGGAGGGAGCCAGCTGCGGACTGCAGGTGGTGAGCACTAGTGTCGGTGGCATTCCTGAAGTGTTGCCTGAGGAGTTGATCACTCTGTGTGAGCCTACTGTACAGTCTTTGTGCGCTGGTCTGGAGACGGTCATTGCCCGGCAGCGCTCAGGCGCAGTCCTCTCCCCCGCCTCCATCCACGCCCGTGTCCAAAGCCTCTACGCCTGGAGAGATGTCACCGAGAGGACAGAGAAGGTCTACGACAGCGTGTCCGGAGAGGAGGTGCTTCCCCTGGAGAGACGCCTGCTGAGGCTGAGGGCTCACTGTGGGCCAGTGGCCGGCTCCATCTTTGCCTTCGTAGCTGTTTTAGACTTCCTCTTCCTGCTCCTCCTGCAGTGGCTGCTGCCCGATGGGCTCATGGATGCTGCTGTGGACGCCACAGGCCCTCATGGCCTGTGGAGGCAGGAACTGGGCCATGAGACAAGAACTCATTCTAAATGTGACACGATGCCGGCAGCAGAACCAGAAACTTCATCCACTGAACTGCAGTGATCACTCCAGGCTCACTCCCAGCTCCTGGATGTAATCTGCATGATTCCAACTTGAGATAACCATTAGAATCTCCAAATGGTGATGAGAATATTGTTTACAT